>NC_141599.1:36207775-36819025 GCF_047967505.1 Dipteris shenzhenensis
TTCCTCCTCCTATCATGTACATGCTTCTCTTCCCCCTCTCCCTTTCCCCTTGTGTCATAGTCTCCCTTTTCCTTCCCTCCACTTCTAATTCCTTTTTCACCCCTATGGCATCCCTTCGCCCTCATGATCTCCTTTTCTCTATGGCCTTTGAGCGTCGCCATATTTAGCCTCTAGCCCCTGGTCTCGATAAGTTTTCCGGCTAAAAGTTTTGGTGTGGCTGCTGGGATACGAATCTCCACGGCTGGTGGCGGATCTTCTGTTCGTACGGGTTACATCAACAAAACTATACCATCTGTGCTCTTTCTAAGCTGCTGCGCGTGCATTCGATTCGTGCGTTTCCTGCGCAACAGTTCTCTGGTTCTCTGGACTGTTGCGACTTCTGGTTGCGGACAGTTTTCTGCGCTTCAGTTCTCTGGACTGCCACGACTTCTGGTTGCGGACAGTTTTCTGCGCGACAGTTCTCTGGACTGCTCTGGTCGCGGACTGTTTCCTGAGCCCCTGCAAAAGAGTAACAGCAGATCCCGCGCCCCCCTATCCCTTCTCTTCTTCTTCTTCTCTTTCTCTTTCTCTTTCTCTTCTCCTTCTCCTCTCTTTTTATTAAAGAGTAGGATTGGAACCCAAGACCTCCCCCTTCACAAAAGAAAGTCTTATCATTGGGCCAACAAGTTGGAAGTGGTATAAATGTAATGATTTTTGTTCATATATTGAAATTGCGGGAGCTGTAACTCTCTAACCATAAGGAGTTTGCTCTTGCTGTAAAAAGCAAAAATATTTCATTTTATGTGCTCTATCCACATCTCTTGCTAGATTGCCAATTCAGAACTTCTCCAAGCTCACTTCACGAACGCACGCCTCACGAGAAGGGTGGACATTTATGTCACTTCTCGATGTGTTTAAGGAATTGGTGCCTGTTCCTCCGCACCTTACGGCTACCAATGCATGAGATGTCTTCCTTGATCTTCATGTCAACCTTCAACGGCTGATTGTCCAGTGCATTATTGATGGTGATAACGGGTGGAATGACACACCGTGGATGATTCATGGTGACGAACTACTGATACGCTCGGAGGATTTTGACTTTACTTCTACTCATTATGCGGTGATCGAACTACTTGATGCTTCAGAGGTAATCAAAACGGTTTCCTTCTTCGAAGGGTGGGATGCTCCCCAAGCTTGGGGGGAGATTTGGCGCATCTGCCTGTTGATTCCTGTGGAAAAGCTCATCCTGAATGGTTTATTTACAATCTCATTACAAAGGTTTCTAGGCCTCGGCTATGGTTGGTAATGTTTCGACCAAGGAATCCATTTGTACCTAATCAGCCTTTTGTGCCTCATTTCGAGCTTCAAATTGTAATTCTGTTTGGGCTTAAGATAAACTATCAACAAAGAATTGCAAGTTTATTTGGTGCTGAACGTTTGGCTCAAGTGTTGAATTCTCCCCACCCTCTCCTCCTACCTATCTTGGACTACCGAGAAACTTGGGATGTCCGAATTCTCGTCTTGGTGTGATGACATCTTGGATTGTTCAATTTGATGGAGCTTACAAACCTTCGACCAAGGCGGCTGGCGTGGGTGTGAAGCTCACTTCACCGGGTGGTGAGGAGTTTTGTTACAGCAAGTCTTCACCCGCAAGTACTTGCAATCAAGCTGAGTACTCAGCGCTCATTTTTGGGCTACAAAAGGCACAAGAACATCATGCCAAGCAATTGGAGGTGCAAGGAGATTCTCAGCTAGTGTGTGAACAAGTTAGTGGAAGGTGGAAGGTGCGAAGCAAAGGCTTGGTTCCATGACATCAACAAGCCTTGGAACTTTGCAACCAATTTGAAGAGGTAAAAATTCAGCATATCCCTCGAGCTCGAAATCTTGTTGCTGATTTCTTGGCACGTGAAGCTTGTATTTCAATCACGCATGACGTGAGTGGAAGCGCCACCCCAACAAAGCCGCAAGCCACGAAGGAGGGTGATCGTTTGTAAGAAATGCAAAGGTTGTGGTCATCATGAAACTAAGTGTTGGGCATACTTGATACGAGTTCACCGACTTCGGAAGATCATCAGGAGGGTTCTCAAGGACATTGCTCAAAAGAAGGATGCCAGACCACACACCCCTTGAAGAAATAGCATGGCGACTATAAGAACTGGAAGAAGCTGAAGGTGATGTGCAAGCTCTCCAACTGCTGACATTTGTCATGGCATTCTTGTTTGCCTTGATGAACAACCTCATGCAACGCCGCACCTCTAACCCTCGCGTGTAATGATCAATGTGATATCATGAGGGTTGGTCCTTTTAAGATTGTCTATGTGCTATTCTATGCTGAAGATTCTTCTCATGTAATATTTCACACTACACCAGTCACACCCTACCCTGCCTATGTGTGCTTTTTGGATGTATCTTCACCCGATTTTCAGTTCAAGCTTCCTCTTACTATTGTTCGTCCATAGATAAGACCCTCTTTTCCATCCTCCAAGCATGGCTGACATTCCCGTGTTTTGTGGACGGGTAGAAGAAAATCCAAATGAGTATCTTGTGGCTTTCAAGCGCCGTTGTGTTTCTCTCAACTTTCTTACTGAAGACAGATGGCTATTGGTTCTTCCCACATTTCTAGAAGGTTTGGCTCAAGTGTGGTATGAGAAGCAAGCCGAAGATGTTCGCCAAAGCTGGCCAAGGTTGACAGCAGCAATGATTGAGTATTTCGGCAAAGAAGAGGAGCCGAAGAATGTATACCTGCAGGTGGCAAATTTGAAGCAGTCAGAAGGTGAGACGGCGCGTCGATATGTGGATCGAGCGGCCGTGCTCCTGGATCATTTGATTGCCACACAGGATGACAATGCCGGGTTTTGAGCTGGAATGACTCAGCATGTGCTGGACTACCTTGTAGCAGAAGCGAGTGATGAATTCCGCCTCAAGCTTAAATGGGAGAATCTAGAAACTATGGTGCTAGCACATGAGATTTCTCAAAAGTTTGATAAAGTTCAGTCTGACCCCGCTTCAAAGAAGATGATTGTCCCTCCGCATCCCCCTCCATTCCTGCAACAACAACCTGGGGGGTCTAACTCAGGAGCATACCCCCACCCCTCATCAGGGATGTATCCACCGCCTCCACCTCAAATGTATGGTCCTCCCTTAGATGCTTACCCTCAACAAGGTGGATATCCTCATTCTCCGCCTCGAAGATTTTCCCAGCCTCGCCCACGAGCTCCCCTCCTCTCTACTCCCGTGGCCCCTCCAACTAAAGAGGTCCCCCCTGCAACAGAACCTGGAGTCAATGACCTAGCCAAGGCCCTAAATGATCTTCGGCTTGAGATGGTGGGCAGCAGAAATCAAGCCAACCGCCCTCCAAGAGATCGTGCTAATGTTGTATGCTACGAGTGCCACCAGAAGGGTCATTATCGCACAGAATGCCCCAATATTCCAAGGGTGAATCTTCTAAGTGAGTCGGGCACTGAGGATTCTGATGTGGAGATCCTTGATCTCGGGAAAAGAACTCATGCTACCTCGGACCCCTCTCCAAACCGTGGACCCGAGCTACCCCAGGAAGAAGGTGTCCTTCTCAAAGCCCTCAGATGCTGAGATGGCAGACCCACCAACAGAGAAGACTAAAAGATCTCGCAGGAGTAAGTGGTCACCCTCGGATTTTCCCATCGGCTTAGGGCAAGAGGACTATTCGGTCGTTCAGGACCTTGCTCATCGGTCTTTGAGCATCACACTCCCTCAACTAATAGCATTAAGCCCTAAGGTGAGACGTGAGCTGCAGCAAGGTCTCTCAACAAGGAAGAGCAAGAAAAAGGGAAAGGTACGAGAGGTATCTTCTATCTCTGAAGAAATTGATCGGCACCCACACACAGTAGATGTCATCATAGATAATTGCCGTGTCAAAAATGTGTGTGTTGATGGGGGAGCTGCATGTAATATCATGGTGCCCCGAATCATGAAGAAATTGAATTTGAAATGTACAAGGCGTTCCTCCACTCGAATCAAGGTAGCCGATGGCCGACGACTCTCCACCATGGGAGTCATTGAGGATTTGCCCATCACTGTCAACGGGTTGACCACCACTGTCAATTTCTATGTAGTGGACATTGAAGATACAGGCAGAAGTTACCCAGCCATACTCGGGAGACCATGGTTGAGAAAGAGTGATGCAGTCAGCTATTGGAAGATAGGACACATGTCTTTTGGTGCTTCCAAGGAGAAAATCCCTATGCAACCTGGTGCCATGGAACCGGAAGAAGAAGAGGAGCATGACAGTGATACTATCTCATCTTCAGTGTCTGAGTCCATGGAAGAATCAGACAGGGGGGACGAATTCTCAGAGGAGGAAGTTTACATGATGGGGGTGTCTCCGACCCTGCCACCTGCAGAAAAGATAACAGCTAGTCCTCAACAGCTCGAATCAATGCTTTCTCCAGACCTCACTCCAGGTGAGAAAGATGAGTTTCTTGAAATGTTCAAAGATTTCCCTGACCTCTTTGCAACTAGATACCACCACCTTCACCATGTGACTGCCATAGAGCACAAGATAGAGCTGAAGCCTGATGCAAAGCCTGTGGCTCAGAAGTATCGGAGATTAGGGCCCCTGCAGACCGATGCTTTGCGCTCAGAGTTGCAGAAGCTTGTAGAGGCTGGGTTTATTGTTCTGGTTCACAGTACTGAATGGGTTTCACCAGTGGTAGTCATCCCAAAGAAAAACAACAAATGGCGGGTCTGCATCGACTATAAGAAGCTCAATGCTGCCACCAAGAGGGATCATCATCCTCTACCCTTTCAAGACCTCATTCTTGAGAAGGTAAGTGGTCATGAGATGTATACTTTCTGTGATGGTTACTCTGGGTTTTATCAAATCAGAATTGCCGAGGAAGATGTGCTTAAAACCACATTTGCCACACCCTGGGGGACATTTGCATTCAAAGTAATGCCATTTGGCCTCACCAATGCTCCTGCCACCTTTCAAAGATTTATGCAGATGGTGTTTGCTCCTTATTTGGGGGATTTCTTGGAGATGTTTTTAGATGATTTCTGTATATTCTCATCACGTAAGGAGCACATCGTGAAGGTTAGATTGGCCTTCCAAAGGGTCAATGATGCAAATGGCAGTCTCAACCCTGAGAAATGCACCATTGGAGCCACTCAAGGGAGGTTATTGGGACATGTAGTCTCATTCGAGGGCATCAAGCCTGACCCCGAGAAGGTAGAAGCCATCCTCAAACTCTCCCCACCTACAACCAAACGTCAGGTACGCTCATTTGTCAATCTAGCAAGATACTATCGCCGCTTCATTGATCAGTATGCTGCTTTGACACGGCCCATGACTATGCTATTAAAAGATGGGGTTGATTTTTCTTGGGATGAGGATTGTGATCATGGTTTTGCACAAGTCAAGAATGCTCTGGCTTCAGAACCCATTCTACGCAATCCAGACTGTGGTCAAAGACCTTCTATATCAATCCTGGGTTTGGTCAGCACACTCTGGCAGGTATTCTTCTCCAGCAAGGGGAGGATCGGTTCATGTATCCCGTTCGATTTGCTTCTCGACAATTGCTCGACACTGAGCGATGCTATTCAGAGGCCGACAAGCATGCCTTGTCTTTGGTGTTTTGCATTGAGAAATTTAAGCATTATGTGGCTGGAAGGTCCTTCTTTATACTCACTGACATTGGTCTTGCAAAGCAGGTTCTTCAATCACCAAATCCCATGGGCCGGTTGGCCAAATGGTTGGCAGTTCTACAAGAATATGATTTTTCTTTCAAAATTGTAAAAGGGGGTTGTTCCAACTTGAAGAATGCTTTGATTGATTTAGAGGAGTGCCTTGATGTAACCCTTGTAGCAGCCATAGAAGTTGGGGATCCTTGGTATGGTGGTATCTATAAGTTTTTGACCGCTTTCTCCTTTCCTTCAAAAAGTACTAGCTATGAGAGAAAGAAGATCCGCAGAGATAGTAGGCACTATACCCTCCTTGATGGGGTGTTGTACCGTCAAGGCATGGATGGGGTACTCAGACGAGCCATTGATGCAGATGAAGTGCCTAAGGTATTGAAGCATTATCATGATGGATTTTGTGGAGGCCACTATGCCAGTGACTATACAGCTAAGAAGATTTTACATGTTGGATACTATTGGCCGACCTTGTTCAAGGATGTCACTTTGCATTGCAAAACCTGTGAACCATGTCAATTCTTCCGTAGGAAGGATTTGCGTCCCGGGCAACATCACCCAGTGATGTCCATCCATCCGTTTCAGAAGTGGGGCATAGATTTTGTCGGACCCTTGCCCATGACTGCCCGCAAAAAGAAGTATCTTTTGGTAGCCACTCAGTATGTCACTAAGTGGGCTGAAGCTATCGCCCTCTCTGCTCTAAATGGAAAGGCAGTTTCAAATTTCATCTTTGAACGTATCTGCACAAGGTTTGGGACACCCATGGAGATAGTCTCTGACCATGGGAGTCCATTCTTAAATGAAGCAGTGGAGTTACTCATGGATCGCATGGGCATTGATCATCACACTTCTAGCATCTATTATCCAGCATCCATGGGTCAAACAGAGCGGACCAATGGCCTCCTTTGTAAAACCATAGGAAAAATGGCCGCAGGGAATAGGAGCCAATGGGATCAGAAGGTCACCGAAGCAGTGTGGCTTACATCACTCATAAAACATCTACAGGTCACACCCCTTTTGAGTTGGTGTATGGTACTGAGGCAGTTTTACCACTAGAGATAGAGATTCTGGCCTTGAGATTGGCACAGGAATAGAGGATGACAGAAGATGAACATGTAGAGGCCAGATTGATACAACTTGAGAAGTTAGATGAGACCCGATGCCATGCACTACACCAAACAGAGATCCAAAAGAATCGACAAAAGGCCCGATTGGATGCTAAGATTCGCAAGGGATGGGAAAGACACTTTGCTGAGGGGGATGTTGTGCTATGCTTTGATAATAGATTGGACCACCAAATGGATAAGAAGTTTCTGCCACTGTGGGCTGGTCCATACAAAGTCATCAAAGAATGTAGCAATGGGTCTGTACAAGTTCAGGAGCTGCATGAACCATATGGCAAGAAGGTGATCAACAAGCATTACCTCAAGCCTTTCTTTGTGCGTGATGGTCCCAGGCATGGAAATGCGGTGCATTCCCTGCCTGGGGGGGGGGAATTGTTATGGATAAAATTTTCTAAGGAAAAATGCATTAATATGTATGTGTGTTTGTATATGTGGCAATAGTATAATAAAATATGGTGTGCATAGGGCCCAAGGTTGAGGTGGCAAGGCATGACCATGTGCCACCCTTCCATGTAAGAGGACCCATAAGGTGTGTTGTACATAATCCATGATAGTAATATTATAAAATGCAAGGTGGCATGGCTCCTCCATGTGCCACCCCTCCACCTAGGATGCATTAAGTGAGATATGGCTCAAAGTCCATGGGAGAAGCAATATAAAATGGGTGGAGATGGCTATTATATTGAGTTATTCCCTCCATATGAGATAGGCTCATGTGGGGGAGGTATAGAAGGACAAAGAGGGCTAGTTAAATAATGGGGAAAGTAGGATGAGGTGGCAAGATTCCTTGTGCCAACCCTCCACTTGTCCTCCTAGAGGTTTGAACATATTATAAAATTGGAAAGAGACCAAGGGAGTATCATAGACTTGAGATATGGGGCTTGATTTATGTGGAAAATTGAGGCAAAGGGTTGTCGCACACAATTGAGAGTGCGTACCCACCTAGCCCACATGGGAGACTTTTCCACACACACCATGCATGTGGGAGGATACATTAATGTGGAGAGACCCCCTCTTTTGGCTATAAAAGGAAGGGGCTATTCCTTGATGAGACACGCTCATTCTTGTAAAGCCACCTAGCTAGTATTTTGATATTTCCCTCTCATCCCTTCTTTCCAATAAAGTATGGTTCTCTTCCATAGATGTCTACATCTCAACATTCCTCCTCCTATCATGTACATGCTTCTCTTCCCCCTCTCCCTTTCCCCTTGTGTCATAGTCTCCCTTTTCCTTCCCTCCACTTCTAATTCCTTTTTCACCCCTATGGCATCCCTTCGCCCTCATGATCTCCTTTTCTCTATGGCCTTTGAGCGTCGCCATATTTAGCCTCTAGCCCCTGGTCTCGATAAGTTTTCCGGCTAAAAGTATTCATTTATTTTGCTCCCCTCCTTTTCCACCTAATTTCTCTACATGTCTTGATGTTAAGCAAGTGAATGAACTACATACCTCTACTTTTACAACACTTAAGTCCCAATGCATTGATCATGTACTCTACATTCATCACTCTTATTCTCTTTGGTTGCTTTTGTGGATTTTCTAGGATTTTCTTTCTCTTCTTGCATTTTTATGCCCGTTTTAATTTCTTTGTACATTATTCTTTGTATTTGTGCTTTTTCTCCCTCACAATTTTTTGTCACATTGAATCCATGGTAGGTTTAGGGTTGAACATACCACAATCAAATTCAAATACCAAATAATCCTTTGATGATTTCATCCTTGCATTTGATACAATTGTAGGGCCATTTGCATTAAATGTGATGTGAGAGTGTTGGGAACCTTGAAATTCCTCTACCTTTGAGAGAAGATAACTCATCAACTATCCTTGCATGGTTTTCACAACTCCACAACTCTATTCACCAAGTTTGTCAATATCCATGAACTCATCCACATTTGATAAGACATCATTAATGAAAGCTTTTCCTTTCTCAATGTGCATTTATACACACCCAAATATGGCATCACTTCTCAATGCTTTTTCTTTCCCAATACTAATGAACTAATCAACTCTTGATAAGATATAACTTCTTTAATTGAGTAAAGAAGATTCAATATTGAAATAGTCCATGTATGAAAGGACAGGGCTTTGCATGTGGGCATGTTTTTTTGATCCTTTGATATTGCAATATGACATGCCTCATTGTAAGCTTCAAAAATTGCACACTCCATCTCATAACCTTGCTTATCCCATATTTGGGACCATGTAAGGAGGTTGTTTTATCATTCATACCCTCATAAATGACTTTTAAAATCCTTATTTGTGCAAATAAAACCCACTCCAATTGTTTGAATTCCAATAATTAACCTTCATCTACATTCTTATTTGCAAATGACCTCATTTGTAAAATATCTCCTACTCTAAAATCCAAAGAGATGCACTTTGTATTCCTAGTGATGTCTATTAGATAAGTCTCATCTTTGTCCCAAGCACTAAAAGACTTGTTGGACGTATTATAGGGAATAATATCTCCCAAGCACATGATCCAAATTAGGATAGAATCTCAAATAAGACAAACAATATTGAATATATAACAAATAAATACTTCAATGTGTAATAGTTGCGATGTGTTAACCAAAATGGTATAGAGTGTCAAGTACTACTAATATGAAAGCTATAAAACAGAATCCAAATTGGATGCAGTGCTGGCTATGACAAACAAACATATAAGTGATTACACAACTTCACAAAATCAAACTACAACACACTACTCTTGAAAGAGTGAACTATAAGCCTAAACCGTTAAAAAGAAAACTTTAAAGACTTATAAAATCTAGCTTAGACTATAACTCATAACTCTCAAGAGAGTTGAGTGCTATCCTAAGTCTTAAAAAACTAAGAGAGAGAGAGAGTTGATTATTGAATTTGTAAATATTAAAATGCAAATAACATTCAACATTAAAGAACTATACAAATATATCTCAAATTTAACCTCAAACTATAACACACAACTCTCACCGATCTAAAGAATGTGAGAAGCTAAACAAAATTACCTAAGAAAGCTTGAAGTAGAAGGATGTGCAAGGGAGGGAGTGAATGAATGCTAATGGGAGAGCAAAGCTAGGTGCAGAGCTAGGAGTAGGTATTTGTAATAATTCCCATATATACTCTACTTTATTTGTATGAATAAAGGCTTATTTATACAAATAAGGGCTTATTCATATGAATAAGCTATTCATGTGAGTAAAGGAGGGTAATTCACTAAATACTTTTTTTAAAAAAATGCGCGACTTTTTATAAAATTTTGAATTAAAATAAAAATTAAAACAAATTAATACAACTCAATCCGCCATTAGGGTGAACATAATAAATTCACCATTTTTTCTCATGACTCAAGTGCCTTGCTAAACTGCAAAAATATATTTTACATAACAAGTTTTTTTAATTGATTTTAACAAAAAACTAGTAGCAAAAGGGGTCATTTTTTGTACTCAAGATTCACTAATAAGGGATTTCTAATATACCCTTGAATGCATCTAATAGTGTAGTTTTGTTTATAGTAAACCCTCAGTATAATTTCTTTTAAAAATCCATTCTAATGTTTTTGGTTAGTTCAAGAGTCTACATGAAAATGAAAAGGCTAAAGCACAAAATTTTCATTTCTTGTAGGGTTAGGCAATAATCACTACTACCATTAGCTTTTATTTGTGATGCTATTCTTCTTGTATGGATAGGCAAGAATAACTACTACCATTAGCTCCTATTTCGATGCTATTCATTGATGCTTCTTAGTACTTTATTTTTTCGTGAAAATGATTCTATCGATATTTGTGTCAAATGATGTAATGTCAAAGTTTTTGTCGATATGAGCATCAATATAAGTACAGGTTCTCTAAGAAAGCATCAATATTACCATCAATATTAGCATTGGTAAGGTCTCTGAAAAAATACACAGCATTGAAAAAAGCATTGATAATAAAATTTGAATAAATTTGGGAAATTTGGGGTTTCACCCTACACCTTGCAAATAATGAAATCAAATTCAAATGATTTCACAACCAAAAATATATTGTATCAATATTGTCCTCCATCCTTCAATAAATCGAAGCCTCACCAGAATCTTCATTGGTGTATTGATGCGCATCCTCTCGATCCATCCGTGACCAAGTCTCACACACCTTTAGTATGTAGATCAAGGTCTCCAAAATCAGTGTTTGAGAAACCGTCTAAGGAACTCAAACTATCTTTCATGTTCCAAAACTCTTGTAGAAGGGTATTGGAAGTGCTACTTTCCAAACCTTCTATTTCTCGATCTTCCATTTCATTCTCTACTTCCACATCTTCAAAGACATGTTGGCTTCTAGGTGCAACTTGAATCACAAATCACCACTAGTTGTCCTATGGATCGGATTGAAAGACCACCTTAGACAAAATGCATGATATGTTCATAAGGTCATCCCAAATTTTGGTTGATTCAATGGCAAAAAAAACCTTGGATCCTTCATGATTGTAGTTGTAGTACCTTTGTAGAAGACTTTGAACATTTTACATCAAATATAATACTTGGAATTTTCTAAAATTCACATGTAAATATCTTGTTCCATTTCACCTATGATGAGATTTGTACCCCTTGCACTAGCTTTATTGTCTTGCAAAAATTTGGCTATGACTCCTCAATCAAATGTGTTGCACCTTGCATAAATTTTCTCTCTTGGTAGTGATTATGATATGCACATGCCCACATTAACGGTACTGAAAATGTAATGGATTCTCCTTACCATATACAAAAATATTAAGATTATAAAAAAATGTAAATAAAAGTAGCATGATTATATCACTTTAGATCACAACCCCATGAAAATTCCTCCTCCCTATCTATCACATTCTCCCCTCTTTGACTGTCATCTTCGAGAGCTTCTTCCAACCAATCAATGGTGCATTTAGCGAGCATTTTTTACAACTCTTGGGAATACTTCCTACCTCTATTGGTCCTTTGCCACAATATCCTACTCTCCTTTTGCTCTTTCTTCTTCATATTGTTTGATCCATTTCTCCATTTTCCACAAGTGTAAAGACAAAAGGTGTTCACTTTGAGTTGCAAGGAGATAATCATTTTTTGCTACTTTCCTTTCCCTTGTTCAATCTCTCCTACAACCCGTGGGTCGTCTCTATCATCCTAAAGCTGAGGCATGTCTGGTATTTAAACAAAAAACTTTATAATGTAAAACATTGAATCTTTCACCATCCATCCTTCACCCCATGCTTTTCTTTGGTCCTTTTTGTCTTATATATCGTAGCAATTAGAAGTAAATACTATATTAACAATCATGTGTCAATAAAATTAAAGCAATATTTCAAAAATGTTTAGATATCAACTGGAAATAATGTTATCTATATCATTTTGTTCCAATCATGCAACTTTAGACAACTTAGTTTTATATTTGAAGTAAAGGCACCCTTTAAATTATCCATGTATTTGGTTGGGTTTTTGAAACCTATGATAACACTCTTCACCCAGGTCTCTTCTTCTTTTGTCAACACCCATGGTCTTTGGTAAAATCACCTTGCTAAACATGGCTTTTTTTGGCTAGAATTCTCTTTGGGTTTTCATCACTTTCAATTCCTCTCATGCTTTTGGGCAATCTCTATCCCCAATCATATATTTCCACAAAGTTTTTGACACATTTTTTAATATATGTATTGGGTCCACTGAGATATGTGAGCTTATGTTGCCTGTAATCAGGAATATGTTACATGACACATGGAGAGAAGATGTTACATGCCATGTGGAGGTGTTTTAACTTATAGATCATGCCAAAGTCACTCCCAATCACCGATCTCATGACTAGAGGAACATGAGCTAGCTTTTCCTCCCCAAAAGATGGAACCACTCAATATGGATGGTCCATAGGAAGAAACCACCTGTGCTTCTCATATACCATATTTGAAAGATTTTTTGAGTACCAACTACACAAACTATATCCACAATCTAGGCATGCATGGTATCCGAATATTTGGAGACCTATTAAAATGATAGGACACAAGAAAATGGTCTTGAGAAGTGGGATAAAAACACAATAAATTGCAAATCAATTTTGGTGAATTTGAAGGAATATAATTTTAATACCTAAGCAATCATGCAGTCCAAGATAATCATGCATGGGCCATATTAGAGCGCTGATGTTGGCCTAAAGTCTTTGAAATGTCATAAGCCTACGTGCTATTCCATAAAATTTGTAGCATTTCTACCAAAGGGGCTAGATAAACATCCATGTTCTTCATCTTGTGCTTGCCTGGCACAATGAGGGCCAACATGAGATGCCCCTTCTTTATGGTCAGCCATGGAGGAATATTGTTGTGTGACTACAATTGGCCATGTGGCCCATGATGTGGACTGATGCCCAAATGAATTAACACCATCCATAGCCAATCGAAGACATAGATGCTAAGACTCAAGCCCAAACTTTGGCCACTTCTCTTCTACATGTCTCCAAGCATTTTTATCCATAGGGATCCGTAATGTCCCATCCGTGGAGTGGTTTTGAGAATGCCAATCCATAAGTCCAGCTAATGATCCACAACAAAATAGGTGCGAGATGCATGTTAAGATGGGCATGTGTCACAGTACAGTTCTCAAAATCTTTTGTCCTTGTGTGTCTTGCTAGTATCAAGATGCATGACATTGTGGACAAGTTGTAGAGTGCTTTTATGTTCTTCAGGAAAGGATGCAATCATTGGGACATGCATAAATTGACTTGTAATCAATTCCTAATGATGCAAGAATTTTCTTTGCATGCTTTCTTGATTAAGGAATTGGATTTCCTTTTGAAAGTAGTGTTTGAAGTAACCCAAGGCATCGATACATTCAATGAATTCAAAGCATCGATTTGGAAGTAAATGCATTGAACTATAGTTTGGAGTACATCAAAATTCTTACCAAAAGAGGGATGAAAAACTAGTAGGTTTCTTGTAAGTTTAAATTTAGAAGAATGACTAAAAGATGAGATTAGCTAGCCCCTTCATATAACATGGTGCTTGCTTCACATCTTAAGAATCCTCTTTAGAACTCATGTTATCCTCCCTAATCACTTTAGCATCTTCATCTCTATTGTCTTGGGGTGAAGGAGCATCAAAGTAAGTGTTTATCATGTCCTGCATTATTTCATCCTCATTCAGTGCATCCTCCTCTTCAATGCTTCTATTTTTTTACTCTTTTGGCTATTGATCTTCCCTTAGAGCGTTTTGATATCCTTGGGTCAACATTAACTCATCAGGATGATTATATAATGCATTTTCTCTTAAACTTCTCGGAATAATTTCATCTCCTTGTGTGAAGATAATTATTGAATCGACTCACAAATTAGACAAAACATAACTTGTACCTCATCATCGAACTCAACCACAAGTAAATGCTAGAACCGACCATATCTCTTTATGTTGTGATTAATATGTTGTGTAGTCTCCTCATTTGCCCTTTGCATCATGCATAATCACACAAGACCCATTGATAAAGATTTGCTTTACTAGTGTCTTCTTTAGATTCCAATGAGATTAAAGACATCTACAAAGAGGATACTATGTTATTACGTCATCCATGCATGATCAAAAAAATGTAGAAGATGGATCCTGATAGAAATGATTTTGCCACTGCTCTATTCTATTGATATTTGTAGTGTTCTCTTTGTAGATGAAGACATCTACAAAGAGAACACTATGTTTTTACATTACCCATGCATGATGAAAAAAAGTGTAGAAGATGGATCTTGACAGATAAAATTTGTTTACTGCTTTATTTTGTCGAATATTTTAATCAAAAACCTCTCGAGAAAATTACCAAAGTTAAACTACCTCATGAAACTCATGGATGAAATATACTATCTACTCACAGAGTTTGATGCTGATTAGATACCATTATGGTATCCCTCTGCAACAAGAAAGGAATACGCTGATTTTTCCAACTTGTAGTGAGACTTTGTTTCCTAGCCATTAGAGCATGCATAGGAGCAAATAAAATTGGTTTAAGACCATGGGTGTACTCTCAAGATTGATCGCAAAATCCAAATGCTTTGGCATTATATGTTGATAGAAGAACCCAGTCACAAAGGCTCTTCTTCTGACTCATGAAAGCTGAGGAACCAAGAGGTACCCAATGGGCATGATACTTCTTCTGACTCATGAAAGCTGAAACCAAGAGGTACCAAATGGGCATGATACTTTGTATAAGACTTACTCTCATCTATTTAAAATCTCATGCAAAGTATCATGCCATCTAGTACCATTTGCATGGCTAGAAGACCACTAAGGCATGTTTTCATATGCCTATGCTGGATGCATGGTGAAAAACAAGGAACCATCCTTTCTTCACCATGAAAATGGTACCCGATGGGCATGATAATTTTTATGGGCTTTAAAATCACCTATTTTAAGGCCCTTTCAAAGTATCATGCCCATCGGGTTCCATATTCATGGCCCAAGGCATGTTTTCCTACGCCCATGCATTATGCATGGTGAAAAACAAGGAAATATTATTTCTTCACCATGCAAATTGTACCCTATGGGGCTTTGCATGGGCCTTAATCCCACCTAATGTAAGTCTCATGAAAAGCATCATGCCCATCGGGTATCATTTCATGGCTAGAAGACCGTCGAGGCATGTTTTCCTATGCCCATGCATGATGCATGGTGAAAAATAAGAAAATATTCTTACTTCACCATGCAAATGGTAATCAATGGGCATGATACTTTGCACAAGAATTAATATCACCTATTTTAATTTCTATTAAAATTATCATGCCCATCGGGTACCATTTACATGGCTAGAAGACCATCAAGGCATGTTTTCCTATGCTCATGCATGATGCATTGTGGAAAACAAGAAAATATTCTTTCTTCAACATGCAAACGGCACCACCCTAAGCAAGGTGTCTTGCTACTCAAAATGCAATAATGCCTAGCATGAATCTTTGCACCATCATAAATTAGAGACTTGAAAATTTTGGTCCCATTTCACCCATGAATGCCCAACATGCCAATGGAAAAGTGACGTCGTGGACCTAAAGTGTCCCACTGTATGCCACATAGGGTTTTTTTTTTTAATGTGGATGTGTAGAACTATTTTGTAACAAGATTTGGTACAAATCTTGATCCCTTAGTGACCTAGATTCATACTAATTCTTGTCCTTTTATGTGTCACGGAGCCATGGATTTAGACTTATAAAAAATTCACTCAAATGTTGTGCAATAAAAAAAGAGACATGGACCATAAAACAAGGCATCCTGCTACTCCAAATGCAATAACACCTAGCATGAAACTTTGCACCATCATGAATTACAGTCTTGCTAATTTTGGTCCCATTTTGCCCATGGATGTCCAACATGCCCATGGAAAACCGATGTCATGGACCCACAGTGTCCCACTATATGCCACGGTGATATGATCATGCTCATGGAGGTTTAGTTTGTCCCATGTATCAAGAAGAACCTCATCTTCATTGCATCCATATCCTTGAATGGCTTTTGGATCCTCTTTGATGGTTATCGATGTGCCGTGTATGACAACCGGTATGATGACAACATAGTACTTACTCATCTTGATGTTTATGATAAACAGCCTACTATAGAGGCAAATTTGGTGGTTGAATCTGTAATTTCAGATTCCCACTTATGGCATGCGAGGTTAGGTCACCTCAAATACAAAAGCTTGGATAAAATGCATTCACAAAACATGGTGGTTGCTCTCCCACCCATGCATGCACCGGTTAAACATGTTTGTGAGGGATGCTTGTTGGGCGAAATGCACCGTTTCTCATTTGCAAAGGGTGGGACAATTGGTGCAACCAAGAAGCTTCACCTTGTGCATAGTGATGTGTGCGGGCTGATGCAGACAGCATCTCTTGGGGGCTACCTTTACTTTTCTACCTTTGTGGATAATTACACCAAATTGCTTGGATATATGGCATCAAGGCCAAATCTGATGTGTTCCCATGCTTCAGACATTGGCTTGCCATGGCTGAAAATGAATTAGGGAACAAGCTCCTTACTCTATGTACTACTGACAGGGGGGGAGAGTACATGTCCCATGAATTCTATGATTTTTTGACAGCTCGGGGTATTATTCATCAATGTACAGTGCCTTATACTCCACAGTAGAATGGGTTGGCAAAGAGGAAAAATCAGTTAGAGATGGAATTGTAAGCCAGGATTTTCCAAAAATGTATTTATTCACAGCCCAAGGATGTGGCTGCACCTAATACACATCAACTACTCTCTCTCTCTCTCTCTCTCTCTCTCTCTCTCTCTCTCTCTCTCTCTCTCTCTCTCTCTCTCGTTTATAAATAGCCAATTTTTTATCTCCCAATTGGTACACTTGCTCTTTTTGTTGCACTGATGCTTTTCCTGGCTGTCTTCTCTGCTTAAATCCTTGGTTGTGTATGCATGCATTCAATTTTGAGAATCCTTGGCTGCCTCTGAGTGCATATTTCTCACTCAACTATGTAAAGCGGTTCGTTGGCTACCTCTGAGTGCCTATTTCTCACTCACTTGTGTGAAGCGGTTCGTTTTCTCACTCTCCCTCCTTCCCTCATACCCCAATTAAGGTGCTCTCACCATCTCCCTTGGCCGCTGGGAGAACTTTCCCTTCTTGCGAGCTCTTCCTTCACCTGGCTCTTGCCTTGCTCCCAACCTTTCTCTCACTCAGCCAACCTTCACCTTCCTCCTCTCCCATAGCCATTCCTTCCTCTTTGGAAACTGCTCACAAGCGGTTGTAGCCTCATTTGCTGCCACCCCGATGAGCGTAAAACTAGGTCCATCTCACAAGCAACCTGCAATGCAAACAAAGTCCACCCTTCATGTTGTTGTGTTTGATATATAGCCTTGGAGTATGCTTAATCATGCTCACGAAGGTTTTTTTTTCATCATATCACACTTGCATTGATTGCGATGCATGTTACTGGATCGCTCCGGAAGGTCACATCCTTCCTCTCTCCATTTCAAGTTTTGGTCTTACATCTTCTAATGCTGCAATGCATTGTTGTACCAATCAAACATCAAATGTTCAGGACAATTTTCAGGAGATGTATTTATCCATTCTTCTTGGAAGTCCTTGCTTAATTAGTTCGCAAAGTCAGGCAGGCCTCTTGAATGATCTATATCATTCATCTTGTTTAAAGCAAATACTTGTTAGTATTGTGACTACCAAATCAACATGCAATGTAGTTGAAAGAAAATAAAAATGCATTTGGATGTCATGTGTATTGCCAATCCTCAGGGGTTTTACCTCACAAAATTTCACTGTACCACGTGCATTCAAAAGGAGGGGTATTTTAATTCAAATTTAGGTTGAAAAAGGTAATGGGATTACAAAAAGAGAAGACGTATTTTCATCTACATTTAGAAAAAAATATGTTGGCTCATAAGTAAAGAGCGGTGGTTTTATTGGGTTAAAATTTTTAGTTGAGGGGTTTTGTAGATACCCCTTGAATGCATGTGATACATAGGGTTTCTTATTAGTGTACCCCATGAGTGCCAATCCACCATTTTGGAATCATCTCTATCTCAGACCCCATTCCATATGATTACACACCGATGACCATAATTGAAATTGTTGACTTTCTACGAGCACTTGGATCCTTAGCATTGATGTCCAAATAGATCGTTGTTGGAAGTTGAACACAATGTACCTTTGGACATAGTGGATTATTTCTTTTTGCATTTCTTGTAAAAACAATTAATGCAATCACTCATGATGCTTGCTTAGGATTAAGATAAATAATCTTGTGTCAATCTAGCTCTTATTGGCATAGTTTTGTTAGCAGAAGGTGCTTACATTTTTAGGAAATGGCAATTCCCGTTAATTAGTTTGTAGAGTTGGGAGTGAGAGGGGTGAGAAGTACATTAGTAACATGAGGGGTGGGGAAGCAACGC
Source organism: Dipteris shenzhenensis (assembly GCF_047967505.1). Taxonomy (NCBI): domain Eukaryota; kingdom Viridiplantae; phylum Streptophyta; class Polypodiopsida; order Gleicheniales; family Dipteridaceae; genus Dipteris; species Dipteris shenzhenensis. The sequence continues at coordinate 36,226,406 of NC_141599.1, forward strand.
CATCACTAGAGGAGGAGGATGACTCCTTATGTCTCAACCTATTCTTTCACAAAAGTCCCCCCTTTAAGGCAAAGAAGTTGCACCATCTTTATATATAAAAGTCCCTCCTCTCTAGCCTAATTTAGCATATCTTAACAAGAAAATGAATTTAACATAGCTTAGTGGGAAATGTTAGTCTTGGAAACAACAAATGAAAACTCCTAGGATTCACTGAGACCCGACTTCTTATGTCTCAACCTATTCTTACACAAAAGTCCCCCCTTTAAGGCAAAGGAACCTTGCCTCCCTACCTAGTTGCACCATCTTTACATATAAAAGTCCCTCCTCTCTGGCCTAATTTGGCATATCTTAACAAGAAAAATAATTTATTATAGCTTAGTGGTAAATGTCAGTCTTGGAAACAACAATTAAAAACTCCTAGGATTCAGTATGGTCTCTAATGTAATTATGACCTCACTAGTATTTTGGAATGCGATGGGCAATCTGTTGAAGATACTATAGTAATGCAATGGGCAAAGTGTGGTGCAAACAGGGTGCGTGCCAAAATAGACATTTGAGATTTTATATCTATATGCATTATGGCCTAGGTATGTGTCCATTGTGTTTTAAATGATAAGAAATTTATTCTCTCTTTGTTAAAGAAAAACAATAATTCACTGTATAGTTTCAATGCCATGCCGTTATTGTCACTCGATGATTTCAAGGTGCAATCGTAGTTTTTGAACAACAAATTGGTATAATCAAAGAATACATTAATTAGAATTTAACTTAACATGTATCGCCCTTACCTCCAACAAGTCAAAGTCATGATGTTGGGCAAAGAACATGTTTTGAAACTTCATGGAGGACAAGGCTTTTGTTTAGAGTGATCGACTCTATGAGTGGAAAGTGTGTGTGCGTCCTTTCCCTAAATTTGAGGGAATAAGTTATGGATAAGATCAGGTAGAGCAACCTAGCCTTATAATGATGGATAAGCTTATGCAAAAGAAACATATTTGGTGTGTGCAAGCTATCTTGCTCGAGTCTTTCCCTGTGTCTTGCTTTTGTTGTTTTGATGGTTATATTTATTTATTTTCAATGTATATGAGTTGTTAACCCATGGTGAAGCATCTCTCTCTCTCTCTCTCTCTCTCACACACACACAGATGTTTTCAAGTTGAATGTGTTGTGTATTATAAAAAAAGAATATTGACTCTTACTTGTATGGCCAAGTCTTGCACACATTATAGGTTTGCCGAGAATCCGACGGGACCAACAAGTAAACCCTCCTTCTCCCCTCCTTATGACATGTAAAGTGGGAGGTGAGGTTTCTTGTAAGAATCCCCTCATCCCAAAAAATGTACATATTTTGGGATGAGGGGGAGCGGACAGAGTTTTAATTGCTAGTTCGCTCATGAGAATTCGACGGGACTAGAAAGTAAACCCTCCTTATGACATGTAAAGTGGGAGGTGAGGTTTCTTGTAGGAATCGAATAGAATTGAGTATGCCCCCCTCATCTCAAAAAATGTAATGTATATTTTTTAGGATGAGAGGGATTGAGTGGACATAATCGAGTATGTCCGCCCTCATGTTGAATAGAAAGATATAATACAGAATTTGCAATAATAGAACAGATAGACATATATTTAGATTAGGTAATGAGATGAATAGCATCTCTGAGCCTGTAACCCTGGCTAACATTTCTTCTGTAAGAGCAAACTTGTTGGTTATAGGAGTGACCCTTGTTGTTGGGTTTGAACTTGTTGGTTATAGGAGTGACTCTTGTTGTTGGGTTTGTTGAGTTTGATCGGGAGGATCGACATTTGATGGCCGTGCCTTGTGGTGTGACGCTAAAAAATTCTTACTGTTCTTCTTCTTCATCAACAACCGGATAACCTCGTGATTGTAGTTGTTTAGTTCAAAGTGTCTACTCGATTGTGGGACTCTCTCTTCCACACTTCTTTGGGTTACCCAAATTTCCACACTTGTCTGTCTGGGTTACCCAAATCAAATGAGATCACCAATTCTTTGGGATTAGAGAACGCGGCCAGCACTCCGTTTGTGTAATCACCTCAACTATCAAAAATACTCTACCATGCTCAAATCTACCTCTGATTGATTGCAGACAAGCTTGTAGAGCGCTCTCTCTCTCTCTCTCTCTCTCTTCATCAACATGTATGCCAGCCTCCCACGACACTACTGCAGAAGAGCCTTTCCGTTGCTTGATTTGCTTATAAGTCCTCCATCCAGCTCCTTGAACGTATTCAGATTTCTGCATTCGCAGCCCAGCTTGTTGAAGACAATTTATGCGATCCACTTCTTACTCGTTTCTTATACGTTTTCCTCCCCGCAGAAACCTCGTCTACAAACCGATCGTCCTATGTAAGCGTCCTAGTCTTGCTTCTACTATTTCGTTTAGCACAGTTGTTGGATCAGGATTATCTCGGAGATCGCTCAAATATAGAGTAGATACTAAGCTTATATATCTTCGTGCCTGCAGCTTGCCGTCACCTCTTCTGTTTCTGGTGTGTTCATCGTGCAATGAATCCCAACGGCAGGTCTCAATGTCCCGTTTGCCGGAGGGCTTATGCCCATTTTCCCAGAGCATGTGAGATGCTTCATTTTTTCCTAATGACGACGGTGCTTGAGGAATACACTCGCAGAGCCCACGAGACACAAGGTGGGTCTCTCCAAACCACTGAAACTCTGTTGTCTCTAAAATTTAATATTCCGTAGTGCTTCGAAGTTTACAGGTCCACGCAGATCATCCTCTTGATGGAGAATTTCGTTCAGCTTTTCACAGCTAGTTTTGGCACAGAGGAGAAAACTTCTTTAATGATCTAGCATCATTTGGCTACTTTGATTCGCAGATATGGAGGACAAAAAACAAATTTTCTCTCCCGCCATTCCAGATTCTCCCATTTCCCCTTCCTCCAAGCGAAAGAATCTGGATTAATCGGCCAACACTATAAGAACAATTGGGGCTTGGCTGACGGATTGAAATGTAATCCAAGTTTCTCCCGTCCGTGAGAGAAGTTGGAAACAATTAATGCGTGATATAGTCAAAGATGGGCAGAATTGCGTGACGAAATTATGCTCAAGAACGAATGAGTTAAGCTTTTGTCAGCTCCCACCGCAGTCAGCACAACTGAGCCAGAAGCGTTGAAGAATATTTAATTCAGCACACATCTAGCAAAGCCTCCACCGAGAAGGATTTTGCTTGTGCATCCTGTAAAAGACTACTCTATCGACCTGTTGTCTTGAATTGTGGTCGAGGTAAACGTCGCCAAACTGGTTCCTCTCATCGAGTTTTTGTTGACTGAAGCAAAGCTCGTTATTTAAACTGGATTAGATCTCGCAAATTGATTCCAATTACGATAGCGTGCCTTTTCGCAGTGTTCTGCGAAGCTTGTGTGGATTCAGTTCGGAAGTGCCCCTCATGCACCGATGACTGTACGGGAATGTCAGTGCATATATGCTTGGAGCTCCATCAGTTCTTGGAGCGCGCACTCCCAATAGCATTTGTAAACAGGAAAGAAGAGGTGCTGTCTTCTATAACGCTTCCAACTGACACAGCGGGGGCCTTATGCGAAAGGGGTCAGCTCTTAAGTCGCATCGCTGAGTAACCTGTTTCGTTTCTTGATTCGATACATGAATTCGTCATAAACGTACTGAGGGAATGCGCCATAGATCACATCACGCCATTTTTAGATTGAATTCGAAAACCCATAATCTTAGATTCCTGACCTTCCGGTATGAAATTTGTTCAGGTCATACGCAAGACAGATTCTCACGATTATTTTGTTCATATAGGAGTAGGCTGTGATGGATGCGGGGTAAGCGAACGAGCTAATTCATCCATTAATGCGTATTTATACTAATCCTGGTTTTGAAGATAACCGATTATTTCGGGCGTGCAGATGTTCCCTAGGGATCGATATCGATGTGGCGATTGTTGTGACAAAGTCGGCTATGATTTGTGCGGGAGCTGCGTTAAAAGAAAGGAACGGATCTTCATGGGCAGGAGCATAGATCTGATCACAGAATGAAACAAATCCCGTATGAGCATTGGAGGGCACCGTCAGGGCCTCTGGATTTGCATATCAACGATGGAAGCATTCAACGCCGACGCCGGCAACAGCACCAATTCCACCACCAATTGTCCTTATCCTTATAAGCAGCTGAATCAAGACAGATTTGCATTGCGGTGGTGCGATCGATCAAATACGACATGTACAGAGAGAGCTGATCAGATTTGGGTGAGGTATGCAAGAATCAACAGAGGCCAAATCGAATTTCTTCGACAGGCAAAAACCGTGGAGCAACGTCAAGAAATGTATTATGTCATATAAATCTGTCACCGCGCCGTCGTCTCAAAATAAGCTCACATGAATCTAAGGGCGCCGTGATTGCAAACCTGCAAATGCTTCTGAATGAAATCGTTGATGTTGTGTGAGATCATTTCGCACTGAAATCTGTTTCCATTAAGATTCCATCGCACTCTTCATCATCGTGCATTGTAATTTGTAGTAGATCTGTGATTCTCGATGAGATTCGCCACATCAATCATTTGTAGTAATCTTTGATTCGATGAGATTCCCCACATCATTCATGATTAAGAAATGCTGGCAATGATGAGGATATGCTCTATAGAATGGATTCGTGCCACTTGGATTGACCCCGACAAAGCTATGGTTGCTCTATCGAATAGATTCGTGCCACGTGGATTGACCCTGGCAAAGCGAGTGGATTGACTTATGGCAAAGCCAGAGACTGAGGATTGACCCCTGCCAAAGCGAGTGGACTGATCCCCGGCAAAGCGAGTGGATTGATCCTTGGCAAAGCGAGTGTTTGCTCTATAGGATGGATTTGTAGATTATTAATCCCTCGCAAAGCCAATGGAAACCCATGGAAGTTCCAAGGAGGATGAGGTCGCCCCATGAAGTCGTGAGCATGACATTGCCTTGTAGCGTGGGCTCCTGTGGCAAAGCCACTTGATCAGAGATCGATGGAAGCAGCAGTTTAGAATTCTACATGGAGATGAGCACCATAATTGCCAAATGGTGTGCTACATAGTTGAGCATCCAAATGCCACATTGTCACCATTGTAGACCATAGCATTTTTTTGGCAAGAAGTAAGAGACAATAACATTTCCGGTACATCCCCTCCCAATAGTGAGAGGTGTGCAAGCTTGATGTGTGGGTTGGGAAATTTATCTGATTAATTCCTTGAAAATCAATCCAGTTGACCTCTTCCTCTTCATTTGCCACTTCTGTATCATGGTAGGCTTAATTAGAGGAAACATTTTTCTTGAGAATGGGGATAAACGTTTCATATTCGATACAAACCTATCCTGCACCAATCATGTTTCATGACCGTGGGTAGCAACCTTCAATTGAATTTGACGTTCGCACCACATGGAAAGACAAAAGAACAAATGTTATATGTTCACACATCCCACAAGCATGCTTTTTGAACATCATATCGACCTTGATGGTGTTTGACGATAATAGCAATTGTGCCTTAATTGTTGAAGAAGCGAGCACAAACTACAAGGCAATATCTAACTACCTAGCATACTAGTGCTCTGATCCAACTTTCATAACACTTTACTTTTGTGAATCATTGCATCTCACCAACTTGGTTGATTGGCCTACTTCAACAATAATGCCACCTTCAGAATACTCTAGCTCCATGAATGCAGCTCCATCTACCAATTTATGCTAATAGCCAACTGATGTACCAAGTAGTACCATAGCCCTTCTTGTGGAATCAAGTCGACCAAGCACTGTAACTTACACTAATAGCCACCTAACATGAAATGACAAAGCATGAGGGGAGATTTGGACTAAAAAGGGCCCTTTGGATTAGAGATGAAATTGTGGACCTTATCCTTGAATTAGACTCTAGATAGTTAGACAAATAAGGGGGATTAGACATTAACAATTTACCTCTTCTTCATTGGTAGGGAAAGGCCCCACCAAGCATTGTGTCCCTCTTTTGATGAGTATACTGAGGTAAAGGGGCACAACGTGTGCCGACCCTTGGACAAGATCCCATATTTCATGGTTGGAAATAGGTGCCTAATCTATATCAAAGGAGAAATGTATCCACCCCCCTAAATAAAATCCCTAAAACTAGAAAAGTATAATTTCAATGTATTTGCATCTATCGTATCTCATTATTGCTTTGCACATATAGCCTATTAGGATGTCTCATTAGCTTAAGGATTAACAAACTCAAGCCTTCTCTAACCAAATTCTTATGAGTCCATTTCTCCCCTAATGCAATAATTTTACTGGAGTAGGTTTCTCTTGTAGGGTGCAATGCATCGATCTCATCCCTACAACATCATCACTTCGAAAAGCTTGTTCAGAATTTTTTGTAGCATCTATAAAAAATTTGACCAACATCAATCTTGTTTGCAAGGGAAAGGATTAGACCTAAAAGGTGACAATAGTCAAATGTTCCTCACTTGGAATAGGTATTAGCACTGCATTGCTCTACCTTAGGAGAACCCCTCATGCAGGTGGTTGCTAGTTTCACCTAGTCAAAACCATGATGATGGCTATGAGTTGCCTTTTAAAAATGCAACATCCCTCGCACCGCAAATGCATAGCAAAAAACTATTGGGCTCATTGAAACCCATTGAACAATAGTAATTGATGTGACACAAAGAAGCTTTAGTTTTGCGTTGTCATCTTGCAAGATTTTATCTTAGAAGTTGCCATCAATTCTATCTAGCCTAAACCAAAGCAGTTAGTAGGCAAGAGACACCATTGATCTAGAAACAGCTATGAATTTCACCCAATCTAGAACAAATTTCTTAGTATTACAAGGCAAACATCAGGTGTGCTTGCCTTGCCCAAGGTCATTGTTTGCTTGGGTGTAGCCATTTTTGGTGAGGTTCAGGGACTTTTCTATATATAATGGGTATCTTGCATGACCCATAACTTATGCATTGCTCAATGGAATTCGACAAACTTTGTCTTCAAGTTGTAGTACACATTCCAAACTTGAACATGAGAGCAAAAAATTATGGAATAAGGATTTGGAACGACACCGTAAGCATTACAAGTGCTATGTTGCATGTGAAGCATGCATCCTAAAGACTATAGGATATAGCAATTTATTTAAAAGCATCAAAATTATGTTCTATACATACATGCTAAAGGACAAATTGATTATGTGTGTTTGCCTATGGGCTAGGAGTCCTATGCTAGGAGTGTGTGAGTGTAGGTGTGCTAGAAGGTTCTAGTGTGATTGAGAGAATCAGGGAGTGATTATAGGATCTAAGGATTCCATCTTGAGATCATTGATGATGTCATAGATGTATGCTCTCTTGCCTATATATTGGGCTTTCTCCATGAATAAAGTGCTCATTGTGATTCACCTTTTTCCTCATTGTTCAGTCAATGAACCAACATGTGGTACCAGAGCTTTGTGATCATCCTAGTGCCTAGGAAGAGTATCCATGAGATTCCAAGAAGATTCCTTCTTCTTCCCCAAATGCTTCTCATGCTTCCCTTTTCCAACGTGACCTTGGAAAGTTGAATTCTCTTCAGCCAAGAAATGGATTGAGAAATCCTTTCAGGTGGACTCTCCTCATGCCTGGGCAACCTCTTTAACTAGAGGGATTGTCAAAATTCATCGCCATTCTCGTGTGCCGCTTCTATTTCTCCTCTGTGAAGTCTTTGCAATGCTGGTCACTGTAGTGAATCATTTCGCAATTCCTCTTAGCCATGGCTAGACAACTACTAGAGCTACCTACAATCAAAATCTAAAGTGATTTGGTCTAGTACCAAGGGAGAAACTGACGAAAAAATAGTCAATTTACGAGAAGACATGGTTTACTCAGTTGATGAAGATGCTACTGCCCCGGGTGATGTGACACGCCATTTCACCTAAGATTGGTACTGATTCTTCTCTTCTTGTGTATCTCGAATTGTGCAATAAAAGCCCCAAGTTTGAAGCTATGTGGAGTGAGATATCAAGCCTCCAAGGTTGCTATGTTTTATGCAAGCATTTCTTAACAGTTCTTGAAGTTTGATGCTAAATGCTAAGTTGATGCTTGAGGTATAACGTGGGGTTAAAGTACAATTCAGAGAATGCTCTTTCAGTTTGAAGTTTAGTTGGCATTGATTTCTTGACAAAATGCCAAGTTCTCAATGCTCTTCCAATGCTAAGCACTTGAAGAAGACTACAAGAAGGACAAAGTACAAGGTAAAGAAGACCCCAGTTAAGAGGATTTGGGAGAAGCCAACTGGTTATGCATATGCCAAACAACTAGTTTTTATCTAGCAATTTGCATTTATATGGTGAAGGTGATTTCTTTGTTCAGAAAGACTAATCTTTTGTAAAGGGATTAGACACTGCCATTAAATTGGTAAGACCTTCCAAAATGGCCTCCAAAATCAAGATAGATAAGTTTGAGGGAGAGGGTTTTCATACTTGGCAGACCAAATTGAAATTTATTCTCATGAAAAAGGGGATCTGGAAGGTGGCTAATGGAAAATAAAATAAACCAACAACTAGGGAATGAGAAGCTTTATGGCTCCCTAAGGATGGAAAAGCACTAGCCATAATTGCTCTTGGATTGAGTGATTCTTTTATCCACCACATTGATGGCTATGAGACCACTCATGGTGCATGGACTCATCTTGAGCATGTTTTCGGAGCACAAGGGAGATGTTCCAAGTTTATCTTGCTCATCAAATTCTTTGATCTAAAATTGGATTGAGGAGAATCCATCTCTTCACATTTAAATTCCATGAAGAGCATATTGACTCAGTTAACAGGCATCAAGTTTAATCTTGATGAAGACATTGTAATTGCTATCTTACTTTTAGAAGCCTAACTGAGGAATATGGCACTATTGTCGCCACTCTCACCAATATACCAGAGATTAGTTTGGTGGAAATTGAGGCATCCCGCTTGGAAGAGGAAAGGAAAATCAAACAAAGGAATGACTACAAAGAACATTGAGCATATTTGGCCAAAGGCAACTTCAAGGGCAAGAGCAAAATGAAGTGCCACTTTTGTGGAAAACCTAGACATTTTGAAAAAGAATGCTATACAAAGAAGAGATGTTCAGCAAACCTTGTGGAAGAAGTAGAGACAAAAGAAGAAGAAGAACCAGGGGATGTTGAAGCTCTCAGTGCTTACACCACCCAAGTCAATTTTAACAAGGGTGATGACCCATATGTTTTCTAAGTTATGTGTGTGTGAGGTCACTCTGCCATGGATAGTCCATCCTTAAATGATTGTTAGTCTTTTGTTTGAGATTTTACATTGTTGAACTCATGGGGATTTCCATATAGTCATTGTCTATCTCCCAGTTAAACTAAGAGTCCTAAGAGTGAGTCATAGGTTGGGGCCATGTGTGTTGCCACATGATGGTGGGCAAGCCATGGAGCATCCCATGTACTACTGCTGAGGGATGAGATCATCAATTTGTGGGAGGAAATGAAGGACAAATTGATGTATGTGTGTGTGTGCCTATGGGCTAGAAGTCCTATGCTAGGAGTGTATGAGTGTAGGTGTGCTAGAGGGTTCTAGTGTGATTGAGAGAATAAGGGAGTGATTATAGGATCTAAGGATTCAAAAGTGATCATTGTGATTCACCTTTTGCCTCATTGTTCAGTCCATGAACCAACACATGCAACCAAGTAATCATTCTAAAGTACACTACATGAGCTTCTCCTCAACCCAAGGACACACCTAAATGAGATCATTATGCATGGGTTAATGGGGGGCCTCCAATGTTGTGCTAAAGTGATGCATACCCATTTGAGGGCACGCTCTATAACTTTCTTTTGATTTGTTGAAAACCAAAATGGATTGAAATTTTGGAATCCAAACTATTGGTACTAAAGCATGGTGGTCTTAAAACATTGATAGTTGTTGGTATTGGTATCTAGATTCACCCTAAAATGAAAGAAGTTGGAAAAGTGCAATTTGTGCATGTGCAAAGATATTTTAATAAATCCAACACTATTTATAATTTTGGATTGTTTCTTTTTCCATGCACTTGCTTGCTATATGGCTCATAAGCATGCCAAAGTTCATTGCATTTAATAATACACAGCATCAAACCCGATAGCATGCCCTTTGGCCTATTTATGTTTTGAAGCATTGTAGGCCACATTGCACTTGTTTGGGATATCCAATTCTGTTGATGTGCATCATCGGAGAGGGAAAAAACAGCAGCTGAAATTTCGCTACTCCCATGAATTTTGAATTTTCATACATCGCGCCCATCAAATCTTAGAAGATTAAGTACCTGCAACCTATCCCCGCCCTGTCAACGCCCTGCAACCCACACACACCTCGACGTGAGACTTTGGTTTGCCATTGTCTTCTTTCGGGTAAGTTGTCTTCTATTCTTTGCTTGCCTCACCAGCCAGCTTCTCTGGGTGTATTCTAGACTGATCGTGGCCATGGCGTCAATGGAAACATGCAGCTCACCATGGCTTGCAAGAGAAGTAGACAGAGGCTACGAGACAGGAAAGCTGAAAAGCTAGGTCAAGGCATAAGGAACGGAGTGCGAGTCTAAGAAAGCGCTGGCACAAAAAGCGCTGGCACGATATCGAATCGGCAACAGAAGACACTTTTGCAGCATCGACGAAGGGAGAAACAATGAGAACAAAAAAGACTCCTTCCAGAGCAGCAGCAAGAAGCAGTTGCAGATGCACGAATTTGGTCATTGCCATCAAAGCAAAGAACACGAGTTGTGGTGTCACGATTGGTGGGAGTATTTGAGGCAGCAACATCAGGCCATTCAGGTGATTACCAGTCTCGAGTCTTCACAAGATTTAGCTTGCACCCTAAAGTTCGTAGAGTAACAATCTTACCAACACCTCAGGAGATGCACGCCCAAGAGGCAATGCTCTCTAACCTAAGAAATGGCCTACAGAAAGTGAAAGGGGTGCACAGCTTAGATCAACTAGCTGTAAAGAGGGTGACTTTAGCTATGTTGGTGTCCCCTGAAGCAAAGGAGAAACAGCTTGGGAACATAATGTCAAAGATGTTGTCAATCAAAAGGACCAACATGGCTCTAGCAGTTGAATGTAGAGCAGAAGAAATGCACGATCATCCTGATCTGAGAAGTCTGTGGGCTTCAACAAAACGCAAGAAAAGGAAAGATAGCCTAAACTAGCTCAGTGGTTGTTTGTGATTGAGCTTTGGGATAGTTTACTTGTTTCATTTCTTAAACTAGGCTTGGACTAAATGTGATTGTCCTAAACCAGCCCGGTGGTTGAAACATCATGCAATCGTAGGCTAGTTTAGCTCAATCGCCAATGATGTGACTGTCCTGAACCAGCGTGGTTGAATAGACATTAGTTGTTGTCGAGCCTGAAAAGGGGACTCATTGTTCTTTTGTTCCCACATGTTGGGTCAGCAGACAGAGTTGTATCTCAAGTTTGTGGATCAGAATCTGGACATTTCAATTGGGCAAAGGAGCTTTGAGCATTGTAAGCCCTGGTATGTCAGGAAACTCGAAGACAAGAATGTTTGTTGTTGCAAAACACATAGACTTTGACTTGGCCCGGCAAGCTATGAATGACTTGAGTCTGCTCGTGTTGGAGCATTGCTCCATGGGGATCAATGCCCATGCCTCCCCAATGAATGCGCAGTCTGTAGGCCACCTGGATCCTCATCATGTGTTGCGAGGTAGGGCAGGTTTTGTAGCATGAGGTCTCTGTGGGAGCCAATGGTTTGTCCAATGGGAGACTGTGAGTGGCACATGATTGAATGCATTCAAGGCACATGCAAGCATTGCAGTTTGAAGCTGAAGAAGAAGACATTCAATGTCTATCCAAATGAAATGAGGGAAGACAACCACGTTGCTCTAAAATTGAGGAGATTTGAAAATGTAAATGTTGAAGGATCTGATAAAAAGAGATGGCTACTGTCATATAAGAGCACCCAGCCAAGGGAGCTTGTAGGTCACATGGTTCAATCCATCCCAAAATATGTGCTTCACAATTTCATGGCCACTCTGGCAGGATAAGCAATTCAAGATGTGCCTTGCCGATTTTCCCGGTGACACTATTGTTTCTATCATAGATTTTGTAGAAAATTATTCTTTTCAAGAACAAGATGAGATACAAAGTGCTCATCAGTACAACAAGCAGATAACAATTCTTGTACGTATCATGTATAGTCATTTGCTTGATTCTTCCATGCCTGATGCCAATCTACTTTTGCTGACTCACAGGAGTCCAGGTCAGTGCAACGCACTTACCTTTTCTACATTTCAAACGATAGGGAACATGACACCCTATTTGTGCAGCATGTTTTCTACTACATTGGGAATGGCTGAAAAAGGAAAATTCCCATGCAGAAAATATAAAACAACATTGGGTGTGGCCAGATGGTGCTGCCTCTCAATTTGAATCAGCACGTGGATTCTACTTTGTCTCAAGGTTCAAGTCCCTGACCAGTCTAGACATGATGTGGAATTTCTTTGGGTCTAGACATGGCAAGGGTAAACATGATGGATGCGGTGCTGTTATTAAGCAAGCTCTGTTTAAACACCAATTAGCATGCCCTCAAGAAAAACTCAATGATGCCCATGATGCTGTAACATGGCTTACAACCAACCTCTCCACAGGCATGCATTCAACATATAGTAAACAAAGCCTTAAGAATACTGTAGTACACAGAGTGTTCCATGAAGTGAAAGTGGATGAAGTTCAAAGGAGAAGCTGGCACAACTATGAGAAAATTAAAGGAGTTCATGGTCTGCACAGCTTATGGGGCTTTTCAAACAACCAACTGATTAAAACAAGAAAACTTTCTTGTTTCTACAGTGCATGCATCATTGGGGATCATGACGATTGTGAGAACATTGCAACTGCGAAGACATGGGAGCAAGTTCAAGTTTTTCCTCTATGTTCAGATGGAGTCACAAACAATGGAGAGACAAACGACTCGCCATAGTTTGGGGAGAGTTTCAATGACCTCACTGACTGTCTAGAAGAGGGGGATAACTTTGCAGTTGTCATAGATTCTGGGGAGAAGGAGGAAGATGACCCATACTTTCTGTTGCAGTGCATAAAACCTAAGTACAAGATTGAGGAAACATTTAAGGATAATTGGGGAACAACCTATGAGAAGTGGGATGTAGTAGTCGGAGTGTTTTGGTACAAAAAAACATCTGAGAGGCCGCAATTACGAACTGCTACATAAGAGTCCACAAACATGTGCGTACTCTCAGCTAGTAAGAGCTATTAAGTTCCGAATGCAACTTGTTCCACAACGAAAGAAGGGCAAGAGTGTCTTCAAATTGGATTTAGACACGCATGCTACAAATCCATTCATCTTGAAATAGTAGAAGCAAACCACCGCATTGGTGGCTGTTCATATCCTAGTGCAAACCAACCACCACACTGGCGATAACTTATCTTGCACTATTGCCGTGCTATCCCTACACTACTGCTATGATATCCTAAAATTTGTTGCATAGTGCTATACTAAAACAATGCTCTTTAGACTATTTATCATTTTGTTAACCGTCAGATTTCATCCCATGCTTGCTTTTTGTATATCCCAACAACCATCGCGCTGGTTTCCCATAACGAATCCATTCATCTTGTAATAATAGAAGCAAACCACCACGCTGGTGGCTGTTCATATTCTAGTGCAACCAACCACTACGCTGGCGATAACTTATCCTGCACTAATCTTGCACTACTACCATGCTATCCCTACACTACTGCTGTGCTATCCTAAAATTTGTTGCACAATGCTGGTGCCCTTTAGACTAGGTATAGTTAGCCATCAGATTTCAACCACCGGGCTACTTAAAACATTTAAGTACTAACATGGAAGCAAGTCGATACAAAATCAAGTATTACAAGCACCATGAGAATATCCACAAGTTCAAGAAATGTCTGTAAGATTTTTATTATTTCAAAACACGACATTTTGCTTTTTCAAGGAAATTCCAGACTCCCAACAATCTTATCAACCTCTCTATAGCAAGCATCTCCTAGCTCTTGAGGCTAGTCTGGTGCACAATGGTAGACCTCTTCACACACTTGGATTACACTCTGCTTGCTTGACTCTACCAACTTATATGCCCATAGTAAGTCCTCCTTTTGCTAGGGGTCCTCTTCATCCTAGTCTTTGCAGTCTATACATCTTCGCGCTTCTATCATGTCCTGCCAAAAGAAACCTACATCATGAGCTTGACAAGTACCTTAAAGGAGCAAGAAAAACAATAGCCAAGGAAATTAATATTCACCATCTATGCCAACTCCAAGTAATAAACCCACCACCAAAGCATGTCCTCCTTGCAGCTATTATCCTCCTTCTCTGGGTCTGTATCTGCGAGGATTTCATACAACATCATTTTCAGATAGAACAAAAGCATTCCAAAGTATTTTGGGTATGCCATAGATTCGTAGTAGGTAGATTGATGTATAGAGTTTGGTTCGGTGTAGAGTTTTGGGGCTAGATTTTGTAATGGGCTCTTAGTTGTGTTTGCATTGCACTTAAATAGGGAGAGAGTTCATTGAGGCCGACCTTCTCCTTCTTCAATCTCATGTTAGGTGTCTAATCTAAATCTTTTGTCTCACATTAGTTGTCTAATCGAAATCTTTCATGGTACAATAGTTCACTAATTGAAATCTTTCAGTCTCACATTAGTGATCTAATCAAAATCTTTTGTCTCACATTATATGTCAAATCGAAATCTTTCATCTCATTAGTATCACCTCGCTAGCATGGATCAAAGGACACTATCTAGTAACTTAGCTGAAAAAACATTGCCCAAGTAAACTCTAGAGAAGATTAACAATTCAATAGATTACACACAGATTACATAGATTACAATCTCAAAGACTCCTTTACTTCAGATTACATCTTAAGGACTCCTTGTTAAGCTCCCTGATTGCACGCTCGGCCCTCCTTGCTCCTTTCCAAAATGGGGCTAGTTCCTTCATATTTTGGCTCGGCCCTTCCCTTGATGCCGCTTCCTCTTTCCTTCATTTGAGCTTCTTAGTTGTAGGCTCGGCCCTTGTTGCAAGTTGCTCCTTTCCTGAAGGGGGTTGGCTCCTCCCTTCAGGCTCCTTTTCCTCGCAATTAGGTTCGGTCTTGGCCTTCTTCAATTTGGGCTCCTTATCTTTAAGATCTTTTGCCCAAATTGCAAATTGAGCTGCAGCATCTACTTTCTCATCGTAGATAGCTATAGCAGGCAGGCACATTTGATCTGTCCATGACCTAGGCAATGGCAAATGGCATTCTCTACATAGCAATTTTGTATGCACAAGTTACACTCCAAAGCAAAAAACGTGCACAGGGTGGTAGCATGCAGGCCATCAGATACAGTGGTCATCTATGATGGGGGTATGGCAAACCATGCATTTCGGACCCTACTGCATAGCAGGATAGGCATCCAATTTAACTATTGCAGCTCTCAATACCAGAATCTTGCTCTGTACATGACAAAGTTACTTCTTGATTCCTTCCTTCCTCAACCTAAGTATGCGGATGTTCTCCTTCATCTCCTCCACTTTTTGCTCACTTTGTGCAACATCTTCATCTAAATCCCTCAGCATCTTTTGAACCTATGTAAATTGCTGAAAAACATCGTCATGGGCCGTTTCCAAGACTTCCACTCTAGTTTGGAAATCTCGCAAGATGAGGGACTACTTTTCATAACTGTCAAAAGCCACGGCAAGCTTGTGCAAACATCTATCATGATCTTCTTGGAGGGTATTATAGCTTGCTCTTTGGACTTCCAATAGTGTTTCAAAAAAACAACCCTCACCGTGGCTGCTGCAAATTGCTCCACCATTGTGGT
This sequence comes from Dipteris shenzhenensis, assembly GCF_047967505.1. NCBI lineage: Eukaryota > Viridiplantae > Streptophyta > Polypodiopsida > Gleicheniales > Dipteridaceae > Dipteris > Dipteris shenzhenensis. The sequence continues at coordinate 36,242,198 of NC_141599.1, forward strand.
TGGAACTTGCTCCACCATGGCTACTCTCTGCATCCTTCTAGGCCTGGGGAATTGTCTCATTGTCTTCTCCACCCCGGCTGCTCTTTTGCCCCTGCTCTGTTGCCCCATCCTTCCTGGCCTTGAAGCTCTCTCATAGTTCCTGCATCACCTTTCTATTTTATGCATTCTCACTTTTTAGCTCCTCCATCATCTGGTCTTTTTCAATGTTCAATGCGTTCTGCATGTTGCAGAGCCGTTTGTAAAGACCCTCCTTTTTGGCTCTCTAATCATCAAGGTCCTTTCACATCTTTACTAGCTCCTTGTCCACCATGTCCCTGTCATTTCTCACTTTTTCGAGCCTATCTCCGAGGTCCTTCATGTGCTTCTCTGTTTCTTCGCTTCTATGTTTTTCCATGTCAACCAATTTTGTAGTGGCCTTAGCTTGCTCTTGTGCCTCCTCTACCTTGGCTTTTGCACCTTTCCTAAGACTTTTCTAAAGTTGCGTTGCCTTTGCTTCATCGGTGGCTTTCTCTTGTAGAAAAGTCACCTTCTGAGACATCTGCTTCTCGTATTGCTCAAAAATCCCTTTGAGGGTAGATGCCATCAGGTACATTGCAACTCCAACGGATTGAGATGACAATTGGGATTTGCCATCCATGTAATTCTTCAAGTTGGTTAACATGCTCTTGGAGATCACCCTTGAGAAATACATCACGTCCTTTCAATTGCTCTACTACTGCTTGAACCTACCAGAACTTGCAAGTTCCTCTCGTATTAGGAAAGAAGTGAATGGTCTTCTTCAGCACATCTTGGAGGTCTGTTGGCAAGCTCAAAATCTTGACTCCACCATCTTTACTAATTAGAGCGCTGGGGTATACGTCTAGAATATCTTGTCTCATCAACTGCTTCTTGAAAAAGTGTGCTTGCGAACTGCCTCTAGAAACTCCTAGAGCCTTTTCAATCATGCTTTCATTCATGGTAATCTTTTGACCTTGACAAACTAGTTGCCCCTCCTTCATGTTCACCTCCTGCACCATCCAGGTGAAGTTTTGGAGAGCATCCAAATTGGGCTTTTGAATAGAGAGAGAGGAGCTCCCATATGTCATGATTTCAAGATCAGGGGAGGAGGGGATCTCGTAATTTGCTGCAGAGGGGAAGGAAAGATTGTGTGAGGAGCTCCTGGACTATGCAAGGTCCATTATAAGGGGGGATAGAAGTTGCAAGAAGAGTGCAAGGAAGAAAGAAATGGTCGAGAGGAATAGAAGATGAAGCAGTGAAGGAAATGGAATAGTGGAGGCTTGAGATTGCAAGGGAGAACGAAATGTTCGAGAGGGATAGAAGAGGAAACAGTTAAGGGAATGGAATAGCGGTTTGTATCCCGACTACACTATCAAGGTGAGAGCCACCACAGCGGTTGTAGCCTGACTACTATCAAGGAAGGTGAGAGCCACCGCAGTGGTTGTAGCCCCGACTACTGTCAAGGTGAGAGCGGTTGGCCAAAATTTTGAATAATTCAAGGTGACAGTACTGATTTGCATGGTAATGAATGATTAGAGGTGGTCGCATCTAATATTCCCATCCACATCTATGGTGGGGAGGCTAAGATCCATCGAGATGTTAGTTAATTACCAACCACCACAGTGGCCCGCAATTACTCAGCTTCGAGTTACCACCACTAGGCTTGCATGCATGATTACTATGAGTGTAGTAAATTATGGTTATGAGGGATTAGAGGTGATTAGGCTTCATGATTTACTTTTGTGGGAATTACTGCTTGATGGTGGTGGCTGGCATCAGGCACATCTATCGTGGCTACAATTCCACCATGCCACCACTCACCCACCACTGTGCTTTAGCATGCATGATCACTACGAGTGCAGTAAAAATTACCAGTCACCAGGCTCGCATGCTCAGTAGAGAACTAGAGTGCATGGTAATGAGTGATTAGACATGGTAATGAGAATTACTACCTGGTGGTGGTGGCTCTCATCAACCACGTCTGTTGTGGCTAAGATTCCATCAGGCTGGCAGTTAATTACCAGCCACTGGAGTGGCATCACATGGCGTCTTCTTCATGATTACTAGCCCGCCATCTGGGGGATTCCACCGTGGTGGCCTGCAATTAATATGGATGGAACCCTGGGCTCTAGCCACCATGGTGGCTCAAACTTTAAAATATATATAAGATCTGTGGCATTTGTCATTTTACTACATTGCTTTGATCCGCCCATGCTTTGCTACTTTGCTCCACACCCCTCCTCTAGCTCTTTTGTGCCCCTGCTCTACTTTGCTCCACACTCCCTCCTCCAACTCTTGTCACTGCAGCTGCTCCCTTGCTCATCTTCTGCTCATCTTCAGCATGCCTAGTACCACCCCCCCTTGATGCTCTATGATCCCAATAATATATGCCTTCTCATATAAGGTGATTGCGTTGCACAAACCTAGAGTAGAAATGCTAGCACTAGTGGAGACCCTTCATTCCCACAGGCGACTCTCCACACATCTGAATGTCATCACCTTAGGTAACATGCTCACAGAGGACCTCTTTATGGCTGTGTTGTATGGGTTCCCCCTAGATTGTCGACGAAGTGAGAGTGCTCTCAACAGAAGCAAGAACGGAAGAGGGAGAGAGAGATAGAGAGCCACACAAGTTTTGGTGGGTGTAGAACCACCCTAATCTTCTTTTTCATTCATTTATATATGTGTTTGAGTATTGTACATAGCCGGGGTAAAGGCACAGTGACCTTTAACCCCCACAACCTCCCACTTAAAGGACAATGTGCCTTTAAGGAGAACAACTAGTGAGCATACTATCCAATGCCCATCAATACATGACAATACTCAAACCGTTGACTAGGTAGACTCTTCATTAGCATATCTGCAGGGTTATCATCTGTATGAACCTTGACAAGCTCTATGCACTTGTCCTCAAGTACCTCCTTGGTAAAATGGTACCTGACCTCAATGTGTTTGGTCTTTGCAAGAAAGACCGGATCTCGTGCTAGCTGAATAGCACTCATGGAATCACTATGCAATGTCGGTACACCTGTATGAATACCCAAATCTCCCACTAGCCGATCAAGCCATATAGCCTCCTTGCAACCCTCTATGGCTACAACATACTCAACCTTTGTGGTAGACAAAGCAACGCACTTCTGTGCACAAGACATCCATGACACTGCACCACTTGCAAAGGTGAACACATAACCAGAAGTGGATCTCCTACTATCCACATGCCCTGCATAGTTTGAATCTGTGTACCCAAGGACACGCATGTCTCCTTTACCAAAGTAGATGCACATCTCCTTGGTACCCTTCATGTACCTCATGATGCACTTAATTGCCTCCCAATGCCTCTTTCCTGGATTAGCCATATACCGGCTAACAACTCCCAATGCAAATGCAATGTCTGGTCTAGTAGCTATCATAGCATACATAAGACTCCCAACTGCTGATGCATAAGGAACCTTGGCCATCATGGCCCTTTCCTCATCTGATTTGGGACTATCTATATGACTCAGTTTCACATATGGAGGCAATGGAGTACTCATTGCCTTTCCCCCCTCCATATTGAAACGCTGCAATACTTTTGTAACATACTCCTTCTATGAAAGCCAAAGGAGTTTCCTACTCCGATCACGCGTGATGTGCATACCAAGAATATGACCCAAGAATACTTATGAGCTAGATGCATTAAAGGCCAAGTTGCATGAGGCCTTTGATATGAAGGATTTGAGTCCCAAATCCTTCATATCAAAGGCCTCATGCAACTTGGCCTTTAATGCATCTAGCTCATAAGTATTCTTGCTAGCCAATAGCATATCATCCACATATAGTGCCAGGATTATCAGGCTACTATCCTTAGCCCTTTTAGTGTAGAGGCAGTGATCAATTTCACTCCTTCTAAAACCCTGGGACCGAATGAAAGCATCAAACTTATGATACCATTCTCTAGGCGCTTGCATAAAGCCATAGAGACTCTTCTTCAGCTTGCAAACTAAATGTTCTTTGCCCTTTTCTTCAAAGCCTTCCGGCTGCACCATGTAAATTTCCTCATGCAAATCCCCATGCAAGAAAGCTGTCTTGACATCCATCTACATAAGCTCCATATCCTCTGCTGCCACTAGTCCAAGCATGCATCTAAGTGTGGTCATCTTCACAACTGGAGAGAATATCTCATCAAAGTCCACACCCTTCTCTTGCTTGAACCCTTTAGCGACCAAACAGGCCTTGTACCTAGGCACATCATCACCTGTGACCTTCATTTTGTAGACCCATTTACATGGCAATGCTTTCTTTCCATGTGGCAAAGAAACCAAGTCCCAAGTCTTATTCTTCATAAGTGAACTCATCTCTGATTGCATAGCATACTCCCACTTGCCTTGATCCTCGTGCATCATAGCCTCTCTGTAGCGAGAAGGCTCCCCGTAATCAATAAGCATCACATAGTCTACCCCTAGAACAAACCTATCAGGCGGTCTAGACACTCTAGATGATCTTCTCAAGGGCATTTTAGCTTGCTGTCCCACCTGCATATCAGCCACATTTGGCTCATCATTTCCACCAATAGATGATCCATCATCTACCCTTGATTGTATACCTGTAGGAGTATTTGGTGGTACCATTTCTTGCACATTTGGTGCATGGATAGCTTGCTATCTATCAACATATGTAGGTGGATTCACATCCTAGAAAGTGATTCTCCTCATTTCCACATCCCTCATGGGTGCCTTATGCATCTTCTTCTCATTGAAGACTACATCATGGCTATGTATAATCTTCTTTGCTTCTGGATCCTAGAGACGATAGCCCATCTCGCCACTTTCACCATAACCCAGAAAGATGCATTTCCTAGACTTAGGATCTAGCTTCTTTCGAAGCTCTTTTGGCACATGTGCATATGCCTCACACCCACATATACACAAATGAGAGTAAGAGGGCTTCTTGCCACTCCATGCCTCTTCAGGAATACCACCATCCAAACTCTTACTAGGTGATCTATTGATCACATGCACTGCAGTCTTCATTGCTTTAGCCCAAAAACCACTAGAAAGACTTGCATTGCAAAGCATGCATTGCAACCTTTCTTGAATGGTACGGTTCATCTTTTTTGCGACTGGATTTTGCTCTAGAGTATGAGGGGATGTGAGCTCCCTCTTAATCCCACGTGTATCACAGAAATGCTGAAAGTGAACCAAAAGAGACACTGGAATTTGCAGGAAAATGCGATGTAGGACCATTTGGAAAATGTCAAGCACTTTCCTCGCATTTTGTTACAAACTTTCCTGTTCTATCGATATCCATGTCAAATCAAATGCTAGGATCATCTCACAGATTCCTGGACAGTATGAGTTGATATGCAAGAGAAAGGCTAAAGCTGAGTGAAGCTTTTCATGAGGAATGTGTCGAGAACAGGAATTTGCAGTAAAATGCGATATGGGCTATCTAGAGATGGATAAAGCATTCTCCTCGCATTTTGTTGCAAACTTCTAGGTTCTATTCATATCCATCTCCAATCAAATTCTAGGGTGATCTACCAGATTCTTGGACAATATAAATGGAATACGTAACAAGAAGGGTGGAGCTGAGTGAAGATATTTGGACATCAAGAATTCTATGGATGGAAGAAATATATGTCAAAAAACATTGAAAAGAATCTAGAATTTTGACTTTTCTTTTCCTTTTCCATGCTGTTGGAGTTGCACTGGTGAATCTCCTGCTCTTTCCCAAACTTGAATTGCAGCCTTGGTAACCTGGAGATCTGGCAATGGTAGTAGTCTTCATGCAGGTTGCAGTCTGGGTGGAGTGTGCTGGGTAGGAAGGGATCAGAGAGGGAAGGAAAAGGATGATGGGAGGGTGCTGGCAGGGATGAAAGATTGGGAGGCAGGGGAGGGAAGAGTGGTTGTGGAACTGATTATGAAATCATGAATGGCACAAGTTCCAAGGCAAAAAGTGTCTCTTTCACATGTGCCAAGTTTCAAATTCCAAGAGATCTTGGTCCCACCCACACGTGTGAAAAAACGACTCCATTCCACACGTGTGGGATTTAGCAGCTGCCTTGTTTGTATTTTGCACTAATCTTTTCCCTCCTGTTTAATCTCTTTTGTGTCGGCTCTCCCATCTCAGCTCTCTTGCCTCCCTACCTCCGTACTCTGCACCATCAGCACCCTGACTAGCAGCACAAGTTCATCCTTAGCACAGGGTACTCATCAGCAGCACAGCACACCCACATATAGCTTCCAGGTCTGTAGGACTCTTTATATCCTGATCTTCTTGTTTAATAGTATAACACACATGGCTGTAGGATGTGATGTACCTTGGATATTAGGATAAAGATTATAGGCATTCCTAAGGTTTTTCCACTGCAACCACAAGTAGGAAGACTTTTGAATTGGGCTGGTTGAGTGAGAGATTGATCATCTCTATAGATTTAGCAATGTTTGCAGATCTGAATGTGTGACAATTGCATTTAAGGATAAAACTTTATCTATGGGTTCCTCCTTCAGTATGTGCACTCTTCTTGCCTTTCATAGACTCAATCCATCCTGCATGAACTTGCAAACACATTGAAATGACTGAAGGCATGTTCCAGCATGCTGCCTCATGAATTTGCAAGAAAATGCAAGGAGAAGGCTTTAGGAATTTCAAACAGCCGAAATCGCGTTTTGTTGCTAATATTGAACTGTTGCTTCATCCACCCCTGTTATTCTGGTTTTGTATCTTTCTAAGTTGTCCATGGCTGGACTCTCCTTGCATAAACTCAATCCATATTGTATTTTGTTGTAAGGACAGAGAAATCACTATAGGAATGCACCAACATGTCAATCCAGGTATTTGTAGGAAAACGCAATTTTGAGCTGTTAGGCATTTTAAACTATCCATATCACGTTTTATTGCAAATTTGTATATGTTGCTTCAGCCACCCCTGTCCATGGCTATACTCTCCTTGCAGAGACTCGGTCCATATTGTATTTAGTTGTAAAGACAAAGAAATCACTGTAAAAATGTACTACCATGTCAATTTAGGTTTTGCTTCATGCGCCCCTATCGTTGTGGATTTCTGTCTTTCTCCAGTCAAATCCTAGAATGATCTACCAGATTCTTGGACAGTGAGAGTTGGATATGTAGCAAGAAGAGGGGAGCTGAGTAAAAATATTCATAGGAATCTGTCTAGGAAGGGGTGATTAGAGATTATTGTTGCAAATATCTGGGATGTTCTATGAGATTATTGGACAACACGACTAGGACATGTGACAAGAAATGCTGGAGCTTAGTGGAAAATGGGATATGGGATGTGGTGGATGGACATTACCCAAATATCTGGACATCAAGAAGTCTACATAGCTCGAAGCTCCCTCAAATGAGTGACATCACATCAGTTGCTTGGCCACCATAAGATTGTGAGATGTATGAGGGATCATCAACTAGCCATCTTCATCCAATGCAGATGCAAAATAGTGACTTAGTAGGTGGCTTTGCTCTCCATAGAAGATTTCTCCTTGAACTCCTTTGATATTTGTAGCACTCGATTCTATGATATTCCTTCATTTATAAGCCGTGACAGTTCTTCATTCGTTGGCTATGTCGACGCTTTGAGCTGGTTGGTCGAACAAGTCTTCCAACACATGTTTTTCCTAGTAATTGGTGGCTCTACTGTAATTTCTTACGAGTAACCAGTGACGTGCCGCGACTTGGCATGCTTTTTTTCTTTTGCCTACCTTCAACTTCTCAACTTGATCACTAATGTTTAATGTGAACAACTTTGCCCAACTTGCTTTTGCTCCTTCTACCACCTTGAGTGCCTTTTGCACTAGTTGCCTTGTGCATATGTCTCCGATGTTGTAAGCTAAATTCATGCTGACAAAGATTGGAAAAACTTGTTCGCTATGGATTTCTTTTCAATTGCAAGTGATGTAGCCTTAACCTTATAGCCAGGTTGCATCAAACAGAGAAAATTTCCAGATTTGACCCTCACCAATTTTGGTGATTTACCATCCTCGTTTGTGAGTTAGAATGTTGATGACACGCCTGCTTAGTTAATTGAAGATAAAATGAGTAGCGTTGTGTGTGATGATATAAGTTGTTGAAAGGTGGACTACAAATCAAGACTTGTGGACGTTGGTCGCAAGGGATCTGATTTATTAATAGGAGCATGTTCTTAGTTTGAGATTGTCATTGCCATAAACCGCGAGTGGTCACCTTTTTTTTCATGAGGAAGTCGGACATGGTTAGTCCATCACGAGGGCAACCCTCAAATGAGCAAAAACATTTTTCTCTGAGAAGAATTGCACCCCGAACACATTTTTCAGCGAACACTCAAACCGCCTTAGCTGCGGCTGCTCTGCCTTACATACAATTTAGGAGCAACGACGGAGAAGAGCACCCTCAATAGTGACGCCTGGGCCGAACGCAACGGATAAGCCCCATTCACAGCCGGACTGCATGTCTGCCGGAGAGTCTTTCCGTCGAAGTTCGTCCAGCACGAACAGCACAGTCGACGCCGATATGTTGCCGTAGTTCTCCAGTATGTGCCGGCTCGCCGCCAGCTTCTCCGGCACTAGCTGCAACGTTTCCTCCACCGCATTCAAAATCGCCGGCCCTCCCGAGTGCACCGCCCAGAACACGTCGTTGAACCCAGGCTTCCCCGGCGCATTCTCTAACGCCGTGCTGCAGAAGTTCCCAACGTGCTTGCTCACCAGCCGCGGTAAACTCCTGTCTAAGTAGAACTGTAGCCCGTCCAGCTTTAACGTCCCTTCGATTATCTTCTCTGAGTCCGGCGCTAGCACCTCGCCCACCCAGTGGATCTCGTACAGTGGCCTCTCTATCATTGGTTTCGGCATAGCCCCCACTATCACCCCCGATGCTCCGTCTCCGAAGAGCGCACTTCCCACTAAATCATACGGGAACTTTTCGTTCGGTGCCCGGAACGTCGGTGCTGCAAGCTCGCTGCAGCATATTAGAATCCTCGACTCGGGGTTGTTCTCCGCTAAATCCTTCGCCACTCGCAGAGCCGTCACACCCGCGTAGCATCCCAGCATGTAGAGCATCACTCGATTTACGTCGGGCCTCAGACCCAACGACTTTGTCAGCATCACGTCGGCTCCTGGAATGGCTATTCCGGTTAAGGTTGCCACCACAAGATGGGTAATCTCGGAGGCGGGACGCCCCCACTCTTTGATGGCCTCGATGGCTGCCTCGTGTGCCAGCTTGGGGACCGCCTCTGCGAAGATGGCATTCCTCTGCTCCAAGCTCGGCTCTCCTGGGGTGTAGAATTCGGGATGCTCTTTGAGAAACTTGTCCGTCAAGATGGAGTACCTCGTCTTGATGCCGGATCGGTCACCTGCACAAATCCAGATATTTTAGGCTCGACAAAAAACTGTTTGTCGCCTACATCGAAAGTACACAGAGACCTTAATTTGAGCTTCAGTGTCTGGAACTCTTCTATGTTAGAATTCGCAACCCATTGGTAATATGTCATCTCTACAACACAGAGCTGATGCTTCCGGCAAATAGAAACTGCGTACACAACGGAAAGGGGTTATTTTCCATCAGAGACACTCACAAATGCGTTGCATCTTTTTCTTCAGCTCGTGCTTCTCGCTGCAGTTCGTGATGTCAAAGTACCAGTCGGTGTACGTAGCCTGGTCGATCTTGTTGGGGGGGTTGGCTCTGCCCATGGCGAGGATGGAAGCACGAGGTTTCTCGACGGTGGGAGGGAAAAGGCGGGGGACACGGGTGAGGCGTGGAGAGGGGGGTTCAACCCAGGTAGGGGCGAGGGGAAGCGGTGAGCGGGGGGAAGGCTGTTCGACCCAAGTGGTGCAGGTGCGGGGGGTGCCAGGAGCGGGATCTGTTTGCACCCATTCACGGCGACCTTGGGCAGCGACTTCGACCTCGAGAAACATGGTGCAAGAGGAGAGGCTGGGCAGAAACTGCAGAGCGAAAAGGAGAAGCTAGCAAGAGCAAGGGAAGGAAGCAGGATGGCGAATCAGAGGCTGCTTGATGAAAGAAACGAGAGGATCCTTCATGTAGATATAGGCGCATTTCTGCGACTTTTCAAACCAAATATCGTCACCTTTCACCCAGCCCCTTGGCTGCTAGCCCACTTTCAAACCAGGAGAGTCTATTTTGACCTCCGAGAGACGTGCATCCCTAGCCTCACTCTTAGGGCTTGTTCCCACTCCATGGCAGTTTGGGTGCTAGTGGCACTTGGGTGACCTGCCCAGCACTGCGTATTCAAGCCGCATGATTCTTCAGAAAATGTGTGCACCTGGCCTGGAGAGAGTATGCCATTGGCTACCCCATGATGCATGCAACTATCCATTTTACTCTAACTGATGTCTGGGAGCGTCAAGAGTGCACGCCATTGGCTGCCCCATGAGCATGCACTGATTCCAACACTCGACGCACTCGGTATCGAAACGAGTCACCCAATGGCCTTGTGGCCATTCCTTGTGTGTGTGTGTGCGCATGCGAGCGTCCATTCTCCCACTCTCACCCCCCATTTGTAGCATGGAGGAATTGGAGAAATGTGCACACACTGATGCCTAGGTGCACACATTTCTCCAGCGTGGGACTAGGCTCTTAGCGTGGGTTATGTGCATCAAGATACTATATTTCTCATCAATAGTTGGACCACACTATTTTTGAAATTGCACCTTTAGTAGTGACTAAGAGATATCCAAGAACTTAAGCCCTCTTCCATTTCTATTGGCCATTTACACTAAGCTTCTTTGAAACATATCTAAACTGTAATTTGTTGAGAATCCTAGGTTCTCTCTCGACCTCCTCTAGCCTAATTTGTTGAACACCCTTGGCCCTAATTTAATTATTTCTTCGATTTGCCAAAGTAACTTTGCCTTTCATGCACAAGTACACATGCATGCATGTTTCTATGTGCAAATGTATCGGAAAATGTAACTTGCCTCGCATCCATGCATGCTTGATAGTGCCACATTACTTGAAATTGTCGTAAAATTGTGTAAAGTTTTTAATAGCCCCTTTTGTGTAAAGTGTGCTCTATCTTTCAATATAAAAATAATGCCACTATCTTCCTTCTCCAAAAAGTCTCATAATAAATCAATTACTTGCTAGCTAGTCAAATCAAGTAAAGTTACTAGGATCCAATGTGCAAAAATAGTCATGCCTCTTTTATATCATATTCTCTTATATTCAGAAAGCCCTAATTTGATATATCTCGACTGAGTCCCAATCCTACCAATGGATTAAATAGATTAAATCACTCTTTTAGAAACTAGCGCACATTTTATGCTCCTATTTTCCTCTCCTCTACTACCTAAGTCTCCTGAGTTGTGAGCACATTACTATAAATATGTAGTTCCTTGACCTCTAAAAATGTCACTACATACATATATACAAACATAGATACATACATACATACATACATAGAGAGAGAGAGAGAGAGAGAGAGAGAGAGAGAACATAGATATTAATCAGAACCCTTAGCTTGAAAAAAGATGGAAACATTTAAATCACCATAGGTGGAGAGGAATGGGTTATGAGTAATAACTTGTAAAGTCCCATGTAAAGTATGCTACTTTATAAAAACTATATCAATCATGGGAGAGTTTCTTAAAGGGAGGCAAGAAGCTTTTTTTTAAATGGACCCCCATTGTAAAAGTGTTATTTGGTAACAACCTCTATGCTTAGTATAGTGTAGTCTAGTGCAATCCAGGGCAATTTTTGGCAATACAATGGCTTTAAAGCCCATTTGTTTCAACTTTCAATGATATTTTTATCTTGTGGCAAAAACAAGTAGGTGATTTGCCCAAGATTCCCCAAACTTTACCCGATATGTGAAATTTTGCCCCAAAAGAAGCATTGAAGGTAGGGGAGGGGGGGCGTGGGGGGGTATTATACCATGGTGATTGCTAGGGTGAAGAAGGTTAAAACTCATGATCTTTTTTGGCCTGTTGTAGGAGCAGGTCTTCGTGAAGCCTGTGCTCAAGAAATGAAAAATAGTTTTCCTCGCTTTTATTAAATTATGTTTGGCTTTGCCCAATGTCTCATTGCCATGCCATAGCCCCGCCCTGCTTGACGACTCACGCACGTGTTCCTAGCCGATTGGTCAGCTGTTTCCTACCCCGAGTTTCTTGCATATGCTACCATGTGTGATTTTGTTGCGTCGCCCGTCGTGCATGGGCAATATCCTTGCCTTGCAAAGTCGTTCAATTGTGCATGCACAAGTCTGCCACTAGCCAGTGCCTTGGCTTTGCCACAACGGTTGAAGAGAGAAGAGTGACATCGAGTATGTGCGGTGGCAGGTTGTCATCCTGCATTATTTGCTATCGCATCCTCACTTTGTCCCTCAAGACTGTTTTTGAAGACGACGAGGCCGTTTATCTCGTGATGGAGGTTTGCGAGGGGGTTGTCACTCGTGGTGGGCACTACCACGAACGAGATGCTGCATGGGTCATACATACGATAGTAGAGGTTGCGTAGGTGCTCCTCTTGTTTCACGACATCCGTTCATCTCGTGATGGAGGTTTGCGAAGGGGGAGAGCTTTATGATCGGATCGTCGCTCATGGACACTACCTTGAACGAGATACTACAGGGGTCATGTGGACAATAGTAGTAGTTGTCTAGGTGCTCCTCTTGTTATTTGCTACATAATTGGCTACATAATTGGAAGCTATTTTCAATTCACATCCAACAATGACTGGTTATTAGGCGAGAGGATGTGGCTCTGATTTTGAGCTGTCAACGAAAAAGTATTCTAGCTTGAGTGATCAGATTGGGAGTCTTAAATTTTTGAGGACCTTAACGGCATGATCCATCACCACCCAAGCACGCACACTATTTTCTCAAGAAAAACAAAATCGCGCATTGATCGATTTCATCCTGCCAAATAGCCACAATCGGCCACTTCTGCCCCACTGTCATGCACCGCATGGTTTGTGTTAAGGCTTCCCTTTTTGTGTGGCATCTTCGTCTCTTCTTCGCATGGGCGTTGAACCGTTCTACTCCTTGCATATGAAGTATGAGGATGGGAATGAGCCTTGGGTGACTTCTATTTTGTATCTGGGCATCGCCCATACGCTTACATGCTAAGCTGGTCTTCCACTACAAAACACTCCGTCTTGTAGCACTCGACACATTGTCTTTGCACGTTAAGCCTCTTGCAAACTCGTTTTGGTGTTGCCATGGGTAGCTTCGATAATGCGCATCCAGGATCTGATGACTCCATGGACACCAGCAGTGGGGAATTCGAGAAGGATAATTATGTACCCCGTTTTCGTCCGTCTTTGTCTCGTTCGTATTCTGATTTTGCCAATCTTTTGCAATTCGTTCTTTCAAAGTCGACACTCATTTTCCTTGTTTCAAGTTGTTTGCATAATGGCTCCCTGTTATTACATAGGAATGATGAGTATTGCGGAGCCCCGCCCGGGATGCGCACAAGAAGCCACTTCGCGCCGCCAAGGTCATCATACTTGTTGGTTCTCTGCGGTCGCTCCTGTTCCCTGAACCGTTTATGCCTAACAAGTGCTGGATATTCCTTATTTATCCTCTTGCAGACATCACGCAGAATCCTGGCAACGATGCCAGAATGAAATCTATTGCGGAGGGAAAGAAAAAGTTCACGGACAATTTAGGTGCAGTGGAAGCAAAACAAACAACGAAGGTCCTCTCCATTATTGACATTGATGGACTGTTTAGATCGCTTGCATGCTTTTATAGCTTTGTTTACGAGGCAGTCACAGTCATTTTTGCTGCAACAGCGTCGTGTTTGGCCGCTTATGAACGTTGCCTGGCCTTCCAATCTTGCTCATTCGTCATGGAACGGTTTGCCCTTCTACAGTGGTGGTCAATGAACACATCTACGCTCTTGCAAGCCAAGGATTCGTTTCGATATCTGGTGGTTGTTTACTCCAAACCACAGCACCGGGCCTATCCTCGACCGTCGACATACCTATTGTTTGCATAGCAGCCACATAATTTTTCAAGGACAGAACCCTCTTGAATCATTCCAACATCAAGAAGAGTAATGAGAAAACACTGAAAACAGCCTTCCACATGGCTGCGGAACAAGCGTACGCCGAAGATGAACACTCTATTCACGCACTCGCACTTTGTTTGGCATGCCTGCTCCATGCCTGTATCTTGAGGGCTAAGTCTTTCTAGTTTTTCCATTTAGTCAAGAAAGAGGTTCGCAAGCAAGGTTGTCTCTTGAGGATGTGCTGCAGGATTGAGTTGGACAACGAGCCGCCCTTTGAGGAAGACCTTACTGTTTCTGAGAACACGACGAGCTACGCTACTCCATAGTAGAAAGCTAGAGCATTCAATTTCCAAACAAATTGACATAATTATTGTTTGCTAAGGCGTAAACCATGCAATACCCAAAGGGAGTCCTTTTTCTTTTCAAGCATGTTAGCAATCAAACGCTTTATTTTTTGGGTTGCTTGGTGCAGGCCCTGACTTCGTGATACAGCAAGTAGCATGCAACCCCCTGCAAGAATTAGAGCACTTGTCTTTTGATGCTTGTGAAATTCAATAGTATTAGCAAACCAAACAATTGTTTGCAGAAAAGCCTTCCATCAATTTTCCTTGGACCTAATATTTTTCACAAAATTAATAACCAACAATGCAATTGCTCTAAACTCATACAACGTTAAGTATTCTCATGCAACCATGCACACACAACAGTGCATTTGCTTTAAACTCACACAGCTTAAACTTTTCTCATATAAACATAAATTTTCATTCCCAGCAAGCTCCACATATTCACACAATGTAGGAAAAATCAAGGAAGATCCTCAAGCCGATACGCTGAACAATGCAAACGATGAAGCCCACCAGCTTGGACCAATAATCCTTGCAGAGTTAGCCTTGCTAAACTCTAGCGCTCTCCCGACTCTGCTGATAAATTCCTTGTCAGAGTATGTGCCATACCGTTTTGCCTTCGAGGGTGAGGTGTTGTCAAAGTATAGGACCTTGAAAGCACAGGACATGTCATACCCTATCTTCATGCGCATTGACTTGACAGATGTGGAATGCTGCGAGATCATTACCCTACACGTTCCACATGTGTACGTGTTTCAATTAAAAGATGTTCTACAGGTCAATGGCTATTTGAGGGTAGAGGGTCCAACTATAGCCAAGCGAGTGCCAAGCATTAGGAAAAAAGGGAGCTCATTTTGGGGCCTTTTACGGTTTGGAAAAATAAGCTCTCAACCAATCAATAGAGGGCCAACGTAACGTTGGAAATTCGCGAAAATAAAAAAAAGAAACAATACTTTATGTAAGTACAAACGTGCTACATTAATGTGGAGATTGGTTTTTTATTCTCACAAGATCTTTGGACATGAAGATAGAATCTAGTCTGACATTTTATCTGACAAGGGCCTTCCCGCTTCCACCTTCCTTTGAACTTTGAAATATTGTACTGCCTTTCCTTCGAAAGGTCTACCATTCTACACCACTGCCTCATTGTGCAGCAGCCTCTTCTTTTCCAAAACTGCTCCCTTGATCCTGTTTGGCATAGAGTAAGATGTTTCTTGTCAACTGTTTGTCTGCCCACTTTCTCTTTCTTGAAACTTTAATTTGTTATCTTGTTTACATTACTTTGCTATTGTTATAGATTCACAAGGTCTCCATGGTGAATAAAAACCATGGCCATTCTTGTGGAAGACGCTCTGTGGATGATAATGCTATGAAGGCAGAATTATACCACATATCCTTACCCCGTCGACCTACTTCTTCTATTTCTTTGGTAGAGAATTCAAGTACAGTCAAAACGGAAGGAACTTGGGAAAGGTTTAGTGTTTTGAAAGGAGCATGGGTGCTCATGCAACCGAGCAAAAGAAAAAGACCCCAGACAAAAAACATTTTCTTGGCGTCATGGAAGGGAAGAGTACGAGATTTTAAAATCACCAGAGGGAAGATATCGGTGAAAGAAGTTTTGATTCAGCATGTGTACATGGTATGAGCCACTGGATTCACCATCCACATAAGAGTGACCTGCATTCACATCAACCATGGGCTGATCTACTTTCTCTTTTCCCTTTCGTGATACTTGCATATCACTATCTGCATTGCTTTGAGGAGATTCTCCTGATCTCAATCTGCCTATCCATGGCAAAGTATGTGACCCACTGCTAGAGGACACTACAGGTCCACTAAAATTTTATGATTGTTGCTATGAATTCTGTGCAGCATTACCATTTTATGCATCTACATCATCAATCACATTTATTGGTTTATACCAGCTGCTCATCTCATTAAAAACAACATCTCTGCTCACTGTAAACTTACGAGTAGAAGGGTTATAGCATCTATACCCTTTCTGCTGCAGAGAATAACCAATAAAGATGCACTTCTCAGCTTTTGGATCCAACTTGGATCTCAATTCATCTGGCACATGAACATAAGCAATGCAACCAAAAACTTTCAAATGAGAAATATCTGGTTTCCTACTAGTATACCTCTCCTATGGCGTCATGCCATGTATTGCTACAATGGGAGTCCTGTTCATTATGTAGACTACTGTAGCAACTACTTGATCCCAATAATAATCTGGCAGGCATTTTCGTTGAGCATGGCATGAGATACCTCTCATATATGCCTGTTTTTCCTTTCTTCAAGTCCATTTTGCTGTGGGGTATGACTGCATGAATATTGCTACTTTATGCCATGCTCCTGTAAACCTTGCAAACTCATTTGAGAGGTACTCTCCCCCTCCATCTGACCTTAGGCACTTTATTTGCAGGCATGTTTCTTTTTCAACCATAGCTTTAAAAGCTTTGAAATGCCCAAACACTTCACTTTTCTTTTTCATAAAATACACCCAAAATTTTCAGCTGTAGTCATCAATAAAAGTGACAAAATAATGACAGCCTCCAATAAATGCAGCTTTAGTAGTCCACACATCACAGTGGATTAATTCCAATGGCCTCTTACTCTCTTGAACATGTCTAGGAAACGGTTTCCTTGCCTGTTTTCCAAATTGACAGGCTTCACATACCTTATGCATTTCTGCAACCTTGAACTTAGGCAATCCTGCAATAATATTTTGGGCCTGCATTAATTTAAGTCATTGTACGTTAACATGACCAATGCGTTTATGCCAGATATCAATATCTGCAACTACACCGGTCCCATGTGCAAACATTATTGCACTCAATTCAGGCATGTCCACATCCAATGTAAACATCCTGCCCTTCTTCTTCCCTTTTGCTATCAAGCGACCTTTATTTTTCATATCCTCAACAAAGCATCCATGAGGATTAAATCTAACTTGCAAGCCCTGCTCAACCATTTGATCAATAGAAACCAGATTCTTGGTGATATTCGGGACATGAAATACATCAGATAAGTATTTCTTTTTCCCATCCTGCATAGACAAAGGAATTTTACCAATCTACACAATAGGATGTGCAGTATCATCACCAGTCTCCAAAAATCTTGGTCTTTCCATTTTCCTTGCATCCTGCATCCATTCTGCATGACCTGTCATGTGGTTTGATGCACCTCAGTCAACGTACCGCACATCATTGCTTTCTTTTGCACTTGTCACAGAATTAGTCATGTGCTGCACCATAAACAAATGCTCATTTCTGTCATCACCCTGTCCACTAGAGGATGCATAATTGCCTTGCTGCAATTTTCCATTCATGATGTCATTCTGCTTTTTGTACCAATCTTTAGCCATATGACCCATTTTACCATAGTAGTAGCATTCAACATTGTTGTTTGCATTTTGGCCTCTCTGCTATCCAGCACGACCTCTTTGGCTCCCCTTGCCTCTAAGGTTACCATGTCCTCCTCCATAGGAATGGTTTTCTTGAATTTGCTGCATATTCTGATTTCTACCACGGCCTCCAGATCGGCCTGCTCTACCTCTGCCTCTGCCTCTACCTCTTCTAGCATTTGAGTAGGAGACAGCTTCTTTTGAAGTTCCTCTTGAGGAAGATGCACTACCATTTCTCTCCTCTTCAGAAATTAGAAGAGCAATCAACCCCCCAAAATTAGGAAAATTCTCATAGATGGCAATGGATGTCCGGAACTGTGCATAATCCTTTCCTAGACCATTCAAGGTCACAAAAACTAATCATCATCTTCCACTGGCGACCCAATGGAAGTAAGTGCATCTGCAATCTTCTTCACCTTCATGTGGTAGTCATTAATGCTCATATTTTCTCTCTACACATTATGCAACTCCTGCTTAAGCTACATTTTCCTGGCTTGCGTATTTGTGCTATACATTTTTGTCAAAGTATCCCACGCCTCCTTCGGCGTGCTTGCATCTTGAATATGCACAATCATAGAATTTGAAATACTGATAGACAGCCAGTACATAACTTTCCTGGCTCTCTCATGCCAACCTTTAAATGCCTACAACTCCTATTGATTGGGAACATTAGGAATAACTGGTTCTTGTTCAGCTCTAGTAATGAACTCCCAATAGCCTTTTCCCTTAAGGAAATTCATCATTCTAAACTTCCATGCTGGGAAGTTGTTCTTGTCAAGCTTTTCAGTGACTATCTGTGAAAGAGCATTAGACGCCATTACAGAACACTACAAAAATATTCTATCACTACAAAAAACACAACTTCTGCCTCACAAGGGCAAATCTGCAAAACTGACAAAAGTGGTATTTGACCACATAGTCACTTCCTAGTGACGATTTTGCATCAACACGCAATAAGAATGATTCTGTCACTCCCAATATCTCTGCGCATAGGCATACGATGCAAATTCTGCAGCAACTTTTCATCGACCTACAGAATAGTGGTCGAACAATAAAAATAGGATACCTTTCTAAGTGCTTGCAAAAAACTTCCGCCACCAAAACAGGCCCCGAAATGGCCTCGAATCAAAAAAATAATGTCACCAAGGGCATACACTACCCTCTCGCCACACCGCGAAGGGTGTCTTAATCTGAGACAGTGCACTCTTGCACTTTTCGGCTGTGCTACCTACAGAGATTTGCTCCCAAACTCGAAAAAGGAAAGCAACACTGATTCTCTTACCAAGACACCGTGAACTTGGTTTGCTTTCTTGAGCTCCTTACCACGAACTGAGTTCTGATACCATGTGAAGAGAGTGGGAGAGAAGTAAGGAGTCTCACTTGCAGCTTTCTCACATACACAATGGGGGAATACACACAAAGGTGGAGGCTGAAAACAGTTTTCCTCTTCTTAGTTGTGAAAGCCAAAAGAACTCTCTCTTAGTACAAAAGGAATAAGTGAATCCTATATGTGGGTCTTAAACCAAACTGAGCTAACCTAGGTGGCATACTAACTGAGCCACTAACTAGAGTACATAAAGATAGCTGTCATCTAGCTATTATTCATGGGTGGTATACCAACCGCATCTACAGCTAACAAGTCGGTGACATAAATACACAACGGTCACCCTAGCATATCATGAGTGGAGCTCGATATCTCAACACAAGAATGCATCTCTATAGGCATAAGCAACCAATAGATCTCACCAAAGATGAGCCCAAGAGTGAACCCAAAGATGACCATGAAACCAAGCCAAATGTTCAACCTATAGCACCTTGAAATTGCTCAACCAAATGTTCAACCTATAGCACCTTGAAAATGCAACTATCTATAGGCAAACCCACATCGGGCCCCTCAGAGGTCCAAGCAAGGGAGTTGGTATCTCCCATCGTGCTTAAGGTTTAATGAATAGCTTGGCATAGGGCCATCAATGTCCGCATTTCAAGGGCAATGAACAGCGAATAAGCCTAGCGTAGGGACATCACATTACAAAGGCAAGGAAGATAAGAGAGGTGGCAGCCAACCACCAAACTACTCTTGTAAACACTATCACAAAGATGCCAATTCCCAAAACAAAAATAGAGTGGATAGTATATTAAGAAATGGCCAAAGATCACTATTACAAGATGAAACAATCCATTGTGCACTTGCATTCTAATTTGCATTCGTTCATCGTTTTTTCTTTCCATGAGGCAATCTAGAAGTAGGCGTTCTACCTCCCTAAAGCCTAGAGCACAAACATTTTGAATGCACATCCTTATGAATGCAATTTAGCAACAGACCAATCATAGCTAACAATAACCAATTTCCATGTCCATGGTTTCTAAGTACTTGTTCTTTCTTTCGAGAGGGTGGAGGTGAAGCCTGTTGATGGAGAGTAGACCCTTCTAAACCTTTACCATCAACAGCCGTGCTTCATTTTATCATTGGATTGTAATGCATAGTGAAATTGGCAATTACACGTTCATTTGCAAAATATGATTTTCTATGGACTTGACTTTGCATGCAAAGGTTATATCTACTTCTGTTGGTCTTCACTGAGATTTAGTGAACTTAGAACAATGTCATGGAGTGTATTGATGCCTAAAGCAAGCTTTATCTTGAGTTTTTCTATGAGTTTTTGAACATGGGATCTACCCTTACACAGAAAAAAATGCTCCTTCATGGGTTTTACCTTCTACTTAGACTTGTATGTGGGCAATCCTTATTAGAACTATTTGTGCACTCATAGGGAATGAGTGCAAAAAGCTAAGGCAAGGTGAAGTTGAGAGCCCAATCTAGAAACTTTGTCATTAAGTTATGTTGCAATTTGCCGTGGGATGTTGGATTATTGCAATCAAGAACAAATTGTGTGGGAAGTTCTCTTTTTCATCGGTAGTATGTAAGCATAAAAACATGTTTGAAATGTTTTCCTTTTGGCTATCATAGGGTAAATATAAATGAAACCCTCATTAGAACTCTAAAATGCTAATTCTTAAGTATGCTTCCTTAGGTTAAGAAGCTTAAATCAAATTTGTCTTCATAGTGAAAGTTTAGAGATAAGATGTATATATGGTTGAGACACTAATTAAAAGAAATAGTGACTTTTGGTTTCTTGTTTTTTGAGTAGGGAAGTGATGGAGGATGGATATGGAGATTGTAGTGGTTTTGATGATGGTGATGGCCTTGCAGGTCCCCATCGCTACTCCTCATTCCCCCAATCTGCAGTACGGACTGCATGCTTCTGTTGGAGATCTCGAGCTATTGAGAGGAGGTTCTGAGATTCTAAGTGGACGTCACATCCTCGCACACACATGACAAAGCTCTGTAGCCAAAGATCTTCTCCCACTCTCATTCTTCGAGGAATACGAGATTGTTGACGGACATGCTTTCCCTCTGCTAGCCAAAGTCGCAACAATTGAAGAGCGCCTACCCTTTCCACCTTGCCATGGAGTCACGTTTTTGGGAAGTCGAGGAGGTAGAGAAGGAGGACTTGCTCGCCCCTCCTATGCCCATGCAGCTCAGAAGCCACGGTGGAGCTTCTTTAGCCTTCCCCCGGGATCGCATTTTGCTTCTGGCCTTGTTCATCCAGATGGGTCCTTGGCTTCAGAGTTCCTATACCAAGCCCTGCGCTTTAGCTCTCCCCAGCTCAGAAGAGGAGCAGCCAGTCCTGGTGAAACAAGAGAGTACTCTGCAGCAGCAGATACTAGCGCTATTACGAACACTATCATCACCACCCCGAGTGAAGGAGGAACTAGAAGCGGCCGCCCCGCAGGAGACGGTCGACACAGTCAAAGCTCAAACAGTGGGAGAGTCTCTAGTGAAGAAGGGACATGAGGAGCTACTGGCTATCAAAGTGGAACCGGTGGAGCAACAGCAGGTAGTGCCCAGCAAGTGGTGGAAGTGTAGGTGGAAGACCCACAGGAGAGGACTCCGGCACTCCTAGGATGACTCCGCATGAGCAAAGACTTCCCTCCCCAAGCCAGAAGAAAGAGAAAGTTTCGACGACCCAAACCAATCCAGCCGCCGCAGGAGCTTTTATGTCACCAAATGATGGAGGAACACGCCAATTTATGGGTGAAGGTGAACAATCTTGTAATGGGTAAGTCCATTATGGCCTTTCTTGATGACAAGCTCCTCAACTGACTCTGTGACGTGGCTTAGCACTCGTGTACTAGTAGGATTCCTTCCTGGAGTTAGACTCCCAATGGCCTTTATAGAAACATGGATTAGAACAAATGGGTTAGGAAGGGATTGAATGTCCTAAATGTAAGGTTTCTGAAAAAAGTCTACTTTGTTTTCTTATTCGAAACCTGACAAGACAGCTAGAGCTCTGTAATATCGCCGTGGACCATCAGGAACCGATCTGTGTACTTGGAATGGTGGACCTAGGAGTTCTCTCCTGATGCCCCCAGGAGTTGGTGGACCAAGGAGCTCTGTAATATGGCCTTTGGACCATCAGGAACCGATCTTTGTACTTGGAATGGTGGACCAAGAAGTTCTCTTCTAATGCCCCTAGGTCCACTAGAATCCATGTGTGGGTAGAGCTCCCTGATCTTCCTTTATATCTGTGTAATCAATTGCCTTTTCTTTACTATGGGTTAGGAGAAGTCCTAGGAGTAGAGTAGGAGAACTTCATCTATCCCAGGGATAATCCCCAGGTGTGTATCAAGCTAGATATTGCAGAGGAACTACATAAGACCATGGTTATTTTGAATAGGAATGTTAGTACATTCAAGGAACAGCCTTTGGTGTACAAGAATCTGTCTAATTCTTATTTCCTGTGTGGCCTCTCCACATGTGGTTAAAAGCTTCCCTTTGAAATGGGGAAATCCCAAAGAGGCTGCTCCTGTATGCCAAAAGTAGGTTGCTCCCACTTAAAAGTGGGTCCCCAAGGTTCCTATAGTCCATAAGACCTCTACAGTCCCTGACATCAACAAGCAAGGGATTCTAACCTCCAAGAGCAGCTTGGAAAAACGAAAGGAAATTGCTACACTCCCTCTTGTAACTCAGAATTCATTTGAATCTCTTAGAGAAAAGGGGTTCTACAATGAGACCACCAACAGTGATCTGATGATCTTATGATAATAGAGTCTGGTTAGTCCAACGAGTTTGAAGTGTTTTTTGTCTCATTAAATCCTTACACTTCAGAATCTAGATGGTTGTCTTGTTCTTTGGTCTCCTCTCTCACTTTGTCAGACCACAAGCCAGTCCTCCTTGACTGTGACTTTGGCTCTGGCCATAGAGGATCCTCTTGGTTTAAAGCAGACCCAAAATTGTTTGCAACGAAGAGTGTGCAATGCATGTTGAAGACATTTGGGAGGCTACTTTTTTTATAGCTGCAGATCTATATCAGAGGCTTGGGATTTGGCAATAGAGAATACTCAAAAATTGCTAAAAACAGCTAGAAAGAACAGAGAAAAAATCAGAGCTCAGAGAATGGACACTATTCATGTCAAGATCAAAAAATTAGACGAGCAGGCCAGAATGGGAGATGAGCATGCTCAAAGGGACATGTTGATTGCTAAAAAAGGGCTCAAAAAATAGGAATAGATCAAATTAAATGGCACTAAGGTTTACTACAGAGATTGGTAGGCAAGAAGATAGACAGGCCAACTAAGGGAACTTTTAAGCTTAATAGGAGGAAGAGGACAAATGAGGATACCCCTCTGCTTAAGAAGGCTGATAACACTCTGGTCTCCTCAACAGAGGAAAATATCAACCTAAGTCATAATCATTTTCAGACCCTACTTTCCTCAACAGTGATCCTAGATGAAGAGGTTCAGAGAGCCAGAGAATTGTGCCATGTGGTTAGGGATAAAGCTGTTGAGAGATTTGATATGATATATATGGGAAGCCTTTATCACTTGAAGAACTGAAGGAAGCACTCACAGTTATGGCAGATGGGAAAATGGGAAAACTCAGGGGAGGATCAAAAAATTAGAGGAGCATGCCACAATGGGAGATGAGCATGCTTAAAGGGATCTGTTGATTGCTTAAAAAAAGAACTCAAAAAATAGGAACAGATCAAATTAAATGACACTAAGGTTTACTACATAGATTGGTGGGCAGGAAAAATAGAGAGGCCAACTAAGGGAACTTTTAAGCTTATTAGGAGGAAGAGGACTAATGAGGATATTCCTTTTCTTAAGAAGGCTGATAACACTCTGGTCTCCTCCACAGAGGAAAATATCAACCTAATTCAGAATCGTTTTTCAGAACCTGCTTTCCTCAATAGTGATCCCAGATAAAGAGGTTCAGAAACCCAGAGAATTGTGCCATGTGGTTAGGGATAAAGCTGTTCAGAGATTTGACATGATAAATCTTGAGAAGACTTAATCACTTAAAGAATTGAAGGAAGCAGTCAAAGTTATGGCAGATGGGAAAACTCAGGGGAGGATGGATTACCTCTTAAATTCTATAAAACTTTTGGGACACTGTTGGGCCCTATTTGCTCTTGCTCTGGCAAGAAATTATAAACAATGGAGCTTTACCGTCTGATGTCAATGGAGGAATTATAAAGCTCATACCTAAGGAGAGCTCTAAAGAAGAGTTGAAAAATTAGAGACCCCTCAAAATGCTTAATTGCAGTAGGAAGAAAGTTGGTGCTCAACCATTGCATTTATTTGTGCTATTTGGATCCTTCAAAGGCTTGTCTGGACAGATATATTAGGGTCTGTAGATCCTTTCTATGGGAACGAAAATCCAAAATTGCTAAGGTAAGGTGGTCATACTGTACTAAGCCTAAGAAAGAAGGTCTAGGGTCACTGATGTAGCTATTGCAGCTAGAAAACTCTCTGCCACTTGGGTCATCAAGGCTATTCTAAACCTAGAGTGTGATTGGGCTCAACTATTGTAGAGAAATATGAAACAGGTCAAGCCAGTTAGAGCACCTAAATGGAAAAGATATCCTTTGCTCTCTACAGTCTATAATCCTAAACCTTGTAAAACCAAAGGTGTCTCCATCTGGCAATCTATCTGGAAGGCCTTTAAGGAGATCAAGGCCTTTTTACATTTTTCTTGAAAAGGAGCTTTTATGGCCAGGGATTCCATTTGGGTGTCAACCATTTTCAGTAAAGCTCAATGAAGAAAAATTCTATCTAGCTAGTACTCTGTTTAAAAAAGGACTGCAAACTTGTGGTCAATTATGGTGCAAGGATCAATTAAGATGGAAGACCTGGCATGAAATTAGAAGAGAGTTTGCATTAAATAATCAAAGTCAAACCCTTATTCTAAGCAAGTTGGATCTTAGCAAGGACATATCAGTTGGAAGGGTGGGATTGTTTTACTTTTCCACAGGGAGTTCAGCTAGGTAGGAAGTTCGTCTATTTTTCCTATACCCACACCAACTGTTGCTGATATGGATGAGCTCTTCAAAATCCTAAATGCTATGTGGTCATTTTTGCAGGATAGCATGGAAAGATGGTATGAAAGGTTTGGTAAACTTTGGATTAAACAGGTCCCTTAAAAAATGTCATGTCTAGCCTGTCCACAAAGCTATTTGGACCAATGCAAGAAGACTCAGAATAGGGAAGGGGGATGGAAAATGCAAGAGATGACTTGAGGTGCTTGAAGATGTCTTTCATTTATTTTTTGCTTGTCCACATGCTAGAAAGCTGTGGAAGTTCATTCAGTTTGAGTGTGGAGAGCCAGTGAACTGGAAGGCTATACTTTTAGGAGATGCATGCAAAACCAAACGGGAGCCTTGGTTCTATATAAGGGCACATGCTTTATGGTTCATTTGGATCTCTAGGAACAATTTTCAATTTAATGATGTGGAATTATGTATTGATGCCTTGTTTGCTATGGTGGGACAAGAAAAAAGGAGACTTGAATTTCAGATAAGTGCCTGTAATCTTGAACATTCCAGGTTAAGTACTGAACTGGCTGAACACATAAACAAATGTGATTTTGAAGATGAACATGCTAAGCTACCACTATATCTTCACAGGAGGCCTCCACCTCAAGATGGGGCTGGTCAATCAGATAAAGCTACTCAGGGACTTGGTGAACAGTCCCCTTCTTCATTTGCTTGGTTACAGAACTTGTCTCAGGATATCTCTTTGGACCCTTCACAAGGAGTTCCCCCTCAGGCTGTCACTACTTCTTTAGCTCAGAGGACTCATGTTAGCGATGATGTTACAAAAAGTTTTTCTTTTCAGGTCCCTTCTGTATATACACGTGTTTCATCTTTTTGGAAGTTTTGTGGTGATGTATGTCATGTAATGGACTAGTAGATCTACAGGGAGATGGACTTTACTGATGTACACAGTTTTTTGAAATCAGTATAAACACTTTCTTTTGCCCAAAAAAAAAAGTAGTGACATTTTTGTTGCATTTATGGCAAGTCAGTACCAACTTGTCACTCTTTTCCCTTGTGGCATTTGATTTGATCTCTATCACTCCAAAGCTCATTCAAGGCCGATTACCACATGGCCAGTCTTGTGTAGGAGAAAAGGAATTTCATTGGAGTTGGAAGGGTACTTATTCCATATCGATAGAAAAGAGGATTATAGAGGATTTAGGAGATGGAGGTGATGGACAAGGGGTAGGACCAAATCAAGATGGAATGCTTGAGGTGCATCAAGTTGAGAAGGTGGGGTGTAAGCATCAATTTGCATTGTATTGAAACATTTGTGTAATTTGTATTGGTAGTTCCAAAGTCATTCTCTTTCAATCAACAGTTAATATGGGGCCTATGGATCAAATCACTCATCATGTGCTGAGTCATTTGATGGACAAACCCTTATTACTTGCATATATTCCCTTTACTCATACAAGTAAATCATCCACCCTATCCCCTTTTGTTGAAGAACTCAATGGTGGTGGAAAAATTCAATCCAAGTTTAAACGAATTTGTTCATATTGTTGCTCATTCCAAATCAAATCCAGCCCTTCACCTTGATGAGGATGCTAATGTTCATTCCTTGTTGATTAGGTTATACAAGGTGGGACATCCATCCACACAACTAGAATTCCTTGGAATTTGGGCCACATTTGAAGGAGAGTCGAGACAAAAGATCATGCCTTATATATATCAAGATGACATTGCTCATAAAAAATGAATGTTAATAAAAAATATAAAAGAAGATAGGCATAAAAATCACCTTCAACACTTTTGATTCCTTGCAAGGACCAAGAGGCTTATTCTAGGGGAGTCTTGTTGGCATATTGTTTCTTTTGAAGAGCCCACCCAATATTCTCTTGAGGCAGGCATTGGTAATTAGAGAGCTTTATGTTAGGCTTTCAAGGACATACACTAAGTTGGTGTGGCTCGATATACACTAAGTTGGTTTGGCTCTTAAATGCTTTGCCCATGGATGTAGTGCGTGGCGCCTCAAGAAGAGTTGCTTTGAATGTCTCTTCACAAACAAGAGAGGTATCTTGCTCATGAAAACTTATATATAATGGTTGAGTTTGGCATCACCACCTTTTTATCAACATATAGGACCTTTATGCATTGATCATGGGCATAGCTTAAGGTTTTCAAGAAGTAAGTTAGAACAATGGACCATTTGGGTAAGAATAGTGGCCCATTTTGGACCATAGGCCTAAGACAAATCATAGATAATGTTGGTGGCTTTGGTTAGGAGAGGTACAATAGGACATGGATGATGGTCTTAGTCTTCTAGAGAGTAGGGCACTCAAAGAGGTATCTAGAGCCGCCCTTCTTGCATGAGCAATAAGACCTGGCAAAAGGAAGATGGGCATGTGAACATTTATGGTAGTTTGATAGATGGTGAAACATGTTGAAAGCTAACATCCATGTGAATATCAACTAAGGGAATGGCCTTGCATATAGTTTTGGTAACAAAATTATGATGGAGCCTATTACAGTAGGCCATTTGGATAAAGGCTAAACCATAGACCTAACACTAATCACATTCGAATAGGACAAATCATGGTGGTAGCTTTGGTTGTGGGAGGGCCACCCCCTTTGAGAGGTATAGGATTTGGATAAGTGGTCTTGGTCTTCTAGTGTGAAGCACTATAGGGAGTCACCCTTCTTGCATGAGTAATAAGACCTTCTAAATATGTGGAACTATGGTATGAGCTACTATTAGGCATGAAGAATATGGACATGTAAACCCCTATGATAGTTTTACAGATGGTGAACTGTGTTGAAAGCTAGCATCCATGTGTACAACACAACTAAGTGAATGGCTTTGCATATAGTTTTGATGACAAAATTATGGTGGAGACTGTTACATAGCATGAACCATTTGGATAAAGTGAAAGCATCTTTAATAGATTTGTGGATGTGTCCATAGCTTTGTACATAACTCCAAGCCATCAAGCTTACTTCCTAACAACTGTAAGCTATGTCCATTTATCAATGCACATAGTTCTTATATCTTGATGAAAAGTTGGTGATGCTAAATTCCACCACTATATACAATTTTTTATGAGTAGAAAACCTCTCTTGATTGTAAAGAGTCATTCAAAGCTACTCTTCATGAGGCGCCATGACCTACATCTATGGACAAAGACTTCAAAAACCAATTGGATAAGAATAGTGGGCCATTTGTATGGACCTAACACTAACCACTTTGGGATAGGACAAATCATGGTGGTGGCTTTGGTTGTAAGAGGGCCCAGATGAGTGGTCTTTGTGTTCTAGAGTGGGGCACTCAGAGAGGTGTATGGAGTTGCCCTTCTTGCATGAGCAATAAGAAAAACTACTGTTAGGCATGAAGAATATGGACATGTAAACATCTATGGTAGTATGATAGATGGTGAACCATGTTGAAAACTAACATCCATGTGAACAGCAGCAGCTAAGTGAAGGACCTTGCATATAGTTTTGGTAACCAAATTACAGTGAGACTATTACATAGCATGAACTATGCAGATATAGTGAAAATAGCTAGATTTGTAGATGTTACATAGTGTAAGATGCAATCACTTCTATACTCTACTCTTACAAGAGGCTCCCATTGCTTACTATATCTTATCTTCGTTGAGAGTTACCACCTTGCTTCATGGAGAGTACAAAACTTCCCCACTTTCTTTCCTTATTTTCTCTTAATCTAGACATGCATCCCCTTGTGTTTCCCTTTTCTACTCTACAATGCCCACATGGAAACCCCCCACTTTGGGTTGACCTTGCACCCAAACCTTTCATACTTTGCACTTTCCATCTTTTCACCATGTTGATCCCAATGTTTTGGGCCCAAGTAGAGAGGGGTCCCACCCCTCCCTCCGCGCAATGATGCCTCTCTCAATTCCCAAAAGGGCCAGCAAGATTATGAGAGACACTCAACAACCTTCTTTTATATCATGAACATTGAAAGCACCCCATGCTTATGGGATTAGTCTTCCTAAATTACACACATGTCACCTTTCAATGCACCTTCCATGCGAGGCAAATTGTTATTTCCAACACCTGCCCATGGACCAAACACTAAAGCATACACTAAATTGGCTCCCCACAAAGGTAACCCAATCACCTTGGGTTCAAGATTTGCCAACACATCAAATCAACCTCACCATGCATGATAACCCATCAAAGGCTTCAAGGTCTGCCAGAAACACAACTGCCCATGAGCTTACAGAGAACACCAAATACATAGACGGTCTTAACCGCCGTTAATCATTGTTGCAAGAGCACGTGGTCATCACATCCCTCGATGTGCATCATTTTTTCACGTAGGTGATTGCAGCTATCTGTTTGATACTATTGTGCATGCAGAGACCAAAACTTCCAGTCTGCAGGCCTCGCCCTTGCTCTGATATCACTGTTGGCCATGGGTGTGGCCATGAAAACTACACCAAGTAGAAAGGGGTCCCCCTCTCCCTCCCTCCTAGCCACGCTGCCTCTCTCAATTCCCAAAAGGGCTAATGGGATGATGAGAGAGCCTCCAGGGCCTTCTTTTATACCATGAACATTGAAAGCACCCCATGCATATGGGATTAGTCACTCGAAATCAAATGTATCATCATGCGCACACATCGCCTTTCAATGCACCTTCCATGTAAGGAAGGCACATCATTATGTCCAAAACTATTCATCTCATCTCTCATTTACAAAGCCTCCTCCTTTGTGTCCTTCTCCCATATTATCTCTACCTTTATCCTACCTTGCTAGCAACGCCCTTTGCATCCACACTCTTTAATCATCATGTGTCTTCACTCCCCCTACCCTTACTTGGTACATCTCTCCCTACGTTTCTCCATCACTCACCTTCCATCTTTTGGAATAGGACAACTATTTGAAGAAAACAATTCCTTACTCTTCCCATCTCTACGTGTACTCCTCCTACGCTTGTCCATTGTATGTCTAGGACAAGATATCTACAGTAAATATTTTTGAAGTGGACACCCCAAACCCCAATGCACCTCCTCCATCTAGTTTGATTGCACCAACTCCTAGCAGTCCCCATATCCCCTAGTCGGCATCCCAAGAAACAATCATAATCAAAACACAATTAGATTAACCCAATAGCATTCACTCCCTTGAAAGGCCAAACCTTTTGGCACTTTTTTTGGCTGCCATTCAGAAGATCACCCCCCACGATCGATGGCAGACCGTAACAACAGGAGAGAAACTGTTGTCATAGCTTGCCGTTGGTTTCTTGCAGGTTTTTAGTCATCATATTCCTACTCACAAAGAGAAGCCAAAAGATAAAGCGTGTGGATATTTATGAGTAGGTCCCATGTATCTAGGCATTGACTAAAAGAATATTCATTCATATTTATCTTCTTTGATGTTGTGTCCCAAGCATCGTGTTTGCTTTCCACATCATTTGGGTATGCAAAACATAGTTCAAATCCTTTTTCCAACCATCATCTTCTTGAATTTGCATAACTTCAATCCATTCCGTTTTACTTTCTCCAAAGCCCATGAGCAAAGATTATGGCATCACTCCAACCATTGAGCACCACACTAGCACGGTTGATCTCCTTGGCCATGCAGGGCAGTTAGACAAGGCAGTAGCGATGGTGAACAAGATCCCTTTTGATTCTAATAGTGTAGTGTGGCTTACTTTGTCGGGTACTTGTTGATAGTAGGGTAAAGTGGATCTTGGAACACTGGCCTTTGAATGTAGGATACAATAAGGTGAAAAGGACACATTCCTTCTCTAGTTCTCTTAGCACCTGATCCAGACAAGTCATGATCTTTCAACAACAATGGCCATCCTTAGTCTAATGGGCAACTCACCATGGACCATGAATGAAATATATTGGGACACTTGAACTTGGATTGTCTTCCGTAGTTTCAGACATTGAACATGTGGTGGATACGGTAGTTTGGCACAAATTTTCATTTTTGATTTACATTAAAATTTTGGGCCATCACATTTTTTATATTGCATCGTGTGCACATGAGACATGGAGGATGTGTGGGGTAGCAACTAGAGTGGATTGGATTAGCATGCTCTCCCACATTCATGCAAAATCTAAAAGTTGTGAAATATATAGTGATAGGAGTTGAGATTTACTTCATCCCCATTCAATTAGTTATTTAAAGATTTGTTTAGATAATGATTCATTTGATCAACTCTTGCTAGCCTCATCTCTTTACCCTATGACCCAGCTTTGAAAGCCCGTGCAATAGTATCATGGGGACATAGGAGCCCCCATGATGATTGTAATACTACATAGAAGCCCCCATGATGGTTGTTTACTCTCACTCCCCCTCTATATTAGAAAAATCCCTTGCCCTTCTTTAATCCCCCATTCACGTCCATACTTAATTCGCCCCATGCCTATTTCCACTCAATTTCCCCCTTCTCTTCTTGCTCTCTTCAACATTTAAGGATCTTCCAGTCACGATCCTCTCATCTCGAAGAAAAAGATGCACTCTTTCTACCATAGTATCACCACACCAACCTCAAACTAAGAGGTAACTTTTACCCTAGCCAATCCATAGTATCCCAATGGTGAGTTGCGTATATGTAAGTGAGATCTTAGCAATGACACATCCGTTGGACACATTGCATTGCGAGGAGATTTTCACCAACACTTGGGGTCGATTAACACATAAATTTTTTCCCTCCCCTTGATTATAGAGAAATTAAAATGCACATATTATTTTTGTGATGATCTCTTCTTGAGCAATACAATTTAATGGATCCTACTTTGCAAAAAGCACCATACCAATTATAATGGGATTTTAAAAAAATTTGTGAGGTTCCAAGCGATGTACCAATTTTACTAGGACTGACATTGTTCCGTATCTGTTAACTAGTATTGTAAACAACTACTGTTTAACAATGGTGTAAATTGGCACTGCCATGTAGCACCATCAACTAGCACTATTTACTAGCTAGCATTATTGAATCTAACTAGCTAAGTGAACTAGTTTGCATTATTAACTAGCACTGTTAATTAACACTCTTTACTAGCATCATTAACTAGCACTATCAACTAGCTATTAACACTAGTTTGGAACATAACAAGACATAAAATTAACCTTTTGAAGTTTTGGAAAAAACATCACAACTTGTTATAGATATGTTTTGTGGTGACTTCCTCTCTTGAGCTTATAGGACTATTTTATTAAAATATAAGGAGCACAAAAAATTATAACATGTGAGTACAAAATGCTTACAAATGTATGGTTAACACAATGTTTCATTCAAATAGTACTCAGATTTGAAACTTTATCTAGCCATAAAATAAATTTCGCATTAAATCTCACTTTATAGTTTTAAATTATCCCGCGTATAAGTGTTCTACATTTAATTTTTTTTAATTGTTATCACTCATTTATAATTAAAGGCACTCTATAAGTATAATTTAAATATTTTAAGATTCTTATGATATCCTTCAACCCTTGTATTTTGAATTTAGTATGAATTACAACATAATGGACAAACAAAATATGGCTTGAATTTAGTGTTTATGATATTAGTCTCCTAAAAACTCACACTACTCCATAATATCCTATTGAAAACATATACAAAGTATGGTTGTGTTTGAAAATTGTTAGACATATCATAGAAATTACAAAAGATCAAATTTTCAACATTAACTAAAACTACATTTGAGACCATACATCATAATAAGCAATCTAAACATATCTCTTTTAGTTATCCTTACATTCTAAGACTTACAAACTCTACAAAAACTCATTCTAGTTAAGAAGTATGGCCATTTTATCTAAAACCTAAGAAAACAGCTTGAAATTTCAATATTAGATTGACCTTAAAACTTTAGGTAGAACTCAAAGCAAGTTCCAATCCATAATAATTTCAAGATTTTTTCAGCATATAAGCTATTATGACAAATAAACCCCAAATTACCTTATTAATGCTTTTAAATAAGTGGCTAAGTTAACAGGACATAAAAGTGTCCTAGCACATTTTTATGTCCTACCAAACCAGTGTTAACTAGTATTGTTAACTAGCATTGTCAATGATGAAAGTGCTATAGTTCATAGTTCTAGTATGTTATAGCCTCTCATTGTTGTTAATAGCATCTCTCTTATAGTCTGTCATAGTTTGTCAATATCATCTCTGGGTAAGGTATGTATAGTCTCATAGTTTGTTAACGATCTATTAATAGTATTATAACAATTTGTAGTATACAACTCTAGCATAAAGAAAGATAAACAAATATTAAAAGATATTGAAGTGTAAGGAAAGATATAAAGAGATTGAATTCTATTTTAGTGATATACAACAAGGCCCCAAATACAAAAGAACCTGGTATCATAGTCGTATATGTGATTCCCTTCTCATTTTGTCATCCTTTTTCATTCCGCTTAGTTATCAAATCCAATATTTGGATGGACTCTTCGTCGTTGAGTAGGTGTATATTGTTGATGATCCTCCAATTGAAGCCATAGAAACAACCATGGCTGCACATGCTCCATCAAATAGGAGTTCATAACTTCAAAATCTTACAATTGTCCCAAATGGGTTTCAATCAACCTTGTACAATGAATCATCCAAAATAATAATATTGGCTGCCGATGCCCACCGACTGCCCCACTTCAGCCGCCCACATTACCCTTGCTCCCATGGCCCTCAAAAAATGGGATTAGGCGTCAAGATATTGACGCATGATTTTACTCCTTGCCAATTCCTCACCTACTATGGTACAATCACAAGTTTGGATACAACATTCTTGGACTCAATACGATCTTTCTATGGTATAACTTTTTTTTCTGACCATGAAACCGTTTGTATGTACATAGACTAGGTAAAAACATGGCCCCTCCTGTGCAACACCTCTCCCAACTCCTTATAAAGTTCTGCTTGCTGCTCCAAGCTAAGTGTTTTCAGAACCTGTCATTCAATGTCCATGTTAGGTCAAAATAAGGGGACAAGAAAATCTATGCATGTTTATGTAAAACGGAAATACGTGAACGTGCAGCAAAAGCACCAGCAGAAGAACGCATTTTCATTTTTGCAACTCCACATAAAGCACCTCTAATTCAAGCCACATTAAGCATGCACCATAGAATTCACCCTAACAGCAGCTTGGGATAAAACAAGAAATGCACCAGATAACTCGTTTCATGAAATTCAGCACATTCTTACATACATGCATAGTATGATCATCATTTTCTTGTATAATTGCCATCTCATATTGCATAAACAAACATGGTACGCACACTGTGCGACCATGTGCGCACATATTCACAACTGACAATGCATGTCATAAACATTCATGCTGCCTTCCAGTCCCAGGACCCTTGAGGACCTTTCATTTGTTACTAACCATACCTGGTCTAGAACACCTGCCACACTTATGTTGAGGGAAGCAATGAATGACTGGTAATAAATATATGAAAAAACAGCCATGACCATCTGCAAAATAACCCAACAAGCTCAAGATGAATTCAGAGGCTACCATGACACATTAATGACATAGTAACCAAAGTACTGAAACTATATTGTTCAAAACTGGCCGAAAAGAAGCACAAGCACCAGCAGGAGAAGGAGAATAACAATCCTTAAATATCCTTCCCTCCAAAGAATATGTTTGCACTCCTAAATCCTCATTAATTTCTTGTGATGCAAAATCATGACAATGATGAATCAAATCATGACGATTATAGATGAACGGGACATTGTCTGGACTTGCCCATAGTGACATAGTTCTGTAGACATAGTACGTAGAAACCACAAGGAAAGAATCACAAAGGTTTATTTTTGTTTTCCTCCGAGTAATCCAGGGTGCAGGGTGAACAAAGCCTTTCTCTTTGCTAAAACATAGAAACAAAGATTCTCTGTGGTTTGCAGTTCTCAAACAACCAAAGATGAGACACTGAACCTTTGAAAGAGTTACTAAAGTTCAAATTCATTCCTCTCCTAGTGGTCAATATACAGACAGGATTAAAACACCTAATTTCAAATATATAGATGAAAGGATTGAATTCCCATTCAAACTATGAGGTTCATGTTCCTCTCAGCATTACCTGGCAGTCCATACGGTCTGTGATTCCTCCATGTCCAGGAATGCTATCACCAAAGTCCTGCAGACCACATTCAGTCCAACACCCATCAGTACTACCCTGTTCAAGCCCACATCATAACTTAACCGTTAAACATGCTCACAGGAACCACGGACCTTGATTTTGAATGCACGTTTAAACCCACTGGCAAAGAATCCTCCAAACGGAGCAATGATAGATGCAAATAGACCATATGCCAATGCATGCTTTTGTACTGGTAAAATGTTCAATTCTTGCCATGGAAACTGCAAAATAAGAGTTGTTAAGCAGTTTATTAGTTCACGAAAGGACCATACCATTAGTATGAAACCAAACAAAAAAATTGGTGCAAATGAAAAAGGGAATTCAGTGTACACTTTTGCAAATTCGTCAACAGAATAAAGACAAGTTTGAGGTGCTTTTCTAAGACTCTCATATCCATGTCTGATATGCTACTTGTATGTTAGCCTTCGGCAGAACAATTATATGCCTTTAAATGGTCGATAAGTGCAGAAATATATTTTATATCTAGATTTATGAATTGATGAAAGCTCAGCTTTATTTGCAAATTACCCAATATAAAGACAAACAAAGAGAAAATAGTCTCCAGTTTATGTTGAGCATTCAAAATGCTTTGAATCATAAAAACTCGCCATGCATGCCATGACATCCTCACTTCTCAACATAGAATTTGTTGACTACAGTAATCAAACATCTGTGCATAGATCAATGCACTAAGTCTTTAAGAGTCGTAGGACATGTTTGTTGAGTACACATAAGGAAGAAGTTTTGGATTCCGTGGTTAAACACTTCCGCTTGAAATTCCTAGGACGCGGCAAGGACCTTGCTGAAGGACGACCTTGATTAAGAGCTCTGGGGAATTTACTTCGACATCTGAAGGATTGTACCCTTGTGAGGAGGGAGGCTCAAGTTCAGATAGGTGTACGACACTCTTTCTCTATCTCTCTGAGTTCATTGTCATGGCCCAAAAATATGTATCTCCTAATTTTGGGGAGACAAGCAATTTGGATGGGAGTAATTGCCCATTATGGAAGATGAAGATCAAGATCCTTTTAGCGATGAGAGTGGTAGGAGATTGCGACAAGGAGAGAGTTGATGCCTCAACCCATCGTGACTCCAGCCACACCGAGACTACAACGTCGATAACTACACCAACAGACCCAGTGTTAGTGAAAGCCTGGCAAACCCGTGATGCGGACGCCTTGGCTATCATTGGCACCACGAAAGATGTTGTGTTTCCTCACATACAGACGATAGACACTTCCTTCGAGGCCTGGACCACCTTGAGGGACATGTATGAGCTCAACAACCAAGCGAGGATTCTGGATCTCAAGACGGAGCTCTATGGCATGAGCATGGATGAGGGGGATTCAATACAGGATCACATCACCAAGATGAAGGTGGTGCGGGATCAGTTGGCGGCAGTTGCTCAAAGGGAAAGTTCGACAAGGATGGCTAGGCTATTGCTTGGCATACTTCCAAGAAGCTCAAGCAGTTTTTAACTACTACGATGATTGCAGGACAGAGGGTGGCCTTGAGGAGCTGGTACCATTGCTTTTGCAGCAAGAAGGAACCGATGAAAAAGCCCTTATAGCTCAGGACAGGAGCAAAGGCAAGGGTAAGGGTAAGCCTGACAAAGACAAGCCCAAGAAAGACAAGCCTGATGATGGAGCGGGCTGTTCAAACGAAGAAAACAAGAAGAAGAGGAAGAAAGAAAAGAAGTGCTTCTATTGTGATGAGCCAGGACATTTGGTGAAGGATTGCAGAAAGAAGGCTGATCAAAAGAAGGGGACCATCTCAGAGTCAGAGTCGTCGAAAGCTAATGTGAGAAGAACTTTTCTTGGCGCGTGTTGCTGAGGTAAAGCATGCAAACCCCGGTGTTACGGCAAGGATGTCTGACATTGAGAGATGGTCAGAAGAGGAGTAGGAAACCTTTGTGAAGGTGAAGGACAGTGATGAGTACTTGGAGCCATCTAGGCGCTTTGCTAGCATTACTGACATAGAGGACACTTCTTCAACAGACACATGTTGTTGAGTACACGTAAGGAAATAAGTTTTGGATTCCGTAGTTAAACACTTCCACATGTAATTCATGGGACGCTATCAGTCTTCCGCTGCAAGATACCGTCTGTCTGGTTCATTTCTAACAATCTCTCTCAAATATCCTTATCTCATGATGGACCACGAATCGATCTTCAGGAAATATGTCAAAATATTCAAACATAATCTCTCAGAGTAGTTGAGCGTCGGGTGAATCATCACTCCAAGTACTCCAACTAACCGAGCTAGTCACCTTAGTGACTTGAGCATAATTTTCAGCTGGTTGATTCTTATTGTTAGCATCAATCTACAAAAAGATCTGTATTACACATCACCCAGAAATCATGAAAGGAAATATGCTCACAACACAACTGGATTTGCTTCTTAAGATTCTCTGATCACATTATAAGGTTTCTTACTACATCAGAAAGTGGATGTCTGGAGCTTACCCATGAAGGTACCCAACCTTGTATAGAGTAACATGTTGGTTTGAACAAAGGACCAGGATCACAGTTTAAAGGACCAGTTGACAGATCCTGCATTAGAAGATTTGGTTAAGCACAGAAAATCAGCTGCATCTCATGATAATCTAGGTGACAGCCTAACGGTCATATTAGGCTGTCATACTTTTGATCACTTGGTACATGTTTAAAAAAAACAATGAAGGGCCTACACAATCAAACAAGCTACCACGAGACACAAATGCATCACAAACTTCACCTAAGACACAACTTCAATACTTCTTAGCTCGGTTTGAGATCTATGGTGCTGTGTCTTATCAACTCTGATTAAAAAGGAATGAGATATTCATACTACAATGCTTGTCAATCATAGAATACACAAAATATACTCCTTACCGTTCGAGGGCATGTCAGCCACAAGGAATGTCCCATCCAATTGGCTATCTGCAATACAATATGGCCCATGATTTAAGTCGTCACAAATGGGAACTTGCATAGGTGAAAAACAGATACAAGAAATGACTC
The DNA here is from genome assembly GCF_047967505.1 of Dipteris shenzhenensis. Taxonomy (NCBI): domain Eukaryota; kingdom Viridiplantae; phylum Streptophyta; class Polypodiopsida; order Gleicheniales; family Dipteridaceae; genus Dipteris; species Dipteris shenzhenensis. The sequence goes on from NC_141599.1 coordinate 36,280,334, forward strand.
CGGGAAGCTATAGCACATCACTATAGTTTATTATGAATGATTAAAAATGATTAAGGTCCTTATTCTTGAGGACAAACAAAAGAAAGCAAGAGGAGAAAACAGCGTGCAAAAGACCAAATATATGCGACAGCTTGAGGTGGCCAAAGGAGTAAGGGAGGAGCTAATAATGTGGAGGTAGATGCATACAAAGAAAGCTGTGAAGCAGAGAGAGAAACACAAATGCTCGACATTACAGACTACAAAAGATGCACACGTAGTCCCGAGACATCGTGAGCATAAGCTACTTGCAGTCCATCCGTTCTTATCTGAAATGTAAAGCACTCTCCCATACAAGGCACAGCTAAAATCCTTGATTCAGCAAATGCTCAGGAAACTACATCCCTAGTCATGTTGAACCTCCATCTTGAGATCACACAGCAAGAGATGGAACCAACCAGGAAAGCAGATAGAACAGTCGTTACTGATGCTCCAATGAAACCTTCCCATGTCTTCTTGGGGGAGAGTTTGATAAGAGGAGTGCGACCAAAGAAAAAGCCAAAAATATATGCTGCAATATCATTAATGACAATCAAAGACGCTGGCATAAGAAACCTGCAAAACAGAACAAAGATAGAACTCGTCATATTACTTGAATGGATAACAAATTAACAGTAGTATACAGAGATGCTGTAAAGGAAGCTGAAAGAAATCAAAAGCAAAGTCCCGTCTCACAACATGCTCAATCTCTTTCACAATAATCTTAAGCAATTTAGGATAAATTGTTGAAGCCTTGAGCAATTAACAATAAAGAAAGGGGGTAGCTCAGGAACAGAAGAAATTCGCAAAGACAAATATTAGTCTGGAATGATAAAAAGAGTTGCAAATTTGTGCAGTAAGAGTCTCTGAAAACAAGGCAGTAACAAGGTGATAGTCAAGCATACTAAAGCAAATGTATATGTGATCAATTTTCCATAAGTCAAAACTTCAATGATTTTCTGACAATCATGGTATCCAAGTTGTTAGTTTTGTACACCGCTGTCCAGAATTTCCTCCTCCATTCTTAGCTTCAAAATGTAGCGTTTCAAAAACTTCCCAAACATATCAAAACCTGAGGCATCTTTCTAAATAGTTGGCATAGAATGCACAGTATCTCAAAGACTTAAGAACAACCGCCATATGCACTAATTTGCAGGAGGGTAATGTAGAAACCATAAAACCAGATTGAAACAGAACACGATCCACATGCAAAGAGAGACAATCTAGAGAGATGCCCAAATTAATTCAGAAAAGAGGAAGCCTCAATTTCAAATAGCTGCAACTACAATCCTGATGAAACTCCTCCTTGCTGCATCCTCTAGAAGCTTAAGTGACTTAGAAGTAAAGCAGGTTAACAAGTATTTAGCGCTCAAAAGGCCCCTTACGGGTTGAACTCACACTTGGGGCACTTTTCCCTCCGGTTAGGAGGTTTTCCCCCCTAGGGCTAGCTGTAAAGATAGCCACACTATGCTTATAAATAAAACTCAGCTTGATGTTGCTTGCCGTTATCGCAAGATAGATACCTACAAGAAGTACAATCCAATGACGTACACCTATGTAAGTCTGAAGTCATGATCCCACTGGTGACTTCGAGCTCATCAGGCTCCATGTTTGAACACCCATCTTCATCTTCATCTTTGGCGGTGATTATGGCCTCATCCTTCGCTCCGATGACTGAGGAACATATGCCATCTGACATGTGCATGGATCGTACCTGATGTGTGCTTAGGCACACACGACTAGCTCAAATAGTTTGGGTAGAGGCTAGGGGCTACACAGGCAATTGCAACTTGCAAGGGCAATGAACAAGTTAGGGTTCCTGCTATTTTTAGGAGCACTGGGCTCGAGCCTATATGAGGAACCCAGGGGTTCAGTTTTCAGTCATGCAAGTCAAAGCAAGCTTGGCTCTTGCTTACCAATCTGGTCTTGGACCGTGTTGCGGACGTGCACCTGCTTTCTAGCGTAGCCCGCATCCCCAGCACAATCCTGAGGCCTTACGAGCACCTCTTGGTGGTATGGGACACCAGGGTGGTTGTGGCCTGGTTGATGTAGATGTTCGTGCCAACAACCCCGCCTGTGGTTCGAGGGATGCTCGAATCCTAGGAGTTCTAGACCCATGAGCATCATGGTTGGGTGGTGAGCTTGCCTACCCTTCCCCTTGTGGTTCTATGATCGGTTGTTGTGCTTTGTGCATGTCCGGATCTCCAGAAGTGATCGTGGTTGTGTTAGTTGGTATAAGAGCCAACTTCTGGAGGGCAATTTAGTTGTAGGAGAAGGCCTTCCAGGTATGTGCCAAATTCGTTTTGCAGCATTTTTGCTAGTGGCTACTGAATTTCGTCACTCACATAGGGGTGGAGTATTGTCCGTGTGTGGGAGGATGAGTCCAGGCTAGGTTTGAGAATGGTGTCTCTTAGAAGGGAGGAGAGTCGATTTCCATTGGAGAGGAAGGGGCCAATTTGAGGGAAGATTGGCGCATGGATTTGGATGGAGTCTTGAATGCGATTTTTAGGTTTGAAGGTGCAATCTAGTTGGGGGAAGTGGTTCAGGGTGGAGTTCCTAATTGGAAAACCCAAAGGTGCTCCAGGAATTCGGCGCCTACCCTAAGAGAATGGGAGATCACGAAAAGCAATCCTGCTTTAGTTAGGGTAACCCCCAAGGCAAGCATGTAAAATTGGAAGGTTTAGTTTTTTTCAAAAGATGAGGCACCAGTTTCAAGACAAAAGCTCAAGATTTACCTATAAATATAGGTGCTCGCTTGCTTAGAGGCATTCAGCCCAGGATTCACCAAGTGCCTATTGGGTTGAGCATTCGACTTGCCGCTTTTCGCCCTCCCTACCTTCTGACACTCAGATGCCTCTTTCTCGCCATCCCTTCCCTCTAGTGCCGTATAGTTGTTCAGGCTATTCATCATCTTGCTGGTTTAGTCGCCTACCTGATTTGGGACAGCCCACTGGCTGTTTGGCCTGCCAGGCTATTCGGCCAGCCGATTGCCTCTTAGCTCACTCGAACAGCAGTTCACTCATCCGACTAGCAGTTAGGGTAGCTGCCAACCAGTTCTGCTAGCCGCCCTCCTATTCCAGTTGTCGACTAGTCTGAGCACTAGCCGCCTCTCTCTCCAATTAAAATTTTGGCAATTCTATTGCAGTTACATCCTTCTACATCTTTTTGGGTATTCCTCTTTCTGGTTTTTACCATGGCTGATGTAAACAATCTCCCTCAGGCGGACCACCTTATGGCCAATTCTAGCCAGCCTTCCCACATGTCTGAAAGAGAAGTCGATATGGACAACTATGATATCTAGTTACCAAAGACACCTTCAACCAATTCCTAACTAGTTTGGAGGCGAAATTTGAGGTTTGAATTTGAATCATGAGCAGATGTTCAAAAGATCACTGCGGTGCAGACTCATCTTCAAGCTTTGACTCACATGGATGCCATGGTTTCAGTTCTTGCCGAACATAACTTCAGCTCAGTTTGTTAGGGAACAGAAAGATCACAAGGAGGAGGTGGATACTTGGCTCCATAAATGGCAAGTACACTTCAACTTCCATCCCTATTCTCTAGACATAAGAATTCAATTAGCAGTTGGATACCTAGCAAGAAAAGCTCTTCTCTGGTGTAAGGAATTGGGGCCTCAACCGACCACTTGGACGGAGTTTGAGGAGACTTTCAGAGCTGAATTTCTCAAGAAGGAAAACGATTACGATACCATGGCAAGTTTAAAGCTCTTAATATGACCAAGGAGAATCTGACTTTCAAGACATACCTACAAAAATTCAAGGATCTACAGACTCCGGCTACAACGATGGATCCTATTACCCTCTTGGGTTTCTTTGTAGCTTGATTACCCAATTCATACAGGTTGCAAGTAAAGAATAACAAAAGCTCTACCCTAAAGGAGGCCATTCATTTTGGCGCATATATGATGATACTATGGCCTCAACCAAGAAGACAGGTATGACCGAGACACAAAGAAAGAAAAAAAAGAAAGTTCTTTCATCCAGCTTCTAGCATGGGAGAAGTGAAGTCTTTGGATGTATCTTCTTAGAAAAAGCAGAAACAAACTACGGGCAACAAGGAGCGTTTCCTTCGATCACTTCGGAAGGAAGGGCGAAGTTTTATTTGTGAAGAGAGTGAGCACACTTGGGTCAACTGCCCTAAGAAGCAAGAAACCTCACAAGGACTGCCACCAAAGCTCAAATCGGGACCCTGCAAAGTTAAAGACAGCCTCTCAAACTACTTTGACATGTATTTTTGTAAATGTCCTCACTCCCTCATTCTTGTGATCCACTTCCAATCAAGATTCAAGCCTATAAGGATATTTTGGAATGCTATGTTATGCACTTAGATCATGTAGACCTGTTATTGGGCATAGAATGGCTTAAAACGTCATGTGTAGACTAGCCCTCCTCCATCATCATTGAACAACTAATTCAAGAGTATGATGATCCTCCCTAGTTTTTTTATTTCATAGAGATCCTTAAAGTTTTCCCATGCTGCATGGGTTGTCTCCACTAATTGGTATGGGGAATTATTCGTTCGCAATCGTCTCTATAAGTATGGAGTGTGCTTCAGTTTCCACTCCCTGAACTTGTCTTGATTCATTGCGATCATAATCTTCCTTGTTGAATCCTTGACATTAGTGGGTCCTAGCTTCGTCCTTCAATAACCTCCCATATCTCCTAGGCTATGTGATAACTCCAAATTTTCACTTTCCAAATTGGAAAGTTGGCTCCATCCAACTTTTCAATCTCAGAAAAGTTTGGAATGGTTGAGCCCGATGCCATGGCAGGCCAAACAAATGTTGCACAAAAATGCTGATTAAAGGCAGATAATGTATTTACCTTTGTAAGACTAGAATATATCCAAACGTACAAATCGACATTTTTTTATGTCCTAAAGTCCAAAAATCTACATAGAAAATAAAAGAGAAAACGAAAGAGAAGAAAAAAGAGGTACAAATTTTTTTGAAAAACAAAAGGAAGACATACTTATAGCAAGCAAAGCAACACTTATGTCGTCATCAGTGCACAAGCATAAGCAGCTATACTGGGTTTCTAAAGACCCGCAAAGTCTCTTGGGCAAGCCCAATGCTTACAAAAATACGTCAAATAAACAAAAGAGAAAGAATACACGAAATAAAGAAGAAAGGAAGAAGGTGACTGAGCAAAAATAAACAAGCAAATCAAGAAAAAAAATCGACCAAAAAAAAGGAATAAAATCTCTCTCTCTCTCTCTCTATCTCTGAAACCAGCCTCAACAACGTAAAGGGTGGTAGGATCCACGTAAATATAGCATATACAGTAAATAGACAAACAAATTTGCAACACACCACAAATCACAGGGGAGCTAGCGTGCTCCTACTCAGAAACAAAGACACCGCCCCTTGCGGTATTTATTTAACATTCATTTAAAGCCAAGAGGCTAATTACAAAGGTCTCTGGGAAGCTGCTCCACAAGCAAACCAACGCCCTTAGACTTCCCGTCCAGCCCACCCTGTAATTCCCTGCTCAACTTCAAATGGTGAACGGCATCCAATACCTAGGCAATCATGTATCCTCAGCCAACCAAAGTATGCAACAGAGACCCCAATAGCATCCACTGTCTGAACCACTCCTGCAATTGCACATCCAAGTGCCCAACCAGCCAAACACGGCTGAACAACTGCAAGACAAAGCCCTCAACAGCTGAACTCTCGTGCAATCAAACAACCAAACACTTCCTAGTGGGTTGCCACAATCTATAGCCTCCCTAGCCACTGTCCAATATCATAAATCAACCCTTCTTCACGAGAAAAGAAACCCAAACGCAATAACTAGCCAGCAACCAACCTAGGAACGGCAAAAGCAAGCAAAGACAAGCCTTCTTCTACTTGGAATCCATTGAAGAAAGGTCACCCTGGCTAGAAAACCAAGATCCTGTGGAGATAAGCTGATTCTGCTCTGGCACAGCCCCAAGTGCAGCTTAGAAGCGAACACCCACGCCTAGAAAGTTACCAAAACCAATCACAACACCCAAAAAGTCAGGTCGAAATCTCTTGCAAAGCCTGAAAAAGCAAGTCGCATTTCACCCGGAGCAGCCTGGTCAAGTCATGAACTCGTGGAACAGCCCTAGAACCAATTGCAGGCACCTGGAACAGCCTGGAAGAGCCCAAAAGCAAATCGCAAACTGGAACAGACACCTGGCAGAAATCACCACCTGCAACAGATTCCTGGATCAATTGCGATTTGCTCTGGCAGGCCCTAGATCACCTGGAACTGGTCCCTGGGTAAAAACGAATTTCCCTGGCAGACCCTGATCACCTAAAATTGGCCCCTAGGTAAAAACGAATTTCCCTAGCAGGCTCTGGATCACCTGAAACTGGGCCCTAGGTAAAAACGAATTTTCCTTGCAGGCTCTGGATCACATGAAACTGGCCCCTAGGTAAAAACGAATTTTCCTGGCAGGCTCTGGATCGCCTGAAACTGGCCCCTAGGTAAAAACAAATTTCCCTGGCAGGCTCTGGATCACCTGAAACTGGCCCCTGGGTAAAAATGAATTTCCCTAACGGGCTCTGGAAGCTCCAAACTGATGATCTGGCTCCTCTGAAACTGATTTGGCCAACTACATCCAAAAGAAGGACTCCCTCCCCCTTTTAAAGCCCTAGGCTCCAAAAAGCAGTGTTTTTTAATTGCACCACTCTTTTGGCCCCCCTGTTGCACACTTTGATCCTAGGAATTAATTCCCTAGTAACTGGGCGCACATTCATTATATACAACGGCCCACTAGGAATTTTAATTCCCCAAGTCCCGTCCCATGATTGGACCCTCGCGCCCCAGAGGCTCAAGGCAGTCACGCGCAAATTACAGGAGTCGCAAATCAAAAGTCCCATAATTTCACGTCCTCGTGAAAGACCCCCCTCTCGAAAGAAGGCAAACGTCCTCGATTGCCTGCAAAAGAGAACCAAGTGAAAACACTACAATGTTTGTTAGGCAAAAGACAAGCAAACATTCCACATACAAGCATACATGCATACATGCACTCACAAACAATATGCTCCCCACGATGTCCGATCCACCTCACGTATGGCCATCCCTAAGGACCCACTGCCAATGGTACATCATGAGCATATGTAAGCACTTAATGCATGCACATAGATACTCAGACTGTACTTCCCAGGGATAGTTCATGCATGCTTTACCCACCTATGGCCATCTCTTCAGACCCACACTAGTGGTACATCATGAACATCCGAAGTACCTGAGATATCAAATCCAAATCTGAGTGGACAGCCAACCATGCCGCCAACAGATCACCAACCATGCATATATGATTTGTAGAGCTGCAGATAACAAATCCGTATAGCATTGCAACCAAGCGACTAGTACACCCACTGTGACTAGTATACCATGTACATCGCGGCCAACAATGCACGACATAGACCACTTCCAAGAATTACGCATCCGGAACCAAGGTCTAGGGGAACATTCTCTTTTTGTCGAAACCACATGACAAAAAAGAGCATTCCCATCTTGTTGAATCCTCATGACAAGAATAAAATGCATATTTTACAAAAACCTCATGGCAAAATAGCATTCTTATTTTTGTCGATTATTTTTGTCGAAACCTCATGACAAAAATAGCAATCTCATTTTGTCGAAACCTCATGACAAAAGAGCATCCAAAAGAAGCAGGGAAAACACCATCCTGTAAACCGTATAACATACGTCATCCAGAATCGGATGCCAAAAAGAGAGGCAGACTCTGCCATACAAAATTCTTTTTACAAGTACCTGTATACAGCACTATACAAAACCAGCCAGTAAACGACCCATTGTGTAATTAGGAACTCTTGCCCTTCAGAACATTCCGTGGCTCATCCGTGTCACTAGCCGGCTTCCTCTTACGGTTGGGATAATCTCTAGACCGATGTCCCTCCTCTTGGCAAATAAAACACTTGCCAGCTTCACATAAAGCACGTCGTTCCTTTGGAGACAAGCGATTACGTTCATCCTTTTGACGATTAGCTTTTCTATCGGACTTATCCCCGCGAGATCCATTCTTAGATTCCTGCCTTTGTCCACCTTTGAACCCAGAAGTCCTCCCTTGCATCAAAGCATATGCCATACTAGCATTCTCGATAAGCTGAGACATATTGGAGACTTGATTCTTTGTACAATAGTCTCTCAACTCCTTAGGCAGCCCGCAACAATATTTCTCAACCTGCTCAGTGAAAGGAACAAGCCGGTAGGAGCTAACAGGCAACAAAACCGCCCAAAACTTGCTGTTATACTCCTCTAAATTGCGACAATTAATGGAATTCAGCTCATGCCACGCAATCATGATATCTACTTCAAAAGTCGTGGTAAGCCACACACCTGAAAAAACCTGCTTGAAACCTATCCACATGTTTGGTGCAATGTTTTGCATAAGCATCGTGGTCCACCACTGAAGTGCATTCCCCTTTAGAAAACTAGTAGCCCGGCGTATCTTAGATGACTCTGTGAAATTCCCTCCTGTGTAAGCTGCATCGAATTGCTGCAAAAAGGGCAAGGCCTTGAGTTTGTCCTGCACCCCACTAAATGTCTCAAATTTCACGGCTGCACCTGCCTCTGTAAAGTCCTTCAACTTCCCCTGAGGTGCCAAATTGTCATAAACAGGTGCCTCAGCAAACGCGACGGCAGCACTCACTCGAAAAGCTGTACTATTCAGACCAGCACCCAAATTTTGCATATTTCCCAAAGCAAGGCTACCTGTTGCTACATTAGGCATACTTGTTTGCATCCCTGGGGCTGCTACAACATTTGCATACATCATGTTCTATCCCATGGGCTGTAAACTAGACTGAAACCCAACTGTTTGACTAGCAAGCATACCTGAAAATTGGGCTTGTGGGCTGACCATAGCCTGAAACACTGAACCACCACCAAAATAACCTGGCTGAACCGGGTTTGCCAAAACTCCTTGCTGTCCGGAAACCATGGACTGAAAATTATTACCTTGAGTCCCGGAATCGTGTTAGACTGCTAGTGACCATAGGGGATTTGAGAGGGCTGATCCTGAAAGTGACATGTGGTCACCTGTTAGCTTCAACATCCCTATCCCCATCATCAGGCTTCCTTTTCTTCAGCTGCACATCTGAGTTCATCATCTTCTGGAAGCGAGGATCCTGTGTGAGCTGCGTGAAAGCACTCATGAAACTCTGCATCTATGCCTTGAATAGTTCCACATCCTCCTCATCTATCCGATCTCCAATCATCCTAATGCTCTACAACATGCCGGGTCTCCTCTCCTGCACAGTGTCACAAGAAATGTTTCTAGATTTTTACAGGCGTTTCGTCCAGAAACGCCTAAAAATACTATAATTTATAGAAGTTATATATACTTCATAAATAATTGTCTTCAAATTCTCTCTCTCTCTCAAAAGAGCTCTTAGATATCCATATTGTGCACACAATGCACACATATTAGACAGTTGAAAGAGTAAAAAGACGCGTCACGCAGCCTATAGATTGAGATTTACAAAGACAGATCTTACAATTTACAAATTACTATTAACTAATTAGTTGCAAGTGCATATGGCTACTAGCATATGCCATGGCCCATGGTCCATAGTTCAAACAATAAACTTTTAACTTTATAATTCAAATTTCAAAATCAAATTTCAAGATTCAAGATTCAAGATTCAAGATTCAAGATTCAAAATATAACAAAATGTATTACGTATTAATGTTTACATCATACATGTAACATGCCATAATGATATACTAGTAACTGTATGGTGTAAACTGTATACATAATCAAAGTCTGTCGCCTGCAAGCTAGCTGCTAATAACTACACATTACACTCTAGTCTCGACTCTCTAGAGCTAGGGACTGCTGCCCTCTCCAAGCTCTGTTGCCTCATCACTGTCATCATCAGCACTGGAATCAGCAGATGGATCTGCATCCTCTGTGGAGGAAGAGGAAGTGCCACCCTCGAACCAAGCAGGGGCTCGCAACTGATCTGAGTTCTCTGAGTCCGCACTGTCTACCAATGCCTCCTCCTCCTCTGGCTCATCTTTGCCTCGACGTCCTCAGGATGACGATGCAAGAACAGATACTTGCGATCCCCCTCGTGAGGCTCGTGCTCGACGTTGATAACCACGAATTTGAGGAGTCCCTGTATCCTCTGCAACAGCAGCACCACGTACTCGTGGTGCACGAGCTCGAGCCATCGAACATGTTTGACGTCGGAATCGAAGCATATCCTGTCGCAGGAACTCGTAAGCATCGTCATTCTCTCGACTGTGCTGAATGATGGACATGTCGACAGGTTTTAGCTTAATCTTGTTAGGATGGACTGGATGGGCTTCCAGTCGATGCTACCGGTACCATCTGCTCTACAAACCTGTACTTCTCAATCAGATGTAGGTTGGCATTGACATATACCAACCTATTGAGCTGCTCCACGCTCAACCTGACATAGTTTACAAAGCATAAAGAAGTCAATTCTGACGACTTAAGAATTGTTTTTCAAAATGTTACAAGCTTGACGCTATAGCCTATAAATAAGAACTATAAGAATTTAGAACTCACTTGTTTCTCTTCCTGGTGTGTATGTCTGCACATATGCTCCATATCCTCTCAACTGGACTTGATGTGCAATCTTGCGAGAGAATGCGGAGAGCTAAGTTCTGCAATAAGGGATTCAAAATCCCAAATTTCTCCCACCAAGTAAGAGCCAACAGCTTGTTGTCTCTTTCCTTGGCAATTGCATGGGAGAAATGACCAGTCCTCTTCAATGCTATTGCAATTTGCAATACAGAAGAAGACAATATAAATAATTAGATAAATCATAAATCATAAATGATAATACAAAGCACTTAGTAGTGAGCAGGCTGCAAACTTGTACGCCATGCTACCTCACCTATTCTGGACCGATGAGTCGCATACTTTCTCCAAGTATCGGGTCCATCCGTTCACAAGCACCCGATCTTTCCATTTAGCAGGCTCCTTCCACAAGGGATGGAGCATATGTGCAACAGTGTGGATTGGCCTATGAAACCAATCCCATCTCTTCCTCCAAATTCCTAATATGTCATCCTTTCTCAAAATTTACCAAAAGGAATTAAGTTAGAGGCTAGAGCTAGGAGAACTGAGTATTAAACTTTCAAGTTTCAACTTGTATGTACCTGCTCTGGTTGAGGATCTCAATAGGACAATCCTCCGTTGCTTTTCGAAGCTTCAACATGGACTCGTATAGCAAGCCCATAGTACAACCCTCATGGTCAAAGATTCGAAGCACGAAGCACAAGGGCTCTATGGACATCTGAATGCAAAGGGCTTCCTGCCAAAACTGATTGTCGAAGACTATCCCCTCGACATTCTGTCCAGCAAGCAATCTCGAGTCACTCCAATCCAACCAATCTGAACTGGTCATCATGCGACGAAGACTCTCTTTGTTCTTAACCAGCTTACGAATGATAAAGTTTAAACAAATTTAAACAATGAATAATTTGAGGAATTGATTCTTGAATGATGAAAATTGAATCATGATTCATCAATCATACCTGCTAAGAACCAGGAAGATGTAGCCAAAGCGTGTCTTTGAGGGTCTCACAAGCTCCCACTTACACTCCCTTCTGAATAGGGCCAGTACATGTGGCTTACGAGTGATATATGTCACTAGCTGCATTGCTTTTTCAACCACACTAGACACCCAAGGCAGCTTTCCAATATCCTCCATCATCAAATCAAGAGAGTGTGAGACACAAGGTGTCCATACTATCTTGGGATACTTCTTCTCAAGAAGACTTCCCATTCTCTTGCAGTTGGAGCCATTATCGGTGATGACTTGCACCACATTGTCCTCACCAACCTCCTTGATGGCTGCCTCAATATGACCCCATATCCACTCTCCGGTGATGTGAAGACCGGCATGTGAAGCATCAACCACCCTCAAGAATATGCTTCCCACACTACTAGTGACCAAGATATTAAGTCTCCTCTTCGTGTCACTCCATCCATCGGAGACTATGGTGCATCCATACCGAGTCCAAGCTTCCTTGAGTCCCTCCATGTCTTTCTTAATTAATCCCACTTGCTTCTTCAAACGTGTGGTGCGGAGAGTCTCAGAACTAGCAGATGTAAGGTATGATGCTCCTGCTCTACCAGCAGCTACAAGTGCATGATAAAACTTCTTGTAGGTAGGAGTCCTTGCAACATTGAAGGGAATATTGCAAGCGTACAAAAACTGCTCCTTTGCAATTTCAGCCTCTTGCTTCAGGCGTGGTGCCCAAGCAGCCTGTATAGGAGTAACTCTCGAAGTGAGAGCTGCTGGACCACGCGGCCTCTTGGCAAGAGGCCGTGGAGGAGCTGATGGCATAGCGGACAGCCCAACTGATACGGATGCCGATGGAGTGGTGCCATGTAGAGGCTGAGTAGAGGCACTTCCATGCACTTTTGATGTCGATGTAGATGGAGTATACCCATGCCCCTCCTGCTGTGAGTGAGAACACTCCACATTCCCAGTATCTGATTGGGATGATGTGAGAGTGACGGTTGCCTCTATGCCCAACCTCTGCAACTCAACCAACACATTAGCTTGAAGAACTTGATCTCTGATCACGGGATGGAGGAGGGATCTCAGCAAATTTGGATGGGGTACCTCCATATGCCAAGAAGATCCACTCTGGAATGGCATGGCAAGCACTCTTACCATGGCCTCCGATCCATAAAAAATGTGCTCGAACTCGAGGGGCAAATCCCATCACAGTGTCACCACAAAACTTGCATACTGACCTCCTCATGCCAGATGTGCCATATCTCTTTATAAAAACGGTATCCTGCCATACATCCCGCCTTGTGCTTCCACTCGGTCCACCGGCACGTCTTGAGGCCATGGTATTGGAGTAGAGAGTAGAGTAGAGTAGATTGTAGAGGGTAGACCGTAGAGGGTAGACTCTAGACTCTGGAGTAGAGGGTAGACTCTAGAGTAGAGGGTAGAGTAGAGAATAGAGGCTAGAGAAGAGGAGAGGGTAGAGTAGAGGGTATAGCGTAGAGAAGAGTAGAGGGTAGAGACTAGAGTAGAGGGTAAAGTAGAGTAGAGAGTAGACAGTTGAGGAGAGTAGAGGGTAGAGTAGAAGGTAGAGTAGATGGTAAGCACTAGGAGCAAGGCAAGCAGTGGAGCGGCGCGGGAGAGGAGCCAAAAAACAAAAATGGCGGCCAAATTCGAAAATAAACCCGTCACCGCGAAAATTTTGACAACCAGGCGTTTCGCCCTAAATGGCCGATTCAAGCGTTTCTAAGAAGCGTTTCTGCTAGACACGTTTCTTCGCGTTTCGGTGCCCAGAAACGTGTTTTTTGGTGACACTGCTCTTGCACCCTGATCACCTCCAAGAGGCTGAGACATCTGCTCTTCCTCTTCGGAAAGGCTCACAGATCTCTCCTTTTGTGGCATATTTACTGAATAGTATCCTATATTCTTAACCTAGTCTGCTGGACTTGCACCAAGCCAACCACAGGCTCCCCTCTTGAAGAAGTTAGATGGATCCTGGCAATGGAACCACTCAAACCAGCCTCAACAACGTAAAGGGTGGTAGGATCCACGTAAATACAGCATATACAATAAATAGACAAACAAATTTGCAACACACCACAAATCACAGGGGAGCTAGAGCGCTCCTACTCAGAAACAAAGACACTGATTGGCCCCAAACGCTAGTCCCTTGCGGTATTTACTTAACATTCATTTGAAGCCAAGAGGCTGATTACAAAGGTCTCTCGGAAGCTGCTCCACAAGCAAACCAACGCCCTCAGACTTCCAGTCCAGCCCACCCTGTAATTCCCTGCTCAACTTCAAACGGTGAACGGCATCCAATCACTAGGCAATCCTGTATCCTCAGCCAACCAAAGTATGCAACAAAGACCCCAATAGCATCCACTGTCTGAACCACTCCTGCAATCGCACATCCAAGTGCCCAACCAGCCAAACACGGCTGAACAACTGCAAGACAAAGCCCTCAACAGCTGAACTCTGGTAAAACAACCAAACACTTCCGAGCGGGTTGCCACAGTCTATAGCCTCCTTGGCCACCGCGCAACAGCATAAATCAACCCTTCTTCGCGAGGAAAGAAACCCAAACACAATAACTAGCCGGCAACCAACTTGGGAACGGAAAAAGCAAGCAAAGACAAGTCTTCTTCTACCTGGAATCCACAGAAGAAAGGTCACCCTGGCTAGAAAACCAAGATCCTGCGGAGATAAGCTGATTCTGCTCTCGCACAGTCCCAAGAGCAGCTTAGAAGCGAACACCCACGCCTAGAAAGTTACCAAAACCAGTCACAACACCCAGAAAGTCAGGTCGAAATCTCCTACAGAGCCTGAAAGCTTGAAAAAGCAAGTTGCATTTCACCCGGAGCAGCCTGATCAAGTCATGAACCCCTGAAACAGCCCTAGAACCAATTACAGGCACCTGGAACAGCCTAGAAGAGCCCAAAAGCAAATTGCAAACCGGAACAGACACCCTGGCAGAAATCGCCACCTGCAACAGGCTCCTGGATCAATCGCGATTTGTTCTAGTAGGCCCTGGATCACCTGGAACTGATCCCTGGATAAAAACGAATTTCCCTGGCAGGCCCTGGATCACCTGAAACTGGCCCCTAGGTAAAAACGAATTTCCCTGGCAGGCTTTGGATCACCTGAAAGTGGCCCCTGGGTAAAAACGAATTTCCCTCGTAGGCTCTGGATTCACCTAAAACTGGCCTGTGGGTAAAAACGAATTTCCCTGGTAGGCTCTGGATCACCTGAAACTAAGCCCTAGGTAATTTCCCTGGCAAGCTCTGGATCACCTGAAACTGGCCCTTGGGTAAAAATGAATTTCCCTGGCAGGCTCTGGAAGCTCCAAGCTGATGATCTAGCTCCTCTAAAACAAATTTGGCCAACTGCATCCAAAAGAAGGGCTCCTTCCCCCTTTTAAAGCCCTAGGCTCCAAAAAGCAGTGTTTTTTAATTGCACCACTCTTTTGGCCCCCCTGTTGCACACTTTGAATTAATTGCCTAGTAACTGGGCGCACATTCACTATTTACAACGGCCCACTAGGAATTTTAATTCCCCAAGTCTCGTCGCATGGCCGGACCCTCGCGCCCCAGAGGCTCAAGGCAGTCACGTGCAAATTACGGGAGTCGCAAATCAAAAGTCCCATAATTTTACGTCCTCGTGACATTCTCTCTCTCTCTCTCTCTCTCTCTCTCTCTCTCTCTCTCCATGTGACACGCTGGTGAGACCGACTGCCATGTATGCAACACCTTTCTAGGGTAGTGATATTTCAGCAACGGAGTGGAAGATATTTGAGAGACTACAGGTGACCATGGGATCCAGGATAATTCGGAGTAAACCCTCACTCGCTCATTAAATTATACAGGCAAATTTCGACATGACCCCTCTCCAGGTTGATGCCATCCTTTAGACAGTGACGTTCCTCCACAGAGTTTGGTCCTTACCCCAGTGAAGACTACCAAGGTTAGCATTAGAGTCCTCCAGACGACTAGCAGAGAGTGGTGTTGATACGGCATGGTACGCACGGATATCCACATGGTTTGGTAGTCATGGCATTCAAATGGCCAGACTTCCTCCCTTTCAGTACAGTCTGGATGCACCACCCCAGATGATCCCACGAGATGAGATCAACCGTATCATACGGTTGGACCTCCTCCATTACTTGCTTGGAAAGATGCACCATTCTTCGTTTCCCAAGGATGGGAGAGTAGGTGCCTCACGCAAGCTTTATCTAGTTCATAGTGATGTTTGTGGACCCATGCGAGTTGCAGCTCTTGGGGGATTCTATTATTTTGTCACCTTTATTGATGACTTCACCAAGCATACTTGGATTTTCGCCTTGAAATCCAAATTTGAAGTTTCTTCATGCTTCAAGCATTTTATTGCATTGGTTGAGAATGAGAGTGGGCTACACATTGCTCACCTTAATACAGACAGGGGGGGTGAATATATGTCAAAGGAGTTTGCTGTTTTTTTGGCTTCCCGTGGTATACATCATCGATGCACAGTGCCTTATACTCCTCAACTGAACCCCGTGGCTGAGCGAAAGTATAGATCAGGAAATGGCCAGATGCATGTTGAAAGGCAAACATTTGCCTAACAAGTGGTTGGATGCCGTCATGTGTGCTAATTACATTTTGAACAGATGTCCCACAGAGGCATTGCAAACTATCACACCTTATGAGGTTTGGACAAGTCGTAAGCCTCGCATTTCTCACATGAGGACATTTGGATGCTTAGCATATGCCCATGTGCCTTCTCAAACACGCACCAAGTTGATGATGAAGCTGTCAAGTGCATTGTTATTGGGTATAGCTCCAAGAGCAAGGGCTATAAGCTCTACCAGCCCCGCACGGGTAAGTGTTTTGTCAGTCGGGATGTTGTGTTTGATGAATCTTCCACTATGCCTTTGCTGGACTGTCAAAAATGCCCGTTGTTGATGCCTCAAGAATCTTTGACAGCTTGATGCCTTTGTTTCTGTCAGATGCTCATGATGATGTTCCATCTGAGGTTGTACCTCCTCCATCTGTTGGTCATTTGCAGCCACATGTGCAGCCAGATATTCAGCATGATATTCATGCCTAATATGCCTCCAATTGATCAGGACAATGTGCACAGGGCTATTGACCAAGAAAGAGCTGAAATCTAGGAGCCCAAAAAGGTCCCCTGTTGGCTCCTTGACACATTAAAAGCAGCAAACAAGATACTCCTCTGCCAATCCGTACTAGAGCAGCTGTCCGAATAGAGCATGCTAGTTTGGTTGCTTATGCTTTGGTTGCTACAACATGTAATGAAGAGCCATTATGCCATAAAGATGCCTTTCAGAATGATTGTTGGTTGAAGGCTATGCAAGCTGAATTGGATTCTATTCATCAGAATAACACTTGGGAGTTGTGTGATTTGCCTCCTAGCAAGAATACCATTGGAACTAAGTGGGTTTATAAAATTAAACGGAAAGCTGATGGTTCAGTGGACCGTTACAAAGCCTATCTTGTTGCTAAGGGCTATGCTCAGCAGCAAGGCATTGACTTTGAGGAGACTTTTGCCCCCACTTCCAGGCTCATTACTATTCACATTGTTATTGCCTTTACTGCCCACTTTCATTGGGAGGTACATCAGCTTGATATCAAGACAGCTTTCCTTCATGGGCATTTGCAAGAAGAGGTCTATGCTTTCCAACCTCCTGGCTTTGAGGTTGAAGGTTCTAAAAGCAAAGTCTGCCGCTTAAAGAAAAACCTCTATAAATTGAAGCAGGCACCTCGGGCTTGGTATTCCCAGATACGTACTCATTTGCTCACCCTTGGTTTTCAGAACAGCCCCACACAGGTTACACTTTACATCCGCAAGAGTGGAACAAATTTGCTGATTTTAGTCCTGTATGCGGATGACATGCTTGTGATTGGAACACATGCTAAGCAAATTGCAGATTTTAAGCTTGATTTGCAGAAAACATTTGCTATGTCTAATCTTGGTCTTTTGCACTACTATCTGGGTATCCAATTTGCTAGCAGTGAGAGGGGCATTTTGATGTCACAATCCATGTATTTGGACAGCTTTTGCAGCATTTTCAGTTTGTGGATTGCAAGCCAGTATCCACACGATTAGAGCCTAGTTTTCATTTCTCTTTTGAGGATGGCAGCTGTGCAGTGATATCACTCTCTATCAGCAAGCCGTTGGTTGTTTGATTTCTTTATGCCATATGAGACCTGATCTACAGTATGCTGTCTCACAGTTGAGCAGATATATGCACAGCCCCTCTACGCATCATTGGCATGCCATGAAGAGTGTCTTCAGATATCTCAAAGGCACTCAGCATTTAGGCCTTCTTTATGGGGCTGAAACTTCACTTGTCATGCATGGATTCACTGATAGTGATTCGACTGGTTGTTCGCACACTTGTGTGTCACATAGTGGCAACTATTCCGTGCTTGGTACTTCATGCATTTCTTGGTTCAGCAAGAAGCAGAGTACAGTTGCTACTTCTAGCTGTGAAGCTGAGTACAGAGCACCTTTTACAGCTACAGTGGAGTTCGGAAGTTACTTGCATATCTCTATGCATGTCAGATTGCTCCTACCTTCATCTTCACAAATAGTCAAAGTGCTTTGGCTGTTGCACGGAATCATGTTTTCCATGCTCGCACAAAGCATATTGAGGTTCACTCTCACTATGTCAGAGAGAGATTATCAGCAAGAGATATTCAGTTGTCTTATGTTCCCACTGAAGACAACTTGGCAGATCTTTTTACAAAGGCTCTACCTCGACCTAAGTTTGAAGCTTTTCGGCAAGCTTTAAACTTAGTACCTTGTGTGACTTGATCTGTTGTACTCTGTATAGTCATAGGTTGCTATATCCCTATAGGACAAACATGTGCAACCATGACATTAGATATTCAGATATCCTAAGCCATGTCCAGGATACTTCAGCCCATACCATGGAGGGGGATTTGTAGGCCATTATATGGGCTATCCATAGGTGCCACTTATTCCTTGGTATGTGCCTCGTAGCTTAGTTACATTTAGTTAGGACTGTTAGTACAGTTAGTTCATGTACCACCTAGTTCAATTAGGATACTTAGTCCACTTAGGGTTTTGTCATATTCGCTCCCTCTTGAGCCTCCATTCATTGTAGCAATATTTTCAATACAGCAGCTCGTTTTTTACTTTCTCCCACTCATTTCTGAGCTTCCATTGTCTGCCACAGCCATCAAGCACTTTGTTCCACTAACAGTCACTCTAGTTGCCATTCGGCAAGATATAATCTACACCTTACGCGCCAGAGATCGCCAAAAGACGGGAGCATTTGTGTAAGGCTTGGCCTACAAGTATACTTTATATTTTCACACCACAAGGGATTTGTTGGTTGTATGGCTTCCCTCCCTGGTTGTTAGCCCCTGCTCTAGAGATTCCCTAGGAGTTAGTTGGGTTCTCTAAAAACAAGAGTGAGTTGGGTTCTCTAGAAACAGGCCAATTCCCTTTTAGCCAGTTTTTTTATTATGTTTCCCATGATCAACGCCCGTTAGAAACATGATGGACACAGAGAGAGAGAGAGAGAGAGAGAGAGAGAGAATGTTAGGGTGTGAGGAAATAATGCTCAAATGAAGACATGAAGAAGGCTTTCATTCATTCATCAAGTATCTCATGACAAGTGAAGTACATAGCCTACTCACTCACACACTAGCACCTAGTGGAATAAGTCCCATGATGACACTAGGCACTCACACATGACTCACACACATAGACTAGTACTAGATCACCAACACACTCTTTGGCTATGATATCTCCAACACCCCACTTCAAAGCAAAGAGTGTGAGACCCCAATACTGCAAAGAGCAAGTCCAACTATGAAACACCTCTCGTGTGATAGTGACTTCTCACTCAGCTTGCGACCGGCAAGGGCAAACCATCACTCATCATCCCCCCTTACTCTAAACTGGGTGGACAATATCATCAACCGAAGTAAAAAACAATACATTCATTTGTGGGGGACAACCGAGGGCAGAGTACCTCTTATTGACTCCAAATACATTCAATTTAGAGGGACAACTCAAGGCTGAGAACCTTTATTTAACTCAACACAAACACATATAGCATAGGTAAATGGACAAACAGAGGGTATGCATAGCCGAAGACTGATAGAATAGCCCAGGAGCTCACACAGTGTGGTGTGGGGTGTGGAATCACAAACTTCTTACACTTATGTGCATAGCATAGGTGTGCAGACTCATCAATAGACAATGAACCAGCCATATAGAGAAACAACCAAAATAATATATTTCTGTCCAAAGCAATGGACACAATACAAAAGAGATAGATCTAGAGTCCCACCAATGGTGTGGTCCTCTGATCTTACCTGCTGGCTATCTCTAGACTCGAGCCGAGCCCGTCTGCTCCACCTCAAGCGTAAGTAGACTTTCCGTCAAAGATCTTCTCCACCTTGCTGTCTGGAAACCAGCCTAGGTGGGCTGCCACTCAAGCTCAGTCTGCAGCTCCTTCAGGGTCACCTTCACCTCCTATGGATAGGCCCAAGGCTTGCCTTCTTGCTGCTCCTGTCTACTGTCAAAAAGCTGATCCAGATGATGTTGAATGAGGGCTGGAGGCCCTCCTTTTATAGGCCCTCAAGGGTCCCATGTAGTAACCAACTGGCAGCCCCTTAGTGGCCGACCAGTCTGCTCAAAACTGACCCATTGTGGGGTCCACTGGCCAACCCAGCAGCCCTCCCCATGGGCTCACAAAACTAGGCCCTTTCAGGGCCATTTGCAGGGCCGACCTGCCACGTGGCATTGCGCCACTGGCCAGCGCCCTACTGCCCCAGATCCAGGGCCTTTTGCAGGCCTCACACCTGCCCATAGCCTTCGCCATCTGTCCCGCATCTTTCTGCATGCAGGCGCCTTTCTGCTGCAGCATCCTTGCCTCCTGCCAGGCCTACACCAGCCCCGTGCAGCCACATATGCATCCCATACCCTTCCGTACTGATGCACCATCTGTTCTTGCTGGAGAACCCTGCGTTCAAGAAGAAAGCACAGGAAGAAGAGCAGCATCATGCCAATCTTCTGGCTGAAGAACCAGCTGAACCTGAAGAGTCCCCGAAGGAGATACATGCACCTACAGCAGAGGTTCACGGCCTCACTTGACGACGAGGATCCATTTGACCAGGGTTGGGCTTTCTAGGCCCCTATTATTGGATAGGTCACCTCCCCATCTGTAAGCCCCCATATGAGGAGAGCATGGGGGAGGTAGACCAGGGGATATTGGGGCTGCCACATGGGCAGCACATGAGCTGCCATGTGGGCAGCGCAACAACAAAAGGTAGAGGCTGCCACATGGGCAGCACACAGGCTGCCATGTGGGCAGCACACAGGCTGCCATGTGGGCAGCTATCCAGACGGGGCCAATGGGCTAGCAAGAAGAGTACCTGGCAAGTCGTGGAGCTCCTGATGGTGAGAGCAGTATGGAGCATACACGTGGACATCAGGGACCTGCAACAGTGTCCTTTCCTCTTGCAAAATCCGCAAATAATGTTCTTGTTGGTCTTCCATTTGCTTGTGGAAGCAAATGCATGATCAATGGGAGAGGCAAGAGCAGCTTCCTTATTGCAACGATCCTTCTCAATGAGGAGTGCCACCATATCATCAAACGTGGTAGTGGCAAGATGAAGGATTTCAAGAGTGTGCTCAAAGCGAGAAATTCCTTGGATACTCTTCATAAGGATGGCCATCTTATCTTCATCATCAGGGTCACTTTTCAAACTTCAAAGTTGTTGAATTCCAAACTTCAGAGTTGTTGAACAAGAGATTGAACCCGGGCTAGATGATCACTCAACTCATCACTCTCTTCCATTTTGAGATCATAAAATTTGAGCTTCAAAAAGACTTTAGAGTTAGTGATTTTAGTACCAAAGAAGGTCTCGAGGCGACTCCAAATCTGCTTAGCTGTTGACTTGAAATCCACATGATGGATGAGAGAGTCAGCTAAGCAAAGACCAATGAGGGCAATGGCCTTAGCATTCTGCTACTTCCAAATCCTTTGATGTTGTTGATCAAGTAACTCAACCTGGTCATCCTCAACAACATCCCAAACTCCTTCATGCATAAGCAGCAATTTCATCTTGGTTTGCCACGTGGGATAGCCTTCCTCCTTGAACTTCTCCACGACGAGGGAACTTGAAGACAAAGAAGTCATGATTGAAGAGAACTTCGTGAAGGCGGGCAGTAGCCTGAGAAATGCTTAAATAAATGTGACCAGCAACTTGTGAATGGCCTTGGAGCTCCAAAATGCCATAGCAGCTGCCACGTGTGCAAGACAGCTGAAGAGGTGCTCCTCTAGATAGTTGCAGCAATTGGTCGAAGGCCTGAAGGACTCCAAAATACACACGTAGGTCCAAAATGTGCAGGTCGGTTGATATGGATGGCTAGGCGATAGCTCCAGGTGCTCAAGATGCAAAGGCGGGTCTCAAAATCTGCAAAGTGGCTCAGCAAGGCACTTCAAAGTGCTGCAGTAGGTCACCACAGTAAAAGTCGGCTGGTATATGTATGGTGGAGTGCTGGAAATACCTCAGAAGTGGCTCTGTTGGAGGCAGTTATGAAGCAACAGCACATAAGACACCGATTTTGACGATGGAAAGCTCCAAAACGGCCCTGAAGGTCCACCCGTACAAGCACAATGAACCGACCAGCAAGTATGGAGGCTGCCTAGACAACGTAGAGCACTCAAGACAGCTCCTAAGCAATCCAGAGGGAGGCGGCAGGCTGTGAAGACTCTAAGTTGATGCAAACGGGTGCAAGGAGGAGCTGAATAGAGGTGAGATAAGCTGAAAGGAAGAGATAGCTAGAGGTGGAAATGAACAAGGGGCGAAATGGAGCAGGGGTTGAGGCGGCTGCAGGCTGCAGGAAGAAGGGCTGAAGCAGGATTAGGGTTAGGGCTAGGGTGACGTGGCAGCTATAGAAGGTGGCTCTGATACCACGTTAGAAACATGGTGACAAGTATCTCATGACAAGTGAAGTACAAGCCTTATATAGGCTACTCACTCACACACTATCATTTAGTGTATATGGGATAAGTCCCATGATGACACGTGGCACTCACACATGACTCACACAATAGACTAGTACTAGATCACCTAGTACTACACACCAACACACTCTTTCGCTATGATATCTCCAACAGTGCCTGAGGGACTACCCATTTGTATCATTGTTTTTTCAAGCATTAATAGAAAGTTCTTTTCTCTAATTTAAAAAACAAATTGGGACGAAGCTTTTGCCTTGCATTGGTAAAAAGAGAAATGTGGGGACGCCCACAAGGGACTAGAAATAGTCCAAGAACTAGAATGCATGCATTAGTCTAACCTTTAACAGGTTAAAGTGTTGATTTTTGTTAGTGGCATGTGTAGGACCAAGAGGAGTGCAAAAAGGCCCTAGAATTAAGGGAAAAGTGCAAAAAGGCTGATTTTAGGGAAAGCTCATCCTTCTAAGAGAAGACCACCTAATTTAGGCTTAGGAAAAAAGCTAAAAGCTAGCCCCAACTTATTAGAAAGCTCTTGCTTTTGGGTTGGAGGCTAAGTCTATAAAAGAAGAGCCTCAGAGCTCTAGAGCACAGCAAGTTGTACAAAGCCTTATTCTATTGCAATAAAGGCCTTCGCGGGGTCCAGCCCTTATTTTTGGGCCCTAGTGCTGTGTTTTGCTACTTACCCTCCTCTCCCAGCACTCTATCTTGTTGGCGATTCGATTTCTACAGTTTCAGCACGTATTCCAAGTGTACGGAATTTCCAGCGCCATGCATCTTGCCTTGGGTACCGCGATTTTCTTCAAAGGATTCCCGCGTTGATTGCAAGCTGTCCCGCAATTCCAAAGTTAATTGCGATTTCATCCGGCTTGGGTTTAACAAATTAGATGCTCTAAAGAGGTAAAGACCAAGCCTACTTGGTGGGTTCATGTTCCAGTCAAAAATGTTTGAGAAGTAGAGTGAAACACATTTGGAAGCAGGCCACGTCAAAAGATATACTCCATACTATACAACTGACTAGGCTAGGATGATACAAGTCATTGGAACCACATGGGTCTTCAAAATCAAGAAGAAATTGATCGCTTTATGGATTATAAAGTACAAATCCATTAACAACACCTTTTGTCTGTGCATTCGACCATACAGCTTGCTTTCTAGAGCATTTTCACCCTCTTATAAGTGAGTTCTAACTTCTAAGAGCCTACAATGGATGTCTCCCTTGTTCTATGAAGCAGCTCACAACATTGAAGCACTCGTTTGCTGGATGAAGCAGTGGTAGAGATTAACTTGAATGGGCCTTGTTTGCAAGGCCAGGCTCAAACCCTAAAACACAGCCGAAACTACAAGAGAACCAGCCCACACGATCATTTATTGTTATGGGTCCTACACTGTGTATGTGCACAAGTATGCACAATAAAATCAACACTCAGATCTAAAGATAAATAGGACCAAAGGCAGCTCACAACCTACACCACCTACGCAAGGGGGATGCTGCTCCACTGGTGCTAGATATGAGGCAGCAAGGTGTTGCCCAACCTCTGCTCTCTCCTTCTACCACATGCCTTTCAAACTACGTCTTCAGTGGGTCTATCAGCGACTTTCAAACAGGAGACGCAAGGAAAAATATGGAGATGGGATGCTACACTCAAATTTTCCGACTCCCTATCCTCGAGTATGCTCAGCAGCCTGGTCGAGACTCAGGAACCACCGAATCGTCTATGCATTCAGCAAGCACAAGTGTGTTGAGGCTTGGTACAACCTTTGGGGAACCTACAGAACTTGTCTCTTTTGCATTCTCTCTCGTCGTGTGTGATCTTGCGAGTGATAGAGTAAGAACCTGTCACGAAGTCTTCGCTACATTGAGTATATGGTTTAAGGTTGGGATGTAGTTTAAAGAACGTTGATCTTGCCTATGTTGATTGCATGCCTTACGAGGTGCTGAGAGCAACCTGCTCATTTGACATACTATCACCGAGAGAAGCACTCTCTCTTCTTTGAGTCTCTTTGGCTCTCACACTCTCCAAAAAGACCAAGTGGACCACAATAGCAAATAAACATTTGTTTATGTGCATATGACAAACTCACAAGCATCACAATTGTTTACAACTAGCAAGCCTTTTAAACCTTAAAAACAAAATTTTTTGCAACCAAAAGATCCAGAAAAAAAAAAGACGTTAAAAGTCTCATTAAAAACATGATTTATAAAATTAAAAATACAATGAAATTCGCCTTATACTCACCATATTATTCCCTCAAATATGTTTGCAACCGTGAAAGATGATTGAGTAAATACAACAAACAAAATCATGTGTGTCCAAGCGTACTGGCCAAATTGATACTGGTACTTCCCTTTCCTCAAGGTCAAAATGAACCACACAAATCCTGCAACACAAGGCCCATCGGAAATCAACAACGAGAGACACAAAATGTCAATATAACCAAACATATAAATGTTTTTCCTCTCTATGTAGTCTAAAACTTGGAACCTAGAACAATTACCTATAAACCAAGCAAGCAATGAGAACAAGACTTACGAGGGATACATATGCGGCTATGCAATTGAACTCGAATTATCCAAAAATAAGGAAAAAAGATTAAGGTAAACCCAAATACCCGCTTTTCTGAAAGCAAGCCAGCCCAACATGCCATCCATTTGTATTTTGAAAAAATTTAAACAACATTAATTACCTTGTAAATAAATCGCATTGGACCAGCAGAAATGAGTAGGAGAAAGCTGACCAAAAAACCACAATCTCACAAGAAGAAGCAAGAATCCGAAGGATTTGAGGAGATTCTGGCTCGCTAAGAAGAGTATCCTGTAATTTTTTTCGAAAAGCCAAAGATGACAACAGTTATCTAGAGGCAGGGGCTTTGGAAGGTTTGAAATCAGCCTTTGTATTTAGAGTATTGGTCACCGCCTTCTTCTCTAAATACCTCATGCTCAACAAGAGCTTCAGTTTGGATGAAACTCATTGATTTGTCATTCACTTTCTGCAATCCACTAGAGCATCTTTGTGATGCCAATAAGTACTGGGATGGAGAAAGGACCCTTCTTGAACCCTCGGTCTCACCCCTAAATCAGTAGTGAGATGGGTCTTCCAAAGAATCTACTTGACAGTAATGATTTATTCTGAGTCAAGTTTGTTCCAAAAGCACCAACCAATCGTGTACAAGAACCTTCCTAATTCATGCTTCCTATGTGGGAGAGTAGGCCATCTGGTCGAAGAATGTCCTCCTAGGAGTTGCTAAATCTGTGGAGCACGATCACGACGACTCATCTTGAATCGTGTTCTTCTCACACATAATCCTAACGTGCATTATTCTTTTGAGCATGGATACAAGGTGCCCCTAGAGGGTGACATCAGCGAAGGTACGGCAGCATGACGGAGCTGTTGGAGCAGGTTCTGAGGGCTGGGAACAGGCCTGAGCAAGGGCAGGACCAGCAGGACAGAAGGGGCAGAGGTGGAGGCTATGGTGGGCCAGCCACCTGGCCATAGATATGCCCAAGGGTAGGGCCCAATGGAGGCTGCCCTTGGGGCGAGGCAGCAGCACAAAAGAGCCCAGCAACAGCCCTTATATAGGGCAGTAAAGTCGGCCCGGGAGGGGCCAGAAAAGTCGGACAGGGGGAGGAAGAGAACTGACCAGCAGTCAGCCATTAGAGGCTGCTGGGTTGGTATGTTTTCCCAGTCTCTGGGGGCCTATAAAAGGGAGGGCCTTGTGCCCTCATTATACATCACTTGGAGCAGCCTTTGAGGAGCAGAAAGGAGCAGCAGAAGTTGGGCCTCATCCTGAAGGTGAACCTAGCGAGACCAGCAGACTTAGCTCAATCAGAGGGCTGCCCACCTAGGCTGGTTTACAGACAACAAGGTGGAAGAGATCTGGACGGAAAGTCTACTTACGCTCGAGGTGGAGCATGCAGGCTCGAGTCTAGAGATAGCCGACAGATAGGAGGAGGACCTTGTGGTAACATCAAAGGACTGCACCACTAGTGGGACTCTAGATCTATCTCTTTTGCATTGTGTCCATAGCTTTGGATGGAAATATATTATTTTGGAGTCTTCTATATCTAGCTAGTTCATTGTCTATTGATGAGTCTGCACACCTATGCTATGCACATAAGTTCAAGAAGTTTGTGATTCCACTCCCCACACCACACTGTGTGAGCTCCTGGGCAATTCTGACTGTGCGTACCCTCTATTGGTCGATTTCTAACATGTTCCAACCTTCAGATCCTACTCCAACAGATCCGTACAAGCCCGTGCCCTGTCGTACAGTCCCCACTACTCTTGACGCCTATCCGTACATTGCTGATGTCATCCTGCCATCTGTAGATCAGCCATGTGGCATTGTCCCACTTTCTCTTGCTTTCCTACTGCTCCTCACAGCCAAGTATGCTCTATGGTATATTGCCCACATAGCAGCTCATATGCTGCCCATGCGGCAGCCCCATGCTTCTCTTCTCTATCTGGTCCAACCCCCCGATGCTCTCCTGATATGGGGGCTCACAAGTGGGGAGGTGTCAATTCATGTTCCAACAGCATATGTGTTGGGCCAATTTCTTATCCATGTTTCACTTCCAGATACTACATGTTGAGGGTAAAAAGAATGTTGTGGCTGATGCTTTGTCAAGAAAACCTCAGGTTTCAGCTGTGTCCATTGCATACCACCATAAGTTGGATGCAATCAAGGATCAGTATGCACATGCTGAGGATTTTACAAGGATTTATGATCAGCTATCTAACGGTCAGTGTCATGAGCATTATATCATCAGACATGGCTTTCTTATGCTGCATGGTTGCCTTTGTGTCACAAAGTGGTTGAGGCCTAAAGTCTTGATAAGGAGTCATGCTCCACCATATGCAAGGCTAGAGGCATTGAAACCAGCCTCAAAGTTCATGGAAAAAAAAACCAGCCTCAAGGCAAATAAGAGGGTTGTACTAGACAATTAACCAACCACAACAAGGAATCAACCAATGGAATGGGATCTAGATGTAGGCCATCTCATGGGCTATCCATAGATGCCACTTATACCTTGGTATGAGCCTTGTAGGCCTAGTTATAGTCAATTAGGACTATTGGTACAATTAGTTTATGTAACAGATCAAAGTACCTTTTGTAACTTGATCTGTTGTACTCTGTACAGTTATAGGTTGCTATATCCCTACAGGACGAACATGAGCAACCATGACACTAGATATTTAGGTATCCTGAGCCATGTCCAAGATACTTCAGCCCATACCATGCAGGGGGGTTTGTAGGCCATCTCATGGGCTATCCATAGATGCCACTTATACCTTGGTATGAGCCTTGTAGGCCTAGTTATAGTCAGTTAAGACTATTGGTACAGTTAGTTTATGTACCATCTAGGTCAATTAAGACGCTTAGTCCAGTTAGGGCAGTTAGCCCTAGGGTTTTGTTATGTTGGCTCACCCTTGAGCCTCCACACTTGTACTTGCAGCATTTTGATCATAGCAGCTCGTTCTTGGCTTTCTATCTCTCTTTTTCTGGGTTTCCATTGCCTGTCACACCCAACAGTGGTATCAAAGTACGTTAGGGTTCAACCCTCCAGCCATTGGCAGCCTCCCCGAGCTTTGTCCTCGCCATTGGAGCTGTTTTGTTTTTCGTACGGAAGCTTTTCGTCCCACGTGTGTGCATTGAATGCTGCTCCATACAGTTCAGTCGCCAAAAACCTCTACTTTCGGGCTGCTACTGCATTTTCATCTGCCACAAGTGAACATTCCTCAGCTGGCTCTGCATTTCCCGTGCATTTGAGCTCTCAGCTTTCACATGTGTGGTGTACCGCCATCCGTACAGTCTGTACGGACAGCAGGGTTCATTTATTGCTGGTATGGGACTGCTGACAGGAGCATTTACAGCTGGTACGGATGCAGACAGCTGCCATTAGTGTTGTACGGACTGTTGCTGTAGCACGTGTGCTTATACGGTGCTGTGTACAGCCTCATTGACTGCTGTGTACGGCCTCATTTACTGCTGTCAGGTCCATTAAATGAAGTACGGTCTCCAACAAGAGCATTGATTGCTGTACGGAGGCATTGAAGGCTGCATTTACTGCAGTGTGGGCATTTGTGCAGACTGTCAGAGATGTACGGCATTATTTGCTGCATTCATTTCAGGCGTGTGGTCTGTACACACTGTATGGACCTGTACGGAATCTGCAGCATCCTTTTTCCAGCGTTTCGGTTCACCTTCGGGCTCGTGCCAGCTGTACCGACAGTTTTCTGACAGTTTTTTGTTGCATTCACTATTCTGCTGTTGCAATACGGACAGCTTTGCCTCGTGAAGCGTGCCTTCATTTGCAATGGTTTGCCTCGGGAAACGTGTCTTCATTTGCATCCTGTGGGACTGCTATACATTTGCAGTTGAAAGCCTTGAGGCTTGTGCAGTCTTTTGCATTCCCTTTGTCAGTTGTGGTATTTGCACTCCTTTGCATCAATGGCTAGCCACAAGGATGATCTGTTTGGAATGATTGGGACTGATGATAAGCTTGATGGCACCAATTATCCCACGTATTCATACATGATGGGACATGTTTTGGTTGCCAAGACCAAGCCTACACGCACTGTTACTCGTGCTACACCTACAGCCTCTGCTTCTTCAGGCGATGGGTCTTCAGGTGATGGTTCTAATGCTACTGCTAGGACACCTGCACCTCCTGCTCCAGGTGCTTTGCCTCCTTCACAGGATCAAATTCAGTGGGATGGTCGTGATGCCAAAGCACATGCCTTGATTGCTCTTTCAATGAAACGGGTTATTATCCCTCATATTCGGTCTTGCAAGACAGCTAAGCAAGCATGGGATCAGCTTGCATCTTTGTATCAGGTGCGGAATGAGGCGAGGGTTGCCTATCTCCACATGCAATTGAAAGATTTAAAGCTTGATGAGGGTGGTAACATGGATGCCTATCTCACTAATGTGAAGGATTTGAAAGAGCAGTTGGCCAACATTGATGAGATTATGCATGATTCTGAGCTAATACTCTTGATGGGTTGCCTGATTCATATCAAGGCTTTGCTACTACATTGAGGTTGGTTGCAGGGTGTGATGCCAATCATTTCTCATTTGACCAGCTTGTTGCTCTTTTTCTTCAGGAGGAGCAAAGTCGTGTGAATCGCAATGCTACTATGGCTAGTGATCAAGCATTTTCTGCCCATCACAAACAAAAAGGTAAAGGCAAGGTTTCAGCTCGAAAGCCCTCTCATTCCCATGCTGATCATTCACATGGTGCCTCTTCTTCAGGGGATAACAAAAAGAAGAAGAGATGTAATTATTGCAGGAAACCTGAGCATGATATTTCTAAATGCAGGAAGCGCATAGCATCTGAAAAGAAAAAGAAAGAGTCTGGTCTTGCAGTATCCAATTCTTCTAGTATAGAAGATCGACATGAGTCCGCTAATTTCGCACAAGACCACCATTGGGCTTTCTTGGTTACATGTCAGTATAATCCTGATGTTCATGATGCTTGCATGGCAGTTTCAGATGTTTGTGATGCATGGTTCTTTGATAGTGGTGCTAACAAGCACATCACTTCCTGCAGGAAGTTATTCAACTCATTGGAGCTTACATTTAAGGGAGGCAGTGTCACATGTGCTAATAATGCATCATATACCGTGAAAGGTATTGGGCAAGTTGCTCTTACTTCTGTCTCTAGTGGTATTGTCACTCGAGAGAATGTGTTTTATGTTCCAGGCATTCATAAGAACCTCATTTCTATTTCAGCCATTGCTACATGTGGCTTTCAGGTTATTTTTAATGGTGTGAGGTGTGCAGTGTATGATGTTATGCATGCCTTTACCCTGGTTTTGATTGGCACATTGTCTAGCGGTCTTTATAGACTTGATGCTTATGACAGATGTTCAGATGATGATGCTGCACTTGCCGATGCACATGCCTTTGCTATTGATTCTACCATGGCAGATACTCATTTGTGGCATGAGAGATTTAGACACCTCAATTTTGGAGCCCTGGTGAAGTTATATAAGGAAGATATGGTTGTGGATCTTCCCAAAATGCATATGCCTACCAAACATGTTTGTGAACCATGCTTACTTGGTAAGATGCACCATTCTGCGTTTCCCAAGGATGGGAGAGTTGGTGCTTCATGCAAGCTTTATCTGGTTCATAGTGATGTTTGTTGACCCATGAGGGTTGCAGCTCTTGGGATATTCTACTATTTTGTTACTTTTATTGATGATTTCACCAGATACACTTGGATTTTCACATTGAAATCCAAATCTGATGTATCTTCATGCTTCAAGCACTTTGTTGCCTTGGCTAAGAATGAGAGTGGTCTCCACATTGCTCACATTAATACAGACAGGGGGGGTGAATACATGTCGAAGGAGTTTGCTGTTCTTTTGTCTTCCCGTGGCATTAATCATCGATGCACGGTGCCTTATACTCCTCAACAGAATCCCGTGGCTGAGCAGAAGAATAGATAAGTGATGGAAATGGCCAGATGCATGTTGAAAGGCAAACATTTTCCTAATAAGTTGTGGTTGGATGCGGTCATGTGTGCAAATTACATCTTGAATAGATGTCCTACAAAGGCATTGCAGACTATCACACCTTATGAGGCTTGGACGGGTCGTAAGCCTCGCATTTCACACATGAGTACTTTTGGATGCCTAGCTTATGTTCATGTGCCTTCACAGAAACGCACTAAGTTGGATGATAAAGCTCTTAAATGCATTTGTCTTGGGTATAGTTCAGAGAGCAGGGGCTATAAGCTATATCAGCCCCGCACGGGCAAGTGTTTTGTCAGTCGGGATGTTGTGTTTGATGAATCTTCTTCCACTATGCCTTTGCTGGACTGTCAAAAACAGCCTGCTGTTGATGCCCCAAACATATTTGACAGCTTGATGCCTTTGTTTCCATCCAAAGCTCGGGATGATGTTCCATGAGGTTGGATGGTCATTTGCAGCCACATGTGCAGCCAGAAATTCAGCCTGATATGCCTATCATTGATCAGGATCATTTGCACAGGGCCCTTGACCAAGAAAGAGCAGAAATTCAGGAGCCTAAAAAGGTACCCCGTTGCCTTGACACATTAAAAGATAGCAAACAAAATACTCCTCTGCCAGCCCACACGAGAGCAGTTGTCCGGAAAGAGCATGCTAGTTTTGTTGCTTATGCTTTGGTTGCTATAGCATGCAATGAAGAGCCCTTATGTCATCAAGATGCCTTTCAAAATGATTGTTGGATGAAGGCCATGCAAGCTGAATTGGATTCTATCCATTAGAATAACACTTGGGAGTTGTGTGATTTGCCTCATGGCAAGAATGCCATTGGAACTAAGTGGGTTTACAAGATCAAACGGAAAGCTGATGGTTCAGTGGACCGTTACAAAGCCCGTCTTGTTGCTAAGGGCTATGCTCAACAAGATGGCATTGACTTTGAGGAGACTTTTGTTCCCACTTCTAGGATCACTACCATTCACATTGTTATTGCCTTTGCTGCCCACTTTCATTGGAAGATACATCAGCTTGATATTAAGACAGCTTTCCTTCATGGCATTTGTAGGAAGTGGTCTATTCGAGAATTCGTTCTCATTCGCTCACACTTGGCTTTCAGAACAGCCCTACAGAGGCTACCCTTTACATCCACAAGCGTGGGACAGATTTGCTGATTTTAGTCCTTTATGTGGATGACACGCTTGTGCCTGGAACACATGCTCAGCAAATTGCAGATTTTAAAATTAATTTGCAGCAAACATTTGCTATGTCTGATCTTGGTCTTCTACACTACTATCTCGGGATCCAATTTGCTAGCAGTGAGGGGGGCATTTTGATGTCACAATCCAAGTACATTGGACAGCTTTTGCAGTGTTTTCAGTTTGAGGATTGCAAGCTAGTATCCACACCATTAGAGACTGGTTTTCACTTCTCTTCTGTGATGTCACTCTCTATCAGCAGGCAATTGGTTGTTTGATTTACCTATGCCATATGAGACCTGATCTACAATATGCTGTCTCACAGTTGAGCAAATATATGCACAACCCATCTATGCACCATTGGCATGCCGTGAAGCGTGTTTTTAGATATCTAAAGGCACTCAGCATTTAGGCCTTCTTTATGGGGCTGATACTTCACTTGGCATGCATGGATTCACTGATAGCGATTGGGCTGGTTGTTCTGACACTCATGTGTCACCACTGTTTTATGCTTGGTACTTCATGTGTTTCTTGGTTCAGCAAGAAGCAAAGTACAGTTGCTACTTCTAGCTGTGAAGCTGAGTACAGAACAGCTTTTACGGCTACGATGGAGTGTGTTTGCCTTCGGATGCTACTTGCAAATCTTTGTGCATGTCAGACTGCTCCTACCGTCATCTTCACTGATAGTCAGAGTGCTTTGGCTGTTGCACGGAATCCTGTTTTCCATGCTCGCACAAAGCACATTGAGGTTCACAATCACTATGTCAGAGAGCGATTATCAACAGGTGATATGGAGTTGTCTTATGTTCCCACTGAAGACAACTTGGCAGATCTTTTTACGTGGGCTCTACCTCGACCTAAGTTTAAGGCTTTTCGGCAAGCTTTTGTAACAGATCAAGATACCTTTGTAACAGATCAAGGTACCTTTTCTAACTTGATCTGTTGTACTCTGTACAGTCATAGGTTGCTATATCCCTACGGGACGAACATGTACAACCATGACACTAGATATTTAGGTATCCTGAGCCATGTCTAGGATACTTCAGCCCATACCATGCAGGGGGGTTTGTAGGCCATCTCATGGGCTATCCATAGATGCCACTTATACCTTGGTATGAGCCTTGTAGGCCTAGTTATAGTCAGTTAGGGCTATTGGTACGGTTAGTTTATGTACCATCTAGGTCAGTTAGGACACTTAGTCCAGTTAAAGTAGTTAGCCCTAGGGTTTTGTTATGTTGGCTCACCCTTGAGCCTCCACACTTATACTTGCAGCATTTTGATCATAGCAGCTCGTTTTTGGCTTTCTATCTCTCTTTTTTTGGGTTTCCATTACCTGTCACACCCAACACTGGAATGTTACTCAAGAACCCCCTTTCTGTATTTCTTTATTAATTGGAGGTTCCTAAATTCAGATTACACATGGGCTACAATTACTCTTGCGATTAGTGTATTCCAAATCCCATTAGGCAACATTGTCCCATCATAGTCTCTATTGCTCACTGCTCTCGCCAAACATATCCTATGTTCGTCTCTGTTTTGACCAGTCCCTGGCAGAAGGCATTTGCTTCTATCCAACAGTAGGCACACGGCCCAAAACTATTACTAGCTACCACACAATCCTCTACAACTACTACCAGTGCCGAAAAGGCCATTTATCTGCTCAGAGCAGAGAGAGAAAGCATATATACACAGCCAGCATTAATGAAAGCTTGCATCGCAAATGCTACAATTTGACTTTCAGCCCATATAAAAGATGTTGGAAACATGGTGATGGGAGAGAGAGAGAGAGAGAGAGAGAGAGAGAGAGAGAGAGAGAAGGTTAGGGTGTAAGGAAATGATGCTCAAATGAAGACATGACAAAGGCTCTCATTCATTCATCAAGTGTAACAAGACAAGTGAAGTACAAGCCTTATATAGGCTACTCACTCACACACTAGCACCTATTGCATATGGGATAAGTCCCATGATGACACATGGCACTCACACAAGACTCACACACATAGACTAGTACTAGATCACCTAGTACTACACACCAACACTTCATACCAACACACTCTTTCACTATTATATCTCCAATACCCCCCTTCAGAGCAAAGAGTGAGAGACCCAACACGCAAAGAGTAGACCGATCCCCCCTCCACCGCAATACTGCAAAGAGCAAGTCCAACTATCCAACACCTCGAGTGTGGTAGTGACTTCTCAGTCAACTTGCGACCGGCAAGGGCAAACCATTACTCGTCATCCCCCCTTACTCTGAACTGGGTGGTCAATACCATCAACCAAAGTAAAACACAATACAAT
Organism: Dipteris shenzhenensis; assembly: GCF_047967505.1. Lineage (NCBI taxonomy): Eukaryota > Viridiplantae > Streptophyta > Polypodiopsida > Gleicheniales > Dipteridaceae > Dipteris > Dipteris shenzhenensis. The sequence continues at coordinate 36,314,840 of NC_141599.1, forward strand.
CATTTTTGGGGGACAATCCAGGGCAGAGGACCTCTTATTGACTCCAAATACATTCAATTTAGAGGGACAACTCAAGGCTAAGAACCTTCATGTGACTCAACACAAACACACATAGCATCACTGATCATCATCTATCACCTCAGAGAGGGATAGATCATGTAATATAGCAGATAGAGCTTGCTCCTCAGGTCCAACAGATGTGGCGTATATATTCTCCAGCTTGTCCAACAAGCTGAAACTGATAACCAGCAAATGAACAGGCTGGTCTAAGGCTCTGAAATGGAGCAACAGCTTAAGAAATACTTAATTAAACATGACCAGCAACTTGTGAATGACTTCGGAGGCTCCAAAATGTAAACCCTGATCAGGGTGTCAATGAAAAAGCAGCTAGGTTACACTTCAAAATGAAGCAGGACAGCTCCAAAGTGAAAAGCGGCTCCCTAGAACAGCTCCGAATGCTGTAGGCTGTAGCAGGTCCGAAACTGATCAAGCGGCTCTCTCAAGTATGCCAAAATGAAGTACCAGGCCTCCAATATGCAAACCGACTGTTGTAGATGAGTTGGAGGCTAGGATCAGTCCTGAAAATGCAGCAGCAAGCTCAAAACAGGTCGGAAATGCCTCCAAAGGCCTCGAAGTGCTGCTCAAAGCTCTCACAGGTGGTCGAATACACAGCAGTAGCAAGTTGAGGCCGTCTTGAGCGTCGAAAAGCTCTGAAACGGCCTCGAAATAACCCTGGAAACCCTCATGCGCAGGCGTACTTTGCAGGAGCTGCCGAACTGGTATGGTGCAGCAGACTGAGGAGAAACTGAGGCGGCTGCAAGAGAAAAATGGAGCTTGAGCTAGAGTGACGAATTAGGGTTAGGGCGGCTGCAAGAGATAAATGGAGCTTGAGCTAGAGTAACGAATTAGGGTTAGGGCAAGTTCTAGGATGACATGGCAGCTATGGCTATGGCAGGGCTAAGTGGCTCTGATACCATGTTGGAAACATGGTGATGGGAGAGAGAGAGAGAGAGAGAGAGAGAGAGAGAGAAGGTTAGGGTGTGAGGAAATGATGCTCAAATGAAGACATAACAAAGGCTCTCATTCATTCATCGAGTGTAACAAGACAAGTGAAGTACAAGCCTTATATAGGCTACTCACTCACACACTAGCACCTAGTGCATATGGGATAAGTCCCATGATGACACGTGGCACTCACACAAGACTCACACCCATAGACTAGTACTAGATCACCTAGTACTACACACCAACACACTCTTTGACTATGATATCTCCAACAAAAGATGCTCCGTTCTTCTACATTGCATAGAGGGGTGAAGCAATCTCAGCAAAATGGCGTATAAAGCGTCTGTAGTATGAGCATAAACCCAAAAAGCTCGCAAATTTCTCAGCTGTGGCCAATTGCAGATTGTTTCCATCTTAGCAGGATCCATACGCACTCCATCCTTGGAGACAATGTGTCTTCTTTGCATTAACAACCAGCCTATGGTTCTGAGTTCTGCACACACTATGGCCAAATGCTTCTTATGCTCTACCTCATCCCGTGAGTATACAATCATATCATCAAAGAAAGTAACCACAAAGGATCTGTACTCATGAAAGATTATGTCCATCATTTGGTTAAAGGTAGCAGGAGCATTTGTAAGCCCAAATGGCATCACTAAGAACCTGTATAATCCAAAGGAAATTCTGAAAGTCGTCTTGGACACATCCTCCGATCGCGAATGTGTATCTGGTGATACCCACTTTTCAAATCTATGCGGCTGAAAACAGTCGATTCCTCCAACCGATCCAAGATATCATCAATTCTCGGAATGGGGAATCGAGATTCTTCATTGTTCAAGGCGTGATAATCTATGCACATACTCCATGAACCGCTCTTCTTCCGGACTAACAGAACAGTGAGCAGTAAGGAGATGAGCTGGGCTGAATCAGCCCCTTTTTTTAATAGATCCTTCACCTGGCTCACAATACCTGGTCTTACATCTATGCCATGATCCCTACATTCGGTTATGCACACAGGGCTGCATACCCCCAAACATATTCCCTTGCATACCCTGCATACCAGGCTGAAAACCCAGTGGACAGTTTCCAGACATTCCAGGATAATCCACAGCTTGCCCAGCCATTGCCTGGAACACTGAACCACACCAAAATATCATGGACGCATTATGCGTTGGGGAAAGTCTTGCTGTCCCTGAGTTGCATTCTGAAAATTATTTCCTTGAGCATGCAAATCAACTCCATGACCTTATATAAATAGATTGCCGCAATGGAGCACCCTGTACATTTGGCATTATTGAAGGCTGTCCATTAAATGGCATGGAACCATAGAGCTGCTTTTGAGCCCCATTGGTTTCCCTTGGATGTGAATGACGCTTTTTTTAAAGACTTAGAAGGGGTTTGCATAAACTCAGCAAACCTTCGGTCTTGGGTAAGTTGAGCAAGTGCTCCCACTGCACTTATCAGCTGTGCTTTGAACAATGCATCAGCCCCCTTTACATCTACAGCATCATTAGACCCTCACATCAAGAGCATTTCCAGCTCGCTGTCCATCAGCATTTTGAGCATCTTGAGAAATTCCCTCATTCATAGGCTGTCTGTCCATCATGCTCATCCTGAGACGACTCCTCTTCCAAATCCCAATCATCATCAGTGAGTGACATACTTGCTGAATTTATCTTTGCTGTAACTTAATTGCAACAAGCAATACTTGCACCACAAACACCACAGGCTCACCTCCTTAAAGAAGATAGTGAGGTCCAGGCAACTGAACCATGAAACCGGCCTCAAAGCCAATAAGAGGGTGGCACTACACAATGAAACAGCCCATGCTCTCACATTAACAATTCAGTAAGTAATCAAGCAGTGGAATGGGAGCTAGAATGCTCCTGCTCAAGACCACGACACAGATTGGCCCCAAACCTTGGCGCCCCTGTCAATATTTCTTTATTGATTGGAGGTTCCTGAATTCAGATTACACATGGGCTAGAATTCCTCTTGCAATTAGAGTATTCCACATCCCAGTAAGCAACATTGTCCCATGCATAGTCTCTATTGCTCACTGCTCTCGCCAAGCATATCCTATGCTGATCTCTACTTTGACTAATCCCTAGCAGAAGGCATTTATTTATGTCCAATAGTAGGCACACAGCCTAAAATTGTTACTAGGAGCCACTCCTGGCCACATAGTCCTCCCTAGTGCCCAAAAGGTCATTTATCTGCTCAAAGAAGAGAAAGAGCGCATATACACAGCCAGCATTAATGGAAGCTTTCATCGTGAATAGAACAGAACCATCCACTGTGAGTGACCCTGCTCAACAAAAGCAATCCATCCAGTTCGCCAAATGGGGCATGACATCCTATGAGTCCAGCCTGGCTCCCAATGGCCAAAGGCTACATGTGGGCAGACTTCTACGATCAGCCTACGCACTCTGCTCATGAGTTCTTCATAGCCTGAAGCACCCCAAGAGTGACCAACATCATACGTACAGGATTCCTTCACAGTCCCAAGCGTAGCAAACGTCGTAGGTGCGGGATCCGTCGCCGCTGCCCATGAGTCCTTCACAGCCCAAATCCGCCGTACGAACAGTGCACACCCCAAAACAGGTATCTCGATGACTAGCATAGGAGAGTCCCATATGGACTAGATTCCGACCAACTATTTACTAACGACAGCCCAAAACATGATGAAATGCTCCAGGCAAAGATCACGTGACGATCTCCACGATCCCGTGATACGTGAGGTTCCCTTCTCCCGTCCACGCCCACGTGACTTGTTCTAGGTGTTTTTCTGCCCGATTTGCCGTCATCCCGACCCCCCTGTAGCCACCCTCCATGCATGCACGTATTGTACTTGGGAATAGCAGGTGCCACATAGAAGACATGGTCTAGTAGCCCTTGTCTCCTCTTGAACCACTGTATGAGTAATCTAAGGACTTCAATTCACCCCAAGGCTCAATTAATGCCTAGGGGCCCTTTGCTCACCTAGCAACGCAAGGCCTTGCTCCTTATTTTTTTATTATAGGTTGAAGCTACTAGATCATTGGAGGATTCACAATGCTTTCCATGTGAGTCTTCTTAAACTTTTCGAAGGAGATGTGCCAAAGGATATGCCTTCTGAGATTCAGCCAGACTGTGAGGAACTTTTATACACCTTTGTAAGACTAGAATCTATCCAATCATACATTTAGATGGCCAGATGTTGAGGAACTAGATAAGATTCAATTCCAGAGCAGATATTGACACATAAGGAAAGGAAAGTCAGAGGTAACGTTTCCTATTGCTATTTGGTGAAGTTTCAGAATTATTCACCATTGCATGCGAAGTGGCTGGAAGAGGGCGAATTGGCGGATACACCACAGTTATTGCAGCTTTACCTCGAAGCATTTCAGCTTGAGCCCATAGTTGCATGCCGAAACGAAAATAATGAAAACGGCTGAAATGCCGAAATTGGAGTTTCCGGCCCAAGCCGAATCGACAAAACAAGAAACAACAATATGGTACAATTTATGTGTTTTAAAAAAAATTATACAATTATCAATATAGCGCTTAAAATGACAAAATTATGCTACTTAGCATTTGCCATTAAGTCATGCCTTACGCAGTATGCATGATGTTTCAACATCTACGGCTCTATGGTTTATCATGCATGAATGATGATTCAAGAATCAACAAGTTAGAACAATCTAAATTTGCAACTGCATAAGTAAAAGGCATCCATAGTATCTACTTTTATCCAGATGGAGTATGGGGAGAAAAAGGAGGGAGAGCAAGAGAATGAGGAGGATGGAGAGGCTGAAGTAGGAAAGGAGGAGAAGTAGGAGAGGAGTAGAAGAGAAGTATGAGAGGAGAAAGAGAGAAGTAGGTGTAGGAGGGTAGGAGAGTGGAGAGGCTAGAGTAGGAGAGCAGGAGAGTGGAGAGGCTAGGGCGGAGATTTGGGAGGCAAAATGAAGCATGGCGTGGCTAAAACCCTGCTCAGGGTTTTTTACAAAAACAAATTTTCTGAAACGGTGTTTCGCCGTTTCAGAAATGGCTCCGTTCCCGTTCCCGTTTCAGTTGGGCGTAACGGTGTTTCACGCAACTATGCTTGAGCCAACTTTGGTTGTGGCCCCTTCAGGCTCAGCAGAGCATAGGTCTAGAGCATTGCCTAATGCTCAAGAGGGGGTTAGTACCTCCATTGCTTTATAGTCCAGACAAGCTCAGATATCTAGAGTTCGCTTGGTGACATTGTATGTCCACCCGAGGTACTGATTGCTGACAATATATCTGCCTTGGGACTTCTATGATCAGTGTACGAGTCACTATGAGACAGATTGCCACAGTGTATGTGGTTGGCTATCCTAGGCTCTTAGAATCATATATGCAGCATTAGTTTGGCAATACATGTTGGAACATGCTTGTGATGGCACAACATGTGTTTGAGTTTATGAATGACGTTGCCACACTGAGATGCAATTGAGGTCGCTTGCCATTTTTCAAGAGGGAGGTATGTCACGAGGCGTGAATTTTTTATTGCGAAATTTACTAGTGAATACTCTTAGCCTGCATGTGGGCAAGACCATGGGTTGTAGGTATGCAAGGTCCCCTAGGAATTAATGTTGGCCCAAAACAGGGGCAAAGGGCCCTTAGGATTTAATGGTTAACCATTGGTATGGTCCAAACAGGGCCCCATAGAGGGGCATGGGGCAATTGAAACATGGAATTGCCACGTGGCACATTCCAAATGCATGGGGCTACTATCGCGTGAGCATGGGAAAGCAAGGCGACGAATTCCGTACGGCAATTCTTGTCAGCAGTGAATGATCACGCTACGAGCTGTCGTGAACTAATCAGTTGGTCAAGATTCTGTGGCTGGTCATCGTGTGAAGCACAGGCTGTCTGTACGGCAACGTTTGCTAGGGGCTGAAGGCCGCAATTCGTTCGTACGTTGTCTACAAGGCTCACTGGCTGTTGGGGATCGTCGCCTCCCTACAGCACAGGCTGAGCACACAGCTTTGGGCTGGTCGAAATCCCAAACTTGGAGTGAATCTCAAAGGCTGGACGCGAATTGGTTGTGGGGGCCATGCTAAGCATAAGAGCTACACCTAGCGCTGCAAAGTCCTTCGCGAGGGGCTCATTGGACCTCTACTATTGCGGTCTGTTTGGATTGGGTGCTCTAGTCGTTGAGTGCCCCTTGACGACACTCTCTTTGAAGGTACGTGGCTGGTCACAATTGCATCACAGCTGTCTACTATGAAAGTGGCATGGTCAGAGGGGCCTAGTTAGTCTCAAAGAGCACGAGTCTAAAGGCGAGTTAGCTCTGGGAGCTTAGCTGGTCACAAGAGATGGCCTAGTTAGTCTCAAAGAGCACGAGTCTAAAGGCGAGTTAGCTCTAGGAGCTTAGCTGGTCACAAGAGACTACTGGAACGTGCGAATTAGCTCTAGGAGCTGGCTGGACTTCCTAATGCCTATGTTGTGCGAGGGTGTTCTCAATGGGTAGTTCTATTTCTTGTTCAAGCTACTATGGATGCTGGATGTGTACTCGAGCTTTCTTTCTCTGCATTGGGCAAATAAGAAGGTCAAGTGGGCATTTGGGGCAGCAGTGGATTGTGTGACCCAGGATGGGTTGCTAGGAACAATTCCAAGCTCTGGCATAGAAAAGGACGCTCATTGACACGCTTGGTGAGAGCACCTGCACAGCAAGGAATATGCATGGTACATTGATGCTTATTGGGCTGTGGAATGCCCTTAATGCATGTGGAATTGAATCCACTATGTAATCCAGTTTCAAGGATCTCCAAATAATAAAGAAATACCAAAAGGGGCGCCAAGGTTTGGGGCCAATTTGTGCCTTTGTTTTGGAGCAGGAGAATCTAGCTACTATTGTTTATTTGCTGAATTGCTGATTTGAGAGTATTGGCTAGTGAGTTGCATATTACCATCCTTTTGCTGGTCTTAAGGCCGGTTTCACCATGAACCCTGTAAAATCCTAAAACTAGATCAATCGAGAAGGCATGCCCCCTGTCCGTGATCCATGCTACCATCCCCCATGCGAAGTCCTGCTGCATCCGTTGCATGCAAGCCACAATCCTGAAGGCTGCTAGCCAAATCCTCTATGCAACAGGACAGCCCTAGAGGCTCGTAGAGGCCGGCCCTGCCATGGCCAAAGGCTTCAAACTGCTCCCTCTGGGACTAATAAGACTATGTCAATAAGACTATGTCAGGATCAATGTGCCAAACACTGCCCAAGCGGCCCACTATCCTAATCCACTGCCACTCCAAACCATTCTAGGCTGCCTCATCCCCGCTGCCCCTCTCTATCTTAGCTTGCAAGAGGCCTCCTAGCCCCACCCTATAGAAGCTGCGACGAAAGGATCCAAGGGACTCTCGAAAAACAAAACCCTAGAGGCACCCCTGTCCACGAGAACTGCTCAAACCAGGAGTGAGGGGTCCAAGGACTACATAACCCCTCTCACAAAAGAAGCGAGGAAAGCTGCGTCAATCTCCTAGATCCGGATGCCTGCACCCCTCATATGGGAGAGCGCCTAAGCCCTAGCCTTTGCATCCCAAGGGAGCTGCCTCCAGACCCCAAAGAACCTGGCTAGGCCACTATCCCGTTGCACCCATCCAAAGTGCGTCCACTATCGGCGTCCACTATCCTAGCATATGCCCCTTCGAGTCCCAAACCTCTCTATGCCACATGAGCGGCTATCTCTCGAACTCCACCTTGCAAGAAGAGCAGGCCCGAATGAGTTATCGGGCCAAACGCCACCGAACCCTAAAAAGGCTCCTCATAAGTACAGCCCTTCCCTATTAGGGAAGCCTCCCAAGAAGCCCCTACTAGAGGAGCTTCCGGGGCTCCACGCCTAGGGTGAGACCTCGTACCACTAACTTCCCGGAATGGCTCGGCTTTGCATCTCTGGATCAATAATACCTTGTCACGGGGACGTGAATTTTTCAACCGTAACTAACTGTGGCTTAGGGGACTAGCCTAAGGGTAACGACAATTCCCTGAAGTCCCTAGGAATGGGTTCAATCCCTAGAGCACCCACTAGGCCTAAATACTAGGGGCAAGGCAAGGTTTAGAGGAGTCATAAAGTTGGCCCCAAGGTAAACCAATATTGTCATTGGTTTTAGGGGTTAGGACATTAATGTGGGGGCAAACCAATGTTCCCTTGGTTTGGAAAGGTTAGACTTTAATGACGGGGCCACATGGCAGCCCCTCATGCAAGACCACCTACCCCTCCCTCTCCTTTCACGTTTTGGTCTTGTTAGTTTGAAAGTGTACGGATTTTCCCCTCAGCTCATCATGATCACATACGCGATTTCCACGGCTGCACATAATTCAATTACTTTCCTCGCTGCTGTACGGCCTTCCATACAGCCCGTACAAACCCTTCAAGGTGCTGTACAGACGAGTTTCCTGGCTGATCAGGCTTTTGCACGCAAACTAAGGCATTTGTTGCTGTACGGATGGTTTTCCCCTTGCAGTACGGACTATTTGGCACGCCTTTCAAGGCCTTGGCGGATTGTTTGGGCTGTTTGCACGCTTCCCAATATCCATAGCTAATCGTACGTGCTTGTACACGCCTATCCTCTTTTGCTCACTGGTGGGACACGTTGCCCTGCAAGTGATCAGCTTCCTCTCTCTTCCTTCTACCTGTGATTCTCTTGCATGCTCTGATTCTCAAGTATTCCATCCCTCCCTTTCTCTCCAGGCTACTCATTCCTCCTGCTAGCCGTTGCTATCCCCCTGGAGGTGTTCTGGATTGGATTGGAGCACCTTGGAGCTGATTTGGGACCATTTGGAACTGGTTTGAATATGTACGTCATTCTTCCTTTCATCTCTGATTGCATTTGGTCATTTTGGAAGCTTGTTGTTGCTCCTCTGCTGTTGGAAGTCCCCTCTTGGCCATTCAGGTTGTGAATAGACACCTTGTTATAGGGGTGTAACCAGATGGGTGTCAGAGGGGCAGTGTGCGGATTTTCTTCCTGTATTGAGGTCACTTGTTCAGTTTGAGATCTGTTTTGGTGCATTGACGCCCTGAGACACTGGTCAATGGATTGTGGGGGTAATCAGCCAGGTCCTTGCGATGACCTAGTACATAGCCTCATGCTAGTGCCTCTGTCGGGGATGCATGGAGCAGCTGAGACACTTGGTGCACGAGGAGGATTGGGGATTCTGAAACCGGCCTTTGGTAAACTTAAGGGCAGTAAACTGTACTATCTTAGCACCCACACTGATTACAGCCACATTGCATCATTTCCAGCCACTTCCATTAATTAAATATCCATGAAAAACACTTGGAAATAAACGGGATGGAGACTAGAGTGCCCCTGCTCAATGAAATCAAATACAAGACACCACACTGGCCCCAAACACTTGGCCCTCCTTCCGGTATTTATTAGTTTCTTTAGGAATGGAAATTGTTCATACAACAAGGGCTCACCCTTGCACTGTGCTTCAAGCTATTCCTCTATCAAAGCCAAGCTTTCAATCCTGGTGCACACGCTAGTACCCAAGTGCTGAGGCAAGGCTAAGGTATTCACCATTGTCTATGACCAACTGTAAAGATGTCCAAGCATTTCATATGCCATCGAACTTGCTCTAAGGGTCTGGCAGTCATAAAGGTCTTCCAGTTTGGACCATACCTGGTATGCACTTGTCAATGTCTACATTGCGGGAGAAACCTCCTCCGTGATGGTGCACACAAGGACTGAATGTACCTTCGAGTCATTGTTCGAGTCATTGTCTTCCCAAGTAGCAAGCTCGCCCTGAAACTCATCCTCATGATCCTGGGTCCACTTCTTGGATTGAAAGGTCGCTCAAGTTACTAAGCCTTCATGAATGAGCCAAATCTTGAGCTGTAGTTTCCAGTGAGCGTAGTTTGCTCCATTTAACTTGTCCTTGTCATTCCTGCACGAGGGAGCCATAGATACATGATCACTGTCGAACTATTCCAACCCCAAACACCTCTGCTTCCAATCTTGACAAAAGAAACTGCCCCTACCGAATCTATATGATCTTGGTCAAGACATAGGCGATGGTTTCATCCATGCGCGATGCAATAAGGGTGCGTGGGGCAATAAGCGTCGAAACAATACCGCGCCGTGAGCACACCGCCCAGCCAACCCCACCTTGCCAATCAATGCTACAGACCTTCTCCTGCTGATTGCGTGGGCTAGAGCTCCTCAAAACAGCCTAAGGAAGGGTGTTGAAGCAGATTGGGGAAGGGACAGACCAAATCGCAGCATAGATGGATGGAAATCCAAACACGTCACGGAGTTCCCTCTCTGGCTCCGTGCAAATCTGAAGTATAGTACCATGTGAGTGTGAAATGCGCGGAAGCACGCAGCACAGAGAGAGAGAGAGAGAGAGAGAGAGAGAATAGACACTAATAGAGGCAAAGAAACTGTGTATATAGCAAGGGAGAACACCCGAAAGAGGGAAGAAGTACAGCTCCAAGTGATGATATGAAGTCGGCCTTTCCCACCTTGATTGATGAATGGGTTCCCACTCAGTCAATCCATTACCGCCCACACCGGCCGCGAGAACTGTCACTTTCTCAAAAGATGAACTGCAGTAGTTGCAAAAGGATTTGGAGCATGAGTGTTCCACGACTCTCTTCGCACGCATCCATGGCTCCCACCCCTCCAGGTCACAAGCTAGAGATTGGATGCTTGCGGCGCTTTCCCAGGAGCTCGCCCCCCACCTTAAGGATGTTTGTTTGTTGGGACGAGGTTTCTTTCAGGTGTGCCTAGATTCCCCGGATGTCACGAGAGACCTGCTATAGGCCGGGTTTCTATTTCTAGGCTACAAGAGGATTTTCCCTTTCAACTGGGCTTTGACCCAGTTGAAGAGGACAAGCAGGGAGTATCTGCTTTCATCAGGTTCCCTGGTCTCCCCTCAGTTTATCACCGGCTTCTTCAGTTATTGGATAGAGGTTTGGTGTGGTAGCAAAGATCCCCCCTCTTCCTGGCGAGCCCTCTTCGGCTGCTGAGGCGGTCAGGATGGATGGGGTACCCAGGGTTAGGGTCATTATCCAGGACCCTAATATTTCAGATGACCACATCATGCTACAGCAACCCGATGGGTCTTTCTTCCGCCAGAGATTTGAGGTTGCAAGTCGGTAGGACCAATGCAGGATTTCCAGATCCTCGGGGAACTTCGCCAGAGATTGCCCAAAGAAGAAAAAGAGGCCCAAAAAGCAACCAGCTCGTACTAGCTTACGACAGAGAGCAGGAGCAAGACCTACCGCTCCACAGGCACCGCCTCACACACGGGCTCCCCCCCCTCCTAAGGCTACTCGAGTCCCTCCTGCACCCTACACTACCTCTGGCCCACGATGGGTTCCGCGATCGCGGTTAGGCCCTCTACTTCATATCACACCTCCACCACTTCAGAGGCTATCCCCTTGGAGCCTCGGGAGGAGACTAGTGTTCAAGAGCCTTGTTCGACTCCACCCCAAGATCAGGCTGTACCTTCCTCAGCAGCCCAGGTTGTTGGCACCTCATCCGCAGCACTTCTTGATCAGGACTCAGTACAGGTGTCTCTTTCTATGGATAGAGGGAAGGGGGTCTTACATTCTCTCCCTGCTTCGGTAGAAATCCTTCGTACTCCCTCCCCAGGACTGGCTCAACATAACTCCTTTTCCGCTCTGGAGGACCTCTCTGACCTCCCAGATGATGATTTTGTACCTTCCACTTTCGAAGAGCCAGTTATCGGCATCCCTTTTGAGAGATCTTTCTCTCTCTCACCTGTGGACTTCCCTCCCCTTGGACCTCGTGTGTATGACCGGCGGTCAGCTCTGGTGGAGGGTTCTTTTTCCACCACCAGGTCGGGTAAGATATTCCAACCCGCTTCCTCCTGCCAATGAGGATAGCCAGTTGGAATATACGATTGGGCGACATCCCTCATTGCCGTCACAGACAGCTGATCAGGAATCAGCTCCATCCAGGTGTTTCAGGTGGTTCCCTAGACATTCTTTTTCTTCAGGAACACAAACCGGATGTCAGAGATTGCTCCAAGTCAGGTAAGCTGCTTTCAGGCCGGACTTTTTGGCTTCCTGCCTTGGGAACCACAGGAGGTACATGCATATCAGTTTCAGATTCCATTCTCCCTCTGATCATTGGAGACGGTACCATAACCCCCTCCAAGGCCCAGTGGGTTTTACTTCTGATTGACGGACGTAAGATTGGTTTCCTCAACCTCTATGCTCCGAATAACAGAGGGGACCGTATTCTGTTTTGGATGGGCTGACATTGCAGATTCGTGGATTATTGGAGGTGACTTCAACATGGTTGAGGCACCTTCTGATAAGCAAGGGGGCAGAGAAGGTGGTATTAATTCCCTCGAGAGAGCAGCTTGGGATGCCTTCTTGTTCAGATTCAGTGGCGGAGATGTTTGGTCAGATGATGCATTTCATGTTCAGTGTCAGTCACTTTTGTTTTCATGGTTGAACCATAGGGTGCAGACGCCTATCCATGCCCGGATTGACAGATTCTATGTGGATGACTAGGCTCTTGATAGAGGAGGGATAGTTTGCATTGCACCTGGTGTTTCCACTTTCGACCATTTTTCGGCAGTTTTGTCCATCTGAGAGAATGGTCTCACAGTATCACGATCCCCGATGCCTTATACACGGATGAGACTCTCACAGAGGCAATCTTGGAGATCTGGGTTTCTCACATGCAGGGGGGGTGGCCAGTCCTTCACATGTGGCCACAACACTTGCCAGTATCAGCGACTTTTATCACTCTGTTGCTAGTGCTCGGCAAGGTCAAGTACCCAGGCAGGAGATTGGTATCCGCCGGCAGTTGGCAGCCTTGCAGAGGGAGGAGCAGAAACGACCATCAGATGCTTGGGTACAGAAGCGCCTTGCCACGGCAAAGGCTCACTTGCAGACATTGCTTAATCAGAGAGCAGAGTATGCCTTCCATGCACGGAGTCCTTTTGGATACCAATGGGAGGGAGAGTCAATAAACACTTTTTCTCTACACTTGGTCCAAGACATAGTAGAAAGAGTGTCAGGAAGCTTATTGACTTTGATGGCGTTTTGCAGTCTCATCCGGATACCATCATGCACTTAGCGACAGATTTCTATGCCTCCCTTCTTTCCGCAGATCCTGACACACAGGCCAGAGATGTGGCTAGAGATGAAATTTGGCAGAGTTTACCTGTGTTGGTCACACCAGAGATAATATGCTCACTTGATGCACACTTTACCAACACAAAGTTCTAGACTGCTCTCTCCGCCCTTCCTCCTTTTTTTACAGGCTTTTGGGATATGATAGGTGATCATATTACTTCAGCCCTGTAGGGCATTTGGGACTCGGGTGAGATGCCTAACTCATTGACCGAGGGACTCATACACCTTATCCCAAAAGGTGGCAACAGGAATTTTGTATCCCATTGGAGACCCATCACTCTTTTAGAAACTCTATACAAAATCCTTGCCAAGGCGATCAGCATCCGATTGCAGCCCCTTCTTCCAGACCTCATCCATGATACTCAGACAGGCTTCGTGCATGGCGGGAGCATATTTGATAATATATTTTCCTTTTGGGAAGCCACAAAGTGGGCTATGCAGAGCGGGCAGAGGCTGGCAGTTCTACTCCTGGACTTTGAGAAAGCCTATGACAGAGTAGATTGGGGTTTTCTTGAGGGCACTCTTCTACGATTTGGATTTTCAAATGCATGGATTAGAGGGGTGGCCTCCCTTTACAAATCAGCCCACAGCCAAGTTTTGATTGGAGGGGTAAGGGGTGACAGGTTCAGATTTCCAGATCAGTTCGTCAAGGATGCCCTTTAGCCCCCTTCCTCTTTCTTTTCGTGGCAGAAACTATGAGTATCTTCCTTAGATCGCTGAGCTTTATGGGTTGAGATTGCCCTTGAGACAGGAGCAGGAGCTTCTTGACTGTGAGTTGGCTGATGACACTGCTAATTTTATTGAGACCTCTTCGCAGTCACTTGATTCTTTCCGGACAGCCTTGGATATTTTTTGCTAAGCTGCAGGGGCACACATTCACTGGCATAAATCCTTTGGCTTTTGGATCAGTGATGAGGACACTCTAGGCTGGCGAGTTGACATTGGCTTTTCCTGGATTCAGAGGGGTGTTCCTGTCAGATATTTGGGATGCCAGGTAGAATCTTTCTGGCTCTTTGGTTTTCATCCACCCAGACCGGAGTTTCAGCTTTTCTTTGTTTGGGGCTCGGTCGCATGGTTATCCCTTACTGGGCCCCAGGTGTTTTATGAGGGTGAGCCTTCTTCTTGGGCACTCTCGATCCGCCAACAGGTGATAGAGCCCTGCTCTCTTAGGATGTACCACATATTCCTTTCAGAGCTTCACATGTTTCAGTGGACACCTCTTGGGAGATTTTGGCTAGCATTTCCTCTTGGCACATTTGGAGAGCCAGATGCACAGAGGCCATGGATGACACCCAGATATCACACTTTGATAGCCATATGGGCTAGCATGCAAGGCCCTTCACGGGCAGCCTTTTCTAGGAAGACTGTATTTCTTCGAGTTTGGAGGGGTTCTCCCTTTTTCTTGGAGGTTGCTACCGGATTGAGATGGCACTATCAGCCCCAATCCTTTCTTTTTTGCTCTTGAGCTTTTCATGCATTGCATGGTGTATCCTGTATTCCCGTATGGAGCTTGCTCTAACGGTTTTCTTTAATACTTAATAGAAGTCTATTTTTTTCAACAAAAAAAAAAACGGGGGCCATAGAAGCCCTCTCTCTCTAGACTAAACCATAAACTCTAATAGAGGGTGCGTTCCTGAAAAAAACATGTCTGCGTGTCATGAATGCAATCACACAGGTGAGGTATTAACCGCACCTTGGCAAGCGGTATTCAAGAAAGTGATTAGTCTTCACTGACAAATGTCCAATCTATCCACCCCCTTCGGGATGACGCAAATCCAGCCTCAACTCAAAGACTGCCGAAGGAAGCCTGAGTCGTGGCAAAGCCAACCTTTTCAGAGAATATGCTCCCGAGGTCAAGCCATCCTCCCTAGGACGAAGGGCCTTGAGGGCCTCCTAGAGTTCCTCGTTTGTGAAAGGAGCCTCTAGCCATTTGCTCAAGCTCTACAAGACTATCGACGGAACCTGCTGCCAAACTCCCTCTCGAGCTACAAGAGTCGCGGGGGCGACGACCCCTCAAATTGAAAGAACGGCCAATAGAAGTCCGTGGTCAACTCAAGGATCTCTTAAGGGTCCATGTGCATCTACCCCTACTCCTCCCGCAACTATTGAAGCTGTGGCCAAGCCTTGCCTATGAGCGGAAGCATGCTGCAAAAAACCAAACCTCTATGACTTCGAGGGGGGTTTGGAGGGAGTATAATATGTACCTATGCACCAGCGTAGCACAATCGCAACTCGCTCAATACCTACTTTCTTTGCCCACTGTAGCATGAAGGAGATATCTACCCCAAACAACTTGGTGCACTGCTGAAGCGCCCAATAATGCGGGTGAGTGAGCACTACCTCAGGCAACAAGCGGATCACTCCTACTGTCAAAACTTGAGCCCAGCCTTTCCAGGGTAAAACCGAACTGAAAATGAGCTAAAGCACCATAGGTGAGTGACAAATCCATCCCCTTGTGCAAGATGCAATACACCTGATCCTCCATCATGGCTTCGAATGTCCACTTCTCCACACTTATGGAGGCAAACTAAAGACCTCAAAAAGGATGTATGTAGGAGCCAACCACACTAATCGAACCCCCTTTTCGGGGTTGCAGAATCAATACTATCAACTCTAGAGGCATACCATACGACTCTAGAATGTCAAGGTAGTTCCACGACCCC
The DNA here is from genome assembly GCF_047967505.1 of Dipteris shenzhenensis. Lineage (NCBI taxonomy): Eukaryota > Viridiplantae > Streptophyta > Polypodiopsida > Gleicheniales > Dipteridaceae > Dipteris > Dipteris shenzhenensis. The sequence goes on from NC_141599.1 coordinate 36,330,633, forward strand.
AAAACCCAAAAAACCCTCGACAAAGGGAGCCCAGCACGTAGTCTCGGAGCTGGAAGCTAACAGGGCGATCTTCCTCCCCCTAGCACCCACGAAGAGGCAATGACCTACAAGGAGGGAGAACTAGGCTGCTAAAGTGAGGAAGAGGCCGAGGGAGAGGGCACGTCCTTGCCCTTTCTTGAGGACGGGGGGTCAAGGCTGGGTCCAAAGGAAGCACAGGAGGAGGGAGAAGCCAGTGAGCCTACTGCGGCGAGGGGAGAAGAGACAGGGGAAGGAGGGAAGGGACGGATGACAAGAATGATAACAGTAGGGAGGGGGGGGCAGAGGAGGGGAAGGAGAAAAGAGGAGGGGGAGGAGGAGAGCAAGGAGGGGGGGCAGGGGGCTAAGGATCCGAAGGGGGCAGAGGGCAAGGGGAAGGAATGTTGATCAATGGCATACAGAAGGCTCATTCTTGCATAGGTGTCTAGGAACTCTTGGCCTCCTCTACAATCATGGTGAGACAAGCGGGAGGAGCAATAGCCACTAGAGCCTCAGAAGCTCCTTGAACACCTGCTGCTGTTGTGGAGATACCTCAGTTCTCGGAACCCCTGCTCCAAGAGAATCTACTAGAGGAACAAAGGACACACCCTCCGGAGGCGATGGGCATCTTGACGGGGGGTCGCATGACCGATCCTCCTGGAAGTGTGTCATCAAATTGGTACTTCTCCCGAGACATAGAGAGGAGTCTTAAATTGTATTGACGATAGTCAAGAAAGTTGACTTCGGTTAACTAGAATAAGTTTTGTTTTACTTTTGCTTTGTATTGGTAAAAGAGAACTATGGGAACGCCCACAGGGGCTAGGATTAGTCCAAGAACTAGGAATGCATGCATTTCACTAACCTCTAATGGGTTAAAGTGTTGGAACTTGTTTGTGCAATGTGTAGGACCTAAGAGAGTGCAAAAAGGATCCAAGAGTGGGGAGAAAAGCACAAAAAGAAGGTCCCACGAGGCCTAAAAGCATGGACAAGGGGGTGCCTCTTTAAAAGGAGGGCCCACGAGATAAAAAAGCTTGAACTTCAAAAGTACCCAATCCCCTTCCGTGAGATTTAACTATCTCCTATGCTTATCTGCAGCTCTTTTATATTTCTCTTGAGACCTTTCAATTGCTGTCCGGACTTGGCTGTAAGCTCTCTGGAGGTCTCTCACAAACTGATTTGCTGCAAATATTTCGTCCTTGGTCCTCAGGATAGGTGGTAGAATCACCTTCCCATAGATGACCTCAAAGGGGGCTTTCCCTGTAAAGCTATGTACTGTATTATTGTAAGCAAACTCTACCAATGGTAGGTACTTTTCCCAATCAACCTTGGTCACCCACGTAGCATTTCAGCATATCCAATGCTATAGAATTTGCTACTTCACTTTGACCATCTGTCTGGCAATGAAAAGAAGAAGAAAAATTCAGATTCGTCCCCTCTTCAGAATAGACTGGTCATTCTGGGATCTCGGTCACTGACAATGGACTTAGGCATACCATGGTGCTTAAAGATTTGTGCCATGAAAAGCTTAGCCATATGATCTGCCTTTATGGTTTTGCGAACCAGAATGAAATGAGCTTGCTTGCTAAATCTACCAATGATAGTCCAAATCCCATCATTCCTTGACTTTGATCTTGGCAAATCAAAAATGAAGTCCATTGTAATACTTTCCCACAGTGCTTGAGGCACGGATAGAGGCATAAGTAGGCCAGGTGCCTTCCATCTATCATACTTCACTTTCTAACACGTAAGGCATTCAGTAACAAACTGATGTATATCTTTCCGCATCCCTGGCCAAAAGAAATGCCTCTCTAGTGCTAGAGTTGTTGCTGTAATTCCTCTATGTCCAGCATAGGGAGGTGCATGGCATTCATAGGCAGTCATCTTTCATTAAATACCCATCTTTCAGGGGAAAGTGACTGGTGGACTGCCCTTCTTGCATTTGCTGTAATATCTCACCAAAATCTGCATCATTAGCATATTGCTCCCTCATGCCTTCCAGGTCCTGATGATAAGCAATGGTCACATTGTTGACCTGGGGTCTTCGGGACAAGGCATCTGCCACTCTGTTCCGAACTCCTGGAGTATGGACAATCTGAAAATGATACATTGACAGCATATTTGCCCATTTCATATGCTTCTCAGAGAGTTGTCTGAGTTAGAAAATATCTCAGACTTTGGTGATCTGTTTTAACAGTAAAATATGCACCTAAAAGATAATGCTTCCATGTATTCACAACATGAACTACAGCCAACAATTCTTTTTCATAGATTCCCAGATATCTCTCAGCATCATGCAATCTTCGGCATTCGTATGCTTCTACATGTCCATTCTGATGTAATGCAGCCCCAACACACTTTCCACAGGCATCACAATCAACATCAAAAGGTTGATAAAGATCCGGGACTACAAGAATAGACTCTATAGTCAACTTCTCCTTGAGTGTATTGAATGCTTTCTTTTGTGACATTCCCCATGTGAAGGCTGCATTTTTCTTAGTAAGGTCATGTAGTGGAGCTGCGATATCAGCAAAATGCTTGATGAATCTCCTGTAATAGGAGTACAGTCCCAAAAACCTACGGACTTCATGCACTCAGGCCATTCTTAGATGGCTCGGATATTTGCAGGATCCATCTGTATCCCATTCTTGGATAGTATGTACCCCAGATAATGGATCTCTTCCAAAAAGAATTCACTTTTCTTGCTATTGGCAAAAAGCTGATGATTTCGAAGTTCTTGAAATACCAAAGCAAGATGTTCCCTGTGCTCTTTTTCTGTCTTTGAAAAGACTAGGATATCATCAAAAAAAGTTACCCGTGAAGTGCATGTACTTTCGGAAGATGCGATCCATTATTCTATTGAATGTAGCTGGAGCATTTGTCAACCCAAAAGGCATCACTAAGTATTCATACAACCCAAATGTAGTGCGAAAAGCTGTCTTATGCACATCTTGTGGTTGTATTCTACTCTTCAAGTCTATCCTGCTGAAAATTGTTGCTCCTCTGAGCTGGTCAAGCACATCATCTATGCGTGGTATCGGAAATCTATTTTTGATGGTCATCTTATTCAATGCACGGTAATCAATGCATATTCGAAAAGAACCATCTTTCTTCTATACTAAAAGTACTAGTGAGCAAAAAGGAGATGAGCTGGGCCGAATCAACCCTTTGGACAGCAAGTCCTGCACCTGAGTCATAATCTCCTCTCTCTAAGTCGCACTGACTCTATAAGGTGGTCTATTTGGTGGCTCACTACCAGGCATTAACTCTATCTGATGATCCTCTGGTCTCTCTGGGGGTAACTCCCCTGGCAAAGCATCTGAAAAACAATCTTGAAAGTTTACAAGAAACTGAAATTTATCTTTGTCTGCATAATTCATTTCAGCATGCATATCATTCTCTTTTTCTTTTACAAAAACCATGTACGCGGAAAATGTAGACTTTATTGCTTTACCACATGTAACATCAGATACAATGGGGATAGTTTCCCCTTTATTCCTGGCAACTAATCACTGGTTTCCCCCCCTATGGATAAAACTCAGCACCCTCTCAGGGATTCAATCTTTACTTCCTTTCGATGGAACCACAGTGTACCAGGTACAACATCATGCTGCTTGAGAGGAGAAATTAAGAAGTCCTCCTGATCTACATAACTCTGCACAGGACACAAAGCTTTCCAATCAAAGGAGTAACTTGCATTGGATTTCCCTAGAACATTTGATCACCATCAAGAGCTCTGCCTAGCTCTTCAGTTTTCATCCCTAATCTCAGGGCTAAATCTTCATATATGAAATTGTCTATAGACCCTGGATCAAATAGGATTAATGCTTACTGATCTCTTACCTTTCCCCATGATAGCAAAAGCTCTTTTTCCTTTGGGTCTGTGTATACTACCCAAAACATCTGGGACTACTTCCACCATTGGTCTCGGTGGTACTTGTGGCTTTTTCTGCTCCTTAGAACCCGAAGGCTTCTCAGGGCACTGGGCAGCCATATGCCCCTCTTTCCCACATCTAAAGCATTTCCCATCTCTGCGGAATTCAGCTATCTGTTCAGGAGTGAATGGGGATTTGCCTTTATATGACTTTGAAAGCTCAGTACCCCTCAGCTTCTGAGACTAAAACCCTCTCTTTTCAACCTTGGGATACTCTTTCTTTTCTGATTTTGAAAAATCAGGTTTCTTCCTTTCAGTACCTCTTGCATGCAAGGATAGCACTGTGGCTGGATCTTGTAATGGCACGAGACTAGCTACTGAAGCTGAATGCATAATGTCCTAAATGTTCTTTGCCCCTAAAGCATTCACCACTACCTGAATTTTTGGACTGAGACCTACTCTGTACTTTCTCGTTTGGGTTCTTTTGGAGATCTTTCTGAAAGGTGCAACCTGCAAATAAGCATCCCAAAAATTTTGGTTGTACACATCCACATGAAGGCAATGGGCATAGGCACACCTTCGCTGGAGAGAAATGTGTCAAAGGTAACTTGGTGATAGACACTAACGTAAATTCCTATAGTGTCGCGCATCAACGCAAGATCCATGCACTCTTGTTGCCTGACCTCTGCAGCACTCAATCTGTGCGTGAGGAATATTGCGGGCGTCACTCGGCCATCGTAACTCTTCCCTTTGCATCGGCTTTAGCTGTACATGGATGCTTAATCGTCATTGCCCAGACAATTGTTTTCCAATTCCTCCGCTGCCCACAAAAAGCCTTCGCCCCTTCTTCACTCTGTGTGATTCTCTCGTAAGCTTTTCAGAATTGGGGTCTCTTCAGAAAAAAACCCAAACTGAGCTTTGATACCAATGAAACTACTCGCTCATTAAAAAACAGCAAAAACATTCTCATAAGCTCTCTCAAACTCTCTCTCTCCTTCCATCCCTCTGCAAACAACTAGGGCCCAGGACAACATGTCGGGCTGGACCCCCCTGAAGGTATTTTATTACTTGAGAGAAAGTGAGTACAAGAGTTCAACGTGAAGCTCTTCATACAAATCCAAAACGTGAATGAATGATTACATGAGCTCTTAGGCTCTCTTTCTTGGCAACAAGCCACTTGTCTTCGAAGGCAACTAATTACATTACTTTCCTAATTACAAGCCACTAAGGGCAACTCTCGAGTCTTCGAAGCACATGGTCACACGAACCGCCTCCTAGATGCTTGTTAGGCTCCATAGCGCTTGGGAAAAATGACCCTTCTTAGTACCTGCAACTTAAAGTGCACCACCATGGCACCCATTAATTGTTAGCACTTTGAATGCAAATAATACAGTGTGGACTAATTTTAGTAACGGTGGGCGTCCCCATTGAACACATGTGCACACATAACAAATATAAAAATATATTTATTCTTTGGTTGACCGAAGTCAACGCTGTTGATCATAATTAAGGGGCTTTGACCAAGGGTCGAGGCGCCTTAATTATAGTCAAGTCTCTCCAACCGAAGTTGTCACAACTCTCCAACTAAAGTTGGCACGTCTTGGGTAACCTCAGTTAACCTTCTTGGTATAAACCAAGTCTTCCTTACCAAGTCAAGTATCTTTGACCGTAGTCAATTCTATGACCAATAGAAGAACTCTTTTGACCATAATTAACCTAGATAGAAAACTCTTTAATTATGATCAAATAAATGGTCAATTGTACTTTGACTTAGGATATTTACATTGTGGTGACATCGCACACCTTCTCATGTGAGCATAAAAGTTTCCGTAACTATCCATGCAAAGTGACGATCTCAGCTTTACTTTCGTCAAGAGAAATCGTAGTGGGCATCAAGCCTTGCTTAATCCAAGAAGAGGACCATCGCTGCATATTGTGCTGATTGGCGTGGAGTGTGATTCAAGAATAAGAAAGCTTTTGGCTGATCAAGATCACGTGGTAAACCAGCATAGCGTAGGACTCATCTCATTACGAGTATGCTTCAATTTCCCCATCAGCCATAAACCAAGAAGTTGGGGCAACTAGATCAGATTTTCCGTCAAGATCAAGACTCACATGATTGGTCATAGCCTTGCGGGATGCACTTGAGGAGACCCTGGTCTTTGATGTTCAATCGGGAGGCAGACTACTTAGATCTTCAGGTGATATTCTTTTGGAGTCCAGCCTGTTAGGATTGCAGGTTACATGGAGTGGGGCACGGATTCACAGTGGTATTTTGATCCCGACCCTCTTCTCTTGGCACTTGGGTCTTGGAGACTCTGGTTGTATGGTGGTTCCCCCATTAGGTTCTTGCAGTGGGACCCCGGGGAATGGGATGAGGGCACCGAGAGAAGAGCATTCCCTTCTTTCGTCACACCATCAAAAATGCCAAGAGACTTAAGCTCAACACTAGAAGTTGGCGGCCTTCCAGAGCTCCACATTGGGATTCTTTTCAGATTCCTGTAGAGATGTAGAGAAACTTTTGGAGGAGGCCTCTGGAAATCCCTCGAGAATAGAAAGATCACTCTTTTCTTTTGGCTTTCTATTCATGGAGGGATTGCAGTGAACCTGTGGAGATCCAAGTTCGGGGCTGACCCTACTTGTCCTCGATGCCACACAGCAGTTGAGTCAGTTCAGCATTGCCTTTGGGAGTGCAAACAGGCGAGGACGATCTGGAAGGGTGTTGCTAGGATTCTTTGTATTTTTCATAGAGCACCCTTCTTCATGACTTGGGGATCAGTGGCATGGTTATCTCTCACTGGCCCTCAGGTGTTTTTCGAGGGACATGACTCAGATTCAACCTTCATTATATGACCACACTCTGTGGACTCTTGATGTTCCTTTCACTCCTTTCAGAGCTGCTCATGCCTCGGTAGACACATCATGGGAGATTCTGGCTAGCATTACAGCATGGCATATATGGAAGGCCATATGTACGAAGGCGATAGAGGGTTCAGAGGTTCATCCCTATTTCCTTGATCTGCGTTGGATCTTGATCTGCGCTAAACTCTTCCAAGTTGCGCACTACTATGGGCATGAGCCCACCTCAAACTTTTGTGCACCTTTCTGTTGTACTACAGTGCGCCAATTTTGCGTCAAATCCTCCCAACGATTGTTGTGATTGATCGCCCTGCTAATCACCTTCATAAGCGCTTATTGGTTGCCCAATGGATTGCTTATTGGTCACTTTGAGGATCGCTTGTTGACTACCTTGAAAAACGCCTGATCTAGTTACACCCATCCAATCATGTGACCCTTTTTTTTTTTCAAAAAGATCACTTCATTAAGTATGATTGAAAACCGCAAGAGCAAGCTCTAATGCGGGAGTTCAACATGCCATGCATGAGAAGAAAATAAACAGCTAAAAAAGAGCTAACAAAAATTGAAGGTGGAGGCTGAAAATGCCACCTCAACCCTGAAGAAGACTTAGAGGAGAAGGGAGATCCTCTCCAAACTTTGAAGAAGATAGCCCTCCTGGCAGTATCTCATATAACAGTCCAAGTGACGATCAAGGCAGACTGTTGGTGTGCAGTTAAGCACAAGAAGAGGTGTCAGTAAGGCAATTTCAATTCAGGAGATATTCCTCGAAGGCTTCCTATGTTGATTACCTCTTCATAGGTTAGAGGCTTTCAGACTTCCAGGATTACAGGAAAGAAAGAGTAATACACACTTGATTTAATTGTAGATCAAAGTTATATTCCGGGGATTTTGGACAAAACCCAAGCATTGGACATAGCAAAATGACGATTCTGCACTAAAAGTTTCTCTATAGCACGGATGTGCTAAGTAAGGACGCTAGAAGCACCTCTCAGTGGGCAGCTTGTCATTGGACAAAAAGGACATCTAAAGCTAAGTATTTCTTTTATGCTTATAAAGTTTGTTTATCTTTCTAACCCTTGTATCTTGTTACAAGGAGAAAAGTGTGTTTTTCCCTAGAATGTTTCAGGGGCAGGGAATATGTATTTGTATATATTTGATTCAAGCATGGCTTGAAGAATCTATTTCGAGGGAAACAAGTGAGTTTTGTTTTTACAAGGGAACAAGTTTCTTTGATATTCGAAGCCAGACCCCAGTTCAGGGGGTTGCAGATTTCTTTTCAGCTATTGCACATCTATATGTTCTAAGTTATATTATCTCAGTTCTAGAGTATAATATTCCAAGCATTTCGCTTCTATTATGGAACCAGTGGTCCATACTATGGACTCACGGTATGGATGTCCTTTATGGATATTGAGAAATATACTGTTGGACCTTAAATGATCCGTGATTTTATCAAGTGCAAAAATTAGTCTCTCAGTTAGCTCCAAGCCCCCAATTCATATGATTTTCTGTAGGATTCTATTATTCAATAGTTTCCATTGGGATTTGTTTTTGCAAGAACTCTTATGGTTTCTCATGGATTATTATGGCCAAAGCAACAGAGTTTTACAGTTCATCTGTCAGTTATATGTCCTTTTGGAAAGTTTGAGAACCCTCCAAGTTTATGTTTGACTAGCACGGTGGTAGGAAGATATTTCAATGAATAGAATTGCAAATATTCTTCAATGCACAGTTCTTTCCAAAGGAACTTCCAAGTTGAGCTTTACAATACTTGGAAGAGTATCGGTATGGAGTTTATTATTTCATTCAGAAAGATTTGAGAGGATTCTCAAAGAAAGAGGATATGGAAAGATTCCAAAAAAAGTTTTATTAAGGCTAAGTAACTCTTATTTGTTGATAAAGTTTGCCTTAAAAGATCTAACCCTGGTATTTGTTTCAGGGAAACACTACTCAAAAATGTGAAGTCTTTAGAGCCTGATGCACTCAAGTATCGGAACAAATGATCATTGGCCAAGTGTTTCTTTCCCTTATTTGGGAATTAAAGGTGGAGTTGCAGCCAAAGAAGCCGAGGGGAAAACAAAGCCCTTGGCAAAAGCAGCCCGTCTTTATTTTACGGAACTGTTGAGGTTATTTGCAAGGATGATAAGCAGAGTATGGAAAAACTGATGGATTTCTATTATTCGAGTCTTATGACTGTTTCAGAACACTCTCCTTCCACCACCAGCATAAATGGTAAGAGTCAGGGCCTGTGAAAGGCAGAGCCATCAACTCCACAGGAAACAAGGGCATGGATCTGCCAAGAAAAAGAAGGGCCTATGGTTGCCCAGCGATCTTAAAGAGCAGGAAACGCCAAGAAAAAGAAGAATCTCGTAAGGAAAGCAAGTGTTTTAGATACAGAAAGAGGGGCGCGTGGCTGCCTAGTGCCCTAGAAGACCAGTTGGCCAAAAGGACCACTGGTCTTCAGAGAGAGCCGGCTGCTGAAAACGATCCAGAAGATGGTAGGATGGAAACCTGACGAAGGGTGCAGCCTGCTTGCAAAGGAGAAGGCGGAAACACGTACGGCCGTTTTGGAGCGGAGAAGGCAGACGTACTCAATGGTCATGTGAAAGTTGGCCAGAAACTCAACCCAGCGTGCTTGTCGAAGCGTTCATTACTGGCTGAGTAAAGATATACTTTAGAGAGTGATGGTCCGTCTTTACCACTGAGTTGGCTCCCATTAGATAATGCAGTAAGCGTGTACAATGGCAAGTAACTCCTTATCATAAACCGGGTATCTGTTTTGGATATAGGAATGTTTATGGCTGTCAAAAGCAATAACTCTGCCTTCTTACATCAAGACTGCTCCTGTAGCGATGTAGTTGCAGATGCTTTCAGCAAGTTAACTCTAGCATCAGCTATGGTAATCTCTACGTTATCTGTGGATGTTCCGAATTCGTTCAACGGGAGGTATCTCAATGATAAAGACTACCGCACAGCAGTACAAGTTCTTTCGAAAGATCAACCTTCTACTTCTGAACAAAAGATCTTCTCATCCTATTCTTATGCGGACGACCTTCTGTATTATCAAGATCGCATCTGTGTACCACATGACAAGGATGTTCGACGTCTTTTGTTAAAAGAGCATCATGTAGTTCCTTATGCTGCACATCCATGCATCAACAAGACTTACAGGTTACTCAGTGCAACATACTACTGGCCTCAGATGAAAAGCAACGTCATCAAAATGGTTACGTCTTGCTTATCTTGTTAACAAATGAAAGCGAGGCGACGACTTCCAGCAGGACTTCTTCAGCCTCTTCTAGTTCCAACTAAAAGGTGGGAAAGTATTTCCATGCATTTTATTACAACACTACCACGATCATCCAGAGGTAACATTCAGATTATGGTAATTGTTGATCGATTGTCCAAAACTACACTCTTTGTTGCTTGTAAAAGCAGTGCACAGGCTCCGGAGATCGCCAAACTCTTCATACTACATATCTTCCGACACCATGGATTGCCCAAGAACATCGTCTCCGACAGAGATCCTAAGTTTACCAATCACTTTTGGATTTCTCTATTCGAATCTTTGGGTACAACTCTATTGTTCAGTTCAGCCTACCACCCAGAATCAGATGGCCACACTGAAAGAATCAACCAAGTTATGGAAGAAATGCTCCGACATTATATTCAGTCACGCTTAGCAGTTTGGGAAGAGTATCTACCATTCCTTGAGTTTGCTTATAACAACTCTTTCCATAGTGCCATCAGCATGACTCCATTCCAAGCAACTTATGGACACACTCCGATTGTACCAACGAATTTTGTACTTCAACATCGAGTGGCCCTAGTTGATCAACTGGTTCAAGAAATGCAAGATATTCTACTCAAGTCAGGGATCATATGCGAAAAGTGTAGGCCATCCTCTGGTGGTTCTCGTGATGCCCTATAGGCCATGGTATGTGCCTTGTAGGCATAAATAAAGACACTTATAGTGTTAGTGTCTTTTAGGCCACATAGGACACTTAGTCCTATGTGACACCTAGGACATCCTCTGGTATTTCTCATGATGCCCTATAGGCCATGGTATGTGCCTTGTAGGCATAAATAAAGACACTTATAGTGTTAGTGTCTTTTAGGCCACATAGGACACTTAGTCCTATGTGACACCTAGGACACTTAGTCCTAGGTCTAGGTACTTGTACCTTGTACTCCTTTGTTTGGTTTGTCCAAGTTTGACGTGACGGGTGTTCTTTTGCGACCCTTTGCTATCTGCACTCTCTCTCCTATCCGATCCTACAGGAAGCCCGGATTTGCTTCCTGTCCCCGTACAGTCCGTACAACTGCCCCGTACATTTGCGTACCAGCTGCCCGTACATTTGCTGTACCTGCTCAACGTCATACCTGAGATCCTACAGTGGTACATGCTGTACATGCGCCATACCTACTCAACGCCGTACCTGCTATACAAGCGTTGTTGTACAACATACCTACATCGCACGTCCGTACCTACATACAGTACTGCGCCATACTGTACTCCCTTGCGCTGCACCTTCCGTACCTCCGTACCTGCAGACAGTACTGCGTCGTACAATGTTCGTACAGCATACCAGCACTGTACCCGTTCAGTACAGGCATCGTACAACCTCCGTACAGGCATCCTAACTGCTTCCGTACTGTCATCCGTACAGTTGTGTTTACTCTGGGATTTGGTTCAGGACTGTCACATTGTACCACCTCATCACTCAGGTCAACAAAATTTGGGGCTTTTGAGTTGGAAGCTCAATTTCAACTAGTGTTTGGGACAGTAGCTCATATTTTTGCAGTTTCAAGCCTTGAGGCTATACATTGGGTCAGATTCGCATACATTGGGTCACATTTGCAAAGATTTCAGCAAAATGTGGGGCTTTTCTGCATTTGCCCTCTTTCTAGCCTATTTGCCCTTATTAAAATTTGGGGCTTTTGCCAGATTTGCTGTTTTGGCAGTGAACATTGCCTGCCACAGTCACATTTGGGTCAGATCTGCATTTGCCCTTTGATTTGGGTGAGAAATTTGCAGATATTTGCTGTCATTTTTTGGACAGCCAGCTTTTTGTAGTGATAGCCTTGAGGCTTTTGGGTTTTCAGGTCTTTTTCAGGGTATCACATTTGCTATGGCTGGGAACAATCAAGATTTATTTGGAGTTCTTCGTGAAGATGATAAGTTGGATGGCACCAACTATCCGATGTGGTCTTATCTCATGAAACATATTCTTGTTGCAAAGCATTTGTGGAATATTGTTTCTCGGGCTGATCTAAGGCCAGCCAATCCTACAGTGGTTGCCTCTACTGCTGGTCCTTCAGCAAGGGGTACTCCTCCTGATGCCTCTTCCTCTAGCACTCCTGCTGCTGCTTTTCCAACTCAAGAACAGTTAAGATGGAATGCAAGAGATGCAAATGCACATTCATGCATTGCTTTGTCATGCAAGAGAATCATTATTCCACACATCCGGTCTTGCAGGACAGCAAAGGATGCTTGGGATAAATTGGCTTCTCTCTATCAAATTCGCAATGAAGCTCGTGTTGCATATTTGAGAAGGCAATTACAGGAAGTCGGTAAGAATGAAGGTGAGTCTATGGATGCATACGTGACAAAGGTCAAGGACCTCATGGAACAGCTTGCCAACATTGATGAGGTGGTGCCAAATTCACAGCTTGTCAGTACCACATTGAATGGACTACCAGATACATATCAAGGGTTTGCTACAACCCTTCGATTAGTGGCCATGAGTAATCCAGACCACTATTCTTTTGATCAGCTAGTTACTTTGCTTTTGCAGGAAGAGCAAAGTAGAGCTAATAGACAAGCCATTAGTCCTGATCATGCATTTGCTTCACAACAGACAGGAAGAGGCAAGGCTTCCAAGCCTATGGGCAAGCCAAAATCTGCGCATAGCAGCTGCAATTCCTCCCATGCATCTAAAAATACAGCAGATAAGTCAAAGAAGAAAAGATGCAACTATTGTCGCAAGCCTGGACATGACATTTCAGAATGCAGGAAGCGCATTGTTTCGGAGAAAGAAAGAAAGAAAGAAAGTTTATTAAAGTCTTCAGAAGACCGGTGGGTCTATGAGACTGTGAAAATCCTGATACAACGAGCTGTGGTAGTGGAGCTACTAAACGAGCGTCCATACCAATGCAAAATGCAAAAAATGCAGAATGGCAGTACTAAGTCCTAAGTACAACATAGTCATGTCGATGGTCGACTATATACCAATCTCAGCATCATCATCAATATCATCATCATCCCCAGCAACAGCAAGATATCAGGATGGATGAGGCAATGGAGGCATGAAGTCGGCAATAGAGTGCTGTCAGCCACTCAGAGGTGCGATCCTGGCACGTCTCCTGATCGTAGCTCTGCGTCTAACCAGGGCTACTATGACCCCCGTCGGTCGGGCTCCGACTCTAAACAAGAAGGGGATGTCTCCAAGTGTGATTTGTGTGTCGACCCTCTGTCTGAGATGTCGGGTCACGAGCTCCGGGTCACGGTCATGTCAAGGCCTCGTCTCGTTGGGGTCCATGTGATCTAGCTGAAAGAACTCCGTGATAGAGCTCTGAGAGTGATCAACCGAGGAAGAAGTCTGCTCCTATCTCCGTGCTCGGAGTATTCTCTCGCGGTGTCTAAGTGCCTCGTGAATGAAACCTGCCGAACACCGCTGGTCTGGGTAGGAGAGAAAATGGGCTAAAATTCCATAACTATCTCTGAAGAGGTAGTGGAAACGTCCTCGGATCTCATAGTACACAGGACACCTGAAGATGAAATGCTCCTCTGTCTCAACCTCATGTATGTCACATAGTGTGCATATGCACCGCTCTCTGGGTAATCGCTCTGCTCTGCCGCTCTCGATGCGAAGTCTGTGTGAAGAGACCCGGAACTACCCAAGAGAGATCCTCATCGAGTGGGGTAGGTGAATCTGTGTGTATCCTGGTGGGTCAATGAAACCCTCTGCTGTGATATGTAAGAAGTAATCTCTGTAAAAGCTAAGCTTCACTGGGAGTTCACTCGGTTCCAACCAGGTCCGAAAAGTATGTAGCTGTAGTAGATCCTCACGGATAACCTAGTTGACCTCGTGTGATAAGAGGGGAGAGAACGGAGCATCCATGCTATACTAGAAGGGAGGTAGTCTATCCATGTGGAGCCCCAGTCGCTCAAACCATCTCTCTGTACGTGCATACCAGCACCTCTGATCTCCTCCTGCTGCAAGTGCCATAGAAGAGGATAGAGCTATCCATGGTAGCTTGTTACGCCCCGAGGTATAATCCCCATATTCCCTAACTCGGTACAGATATGTGATGACCTGAAATGCAGCATCTAGCTATAAAGGGGATGACCCAAACTCACCCTGAATGATTTGGTGAGGAACGGATGACTTACCACGAATCATCCGTGATAGCATGAGAACTTGTAGCCGCTCCACACGGGCCCACTCTGTATCCGACAAGTCTGGCCCCCAACAAGGGCTGCCGTACATCCCCGCTGGGCGAGCCAAGGAGTCAAAAAGCAACCCCTTGGTGCGTGGATCCTGAAAGTGTGAGCGGAAGCACTGCCTCTCTAGCCTGGCCAATGAGGCATACCCTCTACTCAAGCGTCCCTGCATCGCGGGTCTCATAGTGAAGCTCCGTCCAGAGAAGATAACCCCAAGACAAGTGTATGATGAAACTATCTCAACAGATAACCCCACAAATGTGAACTACTCCTGACGCATGATGGCTCGAGATGTATTGAAGATCATGACCTTGGTTTTACCCAGGTTGACCTTCAAATCATGAGACTCACAAAAGGACTGTAGTGCGTCTAGGTGTCTCTGAAGCCCCTCTGCTGAGGAAGACGAGAGCCACGTCATCTGCATAGAGCAAAATCTGGATCAGCATGCCCGCAAGAGAGTAACCTACACCCCCCTGTGTCTGCATCACTATCTTAAGCTCGTCAATGTAGAGGCCAAACAAGGTAGGCGACAAAGGACATCCTTATTTGACCCCGATGGTACTCATGATCTCGTCTGTCCACCCGGATCTTGCTCGAACTCTGCCAGAAAACTCTCTCGTAAAGTGCCATGACAGCCCAAATGATCTCCTGGTCATAACCCAAGTCCTGTAGGCGCCATATGAGGCGGGCTCTCCGGACCGTGTCAAATGACTTGCGAAAATCCACAAAGCAACAATAAACCCTCTGCTTCCGTGACCTCGCCTCCTCGATGATACATCTGAGCGTCAGAATGTGGTCCATGGTTCACCTGTCCTGCTGCTCTAAGTCCTCGACACTCTGCAAGTCTGCTAACCTCGAATTCAAGTACTGATGCATAAATCTTAGACATGACATGTCCAATCATAATGGTCCTGTAGTTCTCCAGGCTCATGGGATCCCCTGCCTTGTGGATGGGTGAGATAGTGTTAATGGTCCAAGTGTGTGGAAATCCCAAACAAACCGCTTCATTAAAAAGCTTTGCTAAGATCGGGGCTAGGAGGTTAATCCCATATGCAATGAACTCAGTGCATAGTTCCTCATGATCCTTCGCTCGGCCATTATGAAGTTTCATTACAGCATCCTTTACCCCTCCTCTAGTGAAGAGGGTGCAGGATGTGGGATGAGGCATATGTGAGAGGCTAGGGACTGGCTGATTTGGGATGTCATAAAGTGTGCGTGCATAATCAAACCAGATCTGGGTGTCAGTGAGTGGCGGAGGGGACCGTCCTTCTAGAAATCTCCGCCAGAAGTCCTTAGAATTATTACTAAATAAAATGTCAGTAGCTCCTCCTCGTTTCGACGAACGAAGTCTAGTTTCTTCCTCCATACCAATCTACGGTATTCACGTAGCGTATCTGGTGCGCTCGGAAGACTGTTTTTTGTTTCGAATCTAAGTTGACGGCGTCAGGCCTTACACTCATCATCGTACCAACTATTACAGGGTATGGTTCCAGGGGTGGTGGGCGGGTGAAGCGTGTGGTGTGGGGAAAAGCGTGAATCGCAGCCTCGTGTAGTGAGCGGGTGACAAGGGCAGCACGATCCTCTAAAAGGGGTATGAAGTCAATATAAGCGAGAAGTATGTACAGACGGCCAGAGTAAGAAGGTGAGTGATCCCGATCAAAGCGTATATCGTGGTAGGTGGAGTAAGCACTGAGTGGGGTGGAAGGTGCTGTGCGAAGGGAGGTGGAGATGCGAAAGAAAAGGTATGTATGATCAGCCCCTAGGGGGAGAGGTGCTACAGTGAAGTCAGTAATGCGAGATGTGAAGACAGGGGATCCCAAGCGGGCCATCTGTCAAGACCATTATAGATAATGAGATCATGTATCCTGCCTAGGTCTAATAGGGCCCGCCCATAGGATGAGAATGGACCTCGCCTGTCAGTCGAAACCCGTAGCATACCTGCCTCCTCAAGGTCAACATCTGCTAGTAGAGTGGAATCATCTCTGAAATCAAGAAGTGGTACCTGACCAGGCCTTGTCCTCGCGTTGAAGTCCCCCACTAGAAGGACTTCTCCGCGGCTAGAAAAGTCAACGATGGACTGATAAAGGGCAACAAATGGGGATGTCTCATCATCACCTCGAATATCTCTGGCAAAGTGGGAGGTCTCCGAGGAGAAGTAGCAAACTACGACAAACAGATCCTGGCTGTCCATGTGTCATATCCGGATCCAAAGAAATCTGGAATGTGTATCTCTCTGCTCTACTGAAATGATCCCCCGAAGTGTTGGATCTGAAAAAAGGACTGCAACTCCACTTGAACCTCGAACTCCTCCTATACCCCTCGTCTCATCTCTGTAGGCAGACTCCCATGTATATCCGCTGACTATTGAAAGAGGGCGCTCTGGACTCTGATGTGTCTCTGTATAGAAGACTATGTCGTGGCCTGTATAGGATTCCGAGAAGTTCCCTAGTTCTTACCATAAGGTACCATTACAGTTCCAAATGGTGCAGGACAGGGTCTCGGATATCTGAGTCTCATAGACCCTGCTTCCCAATGTAGGGGAGGGGGAAGGTGTCCTACAGGGGCCTGTAAGAAGTCGTCCCTCTCGTACCACTGCCCACTTCCCCTCCTTCCGGGCCTGATCCTACTGCTGCAGCAAAGAGCACCTCTCCTCAACCTGTAGAGGTGTGAGGTCCTCATCCATAGAGATCGCTGGCTGATCTCGAAGGACTAACCTGCGTCGTAGAGCTGAAAGTCGTGCCTGAGTGTCATGAAATCGTATGATCAGGGGTTGCTCTCGGTTGGGATCTCTCCCTACCCGCCATGCCCTCTCTATCCTGTGCTCAGACACACCCAAGGTAGCAGTCACGAACGCAGTCGCATCTACCATCAGTGTAGCCTCAGTGCGTGGGATCCCACATACTATGATGTTGAGAGCCTTACTGGCTCTCTGCTGCTGCTCCATGAGGGTAGCCGAAACGGAGACCCTTGCAGGTTCCCGTTTGGCCACGTCAACCGATCTAGAAGTCTTCTCAATAGCAGATTGCATGCTCGCAATCTTTGCCTCGACTACCAGGGTACTCCCTGGGGTAGTGTGTATGGCTTTGACCCCATGTCGGAGCTGCATGATATCCTCTCTGAGGCCCTGAATAAGACCCGCCTGCTCCCGAATGGTTCTAGCCTGCTCCTGTATGATGCGGCTCTGCTCCTAGTTGAAGCGGACTTGCTTCCGTGCGAAGCGATCCATCTCCATCTCACGCTCACGAAAACTATGTATCTCCGTAAGTAGGGTCTCACGGGCCTCTGGTGTATCAGTCCACCCATGTCCATGCTGAAACTGTGGTGACTGTGGCATGAAAGAGTGGGACTGAGTCCGGAAACTCGACGGTGGCTGAGTGAGGAACGGCGATGACAGTGGAATGGATGAGGCAGTCCCAACAGGGTGTGGGAGGGTGGGCTGACTGAGAGGGAGAGGGGAGAGTGAAGCGTAATGCGGCACAGTATATGACACCTCCGAAGTAGGGGTCATAAGCTGTGCGAGAGCTATAACAGGAGAAGAGGGAAAGGGAACAACAACCGGCGCCATGGGCATGAGTATGTCACTGATCGTAGATGTAGATGGAGCTGAGACTAGAACTAGAGCTGGGCCTAAAGCGGGGACTGAAGTCGAAGTAGAGACTGAGATAGAGAGAGCTGAGGTTGGAGTTGAAAACAAAAATGACACTGTAGCGGGAGTTGAGGTTGAGGTTGAGGTTGAGGTTGAGATAGACGCTGAAGAAGCTGAGGCAGGTCCTACCTTTGCCTTGCTGTCTACCCCGAGTCCACTTCGGTTGTAACGTGTGTTCACATCCTCCAAATTTAGTTGTGTCGTTTGCTTTTTTTTGTTGTTGTTGTTATTTTCGTCTTTCTTGGCTTTGTCCCCCATTTCTCTTTTGGTGCGGGTGCAGATCTTAGTGTTAGTGGTCAACCGGGAGCGGGAGCACCGGTTCCCCCCCCATAATGGGAGGCACGTCCAGTGCGAGGTGGTGGAGAGGTAGGGCAGAAGCATGAAGTGGAGAGGCAACCAAGAGGTGGAGAAGGAGGAGAGGCTAAGAAGGCGAGGATTTTATTTTATTTTATTTTTTTAAAGGTGGTTGTCGTTTCTTTCTCTTTCTTTTTTTTTTTGTAAGTTCCCAGAAAAAAAAAAAAAGGTGTCGAGGGGAGCAGAGAAGGGGGGGCGGTGAATGAGCGGAAAAGGAGGGAGGGAGGTGGCTGAGTGAGGGGGTAGCGGGGAGCGAGGGGTGGCGAGGGGCAGCGAGGGGCTGAGCGGGGGGGAGTGGGGAGCGAGGGGTGGTTGAGGGGAGTGAGGGGTTAGCGGGGAGCGAGGGACTGAGAGCTGCGAGGGAGAGTTGAGCGGGAGAGCGTGAGCAGAGGCAGCGAGGGAGCGTGAGCGAGAGCGAGGGCGAGGGACTGAGCGTAAGCATGAGCGTGAGCGAGGGGCGAGGGAGCGGGAAGCGGGAGCGGGGAGCGAGGGGCTGAGCATGAGCAAGGGGCTAAGCGTGAGCGAGGAAGCGGGGAGCGGGAGCACGGAGCAGCGGGGGACTGAGCGAGGGGGCGCTGAGAGTGAGCGAGGGGCTGAGCGTGAGCGAGAGCGAGGGACTCAGCGTGAGCGTGAGCGTGAGCATGAGCGTGAGAAAAAGAAAGCAGGATTGATAGTTAATGCCTCACATGCTATTGAATCCCATGAGCCAAAAGATGCTTCACATTCACATGCTCTTCAGGATGATTGGGCATGGGCTGTCCATTGATCCCTCCAAAGCTGATGCATTCTTTACTGCTAATGATGCTCAGTCCTAGTACTTTGATAGTGGTGCTTCCAAGCATGTCGCATCTTGCAGACAGCTGTTTCATTCTTTAGCTGATGCACCTCGAGGGGGGACTGTTACATGTGCTAGTAATGCTTCATATGCTGTAAAAGGAGTTGGAGATGTGCAGCTCACATCCATTTCAAGCCATCCTGTCACTCTGACAAATGTTCTTTTTGTGCTTGGAATTGAAGTCAACTTGATTTCAATTTCAGCAATTGCTACTTCAGGTTTCAGAGTAATTTTTGATGGCTACAGATGCCTAGTTTATGATCTTCGTGATGACAATGCCATAGTTCTCACTGACACTTTACAAAAAGGGCTTTATCACCTTGATCATCATTCAGCTGCACTTTCTATTAAAGCATTGGCTATTTCAGATTCACAGCTTGCTGAAACTCATCTTTGGCATGAGAGAATGGGCCATCTCAATTATAGAGCTCTTGCAAAGCTACATTCACAGCAGATGGCAAATGATGTACCTCAGATTCACACAATTTCCAAACATGTGTGTGAGGGTTGTCTTTTGGGTAAGATGCATCGATTTCCTTTTCAAAAGAATTGTCCAAAACTCTCACAAAGGAAATTGCAGCTAGTACACAGTGATGTCTGTGGCCCAATGAGGACAAATGCCATTGGGGGCTATAAGTATTTCATGACTCTCATTGATGATTTCACAAGATATTGCTGGGTATATCCTTTAAAAGCCAAATCTGAAGTTTTCTTATGCTTTCAGAGATGGCTGAATATGGTTGAGAATAAAAAAAGATGCAAGCTTGTCACCCTCAACACAGATAGGGGGGGAGAGTATATGTCAAAGGAGTTTGATGCATTTCTGTCTTCACGGGGCATTATTTACTCATGCACTACTCCTTACACTCCTCAGCAGAATCCTGTTTTTGAAAGGAAAAACAGGTCCACAATGGAGATGGCCAGATGCATGCTTAAGGCCAAGTCTTTGCCCAATAAATTTTGGCTTGATGCAGTAATGTGTGCCAATCACCTACACGGGCATTGAAGACTGTTACACCTTATGAAGCATGGAAAGGCAGGAAGCCTTCACTTTCACACATGAGAGTTTTTGGGTCTCTTGCATATGTTCATGTACCATCTCAGCTGAGACATAAGCTTGATGACAAGGCAATCAAAGGCATATTTATTGGTTACAGCCAAGAGAGCAAAGGGTATCGATTATATCAACCAAATATTGGGAAGATTATTGTCAGTAGAGATGTAATCTTTGCTTAACATTCAGCTTCTCCTCTTGTGGACTGCAAAGCAAAGCCAGATGTTGACATGTTTGATGCCTTTGAATCTTGGTTACCTCTGCCATCATCAAAAGAGGATTTTGACCAGCAACATGAGCCTCCTGCAGGCCCTCCACTGAGCAATAATCAGCCACAACCTCATGCTGATTTGCAGGTTTCTCTTCCGGCACAAAATGATCCCACTATTCATGATGCAATCATTGAAGAAAGAGCTGTCAATAGACAGCAAAGGCAAGTTCCCAAATGGCTTCTTGATACATTGAGGGACAGCAAACAACATCAGCCTTTTGCTGCCCGGACAAGATCAGGGAATAGACAGCATGGTCACTTTCTTGAGTTTGCACTCCTTGCTACAGCTTGCAATGAAGAGCCTCTGTGCCATAAAGATGCTTTTGACAGCAAAGAGTGGATGGATGCAATGAGAGCTGAGTAACAATCTATTGCCAAAAATGACACATGGGAATTAGTAGATCTCCCTCCCGGCAAGCATGCCATTGGAACACGGTGGGTCTACAAATTAAAAAGGAAATCTGATGGCAACATAGATCGATATAAAGCCCGTCTTGTTGCAAAAGGGTATGCCCAACAACAAGGCATTGACTTTGAGGAGACATTTGCTCCCACATCCAGGATTACTACCATTAGATGTGTCATTGCCATTGCAGCCCATCATCATTGGCAAGTGCACCAGCTTGACATCAAAACTGCTTTTCTTCATGGGGATCTGCAGGAAGAAGTCTATGTCACACAACCTCCTGACTTTGAGGTGGTTAATTCTGAAAATAAGGTATGCCGGCTTAGAAAAGCCCTTTATGGTTTGAAGCAGGCACCCAGGGCATGGTATGCCAAAATTCATGCACACTTACTATCCCTTGGTTTTCAGAATAGTCCCAAAGAACCCACTCTTTATGTCCGTGGGAGTTGATCTGATTTTTTAGTGCTGATTTTATATGTAGATGATATGCTCATCACGGGCCCAGATACTCAGCAAATTGCTGCTTTCAAGGCTGATTTGCAGCAGATTTTTGACATGTTAGACATGGGACGGCTCCATTATTATTTGGGCATTCAGTTTGCTCATGTTGAGGGGAGTATCATGATGTCTCATTCTAAGTATATTGGACAGCTCCTTGATCGTTTTCAGTTTGAGGATTGCAAGCCAATCTCTACTCCAATGGACCCTGGCTTCAAATTCTCAGCTCATGATGGGAGCCCACCATGCGATCACTCTTTATCAGCAGGCTGTGGGATGCCTTATTTATTTATGTCACACCAGACCTGACTTGCAGTATGCAGTATCTCAGCTCAGCAGATTCATGCACATGCCCAGTTCACAGCATTGGCAGGCAGTGAAGAGAGTCTTCAGATATCTCATAGGTACTCAGGATTTAGCCCTCTTCTATGGTGATCAGGGTTCACTTACCATGCATGCTTACACGGATAGTGACTGGGCAGGATGTTCCGACACCAGAGTGTCACATACTGGCAATTGTTTTTTGCTTGGCAATTCATGTATCTCTTGGCTCAGCAAGAAGCAACCAACAGTTGCCACGTCTAGCTGTGAGGCTGAGTACAGGGCAGCTTTCACCCATACAGTAGAGTGTGTTTTTACTTACACATCTTGGTATTCCCCAGACATCCTCCACTATTGTCTACACTGACAGCCAAAGTGCTTTGGCCATTGCGCGTAACCCAGTGTTTCATGCGCGTACCAAGCATATTGAAGTTCACTGTCATTATGTTCGGGAGCGGTTGTCAGCAGGAGACATAGAGTTGTCATATCTTCCCACAGAGGACAACATAGCAGATATGTTTACAAAGGCACTTCCTCGTCCCAAGTTCGAAGTCTTTCGACAGGCTTTACACTTGGTTCCCTTTGTTACATGATCTGACATCCCTTGTACATTCATAGGTGGCTATATCCTTTTGGATGAACATGTGCCACCATGACTAGAAAATACCAGGTATTCTGAAACGTTTCCAGAGTACTTCATCCCATCCCATGGAGGGGGGTTTGTAGGCCATCCTCTGGTGGTTCTAGTGATGCCCTATAGGCCATGGTATGTGCCTTGTAGGCATAAATAAAGACACTTATAGTGTTAGTGTCTTTTAGGTCACATAGGACACTTAGTCCTATGTGACACCTAGGACACTTAGTCCTAGGTCTAGGTACTTGTACCTTGTACTCCTTTGTTTTGGTTTATCCAAGTTTGACGTGACCGGTGTTCTTCTGCGACCCTTTGCTATCTGCACTCTCTCTCCTATCCGATCCTACAAAAAGCGCAAGAGCGGTATCAACGGTCCGCCAACAAATGTAGACGTCACCTTGAATTTGAAACTCGTGACATGTTGCTGTTATTTGTAGCCCCACATTGCTACGAGACGGTCACGTCTGTGTTTCCTAAGTTGCGACCAAGATACTATGGACCTTTCCGGATCATCAATAAAAATTCACCTTTAAGTTACAGATTGGAATTACCACCATCATGGGGTAAAATCCATCCGACATTTCATATTTCTTGGTTAAAGACATATTTTAGGTGATGAAGCGGTTCCTCCTGCAAGTGACTATGTCCCAAAAATTGAAGACGATTATGTTCTCCTTATTCCTGAGCGTATTCTGGACCATCGACAGCGAGAGACTCGACATCGACTTATCACGGAATTCCTTGTTCTTTGGCAAGATCTGGACGACTCCAACACTACTTAGCAATCTGATGAAGACTTACAGCAATACCCTGACATATTACAGCAATATTTTCAGAATTTACCATGATATTTTCTACACCAATTCATTATCTCCACCAAGGTCTTATTTTGAGTGGGAGGAGATGTCACGATCTATGACGTATTCCTTTCTCTATACCTTAGATTCGTCTAGCAGGCTCTCTTTGTTGTCTCTATCTAAGTGGACCATCTACCCGCAAAACGAAGACACTGTCCTGGTAACCTGGATACATCTAGTCTTTGTCGAAGCATTCCCCCCTCAAAGGTCCCAAGGAGAATCACTTTCGGAAGGAACTCTAGGATCTCTACGACCACCCTAAGCTTGGGGACAACATCATTTGCCACAACTGAAGCTGCAGACTCCGTGGGAGACTCCAGCACAATACCAGATGCACGTCCGATGGAAGGAAGAATGGCTCTATACCCCGCGAAAGCTCCAAGAATCGGAGCGTCAGCGGGATATCGAAGCGTCAGCGGGAAGCTCGGGATGTGGTGGATCGTGTCCATGTCCTCCACTACGAAACCATGGTACCAGGAAAAAAGGTATACCAAGTGAGGGCCAAGAAGAATGGGTCTCTGCTCCACAAGTATTGGGAGCTCAGCTGGAGGAGGAAGACGCCTCTCCCATAAATACTGACCTCCTGAACTTGTTCCCCTTCTAATGCCAAACTCGCATGAATCCAATCTCTCACCTGTCTCCTCGTGGGTGTGAGGCCAACTATTCTACCCACTACTGCCTTGTCCTAAAGTGACTGAATTGCTTGCTTGACTGGTTGCTTGTCTGCTGGCGAAAGGAGAACCCTAACGGCTTGGGGACTCGAGGGTGCTGCCATGAGAGCCCCTTTGGCCAGACCAAAGGTCACCACCAAGATTCTTGTTCTCCAAACCAAAGCAATAAAACTATCCGCCTGCTGCAAGGAAGGGAAGGGTGGAAAAGGGGGAAACAAAGATGCCAGTCACTGGTTCGGGCAAGAAGCTGCACCAAACACTAGTTGGACTGGCGAAAAGGAACAAGAAAAGGTGCCTCAGGAAGCTAAGAACAGAGGGCTGCAAAAGGAGCCTGCAAACCCTTCTCTGAAGGGCCTGAGAACTTAGAAGAGCCATCCAACCTCAGTGTAGGGACCCAAGACTGCTGGCTGCACAAGAGGGCAGCTAACAAATGCTTGATAGGCTTCCAAAACCAGCCTGGTCCTTCAAAAAAGACCTCTCAAGTCCCCAAAGAGCGAGCAGAGGCACCACTAGCCACGCTGAGCACCAGGCCCAAATGGCCTCAAAAACTGCCGTGAATAGCAGCCAAGGGGCTCTCTGGGGGGTGCGACCTTCAGCGAAGCTGGTTGGCACGCCTCTAGCAAACAGGGCACAGCAAAAACTGACGAAGGGAACAACAAGGGGGCACCAACCCCACCATATTCTTTATGGGACACCAAGTAATAGCTCCATTGCTTATTTCTGTGGCAAACTTTACTTGGACCTTCATTTTAACGATGGTTACATTGCCACATTCCTCGTCACTTAAGAAGTCTTATAACTACCTCTAATGACAAGTTGCTCCCGGCTTATGTGTAAGAACACAATTCACTTCTCTAGCTATCCCAGATTACACAGGCGTGCCCGCACTCTCGGGAGCAGGGATAAAGGTTCTTAGAAGACAAAAAGCTTCTACTACCTCTAATGTTGCAAATGTGAATTGCAATTGCTTTTCTGTCTTTGCTGAGCCTTCAAAAACAATAGGTATACCCCTAAACCAAAGTATTCAGCAATGGGTTTGCAGTAGTTTCCACTAAATTGTGCTTAGAACAAACATTTAAACCCTGCCTTGCAATTATAGGCAGGGCAATGTGCATAATTAACACACAAGCAACCACTAGAGGCGTGAACGAAGCCAAGCCAAGGAAAACGGCCGTACTCACCTGCAATATACAGAAAGTAACAGATAAGCATGTGGTACTGTATGAATCCGCTGAAGAGTTGGGACAAGAGTTTGTCAGACGATATGGCGCTCACAAGCTGTTTGCTGAGAAAACGACCATACACGTACACCATCGCTGTAAAGAAGAAGTGCCTAAAAATAAATATTAATGTTAGTCATACTTCGAATGCAATTATAAACACAACACCTGGGACTACGTCTCTTTCAGCCAAAGACGGAGCAAACATTTAATGAGGAGTGCCCTCAGAATACAGACTAGTTCAAACACACACCAGTTTAGCAAGCGGAAGCCGGGTAGTTGCCTTTCCCTTTGAGAGGCCCGGGCCAAGATAAAGAGCTCTCTCGCCATAAATATCTGAATCACGACGATCATCGCCCAGATATACAAATGGCCCATGTATATGATGAAGATGAAAGCCGCGATCATCCATACTGTTGATAGAGTTCTAGTTCTAAATTTCCGGTACTTTTCCCGGTCGTCCACCAGGAGATGATCTCCGTTTGCCTCGTTCTGAGTGTAATCCATATAAGGTTGGGCATTGAGCTACTAGCAATCAATTCGCACCGAAGTAATTTCAGTAAACAAGCTGAGAGTCAAGACTTACTCTGCTTTCCTCGGCAGCACGTCGGCGAATGCGATGCCGTAAAGAGTGAGACCGCAACGTTTTGGAACTCTCCCCGTCCATGGAGCAACACGAAGAGTCGGAGGGCTGAGAGAGCAAAGTTGAAGCTTGTGTCTCTTGAAGCGGAGCTGCGAAATTGCTTGCGGTGGAAAGGGAAAGAGGAAACCCTGGCTGAAAGGCCTAAGGGAAGTCAAGAAACGCCATAGCCAGGAGATGAACAGGGGCAAGGAAGAAGAAGGATGGAAGAGGCAGCCATAGCCAGAAAAGCTTGAGCTGAGGCAGAGAGACAAGCAAAGAGAGATGACAGTTTGTTTTCAATGACAAGGAATCCCGACTAGGGAATCCCCGCCACGTGGCCTTTACCGGGAGGAAACCGCTAGACGAGCCATTACCGGGAGGAAACCCGTACCAATGGCCTTTACCCGGAGGAAATGGGTGAAACCACGACAAGCCATTACCTACCGGGAGGAAAAGAGTGAAACCGCGACAAGCCACTGGGCTGGGAGCCGAGATGACAGTTTGTTTTCAAAGACGAAAAGAAGGAATCCCAAGTAGGGAATCCCCACCACGTGGCCTTTGTTGGGAGGAAACCGCAAGACGAGCCATTATCGGGAGGAAATCGATGAAACCACGACGAGCCATTCCCAGGTGGCCTTTATCGGGAGGAAACCAGTGAAACAGTTACGAGCCATTAAGTTGGGAGCCGGTTCCCGGCACAGATTCTTGATTCGCACCGCTCGGAGCAACGGGTTTGACTGGTTGGAGGTGAAACCTCTATCGGACACCCTAGACGACACCTCAGCACACAAGCTCATATCCATCATAACGATGGGCATTACAATGAAAGCCACCCTCGCCATCAATGGTAGGGAGAGGCGGTAGGACACGTCAATTGCATCGGGTTGATCCAAGGGTGTGCATATACCGAGTTTCACGAGCCACACATTCAAATATTGAATCTAAGGGCACACAACCAACGTCCCTTTTAGCCATAGGATCCCCGTAAGAATCCAAAAGTGTGATAAGCATTTGTTTTCTTGGTTGTTGGATCTGAATGTGATATAACACTGGTTCTTTGCCACATCGTGGCGTGGCGCAAAAGGGGGGGTAATTAGTTGTTGTCGGCGACCGTCAAATTTTGGGGTTGTATGTTCTTCTCACTCGCTAGTGGGAAATTGTTCTCTCCACCAGGATACATTTGTGCTCCGCCAGCCGCTATTCATTGACGACACTTTAACAAAGCTCAGCCATAGTTTAATAAAGTTAGGTCCAATTTCTTTAGACTTCAATTCACCTATCCTATTCAAGGTCACCTTCCACCGAGGAGTAGGCTACAATGGCTACTAAGACTTAGGTGTATGCCCACTTGAGATGCCTATCCCCCTCTCAATCCTCATGGGATGTTCTTGTGCAAGGCCACAAGCTATTGGCCCCTCACAATTGCGTGTGTAGGAAAAGAGAATCAAGGTCACCTTCTGTTGTGTACTAGAATTCAGTCAATCATCCAAGTGTCCAACATTGTCGTCTTCAAGCCTAGTTGGTTGAGCCATTCCTCCTCACCGACCTCCAAGAACAATCAAAACCAAATTGTATGTGTATCGCGTCAATCTTCATGTGCACAAGAAACATGTCTTGGTTTAAGAAACCTTCGAGAATACGTCTTTATGGCCATCGCTACTAGAACCCATCATCGTATTTGTCCTTTCAAGAGCATGCCATGCCTCACTTCCTATCCTAATGCCTACTTGAGCACTTTATATTTATTCTTCTTTTTTTCCAAAAAAGATTAAGATTTAGCTATAAAAAGTCAAAAAAGGGGAGCAACCTTCTTAACAAGTAGGCAATTACAAAGTATTCGAAAAGATCAATTGCACTTTATCTTTATTCTTGCTCACCTTTACCTTCTTTTATACTACTCTTCTCCTCTTTCCCCATTCTTGATTAGTCTTTCTATGCAAGGTATACCATTGGATGTGCAATTTTTGTTGGTTTCTATCTTCGCTTTTACTAAATGTCTCATATTTGCTCTTATTACATGGTTATTTCCATGTTTTGTGTCCCAAACCTCTAAAGAGCTAAGTCACCATCACATCTCCTTGAATTATCTAATTACATGTAACACATGTTTCTGTCACATACT
The DNA here is from genome assembly GCF_047967505.1 of Dipteris shenzhenensis. Lineage (NCBI taxonomy): Eukaryota > Viridiplantae > Streptophyta > Polypodiopsida > Gleicheniales > Dipteridaceae > Dipteris > Dipteris shenzhenensis. Next base: position 36,358,336 of record NC_141599.1, read on the forward strand.
CTTCATTTTGAACTTGCACTGAAACACTCTCTAGTCCAATTCTCTCCCATAGTGGCATGCATCCCATTGCCTTCCATGGTTATAAACGTGCAAACCACCCTCATGCATCTCTTTCTACTCTTGAATGCCATTTTTCCATCTACTAACTTTGTTACTATCATCATTACCATTGAATGTTCCTATAAAGTCCATCAGTAGAAGATAGGCTTGTAGAAACCAAACTCTCTTCACACAAGCAACTATGAAAGCAATATCTATCCTTGCTTACATAATGCAATGGGGATGTTACGAAACTTAAAATTAAACATGATCATAAATTCATGATTTACCAAACCATAGAAACCAAGAACAAGGAAATAAGTGGGGAAGAGAAAAGAAACAAAGAGCGACACTGCATGGGGTCCAATCTGTCCCTTCCTAGATGGTGGATATTGCTTCCCATCTCGAGTATTTATAATTGTAATTCCAAAAAGCAAAGAGCCAATAATAGTACATCCAAAAGCATCCCTTGTCCACAATTAGAGGGATTGCTCAACATAGCTCCACAAGCTCAAAATACCACAAGGCTTAATGTGTCCTCATCCACGATTAATAAAATAAATTAGCCCACAACTTAATATTCATTACTTTACAATATGGCCCATGGCCTTTGGCAACCATTCAATGCTTCTATCAATCCAAATCACCTTCACCATCTGTGTTCCTCGTTATCCAACTCATCATCTATACTCAAGCCACTAATTGTGTTAGTTATTACAATCAATTGATGAATCATCACGCCAACTAATCCGAAAACAATTGTACGCTTATATACATACATCAGAATGCACACCTTGTGACCAATTACAATAACACCAGTAACACTAGCGACATTAGTATTAACATGGAATCACCCACAATACTAACCATCTAGCCTGGCAAAACAAAGGTAGGTAGGCGTTCCGAACTAAACCCCACAAAGCATCTACTAGGAACCCCGCCACATCCGGTGCGCTCCTATGGAATACTTTGCCATCATCACACTTGACTAGAATCAAATAATTTCCATAGCATGAAATATTGGAAATACAATTCCGGAACAAGGGACTCATAAACATGCATGCTAGCACATCAATACTTGGTGCATACTAACTAAAGATGCTTTTGTTAGATGAGCTTTATTTGGCTACAATTATTTAAGCTTCCTTTAACTTGATAAGGCAACCTTGAAAGTTACCCGAATTTATTTGGATGACAATCATGCTTCCAATCATAACCATAGATATTGTGCACGTGCAAAAGGCTTATTGAAACATAGCTATTTGGGAAAGCATAAGGCATAGAAGGCATTGTCAAATGGGGTGCACTAGGAAGAAAAAGGGTTGGCAAGGGGGCAAATTGGAAAGAATCACCCAGAGACAAAAGGAGTTTGAAATGGTACGGATGAAGGAAATCATTTTAGTTTTGCAATGACCAAAACAAAAATGATTTCCATGTAATCGAGAAAGAACATGCTGTATTGGAAATACCAGGCTTCCATGTAAGTTTTTGCCATTCCACTACCATTAACATGTGCAGACACTCACTGGATCTCGCCTGGCCCACGCACACCCCACCTCATTCTCTCTCTCTCTCTCTCTCTCTCTCTCTCTCTCTCTCTCTCTCTCTCCCCTTCTCCCGCTCCCCCCTCCCTCCCTCCCTCCCTCTCTCTCTCTTTCTCTCTCTCTCTCTCTCTCTCTCTCTCTCTCTCTCTCTCTCTCTCTCTCGTGGCGTGGCGTGGCGGTAGAGGGGTAATTAGTTGTTGTCGGGACTGTCAAATTCTGGGGTTGTACTGGCTAGTGGGAAATTGTAGTCTCCAACCAAGATACATTTGTGCTCCGCCAGCCTTTGTTCATCATTGACGACACTTTAACAAAGCTCAACCATACTTTGATAAAGTTAGGTCTGATTTCCTTAGCCTTCATTTCACCTATCCTATTCAAGGTCACCTTCCACCAAGGAGCAAGCTGCAATGGCAACTTAGGCTTAGGTGTATGCCCACTTGAGCTACCTACCCCTGTTTCAATCCTCTTGGGATGCTCTTGTGCAAGGCCAAAGGCTGTTGGCCCCTCACAATTGCGTGTGTAGGAAAAGAGAATCAAGGTCACCTTCTGTTGTGTACTAGAATTCAGTCCATCATCCAAGTGTCCAACATCGTCGTCTTCAAGCCCAGTTGGTTGAGCCATTCCTCCTCACCGACCTCCAAGAACAATCTAAACCAAATTGTATGTGTATCGTGTCAATCTTCATGTGCACAAGAAACAAGGCTTGGTTTAAGAAACCTTCGACAATACGTCTTTATGGCCATTGCTACTGGAACCCATCATCATATTTGTCCTTTCAAGAGCATGCCATGCCTCACTTCCTATCCTAATGCCTACTTAAGCACTTTATATTTATTCCTTTTTTTTGCAGAAAAGATTAAGATTTAGCTATAAAAAGTCAAAAAAGGGGAGCAACCTTCTTAACAAGTAGGCAATTACAAAGTATTCGAAAAGATCAAATGCACTTTATCTTTATTCTTATTCACCTTTTCCTTCCTTTATACTACTCTTCTCCTCTTTCCCCATTCTTGATTAGTCGTTCTATGCAAGGTATACCATTGGATGTGCAATTTTTGTTGGTTTCTATCTTCGCTTTCACTAAATGTCTCATATTTGCTCTTATTACATGGTTATTTCCTTGTTCTGTGTTCCAACCCTCTTGAGAGCTAAGTCACCATCGCATCTCCTTGAAATATCTAATTACATGTAACATGTGTTTTGCCACATACTCTTCATTTTAAACTTGCACTGAAACAATCTCTAGTCCAATTCTCTCCCATAGTGGCATGCACCCCATTGCCTTCCATGGTTATAAACCTTCAAACCACCCTCATGCATCTCTTTCTACTCTTGTGCACCATTTTTCCATCCACTAACTTTGTTACTATCATTATTACCATTGAATGTTCCTATAAAGTCCATAAGTAGAAGGTAGGCTTGTAGAAACCAAACTTTCTTCACACAAGCAACTATGAAAGCAATATCTATCCTTACTTACATAATGTAGTGGGGATGTTACGAAAATTACAATTAAACATTATCATAAATTCATGATTTACCAAAACCATAGAAACCAAGAACAAGGAAATAAGTGGGAGAGAGAAAAGAAATAGGGAGCGACATTGCATGGGGTCCAATCTAACCCCCCTAAATGGTAATGGTGGCTGTTGCTTCCCATCTCGAGTATTTATACTTGTTGTACCTTTGATGTACCTCAAGTATCTCTTGGTTGCATTACACTGAGATTGTTTTGGATTTTCCATGAATTGTGCTAGTGAGCTTACTAGATAACAAATATCTAGCATTGTGATAGTTAAATATATAAGAGATCCAATGAGATTCACTTGTCAATGATTGTAGGCTTTTCTTCATATTTTGTAGGCTTCCTACATAGCAAATATTTAGCATTGTAATATACAAGATATCCAATGAGATTCACTTGTAATTGATTGTAGGATTTTCTTCATATTTTGTAAGTTTTAATTTTTTCTACAATCTTGCATCTGGGCCATATGAAACTTCTCTAGGAGACTATCCAGAGATTTTTATAATCTCATGAAGGTGCTCTTTTAGTCTCTTCCAAAACTCAATACCAAGAAAAGAATACATAAGGCCAAGGTCTTTCATGTCAAACTATACAAATAAGTCTTGTTTCAACTTGTTGATGATGATTTCATTACTTATTATCACAATACTTTCTAATAGAATACAAAGGAAGTCATCCATGGTTACAAGGATAATGTGACATTGACTATGCTCCGCATGAGATAGTAAAAGTCCGTAGATTGTGTATTGTAATGAATGGAAGAAGCAAGAGGAACTTCAACTCGTCTCTATACAAATATCCCTCCCTATTATTATCTACATTACATCATAAGAAAGCTCAAGGAATGAAGGTGATAATCCTTATTTTTGGAATAAATCCCCCACTACGTCCACTTGTTTCCTATTTACCACATGGGGGGTGCTAGATATCCTCAACTCTTCATTGAGATTAGTGGCTCCTTAATCTCTAATTTACATAATGATGCACCATGGTGCTTGTTTGAGTACACATACTATTGCATCATTAAAATGCAAGAAACAGGCTAGAGAGGTTGAGGCTAATGCTTGCATGCAAGTGTGGAAGATCAAGGTCACTTCTCTTTCACACTAAGTTAGCACTTAAATGTGCATGTTTACCACTTAGAGTGAAAAAATATGAAGAGGGAGAGGAGAAAGTGGAGATGAGGAGAGAGGTCACAACTAGAGAGGACACCACAAATAACTAACTATACACTATATTAGCTGACAAGAATGAATACATACATACAAATTTAGGGCTAGGGTTTTTAACCATGGTGCATTTTAGCAATCTTTGCATTAGTGCTATGCTTAATATGAACAAATGACATTGAGACAAATCCCAACACTTTCCTCAAAATCAATATCATGAAGTAGGCCTTCCCAAAAGATGACGATTATGGGGAATGAAGAAGGGCTGAGCATTGCATTGCATTACACCCTTTTAATGGGAATGTACTTCCTCTAAGTTAGACCAAGACCTTGTTAGTGTTTCTAAAAATCATGTTTGCTAAGTGGTTTGTTAAATATATTTGCAACTTTCTCTTTGTTGTGACTATGGTGGAATGTGTGTCACCAAGTAGCAGTCTTTCTCTAATGAATTGCTCTCTCACATCAATGTGCTTTGTCTTGGAGCAATATACTGGAATCTTATCTAATGTTTGGGCCAACAAATTATCATAATATATTGCTTTTGGCTATGCTCATCAAAATATAATATTTTTGACAATAGTATTCTGATCCATGTAGCCAGACATGAACATGTTGTGAGTGCCGTATATATTTGTTTGACAACCATGATATGATATTTAGCCACGAAAAAATGCATGTCCTTGTGTGGATATATCATCTACTACATTTGAGTACTTTGACGCTATGTGAGTGTGTGCATGTGTAAGAGATAGTAAGTGAGATCGCTTCTCTTTGAGTTTAGGAGGGGATGCATGTGTGGTGTTGAGCAGAAAGAGATAGAAAGACATGATGCATTGAATGCTATCATGCTATGCATGCACGTGTGCACGCATGCACATGTGTGTGTGTGTGTGTGTGTGTGTGTGTGTGTGTGTGTGTGAGAGAGAGAGAGAGAGAGAGAGAGCATTTCTTTTTGAGTTTGATAGGGGATGTGTGTGTGGTGTTTAGCAAAAAAGATAGAATAGATGATTCTTAACCATTTTAGTAATGTGACTGGCTAAGGGCTAACTATAGTTACACATAGGATAACAAAGGGAGTATAGATTTCCCCAATCACTGATTGCTCTCATTTAGCAAGATATTCTTTAAGGCAAGGAAAATCTATAGCCAAAGCTAGCGTATCAAAACCGTTACCCCAATTGGTGATTCATCTTCTTATTGAACCCTTTTAGCAAGGTATCCTTGAAGGGGAGGCAAACCAAAACTAGAGCATTGATTGTTACTCCAATGAAGGGAACTTAAGATCAAATTACAAGCACTTCCCAAAGATTAACAAACCACATCATTGTGTTCACGTGCAATAATGAGTGATACCAGAGAATTTTTCAAGGTAGATTCTACATAATATGTTTCTTGTATAAGCACATGGATTAGTCTCATTTCATTACATTGTTAAAAGGAAAAGGGAACCTTAACTAGACCCATAACTACAAACCAATTACCCCAAACCCTAAACCTTAAGATTTCTCACTTGAATCCATCGCCTCAAACCCTCGACCATTGAATCTTTTACCTTGATCCTGTAACCCCAAACCTTAGATCTTGGAATTCCTAATCTAAAACTAGAATTTGGGGTCAAACCCATAAATATGGACCTCAAACCCATAACCCTTGATCTTGGAATCCATCACCTAGACCCTAACCCAATCGAATTTGTAACCTAGACTCAACTGTAGAATTTGTCACCCCCAAACCCTATAATTGATCCACAAACCCATAATCACCCAAGGATTTTAACCTCAACAAATAAGCTGGCATATTAGACTTCTCCATTAGAGCATGATGAGATAAAAAGGTAATTACAAGAGCTTCTTGAGAGGGATTGTTATTGGAGAGTCTGTCCTTGTGTTCATGTTTGTTCTTGCTTTCTCCAACCCAAGAAAACACTTGAAGAACGTGTGTCTATAGAAAATATGTGGACAAGATCCTTATTAAGTGTAAGGTGCAAGCTTCTTCACAAAGGTGGACTTGAGATTGGGCTATTGATGGTAGATATGGATTAAGATAGACACCAGTGGAAAACAACATTCAAGATAAAGGATGGGTTGTATGAATGGATGGTTATGCCTTTTGGTCACTCCAACCTTCTATAGATGATGAATTAGGTGTTACAGTAATTATGGGGAGGATTTCTTTCTTAAAGGGAGTACCTCATGCATGTGGAATCAATAATGCAAACCTTGTGCATTTTAGTCCTATCACAATAACTAGCACATAAACAAGTGTGATTTTTAAATTTTTGGTACACGTTTTGGTGGCTAAAAAGAAGTCGTAATGGACTACTTGTCGGCTAGTTCGGGATGTAACGATAGAGCATTAGTGTGAGCGATTGGACCAGCAACATGGCTAGCCAAGTCCACCATCATGGTTGATTGTTGATCTAAACTAGCAACATCGTTGAACAAAACCAATGAGGTAGTTGAATAATTCCCTAAACCAATACCAAAACTAGCCAAGTGAATGATCATGGAACCTATAGGTCTTTATACGTGCAACTATGTGACGTGGGAGTCCTATGAAGCTAAAAACTAATATGCTTTTTAGATTTAATGCATTTTAAGCTTCCACATTGCCTATGGGTTGCTATTTAAAGAAAAAAATGAATGCGACTTATGAAAACCTACGGTTCAATTTATCTATGTGAAGTGATAACAAACTAGCATGTTGCAAGTTTTTCTAGTTGTGTCATTTGTTAATAGATCAAGATAAGGGTAGTAGCTCCATAAGAGCTGGCTTGCGATCAAGTTTTTTTTAATTGTCTAGTTGTGATTAATGTAAAGGTGATATTATGATAGCTAGCATGGCTCTAAAAATAGCAATGCAATAATAATAGATTGATGAACTAAAGAAACAAATGAGCTCCAACATTCAAAAAATTCACGATATCTGCATGCTTGGTAGATGCAAAGGTAGAATGTGAATCCTATTCCCACAAATTGGATAATAGGAAAAATAGGTTGCAAAATTGGAAAACAAGAATCTCTTGATAAACAAGAGATGCATGCAACATATATCATCATATCCTAAAAGCCCAAGTAGAAGCCTCAAGGAGAAGTCAAAGGTAGAAATTGTAGAGGATGTCTCATTGGATGCTGATGTGTTGTTAGATTGGTTGCTCGTGTTGGAGAAATATTTCAATGCCCAAAATTCGGATAACATGGATAGAATATAGTTTGAAACATTGATAAATGGAAATGTTTTCCATGTGGTGGAAAGACACAATATAGGAGAGAAGATACTATGTTGGTACCACACAACAAGTGGAACATACTCTCTAGATCCTCTAATGTCTGAGAGACTTTGTGGACATGATGACTCCCTTTAACTCTGATTTGTAGCATAACTCTTGAGAAGATGGTTGCGAGAGTAAAAGGAATTTCTTAGCACCCCCTAAACAAGCACAAAGAGGCCTAAATGGTTGAAAAAATAAAAAATGGCAAAGAAATATAGTCACATTGACATGTTGATGGGCTTCATTGCATGTGAAATGATAAATAATGTTGGAGCTATGAATATCACCAAAGATCAATTTGTAATAACACATGTACTATCTTCTTAAGTGTGGAGTGCATTATCAGAAAAAAATTACTTTTTAAAAAGAAACTAAAAGCTATGAAATGTGCCCTCAAAGGTGCATGCAATTGCAACACAACACTCCTCTGGTTTTTAAGAAGCTCAAGTAGTACACTTTTTAATGAACAAATCTTTCCATGCAATTGCAACACAACACTGCATACTCCCTAAAAATAAGTTGTCTCCTTTGGTTTTAAAGAAGCTCAAGTAGTGCACTTTTTAATGAACAAATATTTCCATGCATATGTAGAACAAATTTTTGATGTTTTTGAATAAAGAGTAGTACTCTACACAGTCTAAGATACATGCTTTGCATGAAAAATGTGTGCAAAAGACTATTTACAATAGTTTGACAATCTTATTTAAGAGTGAATTATTATAATGTTTTGGTCTTATGTAGATTAGTTTAGACACTAGGTTTGTCAAATTCCTTTGAGTGACACATAAGGGATGGTCGAGAAAGCTACCCATATGCCCTAAATGTCACAAAGTGCATCATGAATTCATAAAGTAGATGCAAAGAAGTTACAAATAGAAGCAGTATAAAGTATTAGCCATTCTACAAAAGTAGTCATATAACGAAAACAAAGCAATGCCAAAACACATACAAAGAAGTACCAAAGTAGTGACAAAGTAGACACAAATCACATGCAAAGCAATCATGAAGCACATATAATGCAGTGACAAAGCACTACAAAAACACATACAAAGTAGTCATGCAATGACAATGCACTGATAGAGCACTACCAAAACACATACAAATCACTACCAAAGCATTGAAAAATCAGGCACAATTCACAATCAAAGAACTTGTAAAGCACATTCAAAGCAACCACAAATAGAAGCAATATAAAGTAGTCAAAGCAACCATTGTATAAAAGTAGCCATGCAACAACAAAGTAGTGCCAAAACACATATAAAGTAGTGCCAAAACACATATAAAGTAGTTCCAGAACACATATAAAGGACAAAGTAGTGCCAAAACACATATAAAGAAATGGCAACAACAAAGTAGTGCCAAAACACATATAAAGAAATGCCACAGTGATGACAAAGTAGACACAAAGTACATATAAAGAAGTGCCAAAGCAATGACAAAGTAGACACAAAGCACATATAAAGTAGTGACAATGTAGTGGCATATGATAGTAGAAAGAAAACAATGGCATGCACTCTTGTCATCCACACCCGAGGGGCTCCAACGACACCTGGATGCATTGCAAGCTTTTTGTTGAGCATAAAGTAGTCATGCATATGACAAAGCATTACCAAAAAACATACAAAGCATTACTAAATCATTGACAAAGCATTACCAAAAAACATACAAAGCATTACTAAAGCATTGACAAAGCACATACAAAGCACTTACAAAGCACGTGCAAAATAGTGAAAAAGAAGTCATAATGCAGGAAAAGGAGGTAGAAAGTAATGCCAAAGAGTAAAATCAGCCATTGAGCATAAAGTAGTCATGTAGAGACAAAGCGACGCTGTAACACATCTCAGATGCCCAGTATGTATAAACCCTATCGATCACGTGCATTCAAGGCCTATTTGTAAAACCCATTATTTTATATAATACCCTTCTATATGTTAAAAATGTGTAAAAAATGGATAACAAAAATTCTTTTTGTTGAGCCCATGTGCTATGCTTACATACTTCCCAAAGCGCATGATGCAAAGTAGTCACAAAGAATATAAAAAGCAGTCAAAGCACATGCAAAAGAGAAACAAAGCACATGCAAAGCAAACGCAAGTATTTCATCTAGCTTATAGGGTGAGGGACGAGCAATCTGTAGTCTAGATTAGGGAAACTAAATAACTTGGCTATCGTGCTTGAAGTTTTCCATGCACAAGAAGATCTATTAGCTCATGTAACTTGTGGTGTGAGAACACGGTAATTTGTAATAAGATAAATGATCCAATTATTGTGCTTGAAGTTTATAGTATGAAAGTAGGGAAATTTGTAGTCTAGATTTAAGAAGATAAATGATCCATGCATAGGAAGCCTTTTCTTCCACCTTTCAAGGTATTCCATGACCCTAACTTGCACTGATCCTTTCTTCTTCTTTGTTAGCATTAACTCCTTCAGAGGGAGTGATTTAGTGGACAAATGATCTTCCTTTCAAAAAACTTCACGTGTATTGTCTTTCAAGTTTTCTTGAGAGATCTAGGTTTTTTAGGTTGAAGGTCAATGTCCAAATTAGACTTGTGCTAATAAAACCATGAATCCCCTCCTTTTGCTATTTTTAAAAAATGACTCTAGCCTACCACTCTTTACATCCCTTGCCTTTATAGCTCTCTCATGGCTCATCAATGCTACCATCTTTGTGCTCTTTGTCATGACTCATAATGCCATCCTTGTACTCTTCGTCATCCTAGTATTCTTTGTCATCCTTATGTTCTTCTTCAGGAGGTTGACCCTTACATAGATTTCTAGAGTTATAGGAAGCCATGTCATCATTAGCCTCCCTTTGATTGGTAAAATTTGAAAGCCTTCAAATGCCTTTAAGTGTCATAATTCAAACAAATTTTCTTGTCTCCTCATCAATTTTACAAATCCCTATACATCAATCCTTTGAAGCAACTCATTTAAAGTTAGATAATAAACATTAGAGATTACAAAGAAGGACAAAAATCTCGAGTGACAAAGTAGAAGCGTGCTGTCTTGCATGGGCATAATAAAAAACTAGAATGAAGGCCTAATAAAAAAGGCCTTGATTGGAAATGGATTGGTGAAACTTGATGAAGAATTGTGGGCTCCATATAGGCAACAAATAGTGAACCTAGCCTTCCATTTGGACAAGCTAAAGGTGCATTTGTGGTTGATGGCTTTGTGAACAATACATATTTTCTTCTATGGAATGGTTTATTAGAAGAATGACTCATTTGAGGTGCTGCAATTTATGATTATAGAACCACCAATCGATGCAAAAACACACCATTTCTTCTCCCAACCATTCATAGCCTAAACCTTTGGCGATTGTAACCATGAATGAAGTAGCTACCTCTAGTGTCATCCCCCCTCCTCTCGTCCCACTTTATTTGGTGCTGAAGCAGACATGGTTTTTGTAGGATTGCCTCCATCTTTTGAGTAGCTCTTTACTGAGTTTTAGCATCCTCCTATGTAAGAACAACAATATGTCCTAGTGCAATGTCATGTCTCCTTGCTCATGTCTTTATTTTACACATAGGATATAACTTCTTTTTTGGAAGATATAAGTATTGATGTTCAAAAGATTGACTTTATTTTAGTAGATTATATGTTAAGGTAATATCCTTGGGGGTAAAAGTTGTGCTACAATTGGGTGAATGTGCAAATTACCTCAACACAAATTGTCTTTTATGGATAGCAATAATTGATTACAATCCTTGTCACAGGAGGCAGATGGATCAATTGTTGATCAAGTGGGAGGGTTTTTGCAATCCTTTGCTCATCATACCTCATCATCTCTTCCTGACTTTAAATTCTTGACTCATTTTTTGTGTCCCCCTGGGCCTCCGATATTTTTCTCACCTCTATGTCCTACAATTTTGTTTGGGATTCCAACCCTTTCCCCTTCACTCTCAAGCTCTGCACCTTTTTTTGGAGATCGTAGTTTCAAGAATTGAGAACTGACAATCGATTTGATACAATATGATGGAGGCAGCTAACAATCGTCCATCTTGGTGTTCCTACAGCATGCGGATTCTTTGAGTTGGTCAAAAATATCTTCATTCATTCTATTTTTTTCCCATACATAAGTGAAAGTTACTTAAGTGCATCTACTATAAAGTTGACCTGGGGACTGTGTTTGCCTTTGTTGGGTAGGTGGGTAGCTACTATTGAATGAGAAGCATCAGAGCACAAGAAAATTGATGTGCATGGGGAGTTCACCAATCCAAGGACATATGTCATTTCACACATGGACTTTGGTAGCAACAACATAGATGGCAAGCGGGTCACTGTGATACAACACGAGTAACAATTTCTTATTTGAAGTCATTCCCAACTCTCCTCCCAAAATTCCTTAGGCTATTGAATCTCAACTCTTATCTCTCTCATGTTCTTTTCATTCAAAATTCAAAATTCAATCTCCAAACCCTAAACTGGATAGCCATGCCTTAGTGCCAATGTCTCACACATTAAAGTCCTAGACTTTATGCTATTGCATATGCAACCTTTTTTTGCCTCAGTATTGCTATATGCAAGTTGCTTCTCTCAGTCTCTCTACCTTGCCATTTGGAGGTATCTTAGGGATTTTGATTTGAGGCCATAAGTATGCGAAATTGAACCTTTCATCAAAAAGTCTTTCAAAAACCTTTGGGTCTCTCTTTTTCATGTTCTTTTTGAGTAAAATAACTCATGAGATGCAACCCAAGAGCTATGGAGGTGAGTCCTGTGGATGACATTGTGAAGTGTAAGCTCTTAAAAAATGGTTAAAAGGAGGTGATCTCTTCTTTGATGGCACCTCAAAAGGGACTCCCCACAGACTTTAAGAGGTTGGTGGTTTGCCCTTAACAGTAACGATCTTATGCATCCACTAATTTCACTCAAGACTTCTTCAAGATAGCAATATATAGAACATTATCAAACACGATGCCCAAGCAAGGTCCCATTCCCTCAAATTAAAATTCTTTGAGAAAGAAAGCATGCAACCTCCTTGCCCACACACCGTGTGGTTATAAGAATTATGTTACATAATATTGTAGAAATATGCTTAGCTGCTTCTTCTTACAATGTGTGTGAAACTTTGTTCTCTTGCCTTCCTCGTATATCATTTACTTTTTTGTCTTGAGGTGCTTTCAATAAGCATAGCATATGATATTGTTTTCTAACATACCTACTATCATCTCTTACTCTCCAACTAGTTACTGTCTACCTTTTTAATGCTTCATTGCCAACTATTTTCCATATATATATATATATATATATACATATATGTATGTATGTATGCATGCATGTATGTTGTATGTATGTACACACACACACACACACACACACACATATGTTCAAGATGATAATGTTGTGCTAAAATGGCTTTAATTGGTCTGAACGCTCGAATATTCTCCAAGCCTTTCACACAAATATTAATAGTTGCCTTAGGTAGCTAAATCTATCTAGCTTGTTTGCCCTTAGCCTGTTGCCCTTAGCCTAATGCATTCTACTCTATTTATTCAACTATTTCTTGTTTTATTGAGGCGATTTGGTTCGATTTCAAGCCTATCTATCCATTTCCCAAATTGTTCAAAATTTTTTTCGGGGTTATCAACCTTCTTTATGTGGATCATTTGTATTGACTCTCTATATACTCTTGGTATACTTGTGCTAGCATCCTTGTGATTATCTCTTAGGATGGGTGCATAGTGAGATATGAAAGAGGAGGCCTATATGGACCAACCACGTGGGTTTGAGGTTAAAGACACGGAGAAAAAAGTCTACAAAGTACAAAAAGCTTTGTATGGTTTAAATCAAGCAACTTTTGCTTGGTATTCAAAAATTGATGAAGTTTGCCTGAAAAGGGCTTCAATAAGATTTCATAAATTTATAATCCGTATACAAAGCATGATAATAAAGGCAATACGTTGATGACATTTTCATCACTGGCATTAAGAACTAAACACACACACCAATGAAGACTTGAGGCAGGCCTTTGACATGAAAGACCTTGACTTTATGCTTTTTTTTTGGAATTTTTTGCGTTGAACCCTAAGATCCAACTAATATTGAAGTGGACTCCAACATCTCCAACCAAAGGACGAAGGGAGATTCCAAGCAAACAAAGTAGTTGGATGACGCTCTCACTTAACAAAATCTTGGAAGGAGTCTCCAAAGGAATGTGTGAAGCCTCATGAGCACCATGAAAATCACCTCTGCAAATGGTCTTTTGAGTGCCATTAAAGTGAATTAGTGGTAGTTAAGGAAGAGAATGGTGGCCACAAGCATCAATGCAACTGGCTCATGGCGACCGATTGTTAAACACAAAGTAAAGAATTGTGAATGGGCGATGTTATGTCTAACATAGGACCAAATTGTTGTAAAACCAATGGCTAGTATTGCTACCTTTGTTAGGCAAATGTTAGATCCACACCATGTATGTAGGTCCTTGAATCTTATTAGCTAGGGTCCGTCAATTTGGAAGAACATGGGTATGTGTCGAATGTAGCGAAGTGCTGATGTATCTAGCTGGTTGGCCATATAATGAAAAAATCACTTTCTAATATTTCCTTGTATTTGTTCATATTTGAATCTCTCTTTCTTGTTCAACTTCTTGTTTCATTGTATACCATGCTTTGCATTCATTGCACTTTATCCACAATCGCTTGACAAAGGTCAACACTCACTAGTTATCTAGAAATGACAATTGCCCCACCACCCAAATACTTGAAGGGGGCCATGAGATGATAGAACAAAGCAATGAATGCATTTGTGCATTTGACATTAATATTGTTTTTCTTTTTTCTTTTAATACAATGTGCCAACTTTGTACCTTATACATTACGAAATTTTTGGACTAAAAAGGGGGTCTTTAGGGAATTACTAGAATATTAGAGGAGGGGATAAGGGAATATGGAATCCTTCAATGAGATTATGCCATGTGGACTTCTTAGTAATAGAGGCTCCCCAAATCTAAGGGAATTTCACCTTTTTTCCATACTTACAAAAACATCATTGGTGCGTCACAATGAAAATTACCTTTGGCCAACCTGCTTGACCATGTAAGACTCCTTGTTTTCCTCCCATCCAAACTATCCCCTAACTAGAACTATGCTCATGTTTCCCTTTAGTTCAACCATTTGGTCCATAACTTTGACTTCCAAACCAACTCTCTCACTGCTCTCTCTCTTCCAAAATGTTTCACCTCTTTCAACCATTTGGCCTAGGACTTTGACTTCCAAACCAACTCTCTCACCCCAACTCCTAGAGATGTCTGATGAGTCGAGCTCTCAGCATGGTGTCAAAAGCTTTGCAAAAAATCACAGAGGAACAATAAACCCTCTGTCTCCATGCCCTAGCCTCCTGAAAGACATCTCTAAGTGTGAGTGTGTGATCCATGGTCCCGCGATAATGATAATGGTGTCTCAAATTATGTCCGAGTAGGTGGAGGCACCTTTCACTAGTGAGGAGCTTTTGGAGGCCCTCAAGGCCCCTCGCCTTAGAAGTGGCTAGATGGTTTGACGCCGACATTCTTTAGGTGCTTCTAGGAGCACATTCACACACCCTTCCACTTGGCTTTTCAAGAGATTTTTTACTCTAGCTCTCTTCCATAGTCCTGAACCAAGGATGGATTTGTCTGATCCCAGATGGGGGGGATAGGTCGAACATTTGCCAGTCAATACTGATCACTATACTGAACACCACACAAGATTGTAGGAAAGATCCCAAGCTTGCAGCTGCACTTGAATATCATCCATGACACAAAGATAGATTTTATTCAAGAAGGCAACATCCTAAACAATATCTTCACCTTTTGGGTAGTCAATTGGTCCTAGGAGGAGTCTTTACCTATTGCAATCCTTCTTCTAGGTTTCGAGAGGGTTTATGATAGAGTGGATTTCTCTTTTTGTAGTGCACTAGATGGATGGATTCAATGGGTTTCATCCATGTATGTGGGGAGTGCTAGTTAAGTGGTCATTGGCAATCACATCGGGGAGGCCTTTGCTCTTTCTCACACAAATTTGTCATGGTTTCCCCCTCTCTCCCTTCCTCTTCCCTTTGTTGCGTAGAATTTGGGTTACATTTTCCAATCCTAGGCAGCATGCCTCATGAAGATGCGGCCCTCACTACATCAAAAGGAGGACCTACTAGACTCAGTGTTTACAGTTGACACGACACTCTTTAAGGAGGGCAAGATGCAAAGCCTAGAGGGGATCAAGATAGAATAGACCAAATAAGTTGGCTTCCTCACAATGACGACCAAGGAGATTCAAGAGATCTAGGATCGGGGGCTACACTTGGCTTCTAGTGGATTTCATAGGGGCACATAGTGAGGTACTTAGGCTGTCAAACAGAGCAATAGATCGCCCAGTGTGTAGGAGAGTGTGAGGTGCAAGATGTTGTACCAGAGCTTTGCCAAAAACTCTCTAGTAGGCACGACCCCTTGTGGCCAATGAGATTCTCCTGGATATGACATGGTATGTAGCCTCTTGTTGGTGCTTTCATAGAGGCTTTATGGGTTAGCTCAAGCATCTAATGCACATTTTCTTATCTATGGGCAGGTTTGGATGGTACGAGGAATACTAGGGCAAGGGTTTCTTGGTAAATCGTGATCTTGCCATAGGAACTAGGAGGAGTTGGCATTATTGATCCTAAGATGCAGAGTAGAGCACTTTTGGGAAAGCTAGTGGTACACAGTCTCACCTATGCTCCAAGACTTGGATCTCTTGCTTCAACAAGGGCTTGTTAAGAACACCACTCGTATAGGAGGTCAGTGGCAATAGTCCCACAAGTGGAATCAGGAAAGGTGGAAAGCTTGGGTGAACCAGAATATCAAGTTCAAGCTTTTCAAGGTGGGCGATTTGGTATTGGTGTATAACTCCAAATCGGGAAGATTTCTAGGCAAGCTAAAATTGAGATATCAGGGGCCATATCAGATTGTGGAGGGCTTGAAACAGGGAACATTTCGGATTGTGGACAGATTTTATATGAAGCCATTTATAGGTGTACATGAACCAACAGTCTAGTCAGAGGATCCATCCAGAGTCAAAAGTAGTGGTTGAGGCAATATCCAGATATAATATGGGGGTGGCGGTGGCCTGTATTCAGTGGACTAATAGTTTGCACTGCGGGTCACATCAAAGAGGTGGTTTAAACTTTACACGATTGATTCTTGTATTCATTTCAGTATCATCTCAGTCCTAGAACTCCATTGGAAAGTGTGCATAGTCGACTCTATCAATTCAAATCCCAGTATGCCCTCAGGCCTCTTATGAACCAGCAGACCGTTGTTAACAGTGGACACCACAAGCACCACCTTGCACGCTCAACCTGATTCAGATTCACAAACATAGTCGGATAGCATGGGCAAGAGAAAGGTGTCGTTTGAATCGTCTAGGGCACTGCACTCCAAAGCAAAAAGAGCTGGAGGAGTTGGAAGAGCAAGTGTTGGAGTCTGATTTGAAGTGTGCAAAGAGAGTGAGTCAGTATGTGTAACTGAATCGTCACCATTTGTTGATTTCAAATTTTATTTAGATGATGATGTATAGGAGAATCTAGTTTGGCTTCAAAAAATTGAGTTGGAAGGGTACCATGGTTGTCACTGGTGCAAGTGGCAAATCAAAATGCGAGCAGACGAACAGCTTGCTAGACTGCAGGATTCAGGAGGGTTCTTTAGCACCCAGCATCAAGTTGACAGGGAAGTGGTTTCCAAAGTCTTTCACTTGCCACTGCACCGTAATGCACCCACAAAAGTAGAGGTCAAATGCTCACAGGGTGGCAAAGTTTGGAATGCCTCAGACTACCCATTTCTACTACATGATTAACAATTGTAGAAGTTCAATGAGACAGAAAGATACTATGGTGTTGAGGAAAATTACAACAAGCACTACTTTGTTCAAATGCTTTCTAGAAAGGAAATGACTTATAGCTGCCCTAAATTCTAGATGGAACTTGCAAAGGGGACAATGTTGATAGAAGAACGCGTTTGTGGGCATTTGGAAACTGTGTTGAGTGGAAAAGGCTGGGTTTATGTTCAAGAAAGTCTTGCACAATTGGTTCCTAGTAGGAGGCAAAATCAAAAGGATTAATGTGTCCTTTATTTCCATTACATAAGAGAGTGGTGGAGGGAGTGCATCACTTGTCTTATAATTGTTTAGTAGTAAGAATCATTTGGAGATGGGTTGACGAAGTGGTTTGAACAATAAGTCTTATGGTAGTTTTCCCTTGTTTCAAAGCTAGATAGGCATTTTTACAAGGGAGGTTGTAGGAGTTACACTTACAGTTTGATAGTTGCCAAATTTAAGAGTAGTAGGTTTATTGGCTACTTGGGGAGTATGGGAAAGATTGATGTTCATCTTGGCAAGACCAATATTCAATGTTAAGGAACTCCAAGCAATTGTGAATCTATTTTCATCCATATGAGTTAATGTCCATGGGCCATAGAGAGTTTGGGTAGTAATAACTCTTCAATGTCACATAAGTGACAACCAATAGGCCCAAAAATGTAGTGCATTATAGTTGGCAATTATTGTAAATTTCAGATTTTGCGAAGTCACACCTTTTTGCAAGATTATGCCTAACCACGACCATCATCCTACAAGAATATTCATTAAGAAAAAGTTATTCACAATTAATGCAATAGAATCATTTCAAAACTGGAAACCATCTTTCCATTATTATATATGATACTTACCTACAAACAAAAAAATATTAAAGTATGACCAACATTATTATATATAATACTTACCTACAAACAAAAAAATATTAAAGTATGACCACCAGTCAATTTTTTTTCTCATATGCAAAATGTGTATGGATCTTGTCACATGTAAGTTGTGAAAATAGTTGGAATATAAATCAAAGCTTGTGCTTTTGGGTGTGGGAATGAAAAACAAAGCTCGAGCTTTTGGGTGGGAGGGCTAAGTTATTAAAGATGAGAATGTTCTTGGGGAGCAACATTATAGGGGTGGGCTTGAACAAAAAGATAGAGAAGGCCAAGAAAATTGCAAGCCGTCGATTTCTAACCATGGAGGCTGCCAGAGATACTTTGCTCTGGCTGAAGTTGACTAAGGGTGTTTGCCCAACGTTCATTGAATGCATCTCCAAGTGGGCATGCTCAAGGTGAGCCAAGTGTGTAAACACCCTAAGAGCAACGCCGGAGAAGAGCACCCTCAATGGTGACACCTGGGCCGAAGGCAACGGATATGCCCCATTCACAGCCGGACTGCATGTCGGCCGGAGAGTCTCTCCGTCGAAGTTCGTCCAGCACGAACAGCACCGTCGACGCCGATATGTTGCCGTAGTTCTCCAGTATGTGCCGGCTCGCCGCTAGCTTCTCCGGCACTAGCTGCATCGCTTCCTCCACCGCATTCAATATCGCAGGCCCTCCCGAATGCACCGCCCAGAACACGTCGTTGAACCCAGGCTTCCCCGGCGCATTCTCCAACGCCGTCTTGCAGAAGTTCCCTACGTGCTTGCTCACCAGCGCCGGTAAAGTCCTGTCCAAGTAGAACTGTAGCCCTTCCAGCTTTAACGTCCCTTCGATTATCTTCTCGGAATCCGGCGCTAGCACCTCCCCCACCCAGTGGATCTCGTACAGTGGCCTCTCAATCCTTGGCTTCGGACTCGCTCCCACTATCACCCCCGATGCTCCGTCCCCGAAGAGCGCCGTTCCCACTAAATCGTACGGGAACTTCTCGTTCGGCGCCCGGAACGTCGGTGCTGCAAGCTCGCTGCAGCATATCAGAATCCTCGACTCGGGGTTGTTCTCCGCTAAGTCCTTCGCCACTCGAAGTGCCGTCACACCCGCGTAGCACCCCAACATGTAGAGCATCACCCGATTTACGTCGGGCCTCAGACCCAAAGACTTTGTCAGCATCACGTCGGCCCCCGGAATGGCTATTCCGGTTAAGGTTGCCACCACCAGATGGGTAATCTCGGAGGCGGGACGTCCCCACTCTTTGATAGCCTCGACGGCTGCCTCATGTGCAAGCTTGGGGACCTCCTCTGCGAAGATGGCATTCCTCTGCTCCAAGCTCGGCTCTCCTGGGGTGTAGAATTCGGGATGCTCTTTAAGAAACTTGTCCGTCAAGATGGAGTACCTTGTCTTGATGCCCGATCTGTCACCTGCAGAAAACCAGGTGATTAAGACTCGAGAAAGAACTGTCGGTCGCCTACATCGAAAGAACACAGACCTTGACTTGAGCTTCATACCCCAACTCGTTAAGATGTCTTCTCTTCAACACACGACTAACGCTACCGACATGTAGAAACTGCGTACACAACAGAAAATGACATCAGAGATACTCACAAATGCGCTGCATCTTTTTTTTCAGCTCCTGCTTCTCGCTGCAGTTCGTGATGTCAAAGTACCAGTCGGTGTAAGTAGCCTGATCGATCTTGTTGGGGGGGTTGGCTCTACCCATGGCAAGAATGGAAGCACGAGGTTTCTCGACGGTGGGAGGGAAAACGCGGGGGCCAGGGGTGAGGCGAGGAGAAGGTGGTTCAACCCAGGTAGGGGAGAGGGGAAGAGGAGCGCGGGGGGAAGGCTGCTCGACCCAAGTGGTGCAGGTGCGGGGGGTGCCAGGAGCGGGATCTCTTTGCACCCATTCACGGCGACCTTGGGCAGCGACTTCGACCTCGAGAAACATGGTGCGAGAGGAAAGGTGGGGCAGAAACTGTAGTGTAAGGAGGTGGGAAGAGGAGAAGCTAGCAAAGGTAAAAAGGGTAGGGAGCAGAATGGCGAATGAGATGATGCTTGATGAAGGAGACGACAGCCCGTCGGCTACATATAGTTGCAGTTCTCTGACTTGTTCAAAACAAATATGTTCACCTTTGAACGAGTCCTTGGCCCAGATTCAAGCCTCCAAGAGAACGTGTGAATGTGCCTTATCTTCAATGACGAAAGAGAGGAAAGGCCAAACTCGATGGTAGTCTAGTAGTAGTCTACTTCGGAGGTGGGCGTGGCTTTGACCGGCACTGTGTATTTGGGCCCGGTGGCGACACGAGTCGCCCAAGGGCCTCGACGATCCTTGTGGCCATTGGTAATCACACCCCCATTAATGTGGCATGCGTGAACTTG
This sequence comes from Dipteris shenzhenensis, assembly GCF_047967505.1. Classification (NCBI taxonomy): domain Eukaryota; kingdom Viridiplantae; phylum Streptophyta; class Polypodiopsida; order Gleicheniales; family Dipteridaceae; genus Dipteris; species Dipteris shenzhenensis. The sequence continues at coordinate 36,378,941 of NC_141599.1, forward strand.
AAAAATGCACACCCCTCCCACACCTAGGTACATGCATTTCTCCCATGTGGGACTAGGCCTTTATTTTGTTATGTGCATCAAGATACGATGTTACTCATCCATGGTCTAGTGACGTGAGTATAGACAGTTTGCACACAAAAGCATGTATGGATACTTCTGCATGCAAGGCAATGTCACATTTTTCGGTATGTACACTCGCACATAGAAGCCTGCATGTATGTATACTTTGCATGGAACGCAAAGTTACTTTGGCAAACTAAGAACGAATTAAATTAGTTCAATAAATTAGGTAGAGGATGTCTAGAGAGAGTCGAGGATTCTCAACAAATCACAATTTAGATATGTTTCAAAGAAACTTAGTGCAATGGCCAATAAAAATGGAAGAGAGCTTAAGTTCTTAGACATCTCTTAGTCACTACTAATTGGTTTCAAGCCTTAAGCCTTGTATTATTAGCCTCAACTTTCAAGCATCTATGGACGAAGTCACCCCACATAAATCAAAGATTTATCATCCATGAATTTCATCCATAAGGGTTAGGAATAAGTGCTATTATATAGACCTTTAAGCTTGATAGTGCCACATTACTTGAAATTGTTGTAAACCTCTTGACTTAAAGTTTTTTATATCCCCTTGTGTGTAAAGTATGCTTTATCTTTCCATATAAAAATATCTTCCTTCTCCAAAAAGTTGTGGATAACAAATCAATTATTTGCTAGCTAGTCAAATCAAGTAAAGACAAAAAGTAGTCATGCCTCTTTTATATCATGTTCTCTAATATTCAATAATCCCTAATTCGATTTGTCCTAACTGAATCCAATCATACCAATGAATTAAATAGGTTTAATCACTCTCTTGGAAACTAGTGCATATTTATGCTCATGTTTTCCTCTCCTCTTCAACCTCAAGTCTCCTCAGTTGTGAGCACACTATTATAAACATGTAATTGCCCACGTGACCCTCGATCTTGACATCAATACGTGTTTTCATGACCTCAAGAGTTAGTCGTTCACCATAGGAAAAATATTCATGTCCAACATTTACATGTTGTCATAGGGCTAAAAATGTCACTATGTACATACATATATATATACATAAATATATACATACATACAGATAGAGATAAAGAGAGAGAGAGAGAGAGAGAGAGAGAGAGAGAGAGAGAGAGCATTGATGTTACTCAGGACCCCTAGCTTGAAAAAAAAAGGAAACATTTAAATCACCATAAGGTGGAGAGGAATGGGTTACGAGTAATAAGTTGTAAAGTCCCATGTAAAATATGCTACTTCATAAAAACTAAGTTAGTCATGGAAGATTTTTTTTAGAGGGATGCAAGGAGCATATCTTTTTCTCAATGGCCCCCTCTTTGAAAAGTGTTAATATTTGGCCAACAACTCATATATCTTTTGAAAAAGCATCATTCAATGCTTACACTATTTTCCATATTCTTATGCCTGATATAGTGCAATCTAGGCAATTTTTGGCAATAAATGGCTTTAAAGCCCCATTTTTCTCAATTTTCAGTGATGTTTCTTATCTTGTGGATAATTGTCCAAGATTCCCCAAATTTCACCCGATCTAAGAAATTGCCCCCAAAAGAAGCATTGGAGGTACGGTCAAGAAGGTTAGAACTTATGATCAAATTTTATGAACTACAAAACCAATAGCATAGCTTCAGTCAAGCATGCTATTCCAATATAATTAGAAAAAGGATAAGCTATTTGAAATGATTAAGAATATTTCAATATCTAAATCGCCCCACCCCCCTCCCCCATCATCTGTGCCCCCCTAAAGAAAAGGGTGCAAGGACACCCCATTGACACATGAAACAGAGGACTACGAAGCCCAATCACATTTAAGGAGCCTTCTACCAACAAGAGCTTATCTTTAAAGTAAGTGACTTCTCAATTTTGCAAAGAAGATAAATTAGGGAACTCCCACAAATCATACAAAAGAAAGAAAACATAAGGCAACTGAGATTTTTTGTCCATCATCTATGCTTACCCCCATAATCTTTGGCATTGGTTTAAGACATGTAGTTACTTATAGGTACATATGTAGCTATGACAATTTCATATAGACTTCGTTTTATAATTGAGAACATTCATCTTTGATTTTGAAAATGAACTCCAAAAATTGTGACCCATGGCTCACTCATGTTAGGTTCCATATTGAGTCTCTACATTCATTTGTGTAAAAATTTACCCACAATCCTTTGTTACATATGTAGTCATCACCTGCCCTAGTGAAAATACGTAAAGCTCATTTATAACATATGTAACAATCAAGACATCTTTTTCAATCATGTCATGTTTGCAATGCCAAAAGTGCACACCAACATTTATTGAATAAGTTATACTCTCACTTTAGGTTGGTAATACTTTCCTTTCAAAGTTAAAGTGTACATTTTATTTCTCCATTAAATGGACAAGTAACCTGACCCGTCTATGATGGGCTAGAGACCCACTTCGCCAGGTCTCAAGGTTGCAATAATGGATTGAGTTTAAGAAAATTTAAGGTTTCATTTATAAATCTCAAATGTTGAGGAATTTTAAGAAAATTTGTGAAAAACACACACACACACACACACACACACAAATATTCAAGAATTTTCAGTTGTCTTTCATTAAACCAAACTTCTAAACACACACACACACTCTCTCTCTCACAAAACACTAAATATTCAAATATAAATAAATATCTTATAATGTACAAAAGTTATTTCAAATCTTGGCTTATGATTCTCATGATGCTCTAACAAAAAAAAATCTCTATAACAGAGTACTTCAAAATATTACATCTGAAAGTGGAGTCACATGTTCGAACATGAAATATCCACTACCAAGGATCGAGTAATATGTCCAAATACACATCCGTGAACAAAGTCATAACTGAAAAAGAAAAACATGCCTAGAAAAGCATGCGCGGCATAAACATCCCTAGAAACATCCATAGAAAAGCCTGTGGCCATGTGCTCCATGTCTGCCATGTCCGTGTTGGCGACGAACATACCACGGACTACGAACAATCGGTTCTGGACCCACATCAAACAAACAAAAAATTTAAGGACTATAATTATTGAGCCATAAAACTTTTATAACTATATGTTGATACTTTTATAACTATATGTTGATGAAACCTAACTCATTCGTTAGAGTACTTACTCAGACGCAAAGGACTATGAATAATGGGGACAAAGGTGTACGTTTAGTCCCCATTTTGCCCTCGATAGAAAGCCCATAATCTCACACATGCATGGCAACCAAACCAACAGACAGTGATGGTATGTGGTCCATCATCTCCCAAGTGTTCTCGTCCCCCCAAAAGACGATTTACATGGAGGTTCATTACAAACCTTGAATCAGGAACAAACCTAAAATAAAACATTAGCATGTTTGCCCACTCATATATAACCCAAATAACATTTTGTTCCAACAAAGATAAGCAACAAACAGTATACATGTTTTCTACCCAAAGGTAGCTCTCTAGCTCAAGCAGGTCCAACAATAGTTGTGTGCTCTCCAGAGACCTCCACCCCGCAGGATTTGCATCTTTCTAAAAGTCAATGACTCTAGTATTAAATAGGTTGACATAGAACTTAGCTATCAAGCAATTATGTACTTGCCACCCGCAACTCTTGTTTCGGTGACAAATGTAAACTGCCTAGACATCCTATTGCATTGCAAGAAAGAGTATCAATCCATATATACAGGAAAAAACAATAGACTTTCTAAACCACAATTTCTAGAGAAAGTAGTCTATAGTATATTGCAAACCCATAACTTAAATGGAAAATCATTTTTCACAGAGTACACACAAAACTTCAAAAAGCTAGACATTGTCAAGGAAAGGACAAAGTCATGAAATATTACATCTCACTCAATATATTTGTATATATAGCTAGCATTCCCCAAGACATATGACAGTTCTTGGATTGAATATTGAATGAATAAAAAAGAAGCTATACAAAGCTTACATAAATGAAGATTTGCCACCCAAGAATGTCTTAGGAGGGCTTGAAAGAACAATGGTATACTCCTAGGCTCTTGTTGTTGTGCCAGTTGCAAAACTTCCTTGTATACAACATTTGTGGTAGAAGTCTTTTTTGTATCCTCATCACTGACATTAGAAACATTCTTTGGAATGAACACCTTAACAACGTTCGATACTTGAACACACGAGAATGCCACATACAACTGCCCATGATTGAACACAGGCGTCACCAACTACCATCATCTTGAAATATGATGTTATTGCACATTGGAAGATGAACCTGCAACCTTTGCATGTCTGGTTTTTCATCATGCATGGCATACTCATAAATATGCCAACATGCTTCTGATGCTAACACGTAACGTGCATCTAGGTAGCTACTGATCTCATCAATGCCAGCATTGACTGGGTCGTGCAACTGCCCTTGTCCTTCCGCACAATTTAGCTACATTCTAATGATTGCCCTATCATGGCCCTTGTATAAATACTTAACTGCAGTAATAGTGGAGCAAATTTCCACATTGACGTGTGCCTTGTACTTCAGGGACAGGAAAGGATTAAATGGCACAATCCATCGATTATCTATTCTACCCCCTTATACCTGTATCTACCATCATCGCAACGTATGTAAACATGATACCCATCATTGCCAACCATAGTAGACTGAGAGAATGCACGTGGATAGCGACGAAAGCATTTGCCTTCAACCATGCAAGTTGCAGAGACATTCATTGCACCACATGGGCCATGGACATTGCATTGTCTAATAATCTCATGCAACTCTAGGAACAGTGTTTTATCCGTAACTCTGCACACACCAATCGATCATAGTGACTGATCTCCAAAGTTTTGAAGGCACCTTCTAAAATTAACAGAATATGTGAGTGTGGTAGACCTCTCTTTTGGAACTCAATCACACATACGTATCCAGCTACCTTCCCAAACAAATTATCTTTTATAATCTATTACATCATATCCTTATGTTTTTCATAAAAAGCGCAAGTTGTCAAATTTGGTCGATCTTGTGCAGTTTCCTGGCAATAGCCCTTCAAATATTTTTGGCCATTTTGGATTAGATGAATGTGATAAATAAATCATGTTTTCCCTTTTTTCTCACAATCGCTAGTACATCCTTGCAGAGCTAACACATGTATCGAGGCCTTCCCATAAAAGAAGATGGGAGCACAACACTACGCCCTGCAACATTGCCTAGTACAGTGCATGCCCCATCAGTTGCATTTACCATGTCCATCAATCCTTGATAGAGACTTCTGCATGCAAAGAGGCTTGATTGTTGCGTATCCATACCATCCTAGACTCTTCTATGCTACTATATGCATCAACAATGTATTGCTATAGTAATCTCCCCCCATGTAGAAGACATGCATTTGTATCAGATCTCACTTGCAAATGGTATATGCATAATACTCTCTCTAGGTGACACATCTTTATCCCCGCATCTCATGCAGTGGTATGTGATTGGGAACATCACTATGGGGGATACATAGATGCCAGCCATCCTCACCTCGAGGAAACAAAAGAACATACATGAGTGGCATGTATGATCAATGCAAATTAGATATTCTAATGACAACCCCATCACGGCTTGAAATATGAATGTCTCAGGTGCCCAACATCGAAGTCATCCACTTGTCCTGGCATGATGGCAGCAACCTCGCTTGCTATAGGAGCCAAGTATTGCCTTGAGGTTGAGCGGCTCTCACAAATGACCATCCTCAAGTTTGCATGTGGATTTGTTCTCAGCACTTGTCCCACAGCTATCAATGCACGTGCATATGGATTGTACTCATGCATTGTACTCATGCATCATCCTTTGCAGCAACTCCAAAATGCCTAGATCCAAACCAGACATCCCATTCAGACGGTTTTACAGTTCATGATATGTATCATAAACATGCAATTGTGCAAAATGTGGCATCTCTTGCCTAGCCTCATCAGGCACACCTAGTGGTACACACTGCTGTGGACACAAAAGTTCGGTATACCCCCATTCCCAACGAACATGTGATCAATCTCGGCTCCCAATGACTTCTTAAATAGTTTGCTATTGGCATCATTTTTGTGTAAAAGAACTTTTAAAATCTTAGGTGGTTCTTCGAATGGCAACAACGACACGCAACCAACTTTGCAACAATGCTTCCCCACGATCCGATGCATATTTAATCGTGTCTTGTTTCCACAGTTGAGCATGGCAAAGACTGCATGTATGATTCATGGATCCAAGTTAATGAATAGCAGGAGCACTAAAGACCAGTGGATATAAAGATGGGTGCTCTACATCATCCCTTAATGGAAATCGATGCAAGATTGAGAGGCTTCCCCTCACACCTAAAACCACATCCCTATTGCCAACAATGCATTCTTGTGCTCTCAAATGATTAGGGGCCCTAGTTGCAACTATTTGAGTAGGTGTACTTATTACTAGAGCATCTACTACATTTATTTCACCAACAGATTGTTGATGCACATTACTTATTGCTAAGGTATCCATTACATTTCTTCCACAATCATATTGATGCACATTCAATGGAAAATCAGGGAGGGATGTATTTTCTACTAATCCCAAATGGAAAGAATCCTTTCTTGCATGTAGTTGCTCTCCCACACTACCAATTGTAGTGACCAGAATGTTTTGTTCTTGACTTCTTTGTTCATGCACTTAGTTCTGATCCCTATCCCTAAAGTTTGTACTTATGAACTCCACAGTTACTCTCAGGTTTCTAACACTTTGTTTTTTTGACATTTTTTTATCTGGCAACTCTACGACGTGCCTCATGTGCTGAATGCAATAAATTTATTGTATTGAGGGACCTTGAATTTTGTGCATTGCCATGCTAGACCACTTTGTCCGTGCATTTGATTTTGTTGTCTATATTGACCGACTTCTACACCCATAGATTCCTCAGTTATCCACATGACCCTAGTACCTTGTGTTTTCAACACTGTTCTTTGTCTAGCATGAACACAATGGGCCATCCGCGTTGAATCCAATAATCTTCTCCTATGAGGCCTTAGTGAATGTAATCTCTCTTCTATTCCTTTTGCCATCTTCTATTTACAAGCACAACTATATATATCTCATACTCCATCTTGTGGGGGTTAAAGGTCACTGTGCCTTTACCCTGGTTATGTACAATACTCAAACACATATATAAATGAATGAAAAAGAAGATTAGGGTGGTTTTGCACCCACCAAAACTTGTGTGGCTCTCTGTTTCTCTCTCTCCCTCTTCCGTTCTTGCTTATGTTGAGAGCACTCTCAACTGGTATCAAAGCTCGGGTGATCTAGTTGAGCATGCGTGAATGCTTGAAGCTCAGCAGCTCTGTGGGAGGAAGAAGAAGCTCTGTGGGAAGCTTTGTGGGTGACTTTACTTGCATCCGAGTGTGTAGAGATCTTGGAGGAACCTTTGGAAAAGTCACTTTGGTTTTGCGAAGTGGTTTTGAGAGCCTGTTCAGTGTTTTCAAAGAAAAAGTCGTTTTTTGAGCTTTTCCCTGTTCCGTTCAATGACAGAGACTCCGTATTAACTTGTAGAGGCAACTATTGCTTGATTTTGGTGTCCACTTCACTTCAAGATCTTGGAAACACCTTCATTCTTGAATCTGGGATCATTTCATTAGATTTTTGACTCACTGTGTCAGTTTCTACGTTTTTCTGCCCGGGTGTTGGAACTCAAGTTTGGAGCAACCATTTGCAGATCTCTCAGTTCCGGTGGACTCAGGAGGTCCTAAAACTTCTACGTTGCTCATCATTCGCACTCCGATGGAGTTTACAAACAGCTCTGTTTCCAAAAACGTTTTTTAGTCCGTGTGTTGGACCCAGTGATTGAGACCACGGTTTCCAAAACCGTCTGTCCCATTGCATTCCAGACACCCAAAAACCCCTACCTGTCAGTTCTTACACGATTCGGTGGAGGATTTTCAGAGTTATAGATCTCTGTGTATTCGATTTCGTCTCTCTGTTATGCATTTTTCATTCTAAGGTTTTGAAACCTTAGATTTATGCCACATGGCAGTGGATAAGTGTTGACTCCTATTTCTCACTCATCGGTTGGGATTTTGGAGTTCTGGCAGAAGAGAGATATTGCAGATTTTCTTGATGAGTCCGATTATGCAATGGCGCCCATGTTTTGAGGCATCTCAGGTTCTATTTTCACTAGCGGTCATTACCGTGAGACTATGATTTCTTGAGCATACCTTATGCAGATCACTCTGGTTGCAGTTTGAGCAGTGTGCGCTCATTTGTGGTGTGCATTGGGTTGTAGTGGATGATTTATAGGCCATTTGGATGCATTACAGTCCTTATTGGATGCGCTGATAGGCCCAAATTGCCTTGTGGGATGCTATTTTTATGGACGCTTTGCACATGGATGCTATTTTATGCTGAGGGCCAGCTTGACACATTGCAGGTGATGCACTGATAGTGCTATGCTCTCTTGGATGAGATATTATTAATGCATATGCCAGTGGACAGTGTTTGTGCTTGAGTCATTTGGCACTTATTGGCATTTTGGATTGCCATTGCAGTTGGCATTTTCTTTTGGGCCAGATTTGCTCATATGGATGCATAGGATATGCACATGAGTCAAATGCTTTGAGACATGAGTTTTGGTGATATTTCACTCTATTGTGGCATACACATTTGGGTGCACCTGGTATTTGGTGTGATTCTCTCTTGTAGGCACTAGCATTTGGGATTTTTGCTTCATTTGCATCATGGCATCCTCTTCCATGTCTGAAAAGGAGTTTTTTAGCATTAAAAACTTTGATGGGACAAACTTTTCTTTGTGGAAAGAACAAATAAGGGATGTGCTTATTCAAAAGAAGCAGATTAAACCCTTGGCAGGGATTGAAGCTAAGCCTACAAATATGTCTGAGGATGATTGGAATGAGTTGGATGCATTAGCAAAATCTACTATTAGACTTCATCTTGTAGAGTCAGTTTATTTCACAGTAGCAAATGAGCAGACTACAGAAGATTTGTGGAAGAAACTGTGTGCCACTTATGAAAAGGAAACTGCCTCTAATAAAGTTTACCTCATGAAGAGGTTGTTTGAGCTGCAGATGAAGGAAGGGGTCTCCATTGCTTCTCACTTGAATGAATTCAATATTATTTTCAGCTAGCTTCAGGCTCAAAAGATGAATTTTGATGCGAAGACTAAGGCAATACTTCTCTTACGTTCATTGCCATCCTCATGGGATACCTTCCGTATAGCTGTTAGTAACTCTGCACCTGGTGGAGTACTGAAATTTGATGATGTTGTGGGTAGCTTGTTAGCCGAGGAGATTAGACGGAAGTCTACGGACGGCAACAAGCAGGATGCAGCCTTAAATGTGCAAAGGGGCAGATCACATTTCAGGGGGAAGTCCCAAGAAAGAGGGAAGTCTCGTAGCAAATCTAGGGCACGGAACATTGAGTGTTACCACTGTGGCAAGAAGGGCCATATGAAAAAGGATTGCTACAAGCTGAAAAGAGAGCAAAAGGATAAGAAAAAGAATGCAAATTGGGGTGCAAATCAAAAGGAAGAGAGTCCAAGGGAGGACAAAGGAAAAGTGAAGATCGAGGAGACAATGCAGTCACACATGATAGTGATAATACGTTCTCTTCATGTCTAGTTTATCTGCAGAGTTGCTTACCACTTCAGATGATGCATATTCCCAGGATTGAATTTAGGATTCTGGTGCTTCATTCCATGTTACTCCCCATACGGAATGGTTTTCCACTTATGACAGTGGAAAGACAGGTTGTGTGCATCTTGGAAATGACTATGCATGTGACATAGTGGGAGTAGATGACATAAAGTTTTCTTTTGCAAATGGGACTGCATTTATTTTGAAACATGTGAGACATGTGCCTAAGTTGACCAAGAGTCTTATTTCAGTGGGTCGGCTAGATGATGTTGGTTTTCACACCACTTTTGGCTTTCAGAGTTGGAAAATTTAGAAGGGCTCTATGCTTTTGGCCAGGGGTGCCAAGTGTGGGACTTTGTATCCCTTACATGTTTCAGGGGTATTTGATCATGTTGTTGCAATAACCGAGCAGCCAAGCACTTCTTTGTGGCATTGCAGGTTGGGGCACATGAGCCAGAATGGAATGAAACTCTTATGCCTTTTGGGTTATGTACCGCATTTGAGTTTCTCTGATTTTGAATTTTGTGAGCACTGTCTCTATGATAGCCCATAAAAGAAGGGGAAAGAAAGAGTTTGAAAAGCTTGATTTGGTGCATTCAGACGTATGTGGTCCCATGCCTACACGGTCATTAGGCGGGGCTGAATGCTATGTGACATTCATTGATGATCCAACTAGGAAAGTGTGGGCTTATGCTATAGCTCGGAAGAGTGATGTGTTCTAAGTATTTCAGAAATGGCTGGCCTTGGTTGAGAATCAGTCAAGTAGAACACTTAAATGCCTATGGACTGACAATGGTGGAGAGTATCTCTCTCATGACTTTCAGCATTTCTGTGATACACGTGGGATAAAGAGGGAGCTCACATCCCCTCGTACTCCAGAGCAAAATCCAGTTGCAGAAAAGATGAACCGTACCATTCAAGAAAGGTTGCAATGCATGCTTTCCAATGCAAGTCTTTCTAGTGGTTTTTGGGCTGAGGCAATGAAGACTGTAGTGCATGTGATCAATAGATCACCTAGTAAGAGTTTGGATGGTGGTAATCTTGAAGAGGCATGGAGTGGCAAGAAGCCCTCTTACTCTCATTTGCGTATATTTGGGTGTGAGGCATATGCACATGTGCCAAAAGAAGCTAGATCCTAAGTCTAGGAAATGCATCTTTCTGGGTTATGGTGAAAGTGGAGAGATTGGCTATCGTCTCTGGGATCCAGAAGCAAAGAAGATCATACGCAGCCATGATGTAGTCTTCAATGAGAAGAAGATGCATAAGGCACCCATGAGGGATGTGGAAATGAGGAGAATCACTTTCCAGGATGTGAATCCACCTACATATGTTGATAGACAGTAAGCTGTCCATGCACCAAATGTGCAAGAAATGGTACCACCAAGTACTCCCATAGGCATACAATCAAGGGTAGATGATGGATCATCTATTGGTGGAAATGATGAGCCAAATGTGGCTGATATGCAGGTGGGACAGCAAGCTGAAATGCCTTTGAGAAGATCATCTAGAGTGTCTAGACCGCCTGATAGGTTTGTTCCAGGGGTAGACTATGTGATGCTTACTGATTGCGGGGAGCCTTCTTGCTACAGAGAGGCTATGATGCGCGAGGATCAACGCAAGTGGGAGTATGCTATGTAATCAGAGATGAGTTCACTTATGAAGAATAAGACTTGGGACTTGGTTTCTTTGCCACATGGAGAGAAAGCATTGCCATGTAAATGGGTCTACAAAATGAAGGTCACAAGTGATGATGTGCCTAGGTACAAGGCCCGTTTGGTCGCTAAAGGGTTCAAGCAAGAGAAGGGTGTGGGCTTTGATGAGATATTCTCTCCGGTTGTGAAGATGACCACACTTAGATGCATGCTTGGACTAGTGGCATCAAAGGATATGGAGCTTATGCAGATGGATTGTCAAGACAGCTTTCTTGCATGGGGATTTGCATGAGGAAATTTACATGGTGCAGCGGGAAGGCTTTGAAGAAAAGGGCAAAGAGCATTTAGTTTGCAAGCTGAAGAAGAGTCTCTATGGTTTTAAGCAAGCGCCTAGAGAATGGTATCAGAAGTTTGATGCTTTCATTCGGTCCTAGGGTTTTAGAAGGAGTGAAATTGATCACTGCCTCTACACTAAAAGGGCTAAGGATAATAGCCTGATACTCCTGACACTATATGTGGATGATATGCTATTGGCTAGCAAGAATAATTATGAGCTAGATGCATTAAAGGCCAAGTTGCATGAGGCCTTTGATATGAAGGATTTGGGACTTGCAGGTCATATTCTTGGTATGCGCATCACGCATGATCGGAGTTGAAAACTCCTTTGGCTTTCACAGAAGGAGTATGTTACAAAAGTATTGCAGCATTTCAATATGGAGGGGGGGAAGGCAGTGAGTACTCCATTGCCTCCATATGTGAAATTGAGTCATACAGATAGTCCCAAATCAGATGAGGAAAGGGCCATGATGGCCAAGGTTCCTTATCCATCACCAGTTGGGAGTCTTATGTATGCTATGATAGCTACTAGACCAGACATTGCATTTGCAGTGGGAGTTGTTAGCCGGTATATGGCTAATCCAAGAAAGAGGCATTGGGAGGCAGTTAAGTGCATCATGAGGTACATGAAGGGTACCAAGGAGATGTGCATCTGCTTTGGTAGAGGAGACATGCGTGTACTTGGGTACACAGATTCAGACTATGCAGGGCATGTGGATAGTAGGAGATCCACTTCTAGTTATGTGTTCACCTTAGAAGGTGGTGCAATGTCGTGGATGTCTCGCGCACAGAAGTGCGTTGCTTTGTCTACCACAGAGGCTGAGTATGTTGCAGCCACAGAGGGTTGCAAGGAGGCTATATGGCTTGATCGGCTAGTGGGAGATTTGGGGATTCATACAAGTGTACCGACATTGCATATTGATTCCATGAGTGCTATTCAGCTAGCACGGAATCCGGTCTTTCATGCAAAGACCAAACACATTGAAGTCAGGTACCATTTCATCAGGGAGGTACTTGAGGACAAGTGCATAGAGCTTGTCAAGGTTCATACAGATGATAACCTTGCAGATATGCTGACGAAGAGTCTACCTAGTGAGCAGTTTGAGTATTGTCATGTATTGATGGGCATTGGATAGTATGCTCACTGGTTGTTCTCCCTTAAAGGCACTTGTCCTTTAAGTAGGAGGTTGTGGGGGTTAAAGGTCACTGTGCCTTTACCCCGGTTATGTACAATACTCAAACACATATATAAATGAATGAAAAAGAAGATTAGGGTGGTTTTGCACCCACCAAAACTTGTGTGGCTCTCTGTTTCTCTCTCTCCCTCTTCTGTTCTTGCTTTCGTTGAGAGCACTCTCACATCTCTCTCTCTCTCTCTCTCTCTCTCTCTCTAACATAATCAACCTTAGTTTATGAGATAGATAAACAAATAAAATTTATGAAATTTTCTGATTTAACCTAACCCTATACTGTGGAATTATCCTCTAGAAAACCACAATTCTAAGCTCATTCTTCATAGGCTAGATTATTGTGTAGGTTGCTCTATTGTGATTCAATCCTATAAAAAACTGGACCCCCTTAGGTGGTCGAACCCAAATGGGCCCTGCATATAATAAGGTGGTTAAACCCCTCTCTCTCATCCCTCCTGGGACTTTTTGGGGGAGAGAGAGAGAGGCTATAGCATGGCTATCGAACAAGGAGTGGGACCCCCGCACCCGGTGCTCCCCTTAGTGGACGCCTGGCATCCTCTACGTCTTCACTTGGTATCAGAGTAGCTTGGGTGTGCAACTCTCATGTGGCTATTGTGGCTTTAGATCTCTATGGCTGTGCATGCCTCAGGAACTAGCGACTTGTGGCAGACCGATTAGTAAACTGTGTGTTGTGTAGAGAGTCGTGATCTACACGATGGGCATTGAAAGTGATGTCTCCGTGGAGAGTTGATTCATGATGCAATTTTCATGCAATAATGTTGGCAGTGGCAACTCGCATACACCGATGGGGCTAGCTGGTTGCATTTGGTGGTGACACATGTTTGGCACTGTAGGAGGACTTTGATTTGTCCTACCCTATGTAGTTTCGTGTACCACAATTTATGGTGGGGTTGCCCTTTGGTCTGGTTGGCTCACCTTTCAAGGTGCTTAGCCACGGGGAGTGTTGGAAATAGGCTAACCCCTTTTGGTGCCCCCTTATGTGGTTTGTGGCTAATGGCAAAAATATGGCATATGGGCTCATGGAGGCACTTGTGACACGTGTACAATGGCTTACTAATCCCATAGGCAATGTGGGGATTGATGGGTCTTGCATACAAGAAGGTGGTTGAACCCCTCTCTCCCATCCCTCTTGGGACTCTTTGGGAGAGAGAGAGGTATAGCATGGCTATGGGATAGGGAGTGGGAACCCCCGCACCAAATGCTTCCCTTGGTGGACATGTGGTGTCCTCTGCGACTTTAAACAATGTTTCCTAGGAAAGAAAAAAATTCAAACCTCTACAGTAAATTTTAAATGTTAATGATTTTAAATTTTTATTCATTGAAAAAGTATCACCTACCTGTACTAACAAAAGGAGGCAGTCATGTTCTACACACCTCGTGAGCTAACAACTAGATGAGGCGCCTACCAAAAAAACAACCAAAGAAAAAGGAAAAATCCATCAAACCGTATGTGCATTAGTTTAAAGCATATGTGCAATGAATATATATTGGAGACATGAATTATTTTGTGCAATGAGTCATGGAATATATTCATCTCTCTCTCTCTCTCTCTCTCTCTCTCTCTCTCTCTCTCTCTCCACATCGAAGACATTCTCTCCAATTATTATTATTTTAGTATGATAGGAGTGAGTCTTTATACAATGTCTAGAGTTCAAGTGCTTCCTTTTTAATAAAATGTCTCCTGTGATTGCTTTTATAAATGGAATTGTCATTTCCTAAATTGTGTGCTTAAACCAAGTGAATGATCTAACATTACCACACACATACTTTAAAATAGCATTCCCTCTCTCTCTTCCTAGCACAATAGGTTTTTCTCCAATCACCATCATCTAACCCTACAAACATGTCTGAGTGTTCCCCTATAGCATTAACCACCACCCAAACATTGTGGAAATGTAAAAGAAACATTCCTTCTCCCTAATATCAATTCTATTGTGCAAATGTGAAAGAAACATTATGCAAATGTAAAAGAAATGTTCCTTCTCCCTAATCTCAATTCTATTGTTCCTTTGACCCTGCATAGCTCCTTGGAATTCATATGAACACACAATTGAATATTGGGTTAGAAAGGCTACTTTGCTGAAAAATGTAACAAAATAGGGAGGGCCAAAACCTTAAACTCCCTACCAAAAAAAATTTGTGCTCAAAAGTTGATTGTTGAAAGTTTGTTGTGCTAATCCAAAACTTCAATAGCCCTTTTCTTGAGTTTCAAGAATAACCTATAAGAACACCATGATGAATGCACTATAGACCCTACTCTCCTTTACTTAAATCTCTAATGCATGACCCATTAACCCACCTCCATGCATGATGAGTAAAGCTAAAATATGTAAAAATGACTACTCAAAAGTATGTTAAATTATTATCTTAAAAACATCTTAAATCTCTCTCTCTCTCTCTCTCTCTCTCTCTCTCTCTCTCTCTCCACATTGAAAACATTTAAAAAATATTATTATCCAAGAATATTAAAAATATAATTATGTAAAATATGTCTTAAAACTTATTATTTTAAAAACATATTAAAAATGTTGAATGATATTCTCACAATAATAAAATCATAATTCCTTATATAAAATCACCATTCCTTATATGAGGATGTTTGAAGGATAACACTTCATTGAGTGGATTGAAAACAATTCAATAGTTCTAGGGCATGTTCTTAGTTTTCCTGTATCTTACTTCTTTTCTTATTTTAAACTTGCCATGTGTTGCGGAAAGGGGAGTTCCATGTCCCAAGAAAAAAAGAGTATCGCATGGTGAAAGGAGGAGGCAAAAAGAGTTTTTAAAAGATTTTTTGGAGCACTATAAAAATTTTAAATTCTTGGAAAATATAACTAGGTGCCCATAGTGTTCATATATGAATACCATGGAGTTTATAAACATATTTCCATCTCCCATTCTTTGGGTACGCACACACATCTATATCTATGGTGGAGGGGATCTTGAAATCAAAGGCATTTTAACATCCCACATTGAGACCCAGTGGAGCGGGTCTAACCTATCGTAGATGGATCAGCCACTCGTAAACAAAACAAAAATAGCAAGGAACAATCCATCTCCATAATTCAAATATAAAATTAATCTAACTTGCAGCACCTTAAAAATATCATTCAAACAAACAAAATAAAATAAAAACATTTGCAAAATGCACACAAAAAAACTTCTCCTGCTAAATAACTTTAGGATCTAACTTGCAACACCTTAAAAATATCATTCAAACAAACAAAACTAAATAAAAACATTTGCAAAACGACATAAAAAAACTTCTCTTGCTAAATAAATTTAGGATGACCAAAGTATGAAAACTACATAGAAGGATTTTGGGATCCTTTACAAAAACCGATACAGAGTATCTCAATTTTCATGGCTTGCAACCTGCTCTAGTCTATGACTCATTCTGGTCATCAAAGCGGTTAACCTATTTAAACCCACTTTAAACATTTACACCTCAATGGACAGTAGATGAACATGTTCTTTCAGCTTATCAACTTGTAGTCTACACCCATTCTCGCATACAACTGACCCTTCTCCACCTCTCCCTAGAAGTTGTTGCATGCATTGATTGGTGTCCTTCACACTGTTCTCAATTTGAATAATCTTGGCAATGAGGGTTCCAGAGGATCCCCCCATGTCTCCTGTAACTACTCCACCACCATCCGAATGGACTTTTGTCCATAAAGAGGTCAAGGATCTTGTGTTCATGGCACTTAGATCTTTATTACTCTCACACATGTCTTGAATTGATTTTAAACGACGTTCGGTAGAGAGATAATTTTGCCTTAAAGATGATAACCTCCTACTTGCTCGCTCAGTCGTAAGGCTTGAAGCCCCCCCCTTCCAAGTCGTTTCATTATAACAATAGAGCAACATGCATGGTTGGGCTTAAAATGCCTTGTAATAGCAATAGCATTTTGTCTTGAAGGCAACTTGGGTGCCTAATTTGCTCCATGGTTAGATGTCTCTGCCCTCGACACTGCTTTCATCGCACAAAGGCTTTGATTGCCTTTTGACTTGCAAAAGCTTTTTCTGCTAAGTTGCCGCCTCTACATCTTTGAATTTGACCTTTCCCTCTACTCTCTTATCCTCCTCTGTCCTCACATGCCTGAAGTATCTTTACCCAAAGACCCTATGTTTGACCAAAAGTGTGTTTAGCATAGTCAACTTTGTATATGCTACCAAACACTTTCAAGATAATGAATTAGCAACAACAGCAAATTTTGAATCCATGTATGTTGTATTTGGTGGTGTGACATGCTCCAATGTACTTGCCGTTTTTAGAGGAAAGAGCAAGACATTGTTTGGAGCTTGACTATGTGATTGCTCTTGTAGCAAACATATAAACACACCCTTTAGGAAGGATCTGGGGACTATGATGATGCTGCCAACAAATGGGCTTGCACATAACCTCTATGGGGAGGCATATGGGCTAGTTTATATGGCCCAATGGAGGGGCAATGGAGCTAGGGTAGAGCCTAGTAGTAGCTGTAAGAAAAAGGGCTGATCATTTACAATATATATCTACCATAGTGCTCCCAAGAATTGTCTTCACCCAACTTTTTGCATATTGGAAATATCCAACAATTCATTTCACAACATAGCATTCCACAAAAAGACTATGCATATATATTTTGTAGATGAGGAGATTGTAGATGGTGTACCTCTATGACCTCATGGATCCCTCTTGTCCACCTACCTTTTGTGCATAAATTAGTTCAAAACTTCACTTATGATTCTCATGATGCTTGATGACACGCACTCTTCCTTTGTTAGGATGACCAATGAATGTAACAACGTTTCCACTGTTGAACTTTGCAAACTCCACTACTCTACTAGTTTTAGTTGATACCTTGATTGTATCATTAGCTTTAATCAAGGGATCTAGATATTTGATCCTATGGCCATTGTATGTAATGTCTTGTTACTAAAGTTGGAAACCCAAACCTTGTTGAGTTTGTACTTTTGCTCTTTACGATTTATGTATATATATGCATAGTTTGAATGTAGTTCCTTCAATATAAAAGATTATGCCTCTCAAGTACCGTTAGGATGAAGAGGCACGGGTGTCGCTCTCATCATCAAAGCCATAAAATTCAAGATTTGTTGATTTACCATAATCGCATGTACCTTTGAGATTTTGAAGAACTCCTTTTAGCTATATCTAGGTGAGTCTCTTTGTGATGTTGCAATAAAGGATTTTATTTTATTACATGGGTGTAAGGGTTTAAAGTCTGGCATATGCAACTGCTTTACAATTATTTAAGCATACTTGCATTGCATCAACATAATGCCACTTGCATCTATCCATATTTATATACTAAAAAAATGATAGACATCTTCCATTTCCTATAATTTGATTTTTGACATAAGTTTTCCATTTGATCCTTTGAAGATCAAGTCATCCACATAGACATCCACATAGAGAATGACAAGCACTATGTGTTGTGTCTTCTTTTTCATCTATAGCAAAGGATGTGAATTTGATGATCGAGTACCAATACTAATAAAGTGACTGAATTTTGGCATTCCATGCTCTCGATGCTTATTTCTATCCATACAAGGATTTGGCTAAATTGCAAACTTTTTGCTCTTGGCATTTCGTCACCTAGACCTTTGGCATTGCATATAGATGTATTCATCTAGAAAACCATTTAAGAAAGCATTGCATATAGATGTATTCATATAGAAAACCATTTAAGAAACATTCTTACATCCATATGATTATTGGCCAACCAAAATGCCAAGGGCATGCACTACTAGAAAACTTTATATAAATTTTGTATTCAAGGGGTGATACTTAAATCCCTACCTATATACAGCTCCCATAAGGCCAAAACATGTCGGGTATAGCCATTTTTTGTGAGGGTCTAGGGAGTATATTACATATGGTTAACTTAAATGATCTTTAATTTATGCATTCCTCGCAAAGTATTTTGAAAGGGTTGGTGTCAAATTATTGCAGAATGTCCTTCTTGAATGAGTCACGTAACCATTGCAACTGCTATTTTCTATATGAAGTATGTATCCTAGACTATATATGATAGACTGGATTACTTTTAAAAAAGTTTATCTACACATACATATCCTATACTATATAGGATATAATGACTTGTTTATAAAAAAAGGTTTATTCTACACATACATGCAAGCAAATAGTAAGCTTGTGGCCCTATTTCGCTAGGTCATTAATTTAGGGACCAACCTAGTGGTCAAAACAATGAGCTTGCTAGGTTAATGAATATACTTTCCATGTAGTGTGTGTTTTATTATAGTTAGATAAGTTCTTAAGTTTTTAAGCCTTGGATAGCTAGCCTAGCAATTGTAATAACAAACTGCTTGGCCAACCAACCTAGTGGTTGGAATAAGCTTGTTGGCCCTAGTTTGCATGTATTATGGGTTTTAATATAGTGAAATAATGTTCTCAATGCATTGATATGTTGATTTCTCTTAATATTTAACATCATTTCAAATAAGGATATGGCCATCATAGTGAATGTAATTTGAAGGTGTTTACAATTACCTATTAACATATTGTTGCATGAGTAAATAGAGCTTACCTGATATTTATGTCAAAGAACTCTCATGTAAAAATTAAATAGAAGATCTTTAAGCATTGCAAGCCCTGTTATGTCAAGAGACTCAAGACAAGAATGTGTGTTAGTGCATAACACACATAGCCTTTGACCTAACCCAACAAGCTTTGGATTATTTAAGATGTGGTCATGATGGAACATCACTACATGGAGATAGATGCCCATGTTTCCAGATGAATATTGTATCTATTGTACATGTGTATCCTGATCATGTGTAGCAAGGGCAAACAATTTTGAAATCCTTATAAGGTTCTATGGTAAATCTTATGATTAGTCCAAAGAGAGACTTTGAGCAGTATCGCATTGAATGCATTTGTGGCAAATCCCCATAATGTGTGTGAAGCATGAGCAATTTATCTACTGAAATGGAAATAGGATAGATAGTATTGTTGTAAAATATTATTCCAATGCAAACGTATGGACCTAAGAACACAACAATATTTGTGATTGATTTTGCTAAAGATTACTTGCTTCAAAAAATATAGTGTAAACACAAGTACAACAAGTAAGTAACAATTTTACTGCATACCACCTATAGCCATCTGCTTGATTTTGGACTAATACTACACCTAATAAGTCCAAGGAGTTTAGGAAGAGCATCACACATACCATTTCTACATTTTGGATGATAGGAAACATGATACCTTGTTTCTCTAGCATGCTTTTATATTGCATTGGTATTATGATCCCAAGTATAGGAAATAGTAAATGGTGCTTCTTCTCAATTGAAATCAGCCTCCTTGTTTCAATGTTTAAATCTTTGACAACCAATATGGTCCCCAAGTATAGAAATAGTAGATGGTGATTCCTCTCAATTTAGATCAGCCTCTTTGTCTCAAGGTTAAATATTTGATTAGTTTAAATAAAGATGGATTTCTTCGGCTCCATACATGGAAGGGGGGAAATGTAGAATTTATTTGAATCCATCCATGGCAAGGAGGAACATGATGGATGTGGTGGCATGATTAAATGATCTCTTTATTGACATCAATTCACATGCCCTCAAAATAGGATGTAGAATGCCCATTATGCAACAATATTGATTGCATCTAGCCTCCCCATAGGTCACAATCAATATAAAGTAAGCCTCTCGATCTAAGGGATGAAACCAACATACAATGTACCTCTCCATAGGAATGAAATCATCATAAAGTAAGAAAAGGCTTAACAATAGTTTCGTGCATGGAGTGTCCTAAGAAAAGAGGTTTTTGACATGTAAAAGAAAGGTCAAATCATTTGCAACCAATATGGTGTCATCGACATATAAAGCAATGATAATAAAAAGTGGTATTGCTACTTCAAGTATAAATCTGGATCAGAAGAACATGAGACAAATCCATGTGATTGAATAAAGGAATCAATCTTTAGGTAGCAGGCACATGAAGCATGTTTCAAATAAAAAAGAGCTCAATGAAGGCTTCATATAAGTTGTTCCTTTATTGGAATGATAAAATCAAGTAGTTGTTCCATATATACATATTTCTTGTTTGAAGTCACCATTGAGAAAATCTATTTCAATGTCCATTTGATGAAATTCTAAATGGAATTTAGGGGCGAATGCACTATCTTTGACGATATTTCTATTCAAGGCTATGAATTCTTGCTCATTGGATTGGCCTTTTTTTGCTTGAATGGCTTGATTCCTGACTTCCTCACCAAGTAACATTGATTATATATATTCCTTCAAGTAATGAGACTTACCTTTGAATGGCAATATTGTAGACTAGATTCTCATATCCTTCATTTTGCCCATTGAAAATGACTTGAACCATCTATATGGGCTTCATAGCCTCTCCTACTATCACAACTTGATTGTTGATATTTTTTATCCCTAGTATATAGGCAACGATTAGATGCATTGCTATGTAGAAACTCAAACTGGTCTAGTTTTTGGATGTTAGAACTTTGGACATGTGTCTAGGTTCATAAAGACTTGAGAACATATCCCATGTTGTCGTTGATGCCTTGTATATGTTTAGTTGTCCAAGCATGACATCTTGAACATTTTGCTTCATCAACAAGTGATAGGCATACTTATCTTTTTTATCCCATTCTTCCTATGCTCGAGCAATGGCAAGATTTGTTGGGGGCCACCAGATCTAGATCAGCTGCCCATTATGGTTCTAAGAACACACTATCTTGGCTCAAAAGAGACACAAAAGCCATCTTCTTTTGCATTAATCACTCCAAATTTGATCACACCTCCTTACTTTAAAGGCAATGGTCTCCAAGGGGTCTTTCACCCCATGTGGAGGAGAATGGACTAAACATCTTTCCTGCAATAATAACCAATCCAAATCATCTTCCTTATCAAGCGCAATGGTTCTATCCATGAAAAACAAAGGGGAGAGAACCGAGATAAAGTTTACTCTTTCTTAATGGAGTATGCATCCTTTGGCTCTAGATTCCTAACACATCATGGTCTCTGCATAGCCTACCATCAAGATCAATGACTATCTTGTCATTGAGCTCTTTCCACATCTTATTGCATCCATCCATAAAGAATCTTTACTAAAGATCTCCAAGACTTTAGAATGTGGAACATCACTTTCATTCTTAATGTCGTAACTTGCATATGCATCAAGTTCCAGAATATCAACCTTGTCAACAATTTCTTCATCGAATAATTTAGTCATTTCTTAAAGCATTTATTCATCAACATAATTCAACAAAGGAGAAATGTTACTTGAAGGAATAAGCCTATTAATAGCCTTGACTAAAATAAGCATGGAAGGACCTATTGAGTCCCCATGTTTGAAGATGTATTGACTAAACTAAGAATAGAAGAAGTTATTAACTCCCCAAGTTTGAAGATGCGTTGGAACTTGTGTGAGGAGGTGAGCCATATCTTTTGACATTATTTCTTCTAATCTTTCCAAGGTGATGGTTTCTAACATTATTACTATCAAAATTTTATTATTCTAAATCAGGGTTTGAAGTCTCCAAAAGATGCACTCATGGGATATTAGAATGCTCTAAGTGGTAGTGCCCTCTTTGGTTACAATCATGATAAGCTATCCTTAACTTTTCAACAACTGTGCTCTTCTAGCCTTGGACATTAGGTCTATTGACTCAAATTGAAGATCATTGATTACATTTTTATGAATTGGAAATTAAGTATATAAGGGGAAATAGAAATATTGTAAAAAAATAGGTATAGTGTGAGGTTGTGCCATGACACTACCTAGGCTCTTAATAAATAGGAGGAAGGAGTAAGAGGTGCGCATGCCTAATCTTTTAAGATCCTATCAAAATTACCCTTTCCTAATCCATATTAATGGGTACTTTCCACACCATTTTAAGCCAAAACTTATCATTAACTCCAATCATTGGAGTTAGGATGTATTGAGCCATTCTAATGGCAAACCCCTTGCTATCAAGCTACATACACTTAAGGCTCTCTAGAAGAAGTGCCAATTTATCCACATATTGATGTTCCATTTGTCCATCAACTTGCCTTAACTAGGACACCTATATACCCTGGTGTGGTCTTTTTTCTTGTTAAAATGCTCCACAAGAGCTACACACAACAATGACCACCTTTGCTTAAATACCTTGGCTTGATTACAAACCAAACTTTGGTGGGCCCCTCTAAAGCATGTATCATCGTGATTCATTTATCCTTAATTCAAAATTAAGTGCAATGCAATAGCAAAGCTAGATAATCTTCTAGGCTATCTTGGTCACAAATGATAGGGGCCTCCAACATTTTCTCCTACTATTATTGAAAAATAGGGAGAACTCTTATGAGATAAAATCATTCTACAGTATCTAGCAAAAATTTTCCCAAAACTAGCAACAGTGTTGCACCATTAATTCCCATACAAGACATGCATTAAATTGTCAATGTCGCTCCACGTTGCACCTTTTGAGAAATTTGCCTCCACCATGGGTAGAGCTTACAAAAACACACTTTTTCTTTTTATAAATAAAGAATTTTACATTCCAATGAAAGCTATCAATATTTGAAATTTAGGGCAATCCCCATGAAGAAACACCATTGGGGGGGCACTTTCCAACCCCTTGAATCTAATTCATGACAAGTTGTAAGGTCTAGTCTCAGAGTTGAAGTTTATGAAGAGCATAAAACTTTTAGCTCATCAAAATTCCCTCTATGCTAACAGATATAGATTTTGAATTTTTGGCTACAAAGATTAAAACGTAAACATGTGGCTTCATTTCTATGTCAATGATGTGGCCTAGGGAGTTATTCATAAAGATGAAAGTTGGAACATCATAGGTTTGATTCCCTCATGAGAGAAAATGCTTTTCTTTCTTTTTGAAATAAATTACAACACATCATAACCCATATGTTTCCATGTGTCAAAATTTTAGAATACAATGTATTAATGTAGCCCCCACCATGTCTCACTGTACAGCCATGTCATTTACATTAGACCCATATTGCCATGCAACATCGCATTATGTTGTCATCCCTTAACCCACAATAGCCAAAGATAACTAAAGATGAGGTGAACAGAATGGATCACCCAATACAGAGTTGCACATGGGGAGAGGACTATGGGGGTAGTTGTACAGCTAAGGGAGAGGAAGAAAATGTTGAGAAATATGTAAATTGCTCCAAGCTTTTTGCATGCTAGAGAGTGGTAGAATGGAATTTCCTTAGTAATCTTCAGTCTAGTGTGAATATGCTTAAGGAAAACCCTAAGGATTATGTTATCTATTGTACATTCTCTTTGCAATACATGAGGACATCTTTAATTTGTGTCTAGCATCTTCTAATGTGTGCCTCCCTCTCCTTATTCTCCTTCTTAACCATGATACCAAAGACATAGTTGTTCCTACCTTGCTTCATGTTGAAGCTATTATTATTCTCCTCTCGTCATACATTAATGCTCCTCTTTGTGTATTATTACAAAAAAAAAATCATACTACTTAGTCAACCTTCCCATTATAAAAAATCATTGATTAGCCATCACATGTCCTTAGGTGAAACAGGGGTGCAACATCTACCACTATTATTGGTAGGTTCTACAAGTTAGCTTGTTTGCACCATCTACCACTATTATTGGTAGGTTCTACATGTTAGCTTGTTTACACTTTGGGATGCTTTATACCCCATTGGGCACTTTCGAAGTTCTTTAGGAAGTACCTATGCACCTGCTTGGCATTGTGTTGGTAGCATTACATGGGTATCACTAGATGATTGTTAGCTTTGTGATAGTTGGTGCTAGGGCATTAGGCCCTTTCCATGACTTGGGTTTCAGTATACAGGAATTAGGCCCTTGGCACAAAGCCCTAAAATGCATATTAGTGATGGTACTATACATTGTTGTGCCTAGGGCACCAGGTTTTGCACTCGTGCCTCAAGTTGATAAAGGGGAAAATTCCCTAAAGAAGGAAATCTAGAGGCATCGCCATCAGGTGGTCCCTCATCTCCATAAAGAAAAACAGGAGAACTTAAAAAATCTAAGATTCAAGGAAACATCAGCTTCTTAAACAATAAGAATGAGGTGGCACTCCATATGGCATGCCCTCCCACACTAAAATCCTACAATAAGAATGATGTGGCACTATGGCATGCCCTCAAATAAGAATGAGGTGGCACTATGGCATGCCCTCCAAAACTAAACTCCTACAAAGGATGCTAAAGTGGGGTTTTCAATCTTATCCAAACAAAAGGAGGAAAAGGAAAGGCTTTCCTTCTTTTCATTATCTCTTTCACTTAAACACTAAACTATAAAATTTGGGACTTCCATATCTTCATTTTGGGAGCTTCAAAGACAATTTAGTAAGGCAAGATCTATAGACTAGTCGAGAGATTGATAGTAAAGAGGGATTTTGGGAGATCCATATCTGCCCTTTTGGGAGCTTCAAAGATAAGAACTTTAGTAAGATTAGCTCTATAGCTTGATAGTAGAAAATAGAGATTCTATGACCTACAACATTGTGCACCAATCATAGGCTAATCAAGTAGATGATTTGCTTACCTTTCCTATGAAAGAGGGAAAAGAGGGGAATCTCAGTTGATAGCTTACTACAAGCCTCCCCCTTATCATTGTCATGAGTAAAAGAAGATGGGAAAAAAAGAAAAAAAAAAGGAGATGGGAGATAGGAGATTCAAGCACACGACGATGAAGCATAAGGGGCCTTTGAAGAGGGAGGAGAATAATGATCTACCAAAGTGTTTGATTACCAAAATGCCAAAATGCCAATCATACCACAATAAAAGAAGAGAGAGAAATTATGTTTTATTCCACCACTTTTAGAAGCAAGACAAGTGGCCCCAAATGCTTCAAGATACAAGTGTATGTAGGCAAACGTAATAGTTTTTTGCCCAATTACTGAACACCCTCAATAGGATGGGAAGAGTACTTGCAAGGCACTTAGTTAAGCTCCTACAAGATAAGGAAGGACCCTTGACTTGGTCCTTTTCTTTTGCCGTTCAATTCTCAAGCCATCATAGGGCCATTTTGGTCCATTACATCACGTAAAAGATGTAAAGATATCTTAAAGGGCCCAAGGCAACCACTCTAAATCATAACAACTACTGCTTCCTCAAAATTTTTCCTAAAAAGCACTAGAATCATATACAACCATGATCCAATAATACTAGAACACTCTCATAAAGCTCCTTTGCACATTTTGCAAATAAAATGACATACTTCACAATGAAAAACTAAAACGTCAAGAAAGACCTTAAACCCCAAAGCCATTAGAAGGAATAAAAAGGAACTAAATACGAGAACCAAAAGGAAGATGAGTTCTTATTCATACATTGACACTAAAGAGGAAAAGGAATTCCAAAAATCACAAAAAGGCAATTATGAAATGCTAAAATTAAGCCTTTATAGAATCAAATATTGAGGTTCTTTATTCCACATTTTCAAAAATGATCAATGGTGGTATTTATGCAATCCACCTTAATGTTGATATTTAGTGTAATTTAGTATTGTTTGAGAACATCATATATGAGTCTCTTATAAATTTTCCCTTCTTGAAGTTTGCAATTCACTTGAATGTTGATATTTAATGTAATTTAGTATTTTTTGAGAACATTATATATGATTCTCTTACAAATTTCTTTCTTGAAGGATGCTATGAGAAAATCGTTATAAGAAAACATCTTCATAGGTAGATTCCAATTCTCCACACTCTATGAACATACCATTAGGCTGGCTTACACCCATTTGAAGTTAGCTAGCTAAAAAATACTTTATTTAAATATAATTTTCCTTCTTTATTAAACCCTTGTGGGGTTAATTTATTAAGTCATTGTTAGTTTTAATACTCCTATGCAAAATATATATGCTACTTCACATGCCTCTTAGTGGACCACGCTTTGGGAATCAAGCTAGACCTATGAGAAAGACTGGGTGGAAGCATGATCCAGTTCTCTTGCCTCTTTGTGATCTTGAATTTGTTAAACCAAGACTGGCACTCTTTGGAGATCTATATGGTCTATTTTTAAAGTGGTCAAATCTCTGATTATTTGGTTAGACAAGGGTGCATACATGGCCTTAGATTCGATTTGGGTCTGATTTCTCTTCAAGGGTGATTTCATTTAGGGAAGGAGGTTTCTCATGCATGAATCTTATTCAAAAAAGAAATTCAAACCTATGGTAGTTATGGAATACTAGGGACATTATATGGAAAACTTAGCTAGAAATCAAAATACAGGTCAAAGTAGTAGACAAATTGAAAGCTCTCATTACAAAAAGGATAGAGTTGTGGATGGGTCGGGCCAATCATTTCATTTATGAAAATGGATTCAATTGGGTTGGCGACAAATCCCTCCTATGTACACCTCTAAATTGAAATGAAATAATCTAGTTTCTTAACTATAGATGGAAAAAGCATGACTCATCATTCATTTGCAAAAAAGATTCACTTACATATGAATTTAAAAAACCCACAAGAAAATGTCAACTCTAATGTGGCTATCACGCATAAAGCTATCTAGACAAATTCTAGACGTTTAAGATTGGAAAATTAGATGAGGGTTGCAAGAGGAGAAAGAACTCTATGGAGCATGTCTTCCATATCCTTGTGGTTTGCCCTGCTACTAGGAAGGTATACTCTTGGGTTGAGTTGTCATTCTATTGGAGATGCATGAAACTTTATTTTTATTTTTATTTTGATCATGAAAGTTGCAAGGTCATATAGTCAAATGTTTGATCTCAAGTGTTGTGGCATATTTGTCTTTTGAGAAATGCATTCTTTTCTTGAATAATGTTGCTACTTATCTAGAAGCACCTTCTTTGATTTGGTTCTCCAAGAGAAAGAGGTCATGAGAGATGCACACCACAAGTCATAGAATAAGACCAAGAAACCATTGCAGAAGTACCAATAGTTGCATCATCACATCGTGGCCCCACTAGGTGTTGATAGATCGACCTCCCCTAGACTCACCTATGTCTATCTCAGTCATTTTGCTCTGTTATGCTATAGTTGTGATAGTTTTGCTCACTGAGTGGAGTTATGAATGGACATCTACATGTTGTATATCATACTTTGAGATGTTACTATAAATCAAATTTCTTCCAAAAATAACATATATCAACTCTTTGGAACCCCTTGTAAAATCCCCATGTCTATCATAAGAAAGAGTCCAATAGGGAAAAATCTAATGTCTTTCTTATACCCCTTTGCATTGGCCTAGAGCTTTTTGTTCGAGCTTGTTGACATTTTGAAAGCCAAGAAACAAAAACTTGTAGTGACATGAACCAAGAAAACTTAGCCCATTGGGAGGCAAACATGAAATTTTTTATCATTCAAACATTTCACCACTCAATCTGTTAAGAATTCTAATGTGTACAAGTCTAGCATGTCATATTCTATGTTTTATAACCATGGAACAAGAATGCTCTCAATATGCTTGACGGATCCTATTCCCCTAAGCACAATTTATGCATCATTGTACTAATGTGTTTCCCTCTTCATTTATGCAGATACAACTTGGGAGTAGAAGAAGACAAGGGGGGGCTTATTTGGGCACGTTATATGGTGAGAAAGTGATGACTACCAAGGGTATAGGGTCTATGGATGCTACAATTGTGCAAGTGATTGAGGGGGCTCAAGCGTGGATTTAATATATTGTTGGAGGCATTCCTCGCAACCTACGATGCTCTAATGAAAAACCATGTGCAAATGAAATGGGAAACTCCGGATCCTAGTTGAAAGAGGAAGTGTCAATGAGCTCCTAGCTTGTTGAAGGCAAACTCCCACCTTAATATATCACTGACTAGTCAAAATTTGCACACTAAATTTTTATATAGAGAAATCCTACAAGGCCCTTCTATGACAAGTCCAAATCTCACCTGATATCTGGTATCACTAATATGAGCATGTTGTGCTTCTAAAGTTTTAATACTGATTTTTGTTTATATTTAATGAATGCCCCATGTGCTATTACTCCCTATATAACTTTTGGTACTAATTTTTGTTTATATTTAATAAATGCCCCATGTGCTATTACTCCCTCTACAAGTTTTGGTCTTGATTTGTTCAACAAATGATTCAATATGATTTTAGATTTTCTCATCCTAGAATACGGGAGTGATCCCATTCTAACTCAAATCCATACCTAAATAACTTTGACTCAAACTCAAGCGATTGAGCCCCACCCTTGATAATAGCTTCTCATTTAGCATTGCTCCAGCATCTTTTGTTAGTGTTCTATTCTTTCTCTTTCCAATTGCTTTTGTAGTGTTTATCTACACATCTTCAAACTCTATCGGCATGTATCCTCCACCACTCTATGATATTAGCATTTTTATCATTCTTCTTGTCGACTGTTCAGCCAAGCCTTTCAATTCTCCAATTTTTTTAAATAAATCAAATTTTTTATGATGAAGTAAACCTAGTTATAGTCCTCGATAGATGTCACATCATGCAATGAACCCTTGATGCTTCTTGTTTAAGCATAGCTCCTTACATCTAGATGCATCAAGTCACAATCCTCTATACCTTGTTGTACCATTGCCAAACTCGTCTCTTGTTAGCTTTCCAAAAGAAATGTGTTCCCAAAAGCTATCTAGCAATCTAAGTAAATGTAAAACAATGACCATGTTATTAGTTTCTAATTACATCAAGATTCTAAAGTTGATATAGCCAACCTTTTATGCCATACTTTTGAAATTGGTATTGATTGGTATTGTGTTGACATTTCATCTAAAGTGGGGACCAATCCTATGAAGTTGTGATGATTTAATCTAGCATGCTTTTCTTATCTTCCTCGGCTATTTATAATATATCACCTTGAGTGGAGTACACATTTATGTGATTCCTATTTGCAAGTGAGTGATAACAAATGGATGAATTGCTTTTTTAATCACTATATGTTTATGTATTTTAAATAGCAAACCAACACATTAAAAATATATTATTTAGCCCAAGCTTGTGGGAGACCTTTACATGTCTATAAATGTGTTTCTTCAACTTTAGAAGGTGGTTGTGGGAGGGAGGTGAAATTATCAACTTCCTTGTAAAATTGGCCTTAAGGGAGTAACCCATTGATGATCTCTCTCCCAAAGCTTTCCTCTCTTCAAATATTGCTTCAAAGAAGTATAATTGCTTCTTGAAACAATCAAGTCTTTGCTTCAAATGGCTCTTTGAATTATGTAGTCCAAAAAACTATGTCCCAAAGTTGGTGTTAACACCTAATGCTGATATTGGATGTTGCTCTTTTTTTACAAACTCTTGCCTTTTGATGAACCTAAATTTGTGCTCTATTCACAAAGATGGTGGTTGCAAAAAGACCCTCTTTTAAATAAAACACATATAAAAACCATATCAAAAAATACAATTTATCCTAATTTCTTTAACACACTTGTAATATGAAAAAAAGTAGAATTGAGAAGATTTCAAAAAATTTGAAGAAGTAATTCAAACATGGTTTGAAAAACATTATTGCTGTACAATAACAATTGTGGATGCATCGATGTGTAAAAATTGTTGTATTGATTTGTCAAAGTAGAACCACCATATGTGTAATCAAGCTCTACTAGGATATATTATTAATATCTTAGAGCATGACTTAAATTGAATCCTTTTACATGCAATTGGCTTCATGATCTTCAGAATCGATACTGCTAGGAATGAAACAAAGAGCAACCCTCTCCAATCTTGAGAAAAGACCAACCCTCTCCAATCTTGATAAAAGTGAGAAAAGCCTTTGTATCCATTTCAAAACTCTTAGGGGTACAGCTAAGTTTGGAAAGGAATTGAAAAAAAAAGACCTACACCACAACCAAAAACATATGTTAGAATCGATTTCACTTTAACCTTGACTAAGAGGCCATATTTGTCAACGAAGAGTTGATTTAACCTATCATTCTTGGGATGCTTAGCAATTTAATGACAACCAATATATCATTGCTCTTATTTCAAAAAGTTTTAAAGAATCAAGTTGGCTGACGGATAAAATTCAGCAATCAGACTCAACAAGTTGTATCTAGAGACACTAATGCAAAATTCATCTTCAAAATGAGAGAGAGGATTTCTCCTTCTCAAGCACTAAGAGTCACTAGGAAGCATGGCATAACAATGGTTTGAGTCATCAATGGCTTTCAAGAAAAGCCATCAAGAGCCACATAAAAGTTCATTCAAAGATGGCTTTGAAGGCTTATAACTTTCAAGTAAACAGCTTGTGAAGGGAAGCAATGTATAATGTATAATAGATGGTTCCAACAAGAATGGGTCATCAATGGCTTTCAAGAGAAGCCACCAAGAGCGAAATAAAAGTGTATTCTTTGAAGGCTTATTGTCAGAAATCGACCGACAAAGGGTACGCACAACGAAAGATTGATACAATAGCCCAAGAGCTCACACAGTGTGTGTGGGAGTGGAATCACAAACGTCTTTACTTAATGTGCATCAAATAGATGTGCAGACTCATCAATAGACAATAATCCAACCAGATATAGAATCTACCAAAAGAATATATTTCTATCCAAAGCTATGGACACAATACAAAAGAGAGAGATCCAAAGTCCCACCAAGGCATGGTCCTTTGATCTTACCACAAGGTGAAGTTACTATCTGCCGGATATCTCCCTGCGTGCTCCACCTCGAGTGTATGTAGACTCTTCGTCCAGATCCTTCTACCTCACTGCGTGTGTACAGCCTACTTCCAAGCTAGGTCTGCAGCTTCAAGGTTCTCTCCTTCAGCTCCAGTGATGAGGCTCAAGGAAGGTCTCTTTGGCTGCTCCAAAACGCTGAGGATGTGCTGCTCCAAGTGATAATTATGAGGGCACAAGGCCCTCCCTTTTATAGGCTCAGAGGGCTGGCCAAAATGGCTGACCAGGCAGGGGGATAATGGCCGACCCCCCGCCGAAAAATTTCACCTTGAGAGGACCTGCCTCAGCCAACCTGATGGCCGACTCTGTTGCTGACAAAACCGCCCCCTCTAGGGCTCACAAAACCAAGGCCCCTGACCCTTACTTTCCTGCAGGGCTGAGCCCACTTGGTCTGCCCTAATCTGACCTGGTTGGCTGGCTCCAACCAGCCCAAATAGCCGCCCCATGCTGTGCCATATCTCCGCCATGTGCCAGCCTTCTGCTGGCCCCATTGTTGCGTCTGTTTCCAGGCTTGATGCAGTCCACGTGCCTGGCCACGTGCCTCGTTGGCTGGCTCCAACCAGCCCAAATAGCCGCCCCATGCTGTGCCATATCTCCGCCATGTGCCAGCCTTCTGCCGGCCCCATTGTTGCGTCTGTTTCCAGGCTTGATGCAGGCCACGTGCCAGGCCACGAACACCCACCATGTGGCACCTCTTGGCTCATACTCCAGGCGCTGATCCTGCCCTTACATGCTGCTATATCCAGCGCATAAAATGATGCCACCGTTCCAGGTATGTCTCTCAGATTCCTGCCCCCATGGCAGCCATGTGGCCATCCTTTAGAACCCAGGTCCGCCCCCCCCATGCTCTCCTCATGGGGGCTTACAGATGGGGAGGTGACCTTTCCAACACAAAATACCTTTCCAATAAACCTTTTGGGGATGTGAGGGGGAGCAATGTACATTAGCCTTTTTGGGATATGAGGGGAAGCAATGTGTTTGAACCAGCCTTTTTTTCCTCATAATACTTTTCTTTCAACATCGATAAAGCTAATAGCCAATCACACTTCTATCAAAAAATGAAGCAAATGCCTACTACAATAAAAAAGATCAATCTTAGGGAGTATATATCTACCTGGATCCGATCAATGCCCAAACTCATCCTCTAAAAAAAAGACAATGTGCAGTTTTACCTTATGACAAGACCCTACAAGGTTTCTAACTATAAATATACATTTTCAAGACTAGAATATATCCAGTCATACAAATTCAGATTTTTGTTGTTTTAAAGTCCTAAATTCTACAAAGAAAATAAAAGAGAAACGAAAGAGAAGAAAAATGAGGGGGGGGGTGTTGAAAAACAAACGGTAGACATACTTAACAAGCAAAGCATGCTTATGTCGTCAACAGTGCCCAAGCATAAGCAGCTATATTGGGTTTCCAAAGACCTGTGGAGTCTCTCGGGCAAACCCAATAGAGAAAGATAACAAAAAATGAAGAAGAAAGGAAGAAGGTGAGTAAGCAAAAATAAACAAACAAATCAAGAAACCAAATTGACCAAAAACAGGAATAAAATATATATCTCTCTCTCTCATTTACGAAATGATCAAATTATTTAAAACATGAAAAACTAAAGGAACCACTTACACTATAAACTCCATCACGCTTTAGCAAGGACTACCTGCTATGAAATTCCCATCAGCATTATCAACACCTTATGGTGCGTGTAGACCATACTGTAAACTTGCGCTCTCACATACACACATATCCACACATGCAAACACACACGAGAGCATCCACTTCTTCAAAGGTCTTTGTACTGAGTTTCAAGGGGTGAAGGGCAGACAGCAACAAAGGCTAGCACTATCGGAGAAGACTCCCTTCTTCCAAAATACAACTCATGAAGTCAATTATAAATAGTTTGGTTTTCATATAAAACAAGACAATCAAACACAAATGATTTTGTTGTCATAATAAGCAATCCAGTACGATACAACAAAACATGGAAGTCTAAAGTAGAGCTTATAGGTCAATGGGCATGAAACCAACTATGCTTGATTGATGTCAGAGGCAGACATCCCAGTCGATTAGGATGGGTCACTTGCAAAGTGATTGAGTTCCTCATAAATACCTTCACACAAAAATTTCATTGCGTTTTATTCAAACAGGCCAGCCAAACAATTCCATTCATAACCACTCGTAACCCAGGGCATTTAGAGCACAACAAAAATGAGTAAGGCAATCACAATGGCTCTTGATTTACACCAGGAAAGTAGCAACATGTCTCAGCCGTCAACAAGCAGAGAAGCCCCTTGGCCCTACAGAATTTTACATAGAAAGAGCAATATTGACAGAGAAGAGAGCATCTACATTACATTCAAAGTTCAGTTTATGGTACTAGTAATATCGAAGAAAGCATCTCAATCACGATCAGGAGTACACGATCAGGAGTACCCCAATCACAATGAGGAGTGATTTATCAATGTAACTGAACCCCATGTCTCATTTGTTTGCAGCTCAACTAAAGCCATCTTTATTTCATTCTTGGCCAGGTATTGGAATATGCAGGTGCATAATAAAAAACAACATGCTAATTGAGCAATCAATCCAAATGGTAAAGCAAATAAGGCAGTAAGAGCTTTATGACATAGCGTTACTGCCTCCTCAAAATCTCTAATAGCAAATCAGAGCAGAAGTGTGAACATGGCACTGTTAGAAACCACTGCCAATCGAATATGTGTGCACATAGATAATCGCCAGAGGCGGTCAAAGCGACTTCTTCATATAGTTGTTTTCCCAGTACAGACAGGCAGTAGTAATCCGGGCTGAAAGAATAACTGGTGTTTTCTTGCAACGTAATGACAAATCACGATGAAAGGTATAGGAAAGAATAGAGACATTTGTCAAATTTGAACAATTTCTTCCTTCCACAAAATTACACCTGCCCATATAAGCTTCTATAATAAGCAATAGGCACTATATGACGAACTTGTAGGAAAGTATAAGTATCGATGGCTTACAGCACATTATCCCTGACAAAGTTTCCAAGAACATCTCAGCCTTTAAGCCCATGCCAGTACAATGCAATCCAGATCCAACCCCTTAACAAAACTGATCAATGTTCGAGTGAAATAGCTTCGCTGTTGGAACATGCTTCCACGTGTAATAGTAAAACATGAGAGATCCTCTGGACTACCTGAGAAATTCTAAGGTTTCTTTTTCTCAAGTTGAAAACTTTTTAAAAATCTGGGTGTACAACAGCAGAAGTTGATTTCAAAACTTACTCTACAAAAAAACTCGCTTATACATTAAAAAACCTTGGTAGCGTTTCTCATGTTAAAAGGACAAAACTGTCCCAAACCAACAAGAGCACATATGGATATACACGAGTGGAAGCTCAGGTTTACTCAGAAACAGTCTATACGCAAGTACCTGCTCAGGACACGAGAGTAATGTACACTTCTGCATTTGAGACCTTATTTACAGACCTCCATGCTCGGGATGCTAAGGGGCAGAGACGGCAACGATGAAAGCGAGGGCTAGACAGCAGTCTAGCCACATGGATGTCGATTTCGCCTGCTTCTGAAACGGCTCTCGAAGTCGATACGCCTTCTGAAGGCTCTCAGGGTATCAAACACAGAGCCGCATTTCTCCGGACAGCACTCTCGGAAGCAATGAGCGCCCAAAACGCAAGCAAAGCCCCGGACCTAGCAACAACCCTTCCGGGAGAGGGAAGAGCTGCGACTGTCAAACCTTGTTGAGGGTGAAATAGCAGAGGGTGGCAGCGGCGAGGCCAACCATTCTGCCCTCGTGAAAGATATTGACGAGGGTGCGACGACAGATCTGGATGGCCATCTGGTTACCGTCCTCGATGAAGCGATGGGTGCGGCGGAAGCTCTTGCCGAAGAGGAATTGGATGACGAGGGCGGTGGTCCAGGTGATGATGACGATGGGGAGGAAGAGGACGAGCAAGGCGAGGATGGACAAGAGACCAACGGAGGCACCGAGGAGGAGGGAGGTGACGGATTTGGGCCATTCAGGGGCGATGTCGACGACAGCGCGAGGCCTCCAGAGCAACGAGCAGCGAGCTGGACGGAAGAGGAAGAGGAGTGTGCAGACAAAGGCGCTCACACAGTAGGACGGAATCGCCCAACAACAGGAACTGACTGTAGCCACCATGGCTTTCTCTCTTTCTTCTCCCGAATGCAGAAAAACATCAACCACAGTACAAATTTTGGTTGTGGCTTTCCTCTTCCTCTCCAGAATGCACAGAAAACATCATCCACAGCACAAGTTTGAACCGAAAACATCCACCACAGTACAACTTTGCCCAGAAAACATCAACCACAGAACAAGTTCGCACAGAAAACATCAACCACAGTACAAAGTTTTGGTTGTGGCTTTCCTCTTCCTCTCCAGAATGCACACAAAAACATCAACCACAGAACAAGATTGGTGTTGGCTCTCTCTCTTCCTCTCCAGAATGCAGAAAAGCAGCAACCACAGTACAAGTTTGCACAGAAAACATCAACTACAAAAGAAGAAGGAGAACAAGTCTTGGTAGTGGCCTTCTCTCTTCCTCTGCAGCCTGCAGAAAAGCATGAACCAACAGTACAAGTTTGCTGGTGGCTCTCCTCTTCCTCTCCAGAATGCAGCAGAAAGCATCAACTACAAGTCTGGTGGCTGTGGCTTTCTGTTCCTCTCCAGAATGCAGAAAAACATCAAAATACAGAACAAGTTTAGGGAAGTTTTCCAGAGTGGAAACCTTCGTGGAAGCCACTTTCCACGTTTCACAGAGGTCCAACCGTGCTTGAATTGCCCTTAGGGCTTCATCGTCGAGAATATTGTTTTTTGAGGGGACAATTTGTTTTGAGGGGACAATTTGTTTTGAGGAGGCAAGCTTACCACCCTTACCAATGCTTATCTAATGCCGTGTGCAGTGGGCAATCAATCATGCATCCTTCTTCACATTGCCTTTCTCAATAATGGTCAGAGAGACTCACACTTACTAAGCGGCGTTTCACACTTTGTGATACTCAGAGGACCCGTCCATCCACTTTTCATTTCACAATGGGACGGACATGTTTGGATATATAGACAACAAATAGCGAACTTGGGCTCACTAGCAAATGCGTCAATTTTCTGGCAACACGAGTCTCGGGTTCAATTCTTGGCACGACTCTTGATTTGCTTTCATCACTCCAACACCTTCTTGGGCACTCCTTCTAGGCTGATCGCTTTTTTGATGAGTAAGATGACACATCGAAATTGTGTGGGAAGGTGGGTGAACAATTGTGAAAAGCCTTTCCACCCAACACTGATTTTAATCGGAGGGCACACCATTCATCGATTTGCGATCGGATGGGTGTAAAACAAAGGTTACACATCTGGTGCCCAAAGTTGGCCAAGTAGGGGCGGGGACATCAACCACCATGTCCCACTCTCCAAATGCAAACAACAACAATACTTATCATAGGAGAAGAGTGCAAAACTTAGTCCAATTGTCTAAGGCTTTTTCTATAGTTGTCTCCATCAAGCATCCTTCTTGCTCAACTTTTTCTTAAGATAGCCCTTTGCATCCTCTGAGTCTTACTCCACACATACTAATGTAGTGATGTGAAAGGATCATGCATCCTCTATCAAAGGCTTGGGTAGGCGGAATCCAATTTTGGTCCTTTATTAACCACTCTCACACATCCTAATGTAATGATGTGAATGGTCTAGTCATCATTCATCCTCCTTCAAAGGCTTGGGTCTAAACATGGATTATCCAATAAAGATCTTCGTAAAGGTAATTGCCTCCCCCAACTACAACTACTCGAATTAGCCTGCCCAAATGTACCTACCTCAAATCCCACATGTGACATCATGTAAACCACCTCCCCAATCCTCCTCCAATTTCCCTACTCCTCCACATAGCATTTCTCAACCATGATCGCACATAGCAGAGTGTGGACCTCATGCATCCTTCTTCACATAGCATTTCTCTACCACGGTCACACATACGAATGTAATGATCTACAAAGATGTTGAACCCACTTGTTCCTCGAGTTCATGCTGTGAATCCTACCTACAAACCTAGGGGCATCATGCATCCTCCTTCACGTAGCATTTCTCAATGACTTTCACACATAGTAACATGATGGGTGTGGGCACCATGCATCCTCCTTCACATGGCTTTTTCAACCACAATCACACGTACTAATGTAATGACGTGCAACATGTGAGCATCGTGCATCATTCTTCACATTGCATTTCTCTCAACCACGGCCACACATACTAATGTCATGATCTGCAAGGTGTTCATCCCACTTGTTCGTTGAGTTCATCCTTTGAATCCCTAGGGACCTACAAATAAGCAAATATTTGGAGCATGGGCCTTTGGGCTTGGACATTCACATGATGTGGATAACAGTGCATTTACTATCTTACTACCATAACTGATCTCACACAAGCATGCCATGTTGTGCCATCCATGAGAACGATGCTTACATTGTAGGCTCAAAGGTACATCAAGGATGCAGACCTCATGCTACTATATTCACTCTTGCTCATGTGGGATTACATTAACTCCTAGGTTTGATTTAAATAGAATTACTAAACACAACAGTTTCGGCAAGGCCAATAAGAAGCTCTTCTTCCAAACTTCACCTACGCTCACAATGTTTTTCCCCGACTCAATTTAGTTCATCTAATCCACCAAACATAGGTTCCAAGCTAACATGATCTTCATCTCTTGAGCTCCCTTGGATGGCTAACCCATGGTTTACAATAACATTAAGCAATATAAGATCACTGCCTTATATATGTAAAAAGCATGGCAAACTCTATGGACCATGACATGAGGAGCATGGTCACTGCCCATAGCCCATAGACCGGTCTTATTAAGTGACAACCCAATAACTCATTAAATGCCAGTTTACCATCTTCAACAAAGTTGCATTTATGAAGTTAAGGAAATAAGCTCAATAAGGAAATATATAGTATATTGGTTCTCTCCCTTCTAATGCTTCCATATTATTGCAGTCTCTCTCTCTCTCTCTCTCTCTCTCTCTCTCTCTCTCTCTCTCTCTCTCTCTTCATTTGGCCCTTTATGCATGGATCCATTACATTCCATTCCATACTTAGTCCTATCATTTGCATCTCAACCATTCCACTGAACCAATGATAGGCTACATCACTTTTTGCAGTCCCTGCTTCTTTTGATATCAATATATATGTATATATATATATATACAAGCAAAGTTGCTTACATACCCAATTGTTCATACTCTTTTTATCTCACAACTTTGCCGCATCTACCCTCACATCGACATCAATGTCTTTCAAAGCTTAAATGACAATCATACCAAACACTAACTAACTTGCACAAAACTTATTACGAAACTAACTTGCACGAAACTCATTACACATACAGAACTACATGCTACCATGATCATTCCAAGCAATAGTTGCATGATATATTACCATATGAGCATAGTGTTATAATTTTATTGGAACACCTTGAGTACAAATCATGTCAAAAGATGCTACTTGAATCGACAACTCATAAAGTCAAATATACACATGAAACCATCATTAAAGGCATCCCTTGGTGCAAATTTAAAACAAATTCCTTGATAAAATTAGAAATTATTAATGTTTCCTATAATGTAGATAGCTTTCTCCATTTTAAATTTTCAATTGTAGAAGATACTTATTCATCTTACATCTCAAACAGTCAGTTAGTACCACCTGGTGGTAATTTTTTAAAGTAATATGTTACCCTATGCAAGTGGAGTTGATAATTCTACTTAAAACTAATGTCTCTATTTGCATCACACAAAATCAATGTTTGTTATCAGACTATCATTAACTTTAAGAAAAATCAACCACTACACATATCTCGATTTTAATGGAGACAAATATTTGTAAAATGGCAAGTGATAGAAAGATGTCTAATTTGGGTGAAGTGCTTGATCGCTTTCTCTTACACCTCATTCACTAAACACTTTCCATTAGAAATCAAGAGAAAACGTGATTGGAGTTGAAAATGCTTTCGTAGTGCAAGTGCAAATGTATCTTATTTCATTATTTTTAGAGTTCACATTTGCATATTTAGTTGCGACGAGGTACTTGAAGCATTAATACAAGCTTGCATATTTAGTTATGATGAGGTACTTTAAGCATTCATACAAGCTTGCATATTATTTGAGATGAGGCACTTTCAAGCATTAATAGAAGCTTGTAGTTGAAAGCACTAGGATTTTCTACACTTATGAGTACGTGGACTACTAGGTATATTGGGTGTTATTGATCAACTATCTTGTTCATATGTGTGGACACTTAAGTACAACGTTATTTCTTTTCCTTGTATTAATGTGTTTCCCTAGGTAGAGAAAAGATTACATAAAAAAAGATACAAATTTCATGATGAACGCTAATAGGTGGTCCACTCTTCTATAAATGTTTAATTTAAAAGATAGTCAAGAAACTACCAATAAAGATCGAAAATATCTAAGATTGTTGATGAATCCATTTCATATACAATTTAAAAGACACGACCTTCAATCAATGATAGCAAATTTCATGATGAAGGCTAATAGGTGGTCCACTCTTCTATAAATGTTGAATTTAAAAGATAGTCAAGAAACTAATAGTAAAGGTTGAAAATATCTAAGATCATTGACGAATCCATCATATACAATTTAAAAAACATGACCGTCAATCAATGATAGCAAATTAAGGTCTCTTTAATGTGTAAACATCCCATGTTAAACTTGCAATTCGATTGATATGAATTAGAATTTACATTTATAACCTGTAAAATGAGTTTAAAGATCTTTAGGAGACGAGTGGTGAGTCCTGCCAATCATGCCCTTGAGCCTAAGTGAGTGGATGCCTGCCACCTAGCATGTCAACGACAGCGAGCTGATAGTTTCCTAAAGAGACATAGGTCCGAGTCCTTCTGTCAAGTTCGTAGAATGGTGAGCACAAGGATGAGGAATTGACAGAAGCAAATCACCATAAGAGACTGTTGAAAGACAAGGGTAAGGATATGTCTAAAGCAGGTGACCCAATCCTGTCGCATGGACCATCGGCCCGTAGTATCTTCAAAAGGCTCAAGGATGTTGCAAGGGGCATAGGGACAGGTAAGGAGAAGAGGTTTAATTTTTGAAGGATACGTATAGGGCTCTCGCATAATGATTGAGGTTGGTGGGGTTAGAGGGCTACTGATTTCAGAGCTTTCCTAGAATGTGAGGGGCTGGTGTGGCGGATCAAAACCGAAGGGATACATGAGAGTGCTCAAGCTGAGTCATGCCTAGGTAATCCGGCTACAAGAACTAAAATGTGGGCTCACTGATGGTTGGCAGTTCAAATGTCACCAACTAGGATTTGAAGTGTTTGTTAATTGCATGCTGAGCAAAAAAGGTGGTACTACGATTCCGGTTCACAAGGATCTAAAAGCCAAGGAAATCTTTTGTGACAAGGATGGGAGTCTAATTGTGGTCTCACTCCTAAAAGAGGGCTTTGACCTCAATGTGCTTAGTGTTTACACATCATAGTCCACGCAAGACAAAGAGCCAACCGTTGGGCTAGAATTGGGGAGAAGATGGTGGGAGATCATTGGCTTGCAGGGGGGGGACTTGGTGTGCTCGCCAAAGGTCTCATTGATTGCTCCACGCTCCACCCGAAGGGATTGGTGGGGCTCTTGTGGTTGAACCACAAGAAAAGCGGTGAATTTAGAGCCAACAGACTTGATAGATTATACGCTGACGTGGTGGAGATTGATGGCTATGGGGGACTTGGAAGGGAGAGCTCCTCCTCAGTCTGAGCCTCTCTAACCATGCAGGAATAATGTGGTCCTTTTGTGTGCCTGGGGTGACGATAAGGCCTATTGAGATCCCATTCACCTTAAATAAAAGTCATTTGGCATCTAAGCAATTTTGCAGGAAAGTGAGAGCCTGTTGGATGGAGGAGGAGACTGTGACTCAAGATTCTTGTCAGAGGCGGGATGCTACCATCCACTGTGTGCATTTATGTGCCAAAGAGTGGTACTGCCAATTGAGAGTGAGCAAAAAGACAAAAAAAGAAAACCTAGTCACTACCAAGAAGGCATTGTGAATGGCTTTACGGCTCGCTCGCCAACCCCCACCTCATAACAATTAATGTAGAGATCGACTTCCTCCTGCATGAGAGGGTTGGAAGAGGCCGAATGGGCCAAATTTAGATGCTGACAAGTGTAGCTATCAATGGGGAACTTTCCCTCCAAAGTCTTCATCCAGGTAGTTAAGAAGAAGCAGGAGTGTGCTACGATAGATAGGGTGATGGACAAGGAATGCCAATTGCTAACCGATCCTTGTCAAGCAGTTGAGACTTTTTGCAGAGAGCTTAGTCAAATAGTGGGGGAAGCCACACCCCATGATGCCCAATGGCAAACACAGTCAAGGCCCTGCCAAGTGACATCTTTGGTAGGATCTCAATGTATCAACAGCTGACATTGGCAAAACCATTCTCCTTGGATGAGCTAGAGGCAGCCCTAGATGCCATGGCATAACGACAAGGCTGGACTCCCCGCTGAGTTTTTTAGAGAATTCTGGCCATGTGTGGGCAAGGACCTTACAAACATGGCAAATGAGGAAGATCAGGAGGGGTCCCAGGGGTAGTCAAAATCTTCCCAAAACAGTAGTCCAGGTTAAAAGTCAGAGATTGTCACCCCATTACTATGCTTAATGCTTCCTAAAAATCATAGCCAAGTCTTCATTCTGAACATCTCCCAAGCAATGGACCATGCCATGCACTCAGGGTAGAAGGTGATCCTTTTTGGGTTCAATTTAGATAAAGCGTATGATAGGGTTAGATGGGACTACATTCTCATAGTTTTAGATCAACTGGGGTTTGGTACAGATTTTGGCAAAATGGTCACGGCCCTATTTGGCAATGCTTCAACCATCCTATGTGTCAACAGAGGGGTGGTGGGTACATATGAGCTCAAGCGCTCCATCCGCCAGGGATGCCCCTCGGCCCAACTGCTATTTGCCATCTCCATGGTCCCTCTCATCCACGCTATCAAATCAACCATGACCATAGGCACTATCAAAGGTGTTGAGCTACCCTCTTGTAGCTAGTTGACAACCCAATTGTTTGCTGATGATATGGTCTCATTCTCAATTGAGGATGAGAGTAGTGTGCTAGAACTTATGGAAGTAGTTAGGCAATTCTGCAGGGCTTCGGAATCCTAGTGTAGCTGGGCAAAAACTTTTGCCTTGAGATCCACCAACAACCCCCCTGCCCAGCGTGGCTAAAGGATCTTCAGGTACAACTGATCCCAAGAGGTGAAATTGTCCAATACCTTGGTGCACCCTTCGGAATAAGGTGGCACAGTGTGATAGAGGTTCCAATGGTTTCTTCACAAACTTCAAATCAAAACTCAAGTATTGGAAAGGGGACCAACCAGGTTGGAATGCCCAGACCCTTATAATTCAACACATTCTCTCTGCAATGACCACTTACATGGCAACTGTGTGAAACTTTCCAATGGCAAATTGGCAAAAGGTTGAGTAGCTACTGCATGCCTTCATGGGGGCCGAACTAGGACAGAATACATCACATCCCGTGGGAGCCCCTGATGGCCCCAAGGGCCTTAGTAGGCTTGGCCTCTTAGATGTCCAAACTCAAAAATGCTCCTTGGTCTGCAAGTGGCTCTTGTGACTCTTCCAAGGGGCTGCCCTGTGGACTGGCATCATCAAATCCTTCATTAAGAAAGGTAGAGGCATCAGAAGTAGGAGATGGGAAGGCCTATCATGGTATGAGCGGCTATGCTCAAGGTTCCCACTTTGCATTGTGGGGTTCGATCTGGCCTCAGCCAAAGTGTGGAAGGAGATGATCAACCTTCTTTCTTGGAAGGGCTGCAAAAGATTGCGAGGAGATGCAAGTCGCATTTGATGGAGCACGGCCTTTTGAAAGGAGTCCTTTGCCCTCCACGAGGTCACAAAGGCATGGAGCCTCTATAGAAAAGTCATTAAGTCATGGAATGATCTTTGGTCCTGACATGGCAAATTGGCTGATGGTGGAGTAGATTGCCACCCGTATACAGGTAAGTGAGGGCGAAAAAGACATTCTTCAGTGAACGGGCAGATCTAGACACTTGGCCCTCAAACACAATTATGTCCTGCAGGTGGAGGAAGGATCAATGGACCCTTGAGAAAATTTGGCTCAATAAATTTTTGGCAAGAATTGCTTACAAACACCTAGTGCACCTTCATAGCCTCATCACGGACCTGAATTGAAAATGGGCTCCATCTCGGACCTCAACTGACAATGGGCTCTCAAACAAGTCCCAACATGGTGGTACAAAAGAACTAAGGCCATTTGGAAAGTTTGTGCCTCAAGCAAGGCACGCTTCCTCCTGTGGAAGGTAATGCATCAGTGGGGATGTTGGTGAGGGCAA
The DNA here is from genome assembly GCF_047967505.1 of Dipteris shenzhenensis. Taxonomy (NCBI): domain Eukaryota; kingdom Viridiplantae; phylum Streptophyta; class Polypodiopsida; order Gleicheniales; family Dipteridaceae; genus Dipteris; species Dipteris shenzhenensis. The sequence goes on from NC_141599.1 coordinate 36,422,820, forward strand.
AGCTCACCAAACATCTCCCGATGTCACCAGTGTTCCCCCTTTGCAACAAATCAATGGGGGTGCTCAATCATCTATTTTGACATTACCAGGTGGCTAGGGAAGTGTGGTTTAAGGTACAAAGAGAAATCCAAGGGTCAGGGTTGATGACCAAATTGTTCCTTGGATTCAACTGGTGTTTAGTTTTTTTGGAATATGAACATCACTTGTCCTCCTCAAGGACTACTTGCTAGCCCTATGTTTGAGCCACCGTCGTGATTATGCTATGGAAATTCTGCAATGAGCTTGCCTTTGGTGCAGACAACAAACAATTGGGCTTCAAAGTCCATGTGAAAGGCTTACTGAGAGACATTTTGCTAGGTTCTGATAGTGAAGGACCCATTGGTGAGTAGGAATCTACTTGGTGTTGCCTCCCGCATTAGGGTATAACTCCTTTGGTTGTTTACAGTGAAGGCTACATGCGTGTAGTCCAACTGTACTTATCATTTTAAACCCCGCGATATATCAGTACCTATGCTTGGATGACATACACCTAGAAAATAATAACAATAAGTCAATACTCATTGTAAATAGTAAGTCTCATAGTAAGTCTCATAAATGCATTGATTCTACATCCACATAGGGTTTAGATTTCATGTTTCTTGAATAGAGATTCTTTTAATTATTCCTCAAACAACTTTATCCCATGTATTACTTTAATGTAAACATAGCCTCGCCAATCTGTCCAAATTGCACATCAAATTTAGATTTCATACTTTCTTGGTTAGAACCTAAGTAACATATACATGAAGCATTCATATTTATGTACTGACCACTTTCATATGATCTAATCAAATAGGGCATGGCAAGAATCTATATGAGAGCTTGTACATACTATACAAACCCCTCGAAGATAAACTGGACCCAATCTAGTAGTTTTTAGAAGATTATTGATTTTTTTATTCCCCCATGTTTCATTGAAACCCATATATTTTGTACTTGCATCAATAGACAGAGTTTCACACTATCTTTGTTGATTATTGTAAATTGGAATTTAATGATATCCTTTGAAAAGAAGGAAACTTATTGTAGAGCCATAGTAGGGGGATCAGTAAAGACAAAGTTTCACACTCTTTTGGGTGATTCTTGTAGAGTTGATCTAATGAGATCCTTTGAAAAGAAGGAAGCCTATATCACAGCCATGGTAAGGGGGTGTTAGAGAGGAGTCAATATTTGTAAAGCACATCATGTCCTTGTATGCAAGGAGAATGATGCAATTGTGGACCACTTGTCTGACAAGAGTGAACTTGTTTTCACAAGAAGCAAGATGAGAAGGCATGTAATGAAATTTTAGAGATATATAGCATTGTATCAGCACTATGCCAAACCCTCCCTCTCAACACATGATATGGCACTATAATGATATGTGAACTACCTATTACCAAGCCAATTTCTAGAGTGAAGTGTTGCATTAGTGTTTGTCTTATGTTTATTCGAGCCCCTATAGTGAACTTGGACTTTTAAACATATGTGTGTCCTTTAAACATCATCTCTTGGCAAGGCCTATGTTAAAACCATCATGTGTTTTGATATGTGTTTGGATAGATTGCAAGGAGACTATTAAATTTCAAAATGGTAGAATTAAGTATTTGTTACATCTCAAATTTAGGAAGTCCATATGGGTAGTGTTTAGTAATGCGAATGTGTTGACCAAGGAATAAAAATTGTGACTCCAATCATCCATATTTTTCATTCTTTGGCTATAATGATGGGATAGAGATTGGTCCAATGAAGAACAAACAAACTTAAAACTTTCTTGAAAACACGGTTGTGACTAGGAATGTAAATTTTTATTGATCCATGCTTCTCTCTTGGCTTGTGTGTGTGTGTGTGTGTGTGTTGTGTGTACATGCTTCTCTCTTGGCTTGTGTGTGTTGTGCAATCCCCCCCCCCCCCGACTTATGTTGTTTAATTTCCCCCCCCCTAGTGCATAGCATGGAATAAGAGGTCATGGTTTAGTCCACAATGGCATAGTGGATGTGTGGTAGAGTGGATGTGCAATAGATAGTTCACTATGGTTTGAATTATATATGACAAACGAGCAATATTGGGTGCAATCATGGCAATCTCATATGTAGTACAAGTGGTAAAAGCCTTTTGTGCATCTCCTCCTTGTCCAATACTACATCACATTTGGTAATTGCATGAGCTTGCACAAACCATCATAATGCAATCCTTGCTTTTGACATCACATATCTCTCCCTTTTTCTTCAGAACATGAGTGTATACTAGTACATGTCAGGTGCAAATGGACATCGTCAATCGAGGTGGGAAGGCCGACTTGACCACTGTCGAGAGCTCCGTCCAACTAAAAATGCTACGTCTGAAGAGAGGATGAAGAATGCTAAGGGAGGGGAGAGAGGAGAGGACTAGGGGTAGGAGAAGAGAGGTGGAAGGGGGGAGAGGGTAGGAGTAGAGAGAGGCTAGGATGAGGTAGGGATAGAGAGGGGGAGGGGGGGAGGTGCTACGCAAGGAGGCAGGAGTAGAGAGGAAGAGCGGCTAGGCCTTCGGCACTAAAGGGCTACTAAGAAAAAGTAAAATTGGGGGGGTGTCTACCAATAATATAGTGTTGGGAAATGCTCTTGAGTGTTTCCCGGTAGGTGATGGGTGATGGGAGGCTAGCTGGTCATCCCAGTGGCTATCCTAGTTGCTGTTTGGCAAAACATGATTTTCACTGTGTGCGCCACATGGAAGCACGGTACCCCGCGAGACTGCTGAAAGGTAAGAGTGATTCTACAAGGCCTAATCTTGCATGAATCTTTTACTCCCTTTCCGCAATGACTATATAGACCACCACCATGGTTGCTAGCTTGTCTTCTGGAATCTCTCTAGGTAGTGAGCTAGGAGCTCTGATAACAGGCTGGCTTCCCTATAGCTAGCAACCTTTTTCTTTTCTATACTTACCATTTGTATCTCCTTTTGGAAGCTATTTGTATGGTGTTTTTAAGCATTAGTAGAAGTTTCCTTTCTCTAGAAAAAAAAATAAAGAATGTGTAAAAGATGGAATTAAGAATTGCTTAGTGATGGACATTTAAATCTGAAGGTACTTCTTTCAAAAAAAATTATTTAAATCCCTTCCTTTTATGATAGTACTAGAATTGTGTAGAACATGAATGCATAAATTCATCTCACATGTCAAAAAGTACAATTTCACAAATTCAAAAGAGATCTTGTGTAGCTGTAGGCTAGTCTAGAGTCATATGAGGCCAAAAGTGGGATATAATCTCCGTCGAGAGATGTTGCTCAATCCAATGTTGTTCCCTCAAGGGGATCCATGCTGCTGCCTCAAGCTGTAGGCGATGTCCAATGTGAGTCGTATAAGAAAAGAAGGAGAACTTCTCTACCCAATCCGATTGCCATGGAAAGAAGGACCTGGTTAACCACCAACACTCTGCTTGCTAGTGAGAGTTTGGCTGGGCTCTAGTACAAGAGCTTACATTGCACACTCTCTAGAAGTGGGCCATGAGTTGTTTCTCTGTCGAAATATTAATGCAACCTAGCTGCCCAAGTATCTTGCTGTCTCTTCCCCTCATGATCCATCAAAAGCCAAAATCAACCCCCAAGCCTTGGACCTCCAAGATCTCATTTTTCCCTATGAAGATTGATTTTGGTCCAATTTATGCAATCTCCAAAAGCCTCACAATAAACGAACAGGGCCCCCTGACCCTCTCCAGAGTGATACTGAACCCTCCACATACAAAGCTATATTGTCTGCAAACTTAGAGTCTAGAAGCTCCTCCTCCTATAGGACTAGGAGCCTCATCCCTACAAGGCCAAGTGCTTGAGAGCACAAAAAGTAACCTAAGGCCTCCACTACCTGATGATCACCTAGCTAGAGCAACCCACATAAAGAGCTGAGACCCCTCTGATCCATCTCTTTGAGAAGCCAAGTCTTTGCATGGTGCCCTCTAAAAAGGACCACTCTACTGTGTCATATGCCTTCTCAAAATCTAGCATCAGGTTGGCAAGAGGCTATGACTCTTCCATAGACTAGTCCACTGCCTCCTAGAATGTGAAGATGTTGTCTAGGATACTGCATTCCTCAATTAAATCTATTTGCATTCCTGAACAAAACATGTCTGCGTCTCATGGATGATGTCTAGTAAGTAGGGTCTCAAGCGCATGCTCAAGACCTTGGCCAAGATCTTGTAAGTTCGGATTGGTAGGGCTTGCAAGGCCTCCTAACGCTCCTGATTAATGAAAGGCGCCTCTAGTCATCTGCTCAAGCTCTACGTGACTACTAAAGGAACCTACTCCCTCACAACCTCATGAGCTAGGAGAGTTGTAGGCGACGACTCCTCCAATTGAAACAACTAACAATAGATGTATGTGGTCAGCTCAAGGATCTCCTGTGTGTCTGTGTGCATGTCCCTGTGAGTGCTAAAGTCAACTAGCCTATGGTCTAAAAGAATTGCCTGGTCATCATGTCCCCTTGCTAGAACCCTTCTAGCTCGAGTGGTACAAGAACTCAACTCTATGGACCTCCATATCTTGCAACTCCAACTATGCACACTCCAAGTGGTCGTTGAGCCACTAGGAGCCTAGATCCTACTCCCAAATTCTCTCTATGGATGCTAGGTCATGACAAAGTGCTTTATACCGCTCCTAAAGAGCATGTGTCCATCTAAGAGCATGGGCTTGGATATCCTTGTTGCTCTACTGAATTGCCTCAACCACCCACACTACCCACCCTCTCAGGGTCCCTCCTTGGGATGCCTCTACATCTCCACTTATAGGAGATCGTCTGGTGTACAGATCCCCTTTTGGGGAGTTCATGGCAAGTCTACTCCAAATGTATCTCAAGTAGTGATCTGACATGATGGTGCCTGCTAAAATGCTGGTGGAGCCACCTTTGAGTAGTGCCCAGTCACATATGTAGAATCTATCTAGATGTTCTAGTAGTCCATCAATCTAGTTGCTATCTGAAAGAGAACTACAGGTTGTTGGGAATTCTATTTTTCTTTTTATTTCTTTAAATTATCTACCCCTCCCTTCCTTTCATCCATTGTTTTCTCCACCTATTACTTTTTCATTCTTCCCTCAATTCTATTAACAACCCCCCCCTCTCTTTTTTCCTTACCTTTCTTATACTTCCCCCTCATCTTAAATTAATCCTTTAATCCTACTTACCTCAAACACTTGTTCACTAATAGCCATTGTTTTATGCATCTTGCTTTATAAGTTTGTTGTTAAGCATTAAATTTATTGTGACTCTGATAACAAGGGAGGGGTGTTTATGACACCTGTCTTCCCAAATGAAGTTTAAATGGGTTCTCACCATGTTTTTCTTGTTGGATGGTGGCAGGTAGGCAAAATCCCCTCTTCAATAAACGTGATGTTGCCAATGACTTATCAAAGCTTCATTACTCTCATTTTCTCTTCTAGATAAAATTGTTCATCCTTTAATGATGCTACTTCGTTTCTTGTGATGTTTATTGCAAAGTTTTTCTATTAAACATCTCTCTTTCCTACTCCAAATTTGTCTACTCTTCACTATGGAAAGGGGTGTTGTAAATGTCTACTACACACACACACACACACACACACACACACACACATACACATAGAAGGGTTTGTTATGTCTAGGGTTAAGGCGTGAAATTATGCCCAATCATGAGTACATCTCTTGGAAGAAGACCCTCAAAGGTTGAAGTCATTCTTGTGAAATAATTTCTCCTCTAGTAGCATTCTTCATTGGGTTGGTGACTTGACTTTACTAAACACTCTAGGTTTTTCATATAATCTACTCTACACATCCCATTAACAATTGGAATAAAACCTACATCAATTGCAAAACTCATCCAAAAAATCCAAATAAACTTTTGTCAACTACATAACATTTTTTGACTTCTAGATCTTTCAGTTTATTTTCTAAGTATGATTGACAATTCTCAATGGAAAGTCTAAGTGCACCCCCTTGCCAATAACTTGTATGGACTTTCATTTTCTCATAAAGGGGACTATGATGCAGGGGCAAAATAATCGATAACCATTAAAGGGGGATAAGCCAATACTACCTCCTCCATTTAGGAATGAGAACGCATAAATCTTCAAACAATATCTCCTTTGTGGATTGTCACAACTCCTCATTGGCTCGATAGCTTGATTCTAGTCTTTGGACACGTCTTGATGTAGTGTGTATTAGCAAAGAGGGGTAACACAAAATCTTATTCTTCTAGTTTTTTTGGGGGGTTGTCCTCTCCCACTATTTGAATGAAACCCCTATTCCAAATTTAATAGTTGTCAATTACTTGTACTTGGGCCAAAGAGCACAAAAACATATTGTGCTCTACCCATCCTACCTAGGAACACATAGTGAGACTTAGTCTTGTTAATGAAAATTGTGTGCTCACAAATCCCACACCTCCTCCCTTACTCAAGGTTTTGGTTCATGCATATGGCATGTTGGGACGCACATCTTTCCATGCCACTCATACAAATGGTTGTTTGCTTGCTTTAATGCCAGACACTAGTTTTTCTACTTGTTCAATAGCAAATGAATCTACACCACCATAGGAGATGTAAAGCATTGAAGCTAGCTTGTATTTATCAAGCCAATAGCAACAATCGACTCTTTCACAAAAAACCTTCCATCATGATTGGGCTTACCCTTCAAAGAATCATTAAAACTAGGTGATATTAAAGGCTTGACAGATTGACTCAAAGCCTAAAAGAAGACACTTTTAAGGTGGAGCCTTCAAGATCTTGAAATGTATGTATTGATGATGATGGCCATTGCATCTTCGGTAGGCCACCTATGTAGAAAACAAAGGTAGAGGGCATTAGCTAAAGTTACCTTGTAGTATATGATCGTGTTAATCAAGAACATATTGATAAATACTAGAGATCTCTTCATGAGCCAAATTCTACTCTTGCAAAATAGGGAACTTCAAATCTACACAGATCGAGTGGATCATAATACTTTTCATTCACACAAATCTACATGCTTACCCGTAGGGTACCATTACCCAATGGTGAAATGCATATCATCAACAACCAACATCATTCCATTAGTCTCCCATAAGAATACGTAGTTCATTAGCCACAACTTGCACCCATGGGAAGAGAAAATAAAAATTGACATAGTTATGGAATGTAGGGTAGTCTTGGATTACTCTATCGTCTTCTCAATCATTCCTCGCTACTTTTGAATACCCACCTAAAGCTCGAGCAACCGCCCAACATTTGATTGGATCAATTATAAGAAAAACATTGGCATGGTGAAGAATCTGATCTTGAGATGAGCAGATGAGGGGCAAGTGATACATGTGGGTGGGGAATTGGACATGTGAGTATGGGAGTGTTTGGTGTTGACCAAAGAGACTTAATTTTCCATCTATTGAATCAAGGGTTGTAAAACCCGATCTATGTGGATATCATCTTGGCCTTCAAATTCTAAGGAAGACCCTAAATACCAATGCAGTTTAATCACTAATGATGGTGCAAAGGGCGAGATAGCTAGAGAGTGGAGCTTAGGGTTGATGTGGCATGAGTAGGCACTCCTACCAAAGCATGAGGCTTTGCAAGAGCATGGAAAAAGGCACGGGACCTCAGAAGGAGCTAGTACATGGGTGGAGTGTGAGGTGGACCAAGTCATGGGTGAAGGGGAAAGCTTGGGAAAGAAAACAAAAAGGGGGGGGAGGGGAGAGGGGGGGGGGAGAAGGGGGAGAGAAGATAGGCAAAAGAAGGAAATAATAATACAAAGCAAATTTTCCCAAAAACAAAAGGTATATGAAAAAGCACACTAACCAAATTTGGAGTTGTTGCTAATTAGGCGCTTCTCCCTTAGCAAGGCAATGCAATAGAAACACAAATTAGGAAGATGGTTTGCATTGGCGTGGTGAAATTGTTTTATGGTGGCCTTTGTAATCCACAATTGTGCCCCTACTTTTCCCAAATGCATGTTGCCTAGATCATCTATAGCAAGCTTGGGAATAGTAGATAGTCAAAGCCAAAGTAATCCCTTACATGCCATGGATTCCCAATAGCTAAAAGAGTAGAAGTTGGCTTTCGGAAGAACTGACCTACGCTCTAGGTGCAAAATTTTGAGTTTGTTCATTTTGCAAGCCTTGGTAAGGATCCCCCATTTGCAATTGCACCCATGTTAATTTCACTAGCTTGCTTCTCTGCTTGTCATCGTGCTTCTACTTAGCATCTCTACTTGTAGCTTTGATCTAAAGTAGCTCACTATTGCCAACAATGACTTTATAGAGCCTTGACTTTTAACATATGCCACCTCGTGTCTATCAAAATGATCTGGTAGGTTGAAATAGAATTGCCAAGTAAGAGATTCGTGGATGGGCATAATTTAGGCTATTTCCCATTTGTGTGTCTGAATCTGTCCTATGATATTGCACATTTTAGGTTGAAGTCTTTGGGATTGATATTGGTTTGACCATGAGACTCTAGAAACCTCTCTTGTAATTGCATCCACATATCCATGCATCTCTGTTTTAACTTCCTAAGGCCCAAAACCTCTCTTTACGCCAAGGATTTGAGAGAAAGAATAGGAAATTTGCAGGGAATGGTGCAAAATATTCACAAGAAAGGAGAGTGGACAAAGTAATGAAATTCGCAACAAAGACTGATGAATGGCACAACAATTCTTACAAACATGAATGAATGGATGTATACCAAACTTGCAGTTGCCATCCATTTCTTCTATGAGATTGATTATCCCCATTTTTTTTAATGAACTTGTAGAAGCAATTGAGTGATTGCATTCTATTGACAATATATATCTCAGCACCATAGTAGTCTTTGAGATTTCAAGTCATGGAATCTCAACTGATTCATGCTTACATCTTCTAAACTCCATTTGTGAATGGTTTTCAAGACTCCCTTTTCAATCCATGCTTCTCAAGACTCTTTTTTTAATGACAACTCACCTTTGTCACCTTTGTCCTTCACTTCCTTGCTGCCTTCTACCTTGCTTGGCTCACTCTGTTGCTCCATCTAATCTTATGGGATACACCACTCTTGTCCTCTATTTTATCATCCCACAATGGAAGCTCTAGATATTAGTTCCTCTTGCCCCTTTAGGGCCGCTTAGCTGCTAGAATAAGAATCTCACCTAGTGAGATCAAAAACATTTTTGTGCACGAACTTTAAGGAAATGAACATTATGTTGCCCCCACAAAGCCTCTTTGCTTAGTGTCTTTAAGCTCAAAATTAAGGTTAAGAAATCCTAGCCATGTTTGCCCATATTTGGGTTTGTTAGGCAAATGAGGCATGCAAGTCATGAGAGCCTCGAAAGGAGCAGGAGGCTAAGAAGGAGCATATTGTCAATGGATAACTCCGTAACAATAGCTCGACATGGAAGCTCGAGGATGTCTTAGTTGGATGGGAGAAGAATGCACATCGCATGGACATTGAAAGAATGTTTTTTCAAGCATAGAGAGAGGATGCAATGAAGGAGTGGAGGTGGTAACTTCACCAAGAAGGTCATTCGACGGTAGTCACTCTTCGCATTATAGCAGCAACCCCCATTGCCTGCCATCTCTATCGTATAGCTCCCCATCTTCTGACTGCTCTCTACTAGTTCGTCCTACTCATTAGCTTCATGGCAACTCCCCCATTGAAACTCCTATGTTGTATTTAGTACCTTCATATGGGAACTCCCTCGTTTGAAACTCCTTCAACTTTGTCATCTTCTTATTCATCGCACTCCTCCCGCATCTCTCTCATTGGAACTCGTCCAACTCCATCATTGTCTTAGCCACCTCGTCATATAGCTTTCGATGATTTCTTTGGTGCAAGTTACAAAGCAACATCAATCTGAGCTTGGAGATTGAATGTGTAACTTTGTATTGATGCAACAAAGCTCAGATCTTCATACGTGTAACTTCATATTGATGCAATAAAGCTCGATATTCTTTTATCAAAAGAGCAACATTGCAAGGAAGTATGGAGGAAGAGAGGGGCAATAGTAGTAGTAGCAAGAACAAGAACAAGAACAAGAACAAGAACAACAGCAGTAGGAGGGAGAGGGGAGAGAGAGAGAGAGAGAGAGAGAGAGAGAGAGAGAGAGAGAGAGAGAGAGAGAGAGAGAGAGAGAGTTTATTTTGAACTAGTTCATCTCCCATACTCGATCTACAAGACCGACCTTGCGACCCAGAATCTTAGAATGAAGCTTACAATGGTTGCAAGTGTACGGCCGTAGCGATGCCGAATATATATTGAGCCACCTTTTTGGACGTAACATCAAATGGTATACCCCAACTAGCATCATAGTCCTATGTAATAATATCTTAGAAGCTATCTAGAAAATGATTCGAACTGGCATCAGCCAGTTTGATGATTCTCATGTAGCATATTCAATCACTGTCCAAGAAGTAGATATAGACACTGCCTGGGCTTTATTCATCATGGCACCACAACCACCACCACCTTCTAACACTGACACAACACCTAGCCACAATCCCACCTCCACTGTCATCACTGGCACAAGCAATCCCTTTTCACATCACAACGCACCACCATAGATATGCAGTAGAGCAACTACTCGAATTGGAGGGTCCAGAGGACATGGGGTACTAGTACATGGTGCAAAATTCTTAAGCCGAGCAAAAGATGATTCTACTTCTAGAAAATCATTTTCTGAGTGGTTGGTAATGGTTTAGGATATTTCAAATCATTAAATGACTAGATTTGACTCAAAAAACTATGTTAACCATTGACCATTTAACTCGACGTATATGTTGCATTACTAACCCGATGTGCATTGCGATATTAATCACCGACATGCGTGGGGTTGTTAATGCAAAGTGTTCGCTGGCTTACTAACCTGGCATATGATGGGTTAGATTTGACCTCTATTTTGAACACGATTTTGTGCATTAATTATGCCAATTGGCAATTTTTTTTGTCAGGTGTCAGACTGTTAATGGATGTAAGGTGATGTTAGAGTGTCAGTCTACTAATGCAATGAAGTCAACGTTAATGCAACAAACACAACAATAACCCGATGTGGTCAACGGTAATGTAGGGGATTCTAAACTCTCTAGTGTTGGGTTATTAATGCAACGTGTTTGCTGTGTTACAATTAATGTAGTGCTTCTCTCCGGGATTGCCTGGCTGACGGAATTTTTGGGATTCTTTGAGTTTTTGGGGCTTCTGTGCAATGTTTCAAGTGCTTGGGGACTAGTTTTCTAGTTAGTCTACATACAAAACAAAGATGAAGCAACAAAAAGAAATAAAAGTTAACAAAAAACAAGCAATTATGGATCAAACTAGAAGGTTTTATTCCTAAGATGGAATGTTTGTCATTCCCAATACCTTGGAACTTCTACCCAATCATCAACATCTATCTTTTTCAATGGGATGGGACTTCATCCAAGGTTAAGCAATGATTCTAAGTACTCTATCCTAGGTTTTCACACCTTTAATCCTCAAAAATCTACAAAACATAACTGGAGTTTCTTCCTACCTTCCTCTCACTCACTTTTCTGTACTTTTTCAGCTCCTTCCTTACACAAAAGACCAACACCAATATATGGCTGTGGGAGATTACAGAAGAAGCATGTGCAAGCAAAAGCATACCTTTAACTCCCCGAAAACGGTGCCAAAAATGTGTGATCTTCGGCGGTAACTCAATGTCATGGGGATCTTGAAGGAATGCTAAGGGGGCTCTCCTCCTACCACTCCTTGTCCGAGCAATGCAAGCACATGCGGTCCAAGAATGTCGCGCCAATGGCTTTCAGAGTTTGTAGCAATCTAAATCCTCAAAAGAAGGAGAAGAAGAAGGGGAGAGGGATGAGGGAGAGGGAAAGGTGAGGGAAGAGGGAAGGGAAAGCATGAAGCAAGGAGGAAAGGAGGTGAGAGGCATTCACAAGGACAAGAGCAAGAGAAACATAGACAACACTTCTTTGAAAAAGAGGGAATCTTATATTTCTCAATCTTGCATGTATACAACTGAAGACGAAAGTCAAAAGGGCCAACCCTATTCCTCCTTACCACTCTCCCTGTGCCCCATTTTACAACCACTTGGGCCATATGCCACGGCAGAATACCATTATTTCCCCTCATCCTTTCATGCTCTCTGCTCTATCTTGCAAAACATTATGGGAATTGTCCCGTGGGGTTAACGCAAACACTATCCTTGGTTAAGGGTATAGGTTGCTTACAAGATGGACGAATCAAGTCCTACACCTTGATGTAAATTAGGGTAAAGGGCTAGTACTATGTGGCCCTAACTTTTTACTTAGTGCAACGGGTTGCACTTACTGGTCTTTTGAAAGGTTTTGGAAATGTAAATGCATCGCATGGATAACCATTAAGGGGGGTATAATTTTTTCAAAAGAAAAGAGAAAAAAAACCCATCTTAGTGAAAAACATAAATATCCAATACGAAAGGCATTGGTGGACCAGTACTCTACCACATGACTATCTCGGCTTTTTATAGGAGCTGGACACAAGCATTACCCCCCTTTTTCATACCCCTTTACTGGATCTTCCCATGGTATGTTGACATCTAAAAGGCTCCACCCCTTTACTAGCCCATTTACCCTACCCTTTGTCCAAGAATCTTGCAGGCTAGTGAAACCATCTCAATTCAAAAGGCATGACCTCCCACTCTCAATTAGATTGCCATGTTCCAATTGAAGTCTCGTTGCACCTCTAATTCTGAGACACAATCCAAAGGGCTCCTTAATGACACATCCTCTGTGCTATGGGCAACTCCATGGACTACGATCTCATCTTGAGCGGCGTTGGCACTTCCTCTCCACTCGCATCTGCTCCAACCACAAGCCAATAGGTAATCCCATCCATAAGAAATATGTAGTCTTATGAGGGTGGAGGCTAGTCCAAAGGCAAGACCAAAGTCTAGTAATGGCCAAATGCCACTCTCTTGAAAGGGTCTAGATAGCTACATCCAGTTGTAAAGATTGACCAATACGTGTAGTGTATGAGAACACCTCTGTCAGCCTCTCCAAGTGCCCTTCTAAAGAAGCCCAAAACCACTCATCCGAGTCCCACCAAAACCGACACCGAGATTGGTTCTTCCCAAGGGTGATTGATCGATCCCATGCCAAGACCATCCTTAGCCTTGATCTACTGCGAGTATATCTAGGCCCCTGTCCATCCAACCCTAGGTCTCCCTCTACCTCGCGTTAAAGTAAGCCACCTTGCCCGAGATGAGAAGCAACAAGGATCCTTACGGCAACCCTGTCCTAGAGAACTATCCATACCAACTTAGGGGATCTAAGACTCTACATAAACAATCCCTATAGGACTATGGAATGGTGACGTCTTATCTCCAACTTCCTTATACCCGCTTTTTTGAGGTGCGAGAGGACGCTTTGTTTCCTAGGAAAGTTGACTCCATGCTCCAAATGATTTAACTGACCCGTTGCCCCATTGTGCCTTTTTTGCCACATAATACATCCCTCTTGATGACAAACCTCCAAATGCCAAAGAAGAGACTTGTGCTTAAACTCCTATCGATGCTATGGATTGTCTAGGATGAGTCCACCAACCAAACACTACCACACCCCATGTAAGCTCCTCCAATTGTGGCCCCTTTCTTGGAAAGTCTCTGAGAAAATCCAGTAATGAGGTGGTTATCACTCTCCTCCCATGTGCGGGGTATTCCTGAGACACCCTCGTCAAAGCAAGAGCTTCCATGCTCCAAACCTAGGATAATGCCATGCATGAATAAGTCTCTTGAGTAGTCCACCATGATGCTGTTGGTCGAAGGGAAAGTGAGCACTACCCAAGAGTCTCTCTATCTCTCACCAAGGACCACGGCCACTAACTCTGAAGATAAACTGCTCCCATGTGTCATGCTTAGTACAAGGTATCGCCAAAACGAAGCTCCTCTATATTTCTCCTCAAACTCTAGGTTATATAAGTTGCCTCCGACAATCCAAGACTCCACGTCCAAAAGACTCTCGATAAACCATCTCTAGAAAGAGCATTGTGTTAACGACACATGCTAAAGTTCAAGACTCCAATCTTGGAGCCTCCCATCCTCAAGCTTATCCACACAGCCCGTCCTATGGTCTCACCTTGATCAAACACTGTTGGGACTAGGCCCTATGCTGCTAAAGGCACACGCCCCTGCTCTTACTCACATTTGGAGGCCACGCCACCAACTCATATCCAAATCTAAAAATGTATGCTCTTGTATCATAAGAATGCCAACTGACCATCCCATTAAGGCACGAAGTATCAACTGTTATGGCTGTTGACGTGCACAATTGTGTACACCATGCACTTTCCAACTCACCATGATCCATTACATTAGAGGGTATGGAGGTGGCAAACAAAGCCTTCCTATGAGTGAAAGCTTATGTAACAATCTTGGATTTTTGAAACATCCGTGGGAGTTTGGAAAGTATTATGTGTTCATGTGATTGTGGACCAAAGGTATGAGTAGCCCATGCCCAACTTGAGATCCCACTGCATCAAGAGGGTGGAAACAACTCTTAAGAGTGTGGAACAATGATAAGGAAAAGAGAGGAAAATACATAAAGATCTACAACCAAGCTTAGTCCATGCTAACACACAGCTCAATGAGAAGCGCGCCAACACTAGTGTCTCAATTGCAAAAGCAAGTAGAAAGAAAGCTTGTTGGAGCAAGAAACGAGCATAAAAGCATTAAAGACTTTCTGAAGTGTCCAACGAAACCTTATAAACAAGCCGCCAAGGATTCTACAAGGTTTGGATGGCACCATTAGCTTGCAATTTAGTGTGTACATTTAAGCCCAAAGAAAGAGAGGAGCCCTTAATTTTATTAGAAATCTAGCCTTATAGCCTTAACAAGAATAGCATGTGTGCATCTTTAACCTATTAACCGTGGACAAAGGAGGAAAAAAAAGCAAGGACACGTGACAACTTGAAAGAGAAGAGCCTGCCACGTGTCACAAAGGAGGAGCTCTTGGATGGAGGCTGGGAGAGAGGAGGAGGTGGAAAGACAAGAGGTAGGCTTTTAGGGGGAGGAGGTGGAAAGACGAGGCAACTTTGGGAGGAAGGAGGAGATAGAAGGTCAACGAAATGGAGGAGATAGAAGTTCACCTTTGGGAGGAAGGAGGAGATGGAAGGTCAATGGAATTAGAGGAGGAGATAAAGCCATGGGTTAAGACTTGCCAAATTTTCAAAAGCCAATCCAAGTATGCAAGGTTAATTGATTAGCAATTTAAGAACCAATCAATGCATGTGCAAAAAGAAGCTCTCTCTCTCTCTCTCTCTCTCTCTCTCTCTCCAACGTGCGAGTTCCAATCCAAGTATGCAAGGTTAATTGATTAGCAATTTAAGAACCAATCAATGCATGTGCCAAAATGGGCTCTCTCTCTCTCTATCCTGCAACAACGCGCGGGTTGCACACTAGTATTAGCAAATTACAACACACTTACATTGGAGCCAGGACTCTGACACCAATGCTAAATATTAATGTCATTGCAGACAATGCTAATAGTGGGCCGGGAGGCCGGGGGGGGGGGGGGGGGGGGGGGGGACAGTGGAAGCATTGTACAAAACTGCAGTCTTGTCTGATTCGAGTGTAAACTTGTATTAGATCTTTATTGCAAGGAGCCACTGCAGGTTACAACAAACACAGAATGTGGCTACACATGTAATCATTACCCACAACTAAGGGCACATTGACTGGCAGAAATTTCAATGTATGTAGAGTTTTCATGATCAATCTAGCAAAGATCTTGGTTGCATGTTGGATGCACTTTTCTGTGTAGATGCGACAGAAGATGAGATTCCTACAGAATGACAGGAGACGACAAATGCCTTCCAGGTGTGAGCTAGTTTGAGCTTAGATCACAGTAACAATCATATGAACACAGAGAAATAAGCTCTGTCCTGATGGTCCGCCATACACCAGCGTATACGTCAAAAACCCTGATTGGAAGCTCCTGTTTAAGTACTTTCTTTCCTTTTAAACTTGAGTGATGCCAATTTCTGCTCACAAAAATTATGTGAGAGTAAAGCCTACATACCATTATCCAAATACCACCTGTCGCACAGAATTTATTCTGTATCATTTGACAGCAATGAAGGTGGTAAGCAACAACAATTAATTAACCAGGAAAGAGTGTAATTTGACTTCATGAAACCGATTTATGATGCTAATATGTTACATCCTAAACATAATATATGCCATCGCTCCATTACTACAGAGACTCTTCCATCAATTACAAGAACTTGACCTCAGCCTTTCTTTATTGGTCGCTGCACATAAGATTTATTAGGATCCTCTGTCTTCAGCTTCGGTGGTCGCAACTCTCCCTTATGGGCCTTCAAAGAACATATTTTAGTGTTAGTCTATAATAATAGACAACTCTTCATTGTGGTTATGAATAAAGAGTAGAGGATTCCTACTCTAAAATTCTGAGTGCTCACGCAGCAATTTCTTACCTTTTTACCACCTTTCATAAAATCTCGCCAGCTTGTCACCTACTCAGAAACAGGAGGGTTCCAAGTGTCAGCTTAACCTTAAGATACTACCTCTCCATTATACGTCAGCCAGAACTAAAGCAATGATTTATTTCCAAGAGTTTCAAAGTTCATCTATGATATAAACAGAAAAATCACGATTCTCTCAGTCACATTGCACCTATTTCTGGTATGGACTAGCCACTCAAGATCCAATTGGCAATGACATTTAATCTTCACAAATGGTGAAAGGGTGTACAACAAATAAATTTTCCAAGTCAAAGCACAATAAGTCTACCAAACTTAGGTTTGACCAATTGCGAACTAAAATACTCATCATCCCTGTCCCAGCTCTCAGTTAGTCAAGCCCAAATGAATGTCAGTTTATCATGCATGTACCAAGTTCCCAGTATCATCCAAGTATAAAGAATAACAAATTTTCTTGTCAAAGGTATCCTACCCGATTTTCCCGTGTTTCTTCCCATTTTTCGTCATTCTCACGCTTTCGTTTCCACATCTCCCTTGCTTCTTCTTCATCTTTCTTCAACCTTCCTTCTTCTTCCGATATCTGCAAGATATGTCACATAAAAAGAAATCCAAATTTTGATCAGGCATTGGGTGAACTTTGATTGCTCCAGAAGATTCCAAGAGCTAACATGATGATGCGGTTGAACAAATAAAATGGGCATGGGTGCTAAAGAACTCAGATTGCATAACTTCCTGTCCACTGAAGAGGGCAGACAATGGCATGACAAACAGTATTATGATCAAAAGTCATATAGTCCTTACAACTTCCATCAGAAGTACTGGCCATGTGTAGCTAAAGCAAGGACTGTTGTCATCTATGCTGTTTGAGCAAAGTTGCATGGAGCTATAATTTTTGTGTGTGACCTACACATATAAATTGAGTCCAAAAAGCATGAGTCAATCACGTGTGTGTGTGTGTGTGTGTGTGTGCACTCTGGACTCTCTGGAAGGATCGTAATCAAAGGGTCGTTGGTGATCCTGTTTTTTCCACTTTCTCTTTCTTCAGACACTCTTTGCAGCAATCGCTTTTTGATTGCTTGCAATCTCGTGTCTTTGATCATGATGTATATTTGTCCTACAGTGAGATTTTCTCTTGATGTATTATAGCTCTCCCTTTCTGGGATAGCTTTTTTTTGTAATGTAATGACTCAAAGATTCCACCCAAAAAAAAAAAAAAAAAAGTGTATGTGTGTGTGTATCTAGATGAATCCAGGAACATGCCCAAACTCATCCTCTAAAAACACAAAACATAGTGCAGTTTCAATCTCATGATAGTCACTCATAAGGTTGAAAACCATGAACTACATCATAAGGACTAGCTACTATGACATCCCCACTGACGTCATCAGCGCCCAACGATAGGTGTAGACCGTAGCATAAACATATGCTCACACATACAAATCCATGCACCCACACATACTTGAGCATCCATTTCGTACTAAGTTTTTTTCGGCACACCAGAGGTGAAGGGCAGACTCAGCCGTGACAAAGGCTAGCATAAAGGAGAAGGTTAATCAAAAAGTAGTTCACATTCTCTTCATTCATGCTACAAGTGCTTGTGAAGACTACGATTTCATTTTACTCTCTCCCAAACGAGCATCCAAGAAAAAAAACTGCTTAGACCATCTAGCTGATAGGGCAACGCATGTGTGTGACCTAAACATATAAATTGAGTTCACAAAGCATGAGTTCCTTGATGAGTTTTTTTTTCGGAGACCAAAACATAATTAGTATGTTGTGATCTAGGCCAATTTCAACCATTGATCTAATGTGTGATCAAATTCTTCCATATACTCTTTAGCCACTAATTAAAGAGCTAATAGGATCTAGCTTTGTGCTTGTCCAAAAAGCCATGGCTTTGCACTCACTTGAAGACCACTTCATCCCTATGACGGTGTGGCTTGCACACACCTAGCCACCAAATACCAAATTTCACTTGTGAGTGAAGTTGATCTCAGTGCTTAGCTCCCAAACTGAGTTTCCCTCTGCCTCTTCGAAGGTATCCAGTTCCGAAATGTTAATGGAGGTATAATCCACGACATTGTCTTGGGCAAGTAATAAGTTTTCCGGATCTCTTGAACCATCTCCATTCACTCAAGATTCTCAAATAATGTACTAAGCCTCTCCTGCTCAAGGGCTCTAGCTCCTTGACTTCATTCTTCCCCACGTCTTCTTCACTAATATCTATCAATGTTGTCGATCACCTTGGGCTTCAACTTCTTGCTGCCTATCATAATCCTGGAACATGACCCCCCTGCTGCCAATTATCTTCTTGGTCTCTGTGTTGTAGAGTTAACAATCACTTGGCTGCTCCCCTACAACCAGGTGTGGCTGTGTTCTGCCTGGCCTCTTGGCTGAGTTTCGTCACCAATTTGGTCATGGAAGGATGTGGTAGCATTTGTGGTGGACTCAATCCGAGAGCCAGCCCACAGCGTCGAGAGGAGTTTGAGTTCCACCCTACACTAGCATTCAGAGGTCCGAGATAAGGAGGGATATACGATGCGCCGCGTAACCTAATTGGTTGGGCCAGTGGGACAGCAGCCAAGCTAGATCTTTTGGCGCATGGAGCCTACTTCCCTAAGAGATTGAGGCATGGGTGAGAGCCCTCTCAAACCTGCGAGAGGCAATGGCGAGGCACATCCTACTCCATGCAATAAAGAGGATAAGGGGTCTTCTTTTGCCAACGGTAGAGGGAGACCCAAGGTTGGACACGGCCCTCGATTTGCTTGAGTGGCAACGGATCAAGGTTGGGGTTCATTTGGGTAGGGGATGGACTATAAGAGAATGCAAGCGAAAAGAGCAAGGAAGGAGCTGCAACAAAATAAGCAAAATCTATCTACAAAGAGCAAAATCTATTGCTATGAATGTGGCAAGCTAGGGCACATTTCTTGAGTATGTTGTAGCTAGTCAAAGGCAAGACATGGTAACAATGGCAAGAACAATTCAGGGCACATACAACAAGAGTAGAGTATGCTTCTAAATAGAGGAGATTTCTCAAGCAAGATGCATTGTACAATGACAAGGATTTTGATTGTCATAGACAGGTCATGCAGAGAACTTACACATCTCATGGACATCAAGTTATCCATATCTTTGAGTATCTCAAAGAAAATTGACCCCGGTGTATGGATAGCGGACTCAAGTGCATCACAACACGAGTGTTGCAAACGTGATTGGTTCAAGACACTTGATCCAATCAAGGGTGCTCCAGATGTTCATCTTGAAGATACTCATCCACTTCCACTCAAAGGAATCGGTAACATACTAGTTAGCCATGCAATGTGTTTATCAAAAGATTTAACTTCTCTTCGATGACAAGAAGGTGCTCTTGCTCACTCAAAAAGCAAATCATTGGACATGTGTTGAGAGATGGAACCTTTTAGAAGTTGGTGGTCACAATCCCTGAAAAGAGGGGATCCATGATTGCACATACAAATTCTCAATTATGGCACTAAAGGTATGGACATCTTCACTTCATATCCATGCCATTCTTGAATGCAAGAACGACTCCCATTAGTCAAAGAGCAATATTTGTGCAAAGAATGCCTTTATGAGTGTAGAAAAGGGATAGGGACAGATTTGGAGAAGGGGAATAGAGGAGCAAAAGGGAGAGAGAAAGATACGGGAAAAGGGGAAAGAGGAGGGGCAGGAGTTAGAGAATGAGGTAGGAGAGAGAGAGAGAGAGAGAGAGAGAGAGAGAGAGAGAGTAGGGAAGAGAGACAGGGTGAGAGAGAGTAGGGAGCATGTAGCAGGAAGGAGGTGGAAGCATAGCTAGGATTAGATGTCACATAAAAAAAGTTCATAGTAGGGGGTGGATGGGGACCTATATAGTCCCTCCACATTTTCCACCTAAAGGGCCTCTAACTTGGCCCTTTTTAAGGAATTCATTATAGCCATCCCTTCCCATAGAAAATTTCCCTCAAAATTTCATAGCATGGCTGTCCAAAAGTGCAGCAAACAGCAACCACTAATCAATCCGGTAGGAGATAGGGGTGGTCCTGGACAATGCTTTCTGGCTGCCATGAATTTCATCCTCAGGGAGTCCTCGCCACTTGATAAGATACTCTACATAGGCCTTGTTTCGGAGTACATGGTCTCTAAAACCCACGATGCACTCCGGAACATACAGGATGTGGCCCTCTTCATCCATAGGTGGCAACTCAGAAAGAACATGGACATGCTATCCAACATGTGGTTTCAGCAAAGACACATTGAAAACACCACGGATCTTGGAGGTACTGAGTAGCTCCAACTAATATGCTACCTGTCCAACCTTGCGGATGATCCTATAAGGACCGTAATACCTATGAGCAAGCTTTTTGTTGGTATTACCTTTCAGCGATGCATAACGGTTCTTATATAGAAGCAAATGCACATAATCTCCCTCTTTGAAAGATAAATATCTCCTGCGTTCATCCGCATATTTCTTATGCTTGGCTTGGGCATCCTGCATATTCTTTTTTGCCAACTGCAGAAGGGCATCCATCCTCTCCAAGTCATTCCGTGCTTGCTGATTTTTCACAGCCATGTCAGCAATTGAAGAAGGCATCCCAACCTTGCATCTGTACATTGCCTCAAACAGGCTCATGCCAATGGAGAGATGCATGGTATTGTTGTAGCAAAATTCAGCGAGTGCCAACCATTTATCCCAAGACTTCTGAGTATCATGACAAAAGTACCCCAAATATTCCTCCACCCATTTGTTCACCCTTTTCGGCTGTCCAATCAGTCTCAAGATGGTAAGAGTGCTAGGTGTGAGTAAAGTACCCACTAATGTAAATATCTCCTGCCAAAAGTGACCCATAAAATTAGCATTTCTATCACTGACAATTTCCTAAGGGAAACCATGATGCTTAAAGACATGCTCAATGAACTGCCAAGTAACCTGTGATGCTGAATACCGGGTTTTAGTGGATATGAAATGGGCCTGTTTTGTCATTCTATCCACCACAACAAAGATGCTGTCCCATCCCCTCTCTGTAGAACGCAAACCTGTGATGAAATCCATTGCTATGTGCGTCCATTTGCCCTCTAGAAAGGGTAATGGCTGCAAGAGACCTATGGCTAATTTGCTGTCCACTTTATTCTGTTGGCAAGGCAAGCAGTCAGCCACATATTTAACCACATCTCTCTCCATGCCTTCCCACGTAAAACTCTGCTTGATTCTTTCATATGTTTTAGTGATACCCGCATGTCCAGCCATGGGAGAGGAATGCATTTCTTGCAAAACCAACTGGCGGTATTTTGAATCTGGCACTAAATAAATCCTATCTTGGCACCACAACAGCCCATTATGCAATTTGAAATCTAAATGACCCCGACTAGAAGGCTTCTGCAAATCTGAAAATATGGAAGCTGCCTTAGAATTCTGCATATACTCTTCCTGAATGCCATGAACCCACTCCTGATATATGGTAGAGATAGCAAACAAATTGCAAGCCCACATCCTGGACAAGGCATCTGCAACCACATTTGCCTTCCCTTTTCTGTACTCAATGTCAAAATCATAGGATTGAACTGCAGCCAACCACCTCTTCTGCTTTTATGACAAATTTTGCTGGGTGAGGAGGAATCTGAGTGTCCTATGATCTGTTTTCGCCTTAATTTTACTTCCGTACAGATAGTGGTGCCATTTCTTGAAAGCATGCAAGATAGCCGATCAGAAACATGGTAATTGAGTTCTTTGGCATCAAACTTCCTGCTTTCAAAGGCTATTATCCCGTGTTCCTACCTCAGAACAGCCCCAATCCTTTGCCACTGGCATCTGCATCCACAATGAAAGGACGCGAAAAATCAGGGCATACCAAGACAGGTGCATGAGTGAGAGAAAATTTCAGGTCTTCAAAGCTGGGTTGTGCTTCCTTTGACCACCGAAAATCCTTTTCCAAGAGTTCAGTAAGAGGTGGGATTTTGTGGCTGTGGCCAATCTTTGATGCATTTCAACTTTGAGGGATCCACCCGAACGCCATGTCTACTCACAATATGCCCCAGATACTCAACCTCCTTTGCCATAAAAGTGTATTTGCTGGCTTTTGGATAAGGCTTATGCATCCTCAAAATTTCCAGTACTTGCTTCACATGCTTAATGTGCTCTTGTTTATCCTTGTTGTAAATGAGGATATCATGAAAGAAAACCAGCACGCATCTGAAAAGAAGTGGCTGCAATATCTTGTTCATCAGTGCCTCGAAGGTGGCCGGTGCGTTAATCAATCCAAAGAAAGCAATATCTGGATCAGCGTGCCCGCAAGAGAGCAACCTACCTCCCCTGTGTCCGCATCACTGTCTCAAACTCGTCAATGTAGAGGCCAAACAAGGTAGGTGATAATGGACATCCTTATTTGACCCCGATAGTGCTCCTCGTCCGTCCACCCAGATCCTGCCTAAACTCTACCTGAAACTCTCTCGTAAAGTGCCATGACAGCCCAAATGATCTCCTGGTCATAGCCCGAATCCTGTAAGCTGTATGAGGCGGGCTCTTGAAACCGTGTCAAATGCCTTGCGAAAATCCACAAAGCAACAATAAACCCTCTACTTCCATGCCCTCGCCTCCTCGACGATACATCTAAGCGTGAGAATGTGGTCCATGGTTCCATAATCACGCCGGAATCCGGTCTGTCCTATTGCTCTAAGTCCTCGACACTCCGTAAATCTGCTGACCTCGGAATCAAATACTGATGCATAAGCCTTGGACATGACATGTCCAATCATAATGGTCCTGTAGTTCTCCCGACTCATGGGATCTGCTGCCTTGTGGATGGGTGAGATAGTGTTAATGGTCCAGGTGCATGGAAACCCCAAACAAACAGCTTCATTAAAGAGCTTTGCTAAGATCGGGGCTAGGAGGTTAATCCTCTATGCAATGAACTCAGTGCATAGCCCCTCATGACCCTTCGCTCGGCCATTATGAAGTTTCATTACGACATCCTTTAATTTGGGATGTCATAAAGTGTGTGTGCATAATCAAACCAGACCTGAGTGTCAGTGAGTGGTGAGGGAGATTGTCTCTCTAGAAATCTCCGTCAAAAGTCCTTAGAGTTGTTACTAAACAAAATGTTCAGTAGCTTCTTCTCGTTCCGACGAACGAAGTCTAGTTTCTTTTTGCGTACCAATCTACGGTACTCATGTAGCGTCTCTAGTTCGCTCAGAAGACTTTGTTTGCTTTCGAATCTGAGCTGACGACGTAAAGCCTTATACTCATCATCGTACCAACTATTACAGGGTACGGTCCCAAGGGGTGGTGGGCGGGTGGAGCGAGTGGTGTGGGGGAAAGCGAGAAGGACAGTCTCGTGTAGTGAGCGGGTGACCATGTCATGACAAGAGAAATGATTATTTAGTTAATTAATAGTCATTAGAACCTTATTATTGTTAGGCGCCTTGGTGCGGTTATATGTTTGTATTTATGATCAATCAAGCGGTGTAAATAGTACCGCCAAAACTATGTAACATTGGACAATGATTAGTAATAAAGATGTGCACACACGTGTCTAGGTCTTAAGGGCAATAGGAAAGGGAAAGGGTGCATTAGAGTGCATTCTTGCTCATGCACGACATTTTAAAATATTTATAATATTTTCTTAGAAGTAACATTCTAAACGAACATGGAAGGGATTGTTTTAGGAATAGATAAATAACATCTAACATAACAATGAACATATATGCCATAAAAACAATTACAAATTTTTGTGGACAATGATAATAGAACAGAACTTTCCTCCCACTACAAAGGGGGGAAATCCCATCAAAATACAAGATGACACGCTATCCACAGATTTGTTGGTTCAGGGCTTTCATTGTGATCTCTATCACTAACTGTATTTTCCTCGCCTCCATTACCTCTTTTCTTTTGGGCTTCTAATTCTGTTCTCCATCCCTAGATGGAGTTGACCATTCCTCCAAATATCCATTATAATTCAGCCACCAGAGTGAACTCATCTTCCTTATCGTCCTCACTGCTACTTATCCAAGCTGTTGTTGGATGGTTTTGTGCTTTATGCACTAGAACGTCTTTAAGTTCTTCTTGAAGACAATGAATTTCTTTTATGATACCCCAGACAAAAGTTTGACATCATCTTCCATGTTGATCGCTAAGGTTCATTCAAAAAGCTAAATTTGTGCAGCGAAAAGCTAAAGGTGTTGGAGATATCATAGCCAAAGAGTGTGTTGGTGTGTAGTACTAGGTGATCTAGTACTAGTCTATGTGTGTGAGTCATGTGCGAGTGCCACGTGTCATCATGGGACTTATCCCATATGCACTAGGTGCTAGTGTGTGAGTGAGTAGCTTATATAAGGCTTGTACTTCACTTGTCTTGATATACTTGATGGATGAATGAAAGCCTTCATGGTTTCTACATTTGTGTACCACAGACTTCCGAGACGACTCTATCATGCTACCAGACATGGACCTAGACAGAGCAAGTATGACCAGGACCTCATCGGACTGACACGGGCCTGTTACACCATATGGACACGTGCTTGCTTTCCACACAGGGGGGGGCACTAGTGTAGTAGATTACATCATGGCATCCCCTACCTTCACTTCATGTATCACCAACTTCACCATAGCACCACTCCCTCCGATCACACATACCTATTCTTCACTATCGCCACCCCACGCTTAGCCACACCACACACACCACATAGGAAGCACGACACCTACCACGACATACACTTTGATCACAGCCTCTCACCGGCCTACTCTGGATGCCTAAACAGACTCCTAACCTACATCGATCACATACCACTCATAGAGGACCGTGCTGCCCTGATTAGTCGCACACTCCACGAGGCTGCCCTCCAAATCTTTCCCCACACCACACGGTCCACTAGACCACCTCTGTATCCTGCAACAATTAGTACGATGCGGAGTGCAAGGCTTATCGCTGACAGCTCCGACTTGAAACCAAATGTCACCTCCTGAACACACTAGACACAATACGCAAGTACCGACATCTCATACGTTGGAAGAAGCAGGCATTTCTTCGTTGAAATGAGGAGCTACTGCTGCACATCTTGCACAACAGCAACTCTAAGGATTTTTTGCGGAGATTCCTTGAGCGTAGGTCTCCATCACCCCTCACCGACACGAGAGTCTAGCACACGCATGCACACCATCTTTATGATGTCCCACACCAGCCCACTCCAGATCTCATACACACACGCCATCTCATACACACACGTCGCCCCACTACTTGCACATTGTTCACCAGAAGGGGAGTCAAGGATGCGACATTGAAACTGCACAATGGCTAAGCTAAGGATCACGAGGGGCTATGCACTGAGTTTATCGCATATGGGATCGACACGTTAGTCCCAATCCTAGCAAAGCTATTCAATGACGCTGTTTGCCTTGGCTTCCCCCACACCTGGACACTCAACACCATCACCCCCATCCACAAGGCAGGGGATCCCATGGACCCGAGTAACTACGGACTATCATGATTGGACATGTGATGTCCAAGATCTATGCAGCTGTATTGGATGCGTCGGTCAGCCTATTGGCAGAGATGAGAGGGCTCAGAGCAGAGGGTCAGGCCGATTTTAGGCAAGACCATGGGACTATGGATCACATACTCACGCTCAAGAGTGTCATTGAGAAGGCCAGATCACGGAAGGAGAGAGTATTTTGCTGCTTTGGATTTCCACAAAGCCTGTGACACAGTACCTCGAGCTCGTCTCATCACACGCCTACAGACACTGGGATTTGATCAGGAAATCATTTGGGCAGTCATGGCACTGTATGAGAGTCTCAGGCCGAGTTCGGACAAGCGTAGGTTGGACAAATGAGATCTTCAGTACCATAGGAGTCAAACATGATTGTCCCTTATCACCAACCCTGTTTGGCATCTACATTGATGAGCTTGAGACTTTCATGGGGGCGTTCGAAGGGACCGGTTGCTCACCTGTCGAGATCACCATCAAGATTCTTCTTTATGCAAATGACATGGCACTCTTGTCGTCCACACCTGAGGGGCTCCAGCGACACCTAGATGCACTGCAGGCTTTTTGTTTATCCCATGATTTGGAGGTCAACCTTGGCAAGACCAAGGTCATGATCTTTAACACCTCTCGAGCAAACATGCAACGGAAGCAGCTTACTTTTACTTTCGATGGGTCACCAGTTGAGATCGTATCCTCATACACTTAGTTGGGGGTCATCTTCTCCGACCCGATCTTCACGATGAGACCAACGATGCAAGCCAGACTGAGTAGAGGATACACCTCACTGGCTCAGCTAGAGAGACAATGCTTCCACTCCCACTTCCAGGACCCTCGGACCAAGGCTCTTTTCTTCGACTCCTTGGTCCCCGACCAGCCGGTATGTATGGCAACCCTTGTTGGGGGCCTAACATGTCAAAGATAGAGTGGACACGGGTGGAGCACCTGCAGATCCTCATGCTCTCACAGATGATCCGGGGGAAACCATCTGTACCACATCACATCATTCAGGCCGAGTTTGGTGCTTCTCCACTCCAGCTAGATGTAGCCTTTCAGACCATTATATATCTACACCGGGGTTAGATCATATGGGGACTGCACATCAGGGAGACAGAGGTTGCCATGGTTGGCTCTCGATTCCTCCATGAGGTTGGCAGCAGAGGGAGACGAGCGATGCTGGTATGCACGGACTCACAGATGGTTTGTGAGACTCGGGTTCCACATGATAGGATACCTCCTTTTCAGTACAGTTTAGATGCCCCTCCGATACTCCCACCCACCATCCCGATCGGGCCACACACCAATGAGGTCATTCGTGAGGATCTCTTGCAGCTACACACCTTTAGGACCTGGTTCGAGCCGAGGGAGCTTCCAGTGAAGCTGAGTTTCTACAGAGATTACTGTCTTCGTATTTCGGAGGAGGGATTTATCACACCACCGGGGTACACTGAGCTTCATATGCCTCGCTCACTACAGATCTCCATTGGACAGTTTCGGGTATCATCACACCGCCTCCGCATAAAGAGCGACAGAACAGAGGGGATTCCTAGGGAGCATCGCTTATGCATATTGTGTGACTGTCAGGAGGTCGAGTCGGAGGAGCATTTTATTTTCAGGTGCCTAGTGTACTACGAGATTCGAGGTCGCTACCACTGCCTCTTCAGAGACAGCTTCGGGCTCCTTTCCAGATTCCTCGCCTACCCAGATCAGAGATGCCTCGCGGCCTTCATTCACGAGGGGGTCCGACACAAAGAGTACTTACTCAGGTGACGAGGCTTGGTCACATCATCAGACACCTCTCAGAGCAAGATCACAGAGTTCTTCCCATTGAGTGACATTGATCGTCCAGTCTCTAGCCGCAAACGTGACAGACCCTGACCCAACGACCGCAGCACGACACACGAGACATCGAGGGGACACAGAGATCACTCTGGGGGACCTCCCGTCATTGTTTAGACCCGGGATACGTCCCACGGGAGTCACGATGGCTCTGGTCTTGCGTCGAGCCTCGTCCAAGAGATCGAGACGTACAACACCCCTTGACGGGCACCAACGTCCCATCACCGGCTATGCACCAGCTAGGGCAACATGACATACGGAGGACTCCGCTCCGCTCCAATCCTTTTCTTTTCATTGTTACATCCAAATGTATTTGATTTGATTATGTACGATCAGACTTAGGATTCAGCATGGGTGACGATGCTCGTTCCAGTAGCTCCACCCTTACTGTGATTTGTATTAGGTTTCCTTTCAGTCTCATAGACCCATCGGTCTTCCGAAGACTCTAATAAAATTTCTTTCTTCCTTCTTTCTTCTTTCTCTCTCCCCTTTCACCATGTTTCTAAAATGGTATCAAAGCAAGTTAGCCTTGCCATAGCTGCCCTGCCACGTCATCATCTCTGCCCTAACCCTAACCCTAACTATGCTCAAGCTCTTTTCCCTCTTGCAACTGCCTCAGTTCAGCCTCCTTCCCTTGCAGCCCTTTTCACTCCTACCTGCCCACCTAGAATCTCCATAGCCTGCCTCCATAGCCACCTCTTCTTGCAGCCCTTTTCGCGTCCATTTCTGCCCGTCTAACCTCTCCACAGCCCTGCTGGTCGGCTTGTTTACAAGAGGCCTGTGCACACGTGCTGTTGGTCGGCATCTCCTTCAAGTGGCACATGTATACGTGCTGATTCGGAGCATTTCCATTCCCGTTTTTAGGGTTTCCAGGCCGCTGCAACAGCGCTGTCCATCTACATGCATTGGTTGCAGACTTTCGAGCCTTTTGGAGGCATTTTCGACCAGTTTTGGAGCTGTTGCTTGCATTTTTGAGTTGTTCTAGGTTGCTGCTGCAGAACCGCCTACCCCAGAAGCATTTTCAGGACTGCTCCTAGCTTCCAGCATGTCTAGACTCTATATGAGCCGTTTTTCAGCTTGGTGACCTGCTACATCACTTCAAAGTTGTCCTGCTCAGCCGCCTTGCATATCTCAGACCTGCTACTGCTCACAATGTTTTTGGAGGTGCTGACTTTGCCTCTACTCCAGCCCAAGACTTGCTCCATGCAGATTTCAGACCTCTAACTGCCCCGAAACCCTAAAAGTCGATTTTTGCAATATCTACTCAGATATTTCAAAATTTTTAGGGGTAGACATTTGGGGATTTCTAGAAATTCATGTAATTTCATTACTATCTTGTACATTCATTTGGGCATTTTGCTCCTTTGGGCCTAATTGCTCAAATTTGAAGATCTTCGCATTCAATGCCTCTCCAATCAGCACATTGACAGTCATGACATGATCTCCCTTGGTAGCTGCTCCTATGGACTCACTGGAGCGCATCCTCACTTGGTTTTTCACCGACATACCTCTTCGCATCAAGATGTGCACACTCTTGTGCAGTAGCTACTTCGGGATCATGGGTTATCTGCCCGTGCTATGCATAAAATGAATGACAGTATTTCTATGTTTGAGTTAAAGGTTCTCTGCCTTGAGTGGTCCCTCTAAAATGAATGTTTGAAGAGTCAATAAGAGGTACTCTACCCTGGGTTGTCCCCCAAAAATGAATGTATTGTCTTTTACTTTGGTTGATGGTATTGACCACCCAGTTCAGAGTAAGGGGGGATGACAAGTGATGGTTTGCCCTTGCCGGTCGCAAGCTGACTGAGAAGTCACTATCACACGAGAGGTGTTGGATAGTTGGACTTGCTCTTTGCAGTATTGCGGTGGAGGGGGGATTGTCCTACTCTTGCGTGTTGGGTCTCACACCTTTTTGCTCTGAAGGGGGGTGTTGGAGATATCATAGCCAAAGAGTGTGTTGGTGTGAAGCGTTGGTGTGTAGTACTAGGTGATCTAGTACTAGTCTATGTGTGTGAGTCATGTGTGAGTGCCACGTGTCATCATGGGACTTATCCCATATGCACTAGGTGCTAGTGTGTGAGTGAGTAGCCTATATAAGGCTTGTACTTCACTTGTCTTGATATACTTGATGGATGAATGAAAGCCTTCATGGTTTCTACATTTGTGTACCACTTCTTCTCTCCCTAGCCTCTCTCTCTCTCTCTCTCTCTCTCTCTCTCTCTCTCTCTCCCCCCCCTTTCACCATGTTTCTAACAAAAGGTGTCCAGCAAAAAATCAATTAAAATCTTAATATGCATGTACCCAACAATAAAAGTCTAAGTTGGTCTGCGCAGGTAAGTCCATGCAGCCAAAAGCAAAAAACTGCAAGGATGCGTGCTGGTCTGTGCAAAAGCTAAGGCCATGCAGTGAAAAATAACAAACTGCAAGGCTGCATGTGAAAGGGGTGTGTGCGTGCGGGCGTGTGTGTGTGTGTGTGATATCCTTGAAAATTACCCGCATCTGCATTTTGCGTCTGCGCCACTCTTGCTCGGTCAGAATTTCTCGAACCCTTTGCTTCCACTTCTGTTTGAATTCTTCAGTGTCTTCATATTGCATTTCATATTTACCCTGCAAAAAAGAGAGAGCAATACACAAGATCCAGAATTATGAGCAAAATGCCACACCATCTTTCACCTGGTGACATCTCAAGTGTAAAATCTACACATTTTGAATCAAAAAATTACTGCCTGCTAGTGAGCAACATGCAGGGGATCTTTGAACATCCTCTCAGATTCAATGATGAAGGTCCTTAAGTTAGATTACAAACATTGACAAAAAGTACAAACACACTGTGCATCATTGCCTGCTTAATGAATTAGACTGTTAGGTCTATCCTCTTGAGGACCAGTAAGGATAGGTATATCCTCTCGAGGGCCAGTAAGGATCCTTGAGTCGATGCAAATGGAAATGAAAAATTATGGAAGCTGGTGAAAGGTGTCTTGTCTAAATCATCATTTCAGGGAATAAAGGTTAGAACCTTGCAGAAAGGTATCTGAATTTCATTCTAAGATGGTCAATACAAAAACTGCAGAATCATCAGGTACTCTTCCCGAACATACCACATGGTATTACCAGTGGCAATAAAATGTGGCTCATGACAAAATTCGATTCAAGCCCATGGATATTAAGACTGTTGTATCCATCAACATGCATAGCTGCAATAATATGTTCCAACTAATGCCAAAATCCCTGTTTACATACATTGTAGCATTTTTTGTACAGAACTTCCCTATTGTATCCATTTTAAATACATTGTTCAGACCAAAGGATCAATACAATATTATCCTGCTAAGCATTACCAGTTATAAGCGAGACCCTTGGGCCAGCAAGAATTCATGAGACAAGGGTAGAGTACAAACATTCACCAAGATATCATTCTGTTGAGCATTAGCAGGTAGCTGAACTTCATCAGCTGGACAAGGGCCAGCAGAATGTTGTAGGCAGATTGTATCAAAACAATAAAATATTGATTACAACATTGAAGATTCAAGAACGATGGTCACAATCATGTTCCGCCTTGCAGGGTACAAGCTCTAGGATTGCATATGGATATTCAATGCCCTTCAAGCTTCGCTAAAGCAGTGGCATCCAACTTGCTCACCATCTACACCCCGGCAATGTCGCCTTGATCACACGAGTTGCCTTGATGTAACAATATGGAGTTCCTCCAATCATAGGAAGTGTCAACAAACCTTGGAAGCCAAATATCTACCTCAACTCCTTCCCTTAGCTCTTCATTTGGGAGTTGCATGTCCATAGGTCGTTAGTTTTGCTTTTGTGCTTGCTTCTGTGTTTTTGTATCTTCTTTCCTAGAGAGAAGAACATTCTATGACACCAAGGAAAATACAACCCCACAATGAAGGGTACAATATAGCAATACAAGGACATCCCCGTAGCTTGCCACTCTATGGGGCTTACCTCGTCCAAAGGGCTGAACAAATAACCATCTAGTGGTTCATAATGCCCCATCTACCTGAATGATACCTACCAAATGCTGGCTAGTGTCTCCATGGCTGATGTGGTATGCATGCAATGAAGGAGGCAGGGGCAGATTGGACAGTGCTTATGGGCACCTAACTGTGCCTCTAACACACACACATAAAAACCAAGGTGTGCCTGGGGCATACACCTTGAGATATCCCATCATACCCCCCCTCAAGGGAATGCCTCAGGCTATGTCAAGGATACATAGTTTCTCATGCCATCTCATGGTGGTCAAGGATAAATCTATGGCTAGGATCTCATGCTAGCAAGGGGTTTCCAAGGGTGTGAAGTAAACAAAAGGGATACATAAGACCTTCCAATGGTTATCTCCCCTGCATGTACATGCACACAATGTCTGCAGGAGGTACCATGGAGCAAAACATGGCCTACATCATATGGTGACCAGAGGTGTTTACAAAACACAAAAATGTTTATTTCATTCATTTTGGAGGACTATCCAGGCTGAGTACCTTGACTCAACATAAAAAGAGAGATCTGGAGCATACATGGAGATGGTTCAAAAAGCATAATCTTCATAGGATGCCTCATCTTGTGGAGGCACATCAACTGAAAGTAGATTAGCAGTTTCTGGCTTTGTAGTTGCTTCCTTTTTGGCCTTACAATACTTTTCATGGTGATTGTTTTTGCCACAATGTTTGCAAGGATTGATCTTGAAGCAATCTTTTGAGAGGTGATTAGTCTTCCTACAATGTTTACAAGGTGAAAACTTGCCCTTTTGAGTTTTTATGGCATAGGCTGTGTCATTGCCTCTCCGGAGTTCCATGTGCCTCTCTTCTTCTTGAAGAGCAGTAATAAGACCTTCAAGAGTAGGATTAGGAAGATTTTTCAAAGTGGTAACAACATGATCATAATCTTCAGGCATACTTTTGAGCAACACTGCCATTGCATCATCTGTAGTGATTGGAGAGTTGATAGAAGCAAGTTGAGTCATGAGACTCCGCATGTGATTGACATGGACAGCCAAGGGAGTGTCACTAGCCATCTTCAATTCAAAGAAAGCAATCTTAAGTGACAATTTTGAGATGTGAGAGCTAGCACCAAAAATAATATCAAGCTTCAAAAGGAGACTCCAAATCAGAAATGTGATGAATATAGTCATCTCCTAAGCCAAGAGCAATAATGCCATAGGCTTTCCCCTCTCTAGCAGGATCTCGTGCCGGGCGTGTAGGAGCTGAGGATTCTCCAGCATTAGAGGTTGTCGAAGAAGAAGTTGAAGCAGGTTTGACAAGCCCCCAGAGGTTTTCCCTCATCAATGCAAACTTAACCTTCATCTGCCATGTGTGAAAGCCTTTACCATTGAACTTATCCATATTCAAGAAGGTAGTCATGAGAGGGTGTAACCCAAATTGGGCAGTGTCTACTCTCTTACAAGGCTATAAAGAGTTAAAGAGCTTCAAAGTACAAGCATTTAGAGTAGCAAAGACTTGTAACCAAATTCCATACTACAAATCATAATGGAAATGATGCTTCAACTTACATGCTTCATAGAGGTGGCTAAATGAAAGTATTCCAAGCAAATCCAGGTATAGCAACTTAAAGGAAAGTTATAGCCACAGTTATACTGATGCTATTCAACACTTTAAAACATCAGAAATGCTAAAGTAGCATCTAATGTAGGATCAAACTCACAACATTGTCAAAATTGTCCAAAACAGAGGCCTGAACTTGGAGGGCTTGTATCTCACTCTTCAAAGCAAAGAAAAGAGGGCTTTCTAGGTAGAAACAAAGCTGGTATACCAGAGAAGAGCCACTGAGGAGGAGAGACGAAATGCCGCGTCAGGTCGCCATAGCTAGCAGCTTCAAAGTCGACTGGTTTTTTTTCTGTTTCTCCCTCCCTGGTGGACCATTTCCCTTCAAATCTGGACGAAAGCTAGCTCATACTGTTGTGCAAGCTTGGCTCAGAGGAATTTTGGAATGGCTGCTCCAGCAAGTCGCATTGCAAAGAAAAGGCGTCAGGAGGAAGATGACTGTTGCGCGGTTTCGTGGGCAGCATTCTTTAATTCCTCTGACGTGGAAGTTCGCCCATACACGAGGAGTCTACAGCTCAGAGGATTTGGAGAATGGCGAGAAGACGAGGGAGAACAAGCTCTCACAAGTTTGGGGAAGAAATGGTGAAGATGAAGATGAAGAAGATGGAGAAGAAGAAGATGATGACATGGCATAAATGGGCTCAAGGAGGATCATAGTGCTCTGATACCATGTTGAAGAACTGAAAGGAAAGCATAAAGCTGAACACGATGCTTATGGAATGAAGAAAGGTGAGGTCCATATGTAGGCACCTCTTACATGAGCCACCAAGCTCCACAATCATCTCCTCAATCAGGTCCTAGATTCTCTCAATCATCCTATGTGGCATCTACCACCACCTAACAGTGCTTATGGGCACCTAACTGTGCCTCTAACACACACACATATAAACCAAGGTGTGCCTGGGGCATACACCTTGAGATATCCCATCATCCTGGCCATCAGTCTCCCAGTGCTAGGTGTGAGTAAAGTACGCACTGCTGTCAATAACTCTTGCCAAAAGTGACCCATAAATTTTGCATCTCTGTCACTTACAATTTCATGACGAAAACCATGATGCTTAAAAACATGCTCAATGAATTGCTAAGCAACTTGTGATGCTGAATACCAGATCTTCATGCGTATGAAGTGGGCCTACTTTGTCATTCTATCCACCACACCAAGGATGTTGTCCCATCCCCGCTCTGTAGAAGGCAATCTTGTGATGAAATCCATGGCTGTGTGTGTCCATTTGCTATATAGAATGCGTAATGGCTACAAGAGACCCGTGGGTAATTTGATGTCCCCTCTGTTCTGTTGGCAAGGCCACGTATTTAACCACATCCTGCCACATGCCTTCTTAGATAAAGCTCTGTTTGATTCTCT
Organism: Dipteris shenzhenensis; assembly: GCF_047967505.1. Classification (NCBI taxonomy): domain Eukaryota; kingdom Viridiplantae; phylum Streptophyta; class Polypodiopsida; order Gleicheniales; family Dipteridaceae; genus Dipteris; species Dipteris shenzhenensis. The sequence continues at coordinate 36,457,479 of NC_141599.1, forward strand.
CCTATGTCTTAGTGAGACCCGCATGTCCAGCCATGGGAGAGAAATGCATTTCTTACAAAACCAGCTGTCCACTTTATTCTGTTGGCAAAGGCAAGCATTCAGCCACGTATTTAACCACATCCCACCACATGCCTTCCTAGATAAAGCTCTGTTTGATTCTCTCATATATCTAAGTGAGCCCCGCATGTCCAGCCATGGGAGAGAAGTGCATTTCTTGCAAAACCAGCTGTCTATTTTTTGAGTCTGGCACTAAATAAATCATGTCCTTGCACCACAACAGCCCATTATGCAACTTGAATTACGGATGAATTATGCTTTTACTCTTCCTAAATGGCATGCATCCATTCCTGATTGTAGAAAAGGGATAGAGACAGATTTGGAGAAGGGGGATAGAGGAGCAGAAGAGAGAGAGAGAGAGAGAGAGAGAGAGGGGAAAAGGGGGGAAGAGGAGGGGCAAGAGTGAGAGAACGAGGTAGGGGGGAGAGAGAGAGAGAGAGAGAGAGAGAGAGAGAGAGTAGGGAGCACGTAGCAGGAAGGAGGTGGAAGTGTAGATAGGATTAGATGTCACATCAAATGGTGTCCTTGTACATGAGAGGATCGTACTTATATAGTACCTCCTTAGCCCTTTAGACCCCTCTATCTTGCAAACACCCCAAATACTAATTATCCTAACCCCGGCTAACTTGACCCACTTTCCTGGCCTTCATTACAATCATCCCTCCTTTAAAAAAATAATTTTGTCCTCGGAATTGCAGGTGATGGGTCCCCCTGCTGTAAAGAGGACATACGCCGCCATGCATACCACCAGGGTCAAAAGGAAATGTAATATATGCCTGGGTGTTTTGGCATCTCTGGGGTCATGTGAGTGGTAATCCCTCCTGTCACGATCATCATCATGAAACTCCATAATCACGAGTTCCCAAGTTTTTGGTTCTGCGCACCACATTGTGCTTTGCTGTCCACTTTTCGCCACACGTAAAGCATTGATTGCTTTGCCATATACCCTCAATGGTAGCTTCTATGAGCGCTTCAATAACCTATCTTTGCATTGCATCTCTGGTTATGATGTCCTTGGCAAATGTCAAGAACTGAAAATCATCTTCATTATAGCTGCTGTATTTGGACTCAAACAGCTCCATAAGCTTCTTTCATACGTCTTCCAGGTGCATCTAGCCTGCGAACAGCCAAATAATTTGAGAGAGACGAATTAGGCCTGCTAGGAGTCATGTAGGCATGGTCCCAAAAACTTTCCTTCTCACTAGAGACACCAAAGTCCAAACCCAGACAACACAATAATCAAACACATTGTTTGAACCTATTTCAACAGACCAAGGAGCGGGCATTGGATGAAACAACAAAATGCTAGATCCTGTTTGCCCTCCATTTGCTTCGGGCTGAAAAGGGTTAGCTGTCCAGTTGCTGTGGTAGTTAAAAGACAACACAAACATGCACGGAGAACAAAGGCTATCAGCCATGTGCAACCCAAAGTGCATGTGCTGACCCATAGTCTTGTGTATGCATGCCAGATTGACTGCATCTGAGCATCATTGAACAAGTCGTCTCTGCCATAGTCCTCAAGTACAACTTACCAAGAACTAGTCAAGCCCTCTGAAGAGTACGCCTTCTTTGTTGAAGGAGAGGCATGAGCTTGCATATATTGATATTCAAGATATGCTGCAACCAAATCTGTAACCAAATTACCATTGGCTGGCTGGATGCTTTTGCCCCTTTTCCCACACAGGGCTAGAGTCCCAAGTGCATGAACCGGCTCCACATATCCAGGCTCCATGGTGGCTCTCTGGTGAGATGCAAAGAGCTCACGTATCTGCGTCTGTCGGGATGTCTCCCATGGTGGTGGAGGGCATGGTCTCCTCGATCTCTAGATCCGATGGGCTATGTCAAGAGTGATGCCTCGCCTCAGCCGATCTCCCCTAAGGAGAGCTGAAATAGGTCGAATCTCAATCGTGTGTGCTCTCGTCGCCTGTTGTGCCGTGTACGATCTTTGTGTCCCTCGTTTGGTAGTGTTGTGTCGGCTCTCTCCACTAATCCATATATCTCTCATGTCGGCTAGCTCCTCCTCCTCTATCCCAGAGTGCCCTGGGACTGAGTCAAATGCATAGAAATCCGTGACCTATCTCTACGCTCGGTCTACCTCGGTACCATGTGGTGTGGTGGTCCCATCCTCCTGCTCTCTATTATATCGTAGTAGTGTCTCCCTATGTCATCGCATCTCCATCAGGCAGAGCCCAATACAGACCCGGTCCTGGAAGTGGAGCAGTCGTGAGAGTGGGCCAAAGCCGTACCCCTCCTGAAAAAGGCAATGGTAGCGCCCTCGGATCTCATAGTAGACTGAGTAGACACATAGAAAGTGCTCCTCTGTCTCAACCACCCCCATCGTGCACAACCTGCAAGTCCACTTCTCTCTGGGTATGCGTGCAGTTGTCCCTGTCTCGATCCTCAGCTGATGGGACGAGACCCACATCTGTCCGACAGCAATCCTCAGTGCGTATGAGACTCCTCTGTCCTCGAGATACTGAGGTCTCATGATGAGCCCATCTTCCGATACTCTCAAAAAGTGGTCATAGTAGAGCTGGGTCTTGGTGGGGAACTCTTGGTCCCCCCTCCAAGTGCGAGATGTGTGGAGCTGGAGGAGATCTAACCGTATGATGCAGTTAATCTGATCCCGTGGGATCGACTCGCGCCGTGTATCCATGCTATACTGAAACAGGGAAAGCCAATCCATCTGAATGTTGTGACGGCAAACCATGCGATGATGTGTGCAAACCATGCTGTACCTACCCCACTCTTTGCTAGTCGTATGGAGGACTCTAGTGCCAACCTCGGAAGTCTCTCGCAAGGTAGGTCCCAAACTCCGAGGAGGAAAGTCACTGTCTGAAAAATAACATCAACCTGGAGAGGGGTCATAGCAAACTCTACCTGTACTATCTGATGGGGGACCGAGGGCTTACTCCGAATCATCCTAGAGCCCATAATCACCTGTAGCCGCTCAAATCTCTTCCATTCTGTTGCTGAAATATCACACCCCCAAAAAGGTGCCGCATACATGGCAGCCTCACTAGAGTGTCGAAAAGCCAACACTTCATCGGTGGATCCTGGAAGTGCGCCTGGAAGCACTATCGCTCTAGTCAGGCCAAGGCACCATGCCCTCGTGTGAGTCATGCTCTGGCTGCGTGGGTCATCGTGAAAATTGGCCTTCTGAAAACTGCACCCAAGCATGTGTAGGATTGCACAATCTCCATTGGCTGACTCAGGTATGTAAATCTATGTCGGCGAAGCATTGTGTAAGAGGTGTTGAAGATCATGACCTTGGTCTTCCCAAGGTTAACCATCAGGTCTCTCTCTCTGCAGAATAGCTCTAGGGCATCTAGATGTCTCTGTAGTCCCTCTGCCGAAGATGACAGGACTATGCCATCCGTGTATAGTAGAATCTATATCATCAAGTCTGCTAGTGGTGCTCCCTCGCCTCCTAGGCAGTCTATGAAAGATTCAATCTCATCAATGTAGAGCCTGAAGAGAGTCGATGAGAGACGGCATCCCTGCTTTACTCCGATCGTGCTCTCAACCCAGTCTGATAGGCCTCCTGGACACAAACTCTCCCTCTGATGGACTCCTATAGGCTCACCACTCCCCAGATCAGAACCTCTGGAATCTGCATATCCTGTAGTCTCCTAATCATGCGGGATCACGGGACAGTGTCGAAAGGCCTTCCAAAAGTCTTCCGAGAGAGAGAGAGAGAGAGAGAGAGAGAGAGAGAGAGTAAGCGGGTGAGAGAGAGTAGGGAGCAAGTAGCAGGAAGGAGGTGGGAGTGTAGATTACATCGGTTGGGCCTTATGGGATTGTGGCCCAACTAGGTCTTTTGGGACATGCGCTAAGGAGGCCTAAGGAGGCAGAGGCACGTGGACAAGCGTCCTCTCATCTGCAAGGGGTAGGTATTCATGTAGCGAAGTCTTGGTGGCAGGGACATGCGTAGTGTCGTGGACACGCCTCACTAGTATAGGCACTTCTCCGGGACCGAGGCACCTCTCAATCTAATTCAGTCGATAGTCCCTTGGATCCTTCTGCTGCAAGTCTTACAAAGCCTGAATATCTCCTCCAGCCAAAGACAGTACAAGACGCAGAGGACTATGGGATATTGTTCTTGCAAGAGGGCTATAGTGGGCCGCCTACGCAAGAATTGGACCATCGACCCCATTCCAACGGCAAGCCAGCAAGGCGTGCTAGCGACTTTGGCTCTTGGAGGGGCAGCTCTTAGGTATAGTGAGATCCGAGAAAGTGGTCACGTAGGACACTCGAATGAGCTCAAGGAGGTGCCCTTTTTCTCGTACACGACCCGCATCAATAGATTGCTTCGTCTAAAGGCAGCTACCTGCACTCCGTCGAGAGAGCACCAACGGGTAGACTAGCACGCACCCATACATATCATTTCAGCTTTTGGTCACACCTCTCACAAGTCACACACCACCAAAGATCTCATACTTCTTTCGGATAGTGGTGCACAAGGGCTTACCCATTGGACCCTGGCTAGAGCAGATGAGGGTAGATGCGGATTGCCCCTGCTGTGTAGACAGAGTATTGGAGACGATTCCGCAATGTCTGTGGGGTTGCCCAGCAATGAAAAGGATCTAGATGGGGGCACTCCGGAGTGTGGCCAGCACACATGGGATGCAGAGGCATTCTACAAGGCGCATGGTTGCATGGCTGACAGAGGGGGTCATGCCTTCTCGATTGATCCCTCTTCCCCAACTCACAAGATTCAGGGGCAGCAAGTTACCAAGATAGAGACGTATGAGGCGTCACCCCCCTCTCGACAGCACCCCTTCCCTCACCAAAGGATAGTGTCTGGGAGACAATGTCCAGCATCACTTCCTGGAATATCTGTGTTGCTCGTTGCAGTTCTGGTGATAGGTGACCAGTAGGTTTCCCCAACGGCTTCTCTTGTTGCAGTTCTGGTGATAGGTGACCAGTAGGTTTCCCCAACGGCTTATCTTGTTGTCATTTGGATATCATTTTTATCTTACGCACCATCTGCGAGCACGGGACTACACACTCGAGGCCCACAAGAGGAGTGTTTTTGCAAGGCTTGGCCTGCAGGCCTTTCTTACATTTTCTCGGGCAAGGTATTTGCTGGATGAATAGACCACAACCCTAGCTATTAGCTCATGTACCAGTGATTCCCTGTGTAGTGAGCTGGATTCTCTAGAAACAGACTGGTTTCTTTTCTGACAGCCAGTTTCTCTTTGTATATTGTATGGTTGTTTTTTGAAGCATTAATAAAAAGTTCTTTTTTATAAAACAAAAAAGGTACGTTGCAGGTGGATGCATGGCATGTAGCAAGGCGCCGCAATTCGACGAACAGAGTGCCGCATGAGAGAAGTGTGCCATACGTCTATATGGCGGCACATTTGCAAAGGTAGGCACTAAAATATTAAAACCTAACAATTTTCAACGTACGTAAAACGACCCTAAGGTTTCTAACAAAGCCAAAGATCCTAATCTTTAGGCATATGACCTGGACTAACCCTATTTGTTACTATGTTGCCTACACCAAGCAACTCAAGCTTGTCTAGGTGCCCGCTAGTGAGGAGAACTGTGGTCCGTGGGTGTAGTTGCGACTACCTCTAATATTCATCTCTTCTCCATGCCTTTTTATGATGCCCATACACAAGTGCTTGTGCTTGTGCACAAGTTGTGTATGGATGCATAAAGAGTGTCTTAATTGCTTTGCCACGAATACATAAACACATTATACATGCAAACAAGTGTATGAGCACCAAAGTATTAAAAATAAGATACTGGTATATGCCTCTTCAATATTGCCTCAAGACAAATAAAAAAGGTAAAATCCACAATGTAGTGACCTACAATTATATAGGAAAACTTACCCAAAAGACAAACCTTTAGCTTTTGCATGCATTTGGAAGCAGCTCATATGCATAGGTTTTTAAAAATTCAACATGAATGATTACATACACAGTACTTTGAAGTATGCAATTTGCATAAGAAGCAGCATGTTACCTCATTGACTAAGGACCTGATTTTAGAGGCATTGTCTTTCTTTAATTGCTTCTTTCTCTCAGCTCTTAATTCATCTACAAAAGAGTCCATTAAGAGCAATAATGAGTAGATGATACGTGAGCATACAACACGTGTACCAGCCACCAAAAGACCCATATAAAACAAACAAGAGAGCATGACTGCTCATATGCACTGCCTTTGATTAAGAGCACTATCAGACTCAAACATCATCATCCATGGTACATTAGCAGCTATAAAAGAATCCATATTGACTGTCATTTGTTGATACTAATCTGACCCGATAATACTCAAAACATCATCTTAGTACGGTGCTTTTTTTACTATGATGGAACTGACACACCCTTAACTAGTTGTCCTAAAAGGCGATAATAGAAAAAACTAGTTTGCTTAAGAGGGGAGAAAACTAAAAAGAAAATAGAAGTTAGTGACCGCAAAGTTTTTTGGGTGATTCATAAAGAAATTGGCTTCTTGATATTCTATTAAGGTAGACACATGATCATAGAATATCTCCAGCTAAAATTAACAAAGGAATAATAAATTTGAGATAAATTTAAAACTCAGATATAGTAGCTTAAAAGTTGCTATCATACAAGATATTATAGCATGAGATCTTCAACATGGGCTTCCTTCTCCAAAGTGTTTAAGCCTTTAAGCATGAAGATAAAGAAATGGCTCAATAATCCCCTTAAAAATACACCTTGCCTTATTGCCTTTGAAAATCTAGCAATTTCGCCATTTCTCAAAGCTATCATCATTTGGGAGACTCCATCCATAAGTACGCGGCATTAACTCAAAATTATAACGAACATCTTTAAGATTCTTATAGCTACTCAAACTACCACAATCAGTGGAAGATATACATTTCATCATCAAGGAAGTCAACACTATGAAGCATTTATGTGCCTGGGCATAAGGAATCTATGCCAAAGCAATATGCATAAATGATTAGGCAACCTTAATGATAGGAGATGAGTCAACTAGTGAAACCTAAGGGCTACGACACTTAGATCATGCTAGAGTAAGTAATCCGGAGAAAAGATTTGACCTACCCTACCATCTACAAAACTTTTACAACTTCACGCCATTAATATGTACCTCCTCAATTGTTTATGTGGTAATGTGGTTCTAAGCCCTACAAATCGCTTGGAGGTAATTAGAGAGGACCAGAAGAGGGGTCACCTGTAAAGAGACAGGTTATGTTGGAGATTCAATGCTCTACCCTAGCTTATATAATGGAGAGTTGCACTCTCCTCTCCTAGATGACTCACTCCAAACACTTCCAGAGGAAGAATGAATTCTGAACCACAAAGTATAAAAGAACAGAAAGATAAGCAGCACAAACACGTCAAACAATGCTCAGATTTATGCCAACCACGAAAGTGGAAAACTGCTCCAAGAGGAGCTACAAACATCCAGCAACTGCTTGGCAAAAGACAGCCAGAGAAGAGGCTGCGCAAATCTGAGGGGAGAGGGCAAAGTAGGCTGGTTCTCCTCTGCTCCTGCAAGTCTTCAGTGAAGGGCTTCACCCTTTTATAGGCAGCCAACCCTCCTGACCAGGAGGACCTGGTCTGTAGAATCAGCCAACCAGATCCAGGCCAACCTAGTTCTGTAAAACTTGAGCTAACTCCAGCTATACCGACCTGCATCCAACTGTCCTGCGCACTCTTTTCACAGGTACACCAGCCCGTACTTCAGGCCATACAGCAGGCCGTACAGCGGGCACATGCTCTAGGTAACTCTCCACCCTAACCAAGTCCCACTGAACCCTCGTCATCCTCATATGGGGGCTTACACATCTCAAGGCCATAGCTCGACACCTTTGCAAGGGGAACATGAGCAAAATGACGGTATTCCCTATTGTGAATTACGGAAGCTTGTGCTCAAAGCTACGTCTCTAGAAAATAAAATATATCTCGGTGACACAGTTTGTACTTTAACTTCGTTACTTAAGAAATGTTTTGAAGCTCAAGCTAGATTGGACATCCAGAAAATGACTCTAGCATCATCTGCACCTAATAATGTCCCCAGCGATGCATCATGCTGAGAACAGTTCTATTCTAAGTGTCGCAATAATGCTTATAAGGAATCAAAAAACAATGGAGAGGAGAAAGATAGGAATTTAAAAAACTCTTTATACTTTCTCCATAAATGCAAGATTTCATAGGCTTCATGAAATCTGCCCATCTTCGACTGCAAGTTCCTAAAGAAAGTCTAACTTTGGGCAACAAAAACTCTACCTGGTGTCTGAACTTGCATGATAGTAAGCGGCTTTCTAGTACTAGGTTAAAATTCTTTCTTAGTGAATTCCTTCCACACAGAATGAACAAGAAACATCCTGGGATTTCATTTGTATGGGAAATCCCTCATTAAAATCAAAATATTGCCAAGTACCATGAAACCTCACCGAGTTTCACAAGCCAAGAGATTTTATACGCGGCCTTAAAGTGAAATATAAGGTCACAGTACGTAGAAATCTTTAGAATAGGCCATTCTGTAGCCGAATCTAAAGCCCCTATTCAAACTAACTTTCAATCTGGTCAACCTGACATGTTTCTTTAGAAAGACAGGCCAACTTTAAAGCCTCAGTTCCCCAAAGAGTTCAAAGGACTCTACAAATAAAAGAGTTTTTTGTTACCTCCTGATGATCAATATCGGAAGGCCGTGAAAGATAGCCTATGTTTGAAGTGTCCAAGTAAAGATCATGGTACCCATAAATTTTCCCAATCAGTCTCAAGGTAATAAAAATCCCTTTGATAAGGGTAAGCAACCAATGATGCAAGCCCATCAAGTTTTGTCAATTCCTCAATGTGGCAATCCACTTTTGGCGCCCACGATCTAGTTGGGATGCATGATGGGCTTAATAGGAAGAGGGTAAGAGTTAAGGTGGATGATATGCCACCCGTGACTTTTTGAACCACTCACTCCTTAAGAAGTATACATTGCATAAGTCTCCTTGGCAAGGGGTTGAGACAAGAAGGGCTGAGACACTATGGTTAATAATGTAAATTTGAAAATTCAAGGGAATACAAGTACTATTAATTTTTGAATTATGCACCTTGATAGGATCACCTTAGTCCTATGTAGAGAATGGCTCTACGAGTTGGACTATAAACTACATTACTTTCAAATTATGCAGCTTTATAGGGCTGATGTCTTGGGTAGAGAATGGCTCTATGGGTTGGGCCATACCCTACAAACAAGTTATTTGAATAACTCCATCATCTTCCAAAAACATGGATAGTTGATCCATCACATTAGGTTTTTTAAAATGTAAAATGGTTCAATTCATAAGATAGACTTAGTACAAGAAGCTGCTCCTATCAGGCGAGCTTGGCACTAGAGGGCGACCACATTCAAGAGGTCACCATCTATGGAAGAGGCGTCTTCCTCATCCAGCTAAGCTCCCATGACACTTGTGGAGCAGAGCCCCATCCTCCTTGGCCCGCATTTGGTGTACCTCTTTACTTGGTACCATGGCTTTATAGTGGAGGACATGGACACGACACACCATGTTCCCCGCTTCCCGGTTACGCTTCGCTTCCCAGGGCTCCCAAAGGAGTACAGAGCCATTCTCCCCTCCATTGGTCGGGCATTTGGCACCATGCTCAAGTCTCCGCCAGATTCAGCTACAGCAGTGGTAGCAGATGACAGGGTCCCCAGGATCAGACTAGTAGTTGAGAACCCAGAGTTGATTCTTCTAGAGACCCTCGAAGGGGGTACACTTCGCCAACAAGTGGAGATTTCTGGGTTACAAGGCCAGTGTCTCCGTTGCAGACTGATGGACCACTTAGCCAAAGATTTCCCCCGTGGCCATGGCCGAGCGCCTCCCCCCCCACCCTTGCAAAGCAGACAGAGCCAACAGGCCCGAGCCCAACACGCTCTCAGGTAGGAGCAACAGGAGTCTCAAACCCCCTGGGTTACCCCCTCCGAAGGGGACTGGACTCAAGTTAAAAAGAAAAAATAGGCCCACAAGCACCGCAGACAGAGGACAAACGTTGAGAGAGGGACAGGGTTGACCGAGAGGCCCCGGAGAAGAAACAGCAGGAGCCATCTCCCCCAGCGGAAAGGGCCACCGCACAGCCAGATGATCCTCCCGTTTTGGAGGTTCAGCCTCTGCACTCACCCTTGCATCAGCGGCGAGCCCCTGGAGCTCCAAAGGTGGCGATGGCAAAAGCCACAGACGCTAGCTCGACAGCGACTTTGGAGGAGCGGATCCAAAGCCCTGGCGAGATTGATCAGTAGGGGATCTACGGTTGTCCTTACCCCACCTCCTTCCCCTCCCCCTCCAGATCCCTCCCCCTCTTCCTTTCCACTTCCCCCCCCCCCTCCAAGGTTCCCCCCGCCCCCTTTGCAGGAGCCATCTCCCCCAGCGGAAAGGGCCACCGCACAGCCAGATGATCCTCCCGTTTTGGAGGTTCAGCCTCTGCACTCACCCTTGCATCAGCGGCGAGCCCCTGGAGCTCCAAAGGTGGCGATGGCAAAAGCCACAGACGCTAGCTCGACAGCGACTTTGGAGGAGCGGATCCAAAGCCCTGGCGAGATTGATCAGTAGGGGATCTACGGTTGTCCTTACCCCACCTTCTTCCCCTCCCCCTCCAGATCCCTCCCCCTCTTCCTTTCCACTTCCCCCCCCCCCCTCCAAGGTTCCCCCCGCCCCCTCCCCTCCCCCCCCCACCCCTCTTGCTATGATCACTCTCGCCCCCCGCCCCCTTACCTCCCCCGCCACCTCCCTCTCCACCTCCGCAGCAGGTTCTCCCGCCTTGACACCCTTGCCAGCAGGCAAGGGTAAGACAATGCCCCCTTCTGCTTCCTCATCGTAGCAGACGGTCCATCCGAGGAGGGACCTAGAGGGATGGGGCTCGTCCACCCAGTCAGCAGCTTCCAACCTCCGGCCTGGGCATCCCTTACCGCGGGACTTCTAGAGGTTAGGACCCTAAAACTATCTAGAGATTCCAAACTCGTATCCTCTACCACTAGAGGTAACGCTCATGGTCCTGCAGCCCCAGAAAGGGGGTTTGATCAGTGCAATGGGATCTCCGTTTGGAGATTCCAGTTTTCCTCCACAGGGTTGGAGAAATGGTCCCTAGAGGTGTTTGATGCTATTATGGGTGATCAGATTTCACGCATGATGGACGAGTGGATGGGGCCACAGGGATTGGACCTTTGGCACGCCCATGGTGCGGAGGTGAACTTTCAGCTGAGCTTCACGCGCGAGGAGCCGATGTATGGTTTGGCGGTAAGAGTTATCAGATTGCAGCTGGAGGCAAAGGTGGAGCAGGCATACTATTGGCCCCTCCAGAAGCGTGCGAAGCCATTCGGGTGGAAGTCTTCTTCATGATGAAGTGGGCACGGAAGATCGGTATTGAGCCGAGTACGTCGTCGCACAGACACGGACTATTCGCCCTCCAAACCCCCAACAAAGTCACTTAAGGCAGTCTTTTTGGAACAGGCACCCACCCACAGGAGAGCCTTGTTCTTGGCACCCTCGTCCTCATGAGTTGGACCATAGTGAGTTGGAACGTGCACGGGCTCCAAAACCATGCTCGTAGCCAGCTCCAGTATCTCATACCCCGGCAGGAGTTGTAGAGGGCAGTGGTAGGGCGAACAGTGGACATCTTTTTGATTCAGGAGCACATGTTTTCAGCATTAGACATCAGACGACGACACCACCTCCTCCCAAGGAGAGGTCCAGAGGAGTGGTCCCCCGAGGTAGGACGGAGCAGAGGGGTCTGCATCTTAGTCTCACAGACTTTGGCTCCAGAGTTCTATGATCAGGGCGAGCTCTTCCCAGGACGAGCAGTTTAGATGGGAGTTCACATGGGAGAGTCCAGGATTGGGATCCTGAACGTGTATGCCCCAACGTGCAGACAACACCGCCCGGCCTTTTGGAGGAGGCTATGAGAGTGTCTTCCGGATGTAGACTCCTAGATTGTTGGAGGGGACTTCAACAACGTTTGGGGAAGACGAGCAGGGCAGCGCCTCCTTCTCTGAGATGCCAGCAGCAAAGCGTAGCACCTGGGAGCAGTTCATTTTCATGATCAGTGACAAAGACCCCTGGAGAGAGCCAGATTTCAGCAGGACACCTGGCAGCCTCCTCTTCTCCTTCGGACAGAGGAGACATGATGGACTGCTTGAGAGACTAGACCATTTCTATGTTGGGGACTAGGCACCGCATAAAGGCGGCTCAACTGGGATTCTGGCAGGTACCACGATGTCAGACCACTCTCCAGTAGTACTTCACCTAGATCAGCCCCGTCGAGGTCTCCCCTAGAAGGGGGTCCGCATTCTAGAGGACCTCTTGCAGGACGAGGAGATCCAACAGGTCATGGCAGGGATTTGGGATCATTTAGAGATGATACCGTGCAAGGGCTAGGCTGCGTGGGTGGCCGATGCGATTCAGAGGAGCAGTGAGGAGTTGCAGGCTCATGCCATTAGGTGGAAGAGGACACTTCAGGAGCGGGAGCGAGCTTTGAGGAGGGACCTCGCCTCCATAGAGCGGCTCAAGGAGCAGGACCCAGGTTCTCAGTGGCTTAGTGACAAGTTCGAGAGCATTCACCTTGAGCTTTAGGACACCGAGATTTGGCGGGCTGAGTTCACCTATCACTCCTCCGGTGGGTGCAACGGGGGGATAGGATGATGAAGCAATTTTTTCAGACCACTGGGCCCCGATCGGCAGGCACACAACTGCAGCGTCTTCTCGATTCGCAAGGCATCATGCACACTCACCCACAGGAGATATTAGACCTCACCACAAGGTTTTACAGCCAGCTCTTTCAGACAGAGAGGATGACCCCAACTGGTCTTGTGGCCCAAGAGGTAGTTTGGGATCACGTTCCGACAGTAGTCTCGTAGGATTTATGCAACAAACTGGAGGAGCCTGAAGGGAGAAGGAATGTGAGAGAAGTACAAGAGGGAGAGAGTGAGAGAGAGAAGACTCCAAATGTGCGGGTGTGAAGTGATGAGCCACACCACAAACTCATAGGTTTTATTAGGATTAGGTTTTCCCCCTATGACTGTCTTAAGACAGTCATAGGTGTCATATCTTTAATAAAGGGGTGGCAATGTGCCTTTACCCCAACAACCTCCCACCTAAAGGCCAATGTGCCTAAAGGGGAGAAACGAATAAAAATTACAGCAATATACAGTTACTGTATACAAGACCATAAAATAAGAGTGGTCTCATCCTAATCCCATGATGTGGCAGCAATGTGCAAACCGCTCTGTAGGCAAGCTCTTAGTGAGCAAATCTGCAGGATTATCATCAGTATGCACTTTCACAAGCTCAAGTCGCTTGTCTTCCAGTACCTCCCTGATGAAATGATATTTCACTTCTATGTGCTTGGTCTTCTGATGAAAGACCGGATTCTTTGCCAACATGATAGCACTCTGACTATCACAATGCAAAACTGGCATATCTCCTGTAATGCCCAAATCTCCCACCAGCCGAGTAAGCCATATTGCTTCCTTGCAAGCCTCAGTGGCTGCAACATATTCAGCTTCAGTAGTTGACAGTGCAACGCATTTCTACAACCGAGACACCCATGATATAGCACCTCCTGCAAATGTGAAAATATAACCGGTAGTGGATTTCCGGTTATTTGCATTCCCTGCATAGTCTGAATCTGTAAAACCATGCACCAATGCATGCTGCCTACCATAGCATATGCACAAGTCTTTGGTACCCTTGAGATACCTCAAGACACCTTTCACTGCTTCCCAGAGCCGCTTGCCTGGATTTGCCATATACCTGCTGATGACTCCCACCGCAAAAGCAATATCCGGACGAGTGGCAACCATGGCATACATCAAAGAACCAACTGCAGATGCATACGGAACTTTGGCCATTTCAGCCTTATCATCATCTGATCTGGGGCTGTCCTTACTGCTCAGTTTTAAATGTGGAGGCAACGGGGTACTAATAGACTTCCCCCCCTCCATTTTAAACCTCTGCAGTACTTTGTCAATGTACTCCTTCTGTGACAGAAACAAAAGTCCCTTGGACCTGTCACGAGTAATCCGCATGCCAAGAATATGGTTGGCATCACCCAAGTCTTTCATGTCAAAAGACTTATGCAGTTGTTTCTTTAAAGCACTAATCTCATGCTGAGATTTACTGGCAATCAGCATGTCATCCACATATAGAATGAGTAGCATCAAACTGCCATCCTTTGCCCGTTTGGTGTACAAGCAATGATCGGTTTCACACCTATGATACCCTTGGGACTGCATGAAGGCATCAAACTTCTTGTACCATTCTCTTGGTGCCTGCTTGAGTCCATACAAGCTCCTCTTGAGCTTACACACAAGCTGCTCTTTCCCTTTAACAGCATATCCCTCTGGCTGACTCATATAGATCTCATCATGGAGATTTCCGTGAAGAAAAGCAGTCTTCACATCCATCTGACATAAATCCATGTCCTCATGAGCAACAAGAGCTAACACTGCTCTCAAAGTAGTCATCTTGACTACAAGGGAAAAGATCTCATCAAAGTCAATACCTTTCTCCTGCTTAAATCCCTTGGCAACCAATCTGGCTTTATACCTCGGTAAAGCATTTGAATCCACTTTGACTTTGTAAACCCACTTGCATGGCAAAACCTTTCTGCCTGCTGGCAGCTGCACCAAGTCCCATGTATCATTTTGAAGTAGAGAGCCCATTTCAGACTGCATGGCTTTCTCCCACTTCCTTTTCTCTGTTCTTCCCATAGCTTCCTTGAAGCTGGAAGGCTCACCACAATCTGTCAGCATGATAAAATCAGCCACATTGTTGGCTCCTGGAACAAACCTGTCAAGAGGCCGTTGTACACGGGTGCTCCTCCTAACAAAATGTTCCGGATTAGGCTGCTGTCCAGCCTGTTCGTCATGCATGACGGGTGGCTGTACCACCATATCTGGCTGTTCTACAGCCCCATCTGCTGGCATATCCAGTGGTGCATCATTGGCAAAATTATCTGGCTGATTTCCAGCCTGTATACCCTCTTGAACAGGGTTATCTGCAGCAGCCTGCTGCTGCATATAAAAGGGCATTCTTTGCTGTCCAACATCATCATAAATAACCCTCCTGTATTCCACAGGTTGCACGGGTTCCTTGTGTACACTATCCTCTTTAAAGATGACATCATTGCTGCGTATAATCTTCCGTTTAACGGGATCCCATAACCTGTACCCCATTTCACCTTCGTCACCATAACCCATGAAGATGCATCTGAAAGACTTTGGCTCCAGTTTGGTGCGCAGTTCTTTGCGTACATGAGCAAAGCACTCGCAGCCAAATACACGTAAGTGCTTATATGAGGGTGGCTTGCCAGACCACACCTCCTCTGGCACTTTCAACTCCAAAGCCTTGTTTGGCGACCTGTTAATAATGTGAACTGCTGTTTGCACGGCTTCTGCCCAAAAGCCATGGGGCAATGCAGCATAAGACAACATACATCAAACCTTCTCCTGAATAGTTCGATTCATTCGCTCACTTACACCATTTTGAGATGCATTATGAGGGGCTATGAGTTCCTGTTTGATGCCCTTAGCTTCGCAAAACTGCACAAAAGCATGTGACACATACTCACCCCCATTATCGGATCTGAGGCATTTCAGCCTGCGACCTGTCCGATTCTCAACCTGAGCGACAAACTTCTTGAAAGAAGCTAAGGCATCGCTTTTATGCTTCAAGAAATAGACCAACACTCTGCATGTGGCATCATCAATAAAAGTAATGAAATACTTTGCACCCCCTAGTGATAACTGTGGCATCTCACACAAATCAGTGTGCACTAGATCAAGCGGTGCTCTATTTTGGGGAGTTCTCCTCTTATGAGGAGTCACAGAATGCTTGCCAAATATGCAATGATCACAAGTAGGCAAATCTGAAAAAGAAAGAGACGGCAGATAACCCAAACGTGACAGTTCTTGCATTCCTTTAACAGACATGTGTCCCAACCGGCTATGCCACAATGAAACCTTTGGCAGCTCGGTTATGGCAACAACATGATTACCCGCACTGGAAACATAAAGAGGGTACAAGGTATCACTCTTAAAACCCTCAGCCACTACACCCTGGCCATCAGTAATCACCCATTTGGAATCCCCAAATGTGGTGTGGTAACCAGTGTCATCCAACAAGCCAGTGCTAATCAGATTTTTCTTGATTTGCGGCACATGGCGAACACCATCAAGCATAAATGACCATCCATCAGGGAATACTATCTGTATACTGCCAATCCCTGCAATCTGACATGCATAGTTGTTCCCAAGATGAACAACTCCATGAGTACCTGTGTAGGAAGTAAACCACTCCCTATGAGGAGTAACATGAAAAGAAGCACCTGAATCCAAGAGCCAGGTGTGCATGTCATGGCCATCAATAACCAAGGTATGTGCAATTACAGCAGAAGAGCATAATACCTCATGTATGTCACTGTCACTATCCTCTGCTGCAACATTCACTGCATCCAAGTCATCTGCCTTGGCCTTGCCTTTGCCTTTGCTTCCACTGCCTGCATCCTTTATTTCAGCCTTCTTGGCTTTTTGATCCCGTATGAACTTGAAGCACTTAGACTTCACATGTCCCTTCTTGCCACAATAAAAGCATTCAATATCCTTTTTGCCACGGGACTGACTGCGGGATTTGGACTTACTAGCAGATCTCCCCTTCTGCTGAGTCCTGCCTCTATCCCGTACCTGCAAGGCATTTGAAGACTTGCTGCTCGCATTATTCTTCCTGCTCATCTCCTCCATAAGGAGAGAGCTCTCTACATCAGCATACATAAGAGTGACATTCGAATTAGACAGGGTGGTCTTGAAAGTGTCCCAACTCTCAGGGAGGGTACACAACAAGAAAGTAGCCTTGAACTCCTCATCAAGGTTCAACCCCTGTGCAATCAGCTGTGTAATTGAACTCACTCAAGTGTGAGGTCATAGCTGTACCTTCCTTCATGTGAAGATCAACCAGCTTCTTCAACCAATACACCTTACTGGCTGAACTCTTTTGGGCATACAACTCTGCTAGCCTCTGCCATACACCATAAGAGGTCTTTTCAGCCTGAACATTGTACACAAGAGAATCACTGAGAGTAAGCATGATAGCAGCCCTCGCGGACAGATCTAGCTCCTCCCATTCATCATCTGACATCCCAGATGGCTTGACACCCTTCACCCTTATGGGCTTAGAAATCTTCTTAAGCAGAAGTACATTCAAACACTGTTCTGCCCATAATGCATAATTGTGTGCCCCTTCCAACTTCTTTATGTTCAAAATTGATGATTCACTTCCCCCTGATGCCATATCAGATAAGGAAAGTACCTGACTCCCTGTAAGTCAAGAAAGACTGAATAAAATTCTGATTTCTCAAAAAAAACCTGCTCTATCAAGAGCCAGGAGCACTCACAATAGTGCCGTTTTTTACTGTCAGAAAATCTGCAGCAAAACAGAAAATTTCTCTCCAGTTACTATACCTTCTGACACACTGTACCGTGCTCAAATAGGCATAAAAAATAGTAATTTCAGAATGCTGCAGCTGCTCCACAAGTGCTTTAACAGTGCATCATCAGCTGACAAGGCACAAAAAAAAAAAAAAAAACAATGCTGTCCTGATCACTTCTCCCACCTCAGATGAGGTATTGCACTGATTTAATATGCATAAACCACTTGGCATACACTGTTTTGTTCACTGAAAAAGAGGCTCCAGACACTTCAGCCTATCACAAACCTGCAACAGAAAATGGGACAAATCCCAAGCAATCACCCTTCTTCCAAGGGGATAAAAGGCATCTGAGGGTCTCAGACAGTAACCCAAGTGCTCTCAAGCAAAATCTGGGCAAAAGCCCCTTGACCTGACACTTGTACCAAGTGAAAACAACCTCAACAATGAGGGATAAGGCATACAATGTGCAAATCTCTCTGACAAAATCAACTAACAGTGTAATGCAAATACTGCCCTGTGTAGAAATGACATACACAGATCCCAACGTACAAACACTCAATGAGGAACCTTTTGAGCACTGTCAACGATGGACAGTTAGGGACCGAGTAAACTCGATGCGCCCTGGCCAAGCGTGGCTCAACTGAGGTTCTCTGAGTGTTGCACAAGAAATGTGACCTGCAAGAAAAGGTCACCTCCACACTGCGGAAATCGAGACAAATGTGTGCACTCTGGCACCACACTACCTCAAGGCATACAAAGCATCAACTGCCGGGCAAAAGCCCTATGATCTGCTCACCCGTAAACTGAGATTCAAACCCAGTAAAAGCATATATCCTCTGTCAGATGCATAAATCCCGATATCTGTGCACAAGTCCTCCACGCAGAAGGGAAATAACTGAGAAAGTACTTGCTGTACTTCATGCAATGCAATGCACCTCGGGTAAAAAACCAAATCTCCTCGCTGTACCTGCTGTACTTTTGAAGAAAATCGAGATTTTCTTCTTCTTCCTCCTCGAATGCCACCTAGGCCTGCGTGCCTAGATGCCTGACGCTGCTCCCTAAAAAAAAGAACGCCTCCCTGTCGCAGTTTCCAAGGAAACAGTACGGCGTCGTCCGTACTGTACTGACGCCTGTACGGCTACCGTACGGCGGTACGGACGGCCGTACGTCCGTACAGTAGCTGTACAGTGCGCAAAATGTTGCGCACACGCAGCTAGCAGCAGCTAGCTGCTGCGCTGCTGCTGCTGCAGCGAAGGCCGGCTGCCCCGCGCTGCCTGCGGGCGCGCCTGCGCGTTGCCTCGTTGCCCACACTGCTTGCGCAGTGCACCTGCGCGAGTGCACCTGCGCGCTGCCACTGTCCCGCGCCGTCCCGCGCCGCCTTACTCTGCTCGCAGACCAGCTGCTCACCCGCGTGGGCAGTACGGTGCGCTGCCCTTGCTGTCCCGCTGGCCCTTGCTGCACTGCCTGCCCTTGCAGAGGCTAGGTAGAGGTCGAGGGGGTGGGTAGGCTAGGGTGGAGAGGGAGGGGTAGGCTCTGATACCAGTTGAAGGGGGAAGGTGAGTGGGAGAAGTACAAGAGGGAGAGAGTGAGAGAGAGAGAAGACTCCAAATGTGCGGGTGTGAAGTGATGAGCCACACCACAAACTCATAGGTTTTATTAGGATTAGGTTTTCCCCCTATGACTGTCTTAAGACAGTCATAGGTGTCATATCTTTAATAAAGGGGTGGCAATGTGCCTTTACCCCAACAGAGCCTTTCACAGATGAGGAGCTCTAGGAAGCCCTCAAGGCTCTCCCGACCCAAAAGTGTCCAGGCAAGGATGGCTTGACTCCGGCCTTCTTCCGGAACTTCTGGGAGATTATCTCCACCCTTTCCGATTAGCTTTTTGACACAAGCTCCCTCCCTCAGTCCTTGAGCAGGGGGTGGATTTGTTTGATCCCGAAAGGGGGTGATAGGTCAAACATTCGACAGTGGAGACCGATCACTCTACTTGATACTACATACAAGATCCTCGCCAAGGTCTTGAGCTTTCGGTTACGGCCCCATCTTACCGACATCATCCATGACACACAGACCGGGTTCGTCCAGGAGCATAGCATCCTGGACAACATCTTCACGTTCTCGGAGGCAGTGGATTGGTCTAGGGAGGAGTCACAGCCGCTGACCGTCCTTCTCTTGGATTTTGAGAATGCCTACGACAAGGTGGAGTGGTCCTTCCTGGAGGGTACTATGAGGAGATTGGGTTTCTCACACAAATGGGTCACAGGAGTTTCTACGCTGTATGCGGGGAGCTCTAGTCACATGCTTATCATAGGGCATACGGGCGAGGCCTTTCCTCTCTCTCGCTCGGTCCGCCACGGCTGCCCACTTGCTCCCTTCCTCTTCTTCTTTGTGGCAGAGGCTTTGGGCTATTACTTGAGATCACAGGTGGCGGTCCTCACGGGGTTGAGGCTCCCAATCAGACAAGAGGAGTTGCTTGACTCAAAGTTTGTAGATGACACGGCCTTGTATGTCCAGGGCACCACAGTGAGTTTGGAGAGAGTCAGAGGCACCTTGGCTATCTATTGTGAGGCCTTGGATGCACGGATCAATTGGACAAAATCCATAGGTTTCTTCACATGCTTTGAGGAGACACAGGAGATTCATGAGTGGGAGAGTGACTTTGACTTCAGATGGATACCGTGGGGTCAAACAGCGAGATACCTCCGATGCCAGGTTGGTATTGACATTACAACAAAGCAACAGATCGCCCCGGTCCTTGAGAGTGTTCGGCGTAAGCTTCTATACTAGAGCTCAGCCAAACTCTCTCTAGCATGTCGCGCCTTAGTGGCAAACCAAGTCCTCCTTGCCACGGCCTAGTATATCACCTCTTGCTGGTGCTTTCACAGAGGATGCATTGGGTAGCTCCAACGGTTGGTTCAAGACTTCCTTTGGGCAGGTTCAGACGACACGAGGAACACTAGAGCCCGGGTAGCTTGGTAGACGGTGATCATGCCACAGGCACTTGGAGGCTTGGGTATCATTGATCCGGAGATGCAGAGCAGAGCCCTCTTGGGCAAGCTGGTTGTTCGCGGCCTCACCCCAGGTGCAGAGCCTTGGAAGCTCCTCTTACAACGAGGGCTTCTAAGAAACACCCCACACACAGGGGGACAGTGGCAACCTTCACATAGATGGATCTTCTCAGAAGACCCCCTTACAGGGAAGGGTTCCCCCTTGATGAGGAGCCTCCACAAGGTCTAGCAAAGACTAGTAGGGGGTCTCATTCGTGCTCCGCCTAGATGCAGAGAGGAGTTTGAGCGCCAGCCCGTTATGTGGCACCTAGAGATCAGAGATCAGGAGGGGTGTATGCTCGGAAAGCGTACTCACATTGGTTAGGCACACTGGGACAATGGTCCAGCCGGGTCTTTTGACCAATGGAGCAGATTACCCATGGAGGCAGAGGCGAGGCTCAACGACCTAGCGCATCTGTGAGGGGCAAGGTAGCGGATGAGTGAGATTGACTTAGCCATTCTTGAGTCCTGGTGGGAGGGACTTCGCACATGGAGAGACAACAGATGGTTGGGGCAATTCTCTCATGCTGGTGTCCCCTTGAGGATGTTGATGCAGCGAGGCAGCATGCACTCCGACTTCTTCCGTGTAGGAGCTGGAGGCCTACTTCAATGACTCGCTAGGAGAGACCCTGAGATGGATGGGAGTTTTGATGGGATTCACTGGCAGATGATCAGAGTGGTGGGACGTTTGGGGAAGGAGTGGCACATTGACCCTCCCAGTATCTCAAAGTAGGATGCCCCTAGATGGCGCCTTTGGCTGTGGGAGGGTAGATCCTTGAGGGAGGTCCAATGGATCCAAGAGAGTGGTTCTGGCCTTCCAGGGGGCCTAGCCGAGTAGGTGGAAAAGGTGCCCTTCTTTTCCTACATCACATGCACGCTTCATATGGACACGTCGAGGTGGACCCCCTCGAGGGAGAGGCATTGGGTGACCCAGAGAGTACCCCGGGATGTTTGCTTCAGGTTTTGGACGTAGTTATGGTCCAATTTGCGGCCGAGGAAGATATCCTACTTCTTCTGGCTAGCCGCCCACGGAGGCTTGCCCATCGGACCGTGGTTGGAGCAGATGTGAGTGGAAGGACAGTGCCATTGCTGCTCCGATGGTCTCCTGGAGACTATCCCGCACTGCTTGTGGAGCTCCTATAGCGCAGCGAGGATTTGGATGAGAGCTCTCAGGATCATGACGAGTATGTAGAGTCTTCAGAGAGACTATACTGGGGGATGGTTTTTCCTAGGGAGGACAGCGTTTGAAGCCAGCATCACGGCGTGGAACATTTGGGTGGCTCGTTGCAGTCTCGTGATGGACAAGCACTCAATTCCACCCTAGTTGCCATCTGGTAAGATATCATTTACACTCTACGATCCACCTGGGAGCGTGGAGCTCCAAGCTCCACGGCGACTATCAAGAGGCGTGCTCGTTTCTGCAAGGCTTGGCTTGCAGGAGTTTTCTACATCTTCACTCCGCGAGGGATTCACTCGTTGTATAGTCCCCCCACTTGGCTGTTAGCCCCAGTACCAGAGTAGTGAGCTGGGTTTCTCTGGAACATGCCGGTTTTTCTTTCATTCTTTTCCGGTTTTTTCCATACTCAACACCTTTGGGGCTGTCTTGTCTGAAATCTTTCAAGCATTAATAGAAGGTTCCTTTCTTTGGGGGAAAAAAAAGAAGCTGCTCCTATTTTCAAAGTGTACCCTTTAAGCAAAATGGAAGAGAAGGAGCTACATGTCTAAGTATGTTACAAAAGAACAAATTCAAACCCAGCAATTCCCCTTGGCCAACTCCTTTTAGTTTTTAAAAAGATGGGTTTATGCCATCATATATAGATTTCATAGAAAAAGTTGTATGCCAAATAGTCTAAGTGTGACCACTTTTGTAAGAAAGTCAAGCACATGGGTCATTTATTTCTAAAGAAGGATACGTATAGATCCAGAGAAAATTAAAGCCATTTTAGAGTGGCCTAGTCTGACTACTCTAGAAAGGCTACCGATACTCCCTAGTCTCTCAAGTTTTTATCAAAGAGTTGTCAAGAATTGTGCTATGATTGCAATGCCAGTCGCAAGTCGGCTAAAAGGAAAGGGAAGTACCTTTGCCTGGATTGGAAAAGATTGAGTTATTATTATTAAACAATTAATATCAATTGCCCCAGTTTTACGGAGTTGATCCAAATGAACATTTCATACTTGAAGTTGATGTAACTAATAGAGCTATGGAAGTCACATTGGTCCAAGGTGGATGACCAATGACTTTTGAAAGCAAGAAACTAGACCCATCTCATAAAATTTATTCAACATATGAGAAAGAACTCTATGCTATGATCCATGCTTTGAAACATGGAGGCACCACTGTATGATGATCCATGCTTTCAAACATGGAGGCACCACTTGTATGGTGCCCTTGTAAGTTTGAAATCATGTTTGACCAAAGAGTATCAAGTGGTTGTGGAATCACCCTGAGTTGGAAGGCTAAAAGCCATATGGGCTGAATTGATGCAAGACTTTGATATGCATCACAAAGGAAAGTATTGTGTGGTAGCTGATGCATTGAGGGGGATGTCCATGGTTAATGAGCTCAGTTTTACTCAGTTTCAGAATGAAATGAAGAGAATGCTACTTGGGAAAGTGTGAGCAAACACAAAAGGAGATTTTGTAAATTTGTTGCCGTGGACGTTTACACTTCTTCATGGGCAGGAAATGTTACATCAATACTACTATGGTATGGCATTGCCCATAAGATGGGTGTCTTGGTCTAGGAAATTAGGAGATAAAGAAAGTACTCATTTGTTATGATACTTTAGTGACCTAATAAAGGGCTTAAGTAGCCTAAAGGGTTGTTAGTGCCTATTGAGGATAGTTTTGTATAGTTAGTACTAACTAGGTGCACTAAGAATCCTAAGTGGATAATTGGAAAGTGGATGCTAGGCTTAAACGTGGTAGGTGGTGCTCTAGTAAGTTCTAATAGAGTCTCACCAAATGATATGCCGTAGCAAGTGGACACTCCTATGTTCACTTTAGTATTGTATTTTCCTACGCTCGTTGTGGGGACTTAGCAAGGGGTTAATGAAGACTGCAACCATTAAGGAATCCGACAAACACTATTAAACTTTGACCATCCCAAAGGTCATTCCATCTTGTAGAAAGATCTCCCAAGCCACAGTTGAGTCTTTATTGTGTTTTTTGCAAATTTAAAAAAAACTGACCAAATCTAGCAATTTCAAAACATAGTAATTCGCATTGAACTTAAGTTGAGCGTGCAGAGGCCACTCCCCCTAATGCAGAGATCTCCAAGCAAATAATAGATTCTTTTTCCTGCGTCTTGCAAATGCAAAAACTTTGACTGATGATTGAAAAACAACATTCCAAAACAGAAATCAGTACCTCTTGCCAAATTAATTTGTGCTACAACGTAATCTCTTTCTGATGGGTCTAATAGCAATTGTTGCGCTTTCGCCAAAGCTGGTTTTTCACACGACAATCATGGATTAGTAATTGCAATAGTCATAGATCGAATAAATCTATCCAAAATTACATCTCCCAAACTTAGAATGAATCAATTTATCCCACAAACGTTGATTGATATCAATGATACAAAAAAGCATTCCATACTCATCTTTGATGCTACCACTGTCAAGTTTTCAAGTAACTCTACAACACATGAGCTAGGTATTGTTCGAAGTTTGATGCTATAGAACAATCTTGCCAAGCAAGTATAATGCAAGCTACATGTAACTTTCATATATAGTGATATGAAGACTACATACTAGTTCTGATTTGAAGAATTAAAAAGATCATCAAATCTGTGTCCTTTAAACCACTCCTCTCCGAACGTTCTTAACTTTAGCGAGATCTGTTGCTTTTGTCTTTCGCTGAGTCGGGGTGAGCTCCTCTAAGATCCAAATCCTGGTACCTTTCAGCTTATAAATTTGCTCGAGAATCTTGCCCTGTGCTTGTGCCCCTTTTTGGAGGACACAACGTGTGTCTTCTAAGCCCCATTCAATCAGGGGATTTTTTTGCTTGACGAGGTCAATGCTTTCTACTGTGTACCCATCTCCGGCATGCCAGCCCTCAACAGCCCCCTCTGCGTAATTGAGGGCATCGGAAACCCTGGTTTCTTGTTCTTTACCTCCCCATGCACGCCCTATGTACTGATTCTATTGCCAACCACTCCTATAATTTCATGCTGCATGGACTTGATTTGGATGGATACAAATTGCGGTGCATGTCCTGCTGCATCACATTTCTGCATTACCACCTGTTTTCCATTATTTTCCATGACAAGGATTTTCCTTTTCAAGGAGGCAAGCCAAAGCTTGACTTCTGTAAGCTCCCCGTTGTGGAAAATAGTCCTACTGCAAGTTTGTTGTGCTGTCTCTGATAGGTCATAGCATAGGTGGTGGGTGCAGGGCAGAAGAATGATAATCTCATAGCTAGAGTCAAGCAGGGGTGTCAGCTGGGACCCTTTTTTTGTTCCATATTGGCCTAAATTCCAAAGCCCACCCCCCCCCCTCTTTTTAACCCCTGAGCTGAGCTGGGAGATCTGCTCAAACTCAGGGTGGGGAGAGTGAGGAAGCCTCAGTGGAGCAGCTAAGGATGAGTTGCAACTGTGAACTAGAGCGAAAGAGTGAGCTGGTGGAAGCGGAACAGAACAAGGAGTTGGAACAACTGAGCAGAGCGTCTGAGCAAGAGAGTATTTTCAAGCCCACTCAGACTAGCAACACTATAAGCGGGAGCAATCTAGGGAACAAACCTCATGTGGGCAGATTGGGTTGCATTTAAGGGACTATCGATCATGATGCTCTCATGTATGATCCGTGGAAACAAGTGCACTCCATGATATCATACTTCGGTGCTGCAGATCATGATGCTCTCACATATGGTCCATGGGAACAAGTGCACTCCACATATTATCATACATGCAGTGCTGGCAGCACGGCCTCTACCTACAAATATCTCATTAAAGAGGATCGAATACCTAGATAGGGTTCGGAGTATGGCATTGACTGCGGGAGCAAACAAAGGTTACCAGTGAGGGCCTTTTCATCATTGTGCATTGTCACTGACACAACCACATTCCACTAAGATGGCATTTCACAGGGATCATTTCCTTTGTGTAAGGACGGATTCATCCAAGTCAACAAACTCGTCTCTAACCATCATCGCAGCATACATTCCATATCAAGACTAGACGAGATGGAGAGCACCTGGCATCATCATAAACAAAGACTTTGAACCTTATGCGACATGCAGAGCTAGGCAATTGTTGGAGATATCATAGGCAAAGAGTGTGTTGGTGTGAAGTGTTGGTGTGTAGTACTAGGTGATCTAGTACTAGTCTATGTGTGTGAGTCTTGTGTGAGTGCCACATGTCATCATGGGACTTATCCCATATGCACTAGGTGCTAGTGTGTGAGTGTAGCCTATATAAAGGCTTGTACTTCACTTGTCATGATATCCTTGATAAATGAATGAAAGCCTTCTTCATGTCTTCATTTGAGCATTATTTCCTCACACCCTAACACTCTCTCTCTCTCTCTCTCTCTCTCTCTCTCTCTCTCCCCACCATGTTTCTAACATGGTATCAGAGCCACCATCCATAGCTGCCACATCATCCTCTCTAGCCCTAACCCTAATTCTGCCAATGTTGTCTCCTCCTTTCACTTGGTTCTTCTAGTCTCTAGCTGCCAACTTCCTTCAGCTATTTGCATCTGTTTAGTGCCCTTGGCAGCCTCTCGGATAGCTGGTCGGCATATTTTCTCCCTCCCTGCTTGCTGGTCGGCACATCCTGCAAGAGGCATCTACACATGTGGACTCTTCATGTCTTTTTGAAGCCTTCTATCGCCGAATTTAGGGTTTCATGTGCTGCTGCTCCATAGCCGCTTTCAACAGAGCCACTTCCGAGCTATTTCCAGCGCTCCAGCATACAAATACCAGCCAACTTTCAGCTTGGTGATCTGCTGCAGCAATTCGGAGTGCCTTGCTGAGCAGCTTTACAGATTTCGACACCCGCCTTTGCATCTGGAGCATCTACAGCTATCGCCTAGAGCTATCGCCTAGCGACCTACATCAACCGTCTTACATATCTCAGACCTGTGTATGCATTTTGGAGTACTTCAGGCCTTCGACCAACTGCTGCAACTATTTACATGAGCACCTCTTCAGCTGTCTTGCGCACGTGGAGGCTACTATTGCATTTTGGAGCCTCCGAGGTCATTCACAAGTTGCTGGTTATCCATTTCAGGCTGCTGTCCACTCTCACGAAGCTATTTTCAATCATGATCTCTTTGTCTTCAAGTTCTATCCTCGTGGAGAAGTTTAAGGGGGAAGGTTTTCCCACATGGCAAACCAAAATGCTGCTGTTGTTTGGGATGTT
Organism: Dipteris shenzhenensis; assembly: GCF_047967505.1. NCBI lineage: Eukaryota > Viridiplantae > Streptophyta > Polypodiopsida > Gleicheniales > Dipteridaceae > Dipteris > Dipteris shenzhenensis. The sequence goes on from NC_141599.1 coordinate 36,484,366, forward strand.
GTTGAGGATGACCAGGTTGAGTTACTTGATCAACAACACCAAAGGATTTGGAAGCAGCAGAATGCTAAGGCCATTGCCCTCATTGGTCTTTGCTTAGCTGACTCTCTCATCCATCATGTAGATTTCAAGTCAACAGCTAATCAGATTTGGAGTCGCCTCGAGACTTTCTTTGGTAATAAAATCACCAACTCTAAAGTCTTTTTAAAGCTCAAATGTTATTATCTGAAAATGGAAGAGAGTGATGAGTTGAGTGATCATCTAGCCCGGTTTCAATCTCTTGTTCAACAACTCTCAAGTTTGAAAAGTGTACCTGATGATGAAGATAAGATCGTTGTCCATATGAAGAGTATGCATGGAATTTCTCGCTTTGAGCACACTCTTGAAATCCTTCGTCTTGCCACTACCACGTTTGATGATATGGTGGCACTCCTCACTGAGAAGGATCGTCGCAATAAGGAAGCCGCTCTTGCCTCTCCTGTTGATCATGCATTTGCTTCCACAAGCAAATGGAAGACCAACAAAAACATTATTTGCAAGTTCCGCATGAGGAAAGGACACATTAAAGTCCATCGCTTCAAGAAGAAAGCACAAGAACAAGCGCAGCATCATGCCAATCTTCTGGTTGAAGAACCAGATAAACCTGAAGAGCCCCCGCAGAAGATACATGCAGCTACAGGCTACAACAGAGGTTCACGGCCCCTCTCGTGACAATGATGATCCATTTGACCAGGGTTGGGCTTTCTAGGCCCCTATGCTATGTGTGTTTGTGTTGAGTCACATAAAGGTTCTCAGCCTTGAGTTGTCCCTCTAAATTGAGTCAATAAGAGAGGTACTCTGCCTTGGGTTGTCCCCCAAAAATGAACGTATTGTCTTTTACTTTGGTTCATGGTATTGACCACCCAGTTCAGAGTAAGGGGGGATGACGGTTTGCCCTTGCCGGTCGCAAACTGACTGAGAAGTCGGAAATATAGAGCTGAGAGTGAGCTGTGTAAACTGTAAAAGAGAGCTGAGAAAGCTGAGGAAACAATGTCCAAACCTCTCCCCGTTTGCTGGTCCAAACCTCAACTGTTGTGCTCCGTGGTCACCTTCAGATCAGGCTGAACTGATGGCCAAGGGACTGAGGCATAGAGCAGGGCCAGATCTGAGGATCTCAGGGGCTGCACAGGAGGCTGAAGTGGAGCTGTAGGAGAACTGAAGGCAGGAGCCAGACCTGAGGATCTCAGGGGCTGCACAGGAGGCTGAAGTGGAGCTGTAGGAGAACTGAAGGCAGGAGCAAACTGAATGAGAAAACAGGGCAGCCAAGGGGCCCTTTTATAGGGCTGGACTGAGCCAACCCAGTCTGTAAACAAACCAACTCAGTCTGTAAACAGACCGACTCAGTCTGTTTTACAGACTGGTTGGCCTACAACCAGCCTATAAAAAGCCCTCCCTGGCTCATTTGCCAGGGGAGTTTTTGGGCAGCCTTTGCAGGCTGCCTTCCCTGCCTACCTATCCAGCCTTTGGGGACCCTAAAGGGACTCCTAACCTAGGCTAAGACCTAAACTATATGGAAACACTTAACCTACTGTTCTCCAGTGGGTACTAGTAAACAAGAACTAACTGACTACTGACTTGACCTAAGGTTGAGAGACTGACCTACGTAGCTTGTGCCTGACTGTCCCTGGACAAGGGCTCACAAAGGGGTCACTGCATACGACAAAATCTCCTATCTGAGAACTATAATGCACTTCTCGATGTAGCCAGTGTGTCACCTTGCACCCAAGTGCAGGGGTGCATATGACATTCCCTCCTCCTTAACTTGGTAGTAGGTTCATTGCTTCCAAGTAGTCCGCCAATATCTGGGGAAACTCTTGGAAAAAATCTTCGTCCAACCACACTGCTTCATGGGTACCTCAATCACGGAACTTGGTGTAAAACTCCCGGATCCTGCGTCCTGACCCATGCTTGAATTTATGAAGAAGGATCTGTTCTGGTTGCAAAACTTCGGCTTCATCAAGAACTTCAGGTTTTTGCTAGTCGGAAATCTCTGAAAGAGGAGGTCCAAAATATGGCTTCAACCAAGCTACATGGAACACGTTGTGCATAGTCCAACTGTCTGGAAGGCATAACTTCTTTGAGACATCGTTGATCTTTGAATAATAGGGAATGGTCCGAAGCTCCTGAAGGACAGCTTAGGGCATCGCTTGCCTACTTGCTTCAATCGTTGCTTGATAATGCGTAAATACACCCATTGACCCTCTTTATACTGGACATCTCGTCTGGATTTATTAGCTTGGCGTGTATACGATGCTTGAGCTTTGGCGATGTGGCTTTTCACGGACTCCGTAATCTCTTCCATGGATTCGGTGGTTTTGTTGGCTTCAAGAGATGGAGACACCATCCAAGTGAGAAGTGAGGTAAATCGCCGTCCAAACGCCACTTCATAAGGTGTGCGACCAATACTCGAAGAATAGGTATCGTTTAGAATGGCATGTACAAGCGGAAGAAACTGCTCCCACTTTTCCTAAGCATCATGACATTATGATTTCAAAATATCAAATTCCATACCATTATACTTTTCCATCTTGCCGTTCGATTGCGGATGGAAAGCGTTGGACATCTGCAGCTTAGTACCAAAATTATCAAACAAGGCGCACCAAAAGTTAGACGTAAACTTGGAGTCCCTGTCACATGTGATGGTCTTTGGCAACCCTCCAACGGGATATCAATACTTGATAAACAAACGAGCTACATCTTCAGCACTGGCCGTTTGTTTGCAAGGAATGAGCATACAATATTTACTAAAACGACAAACAACAGTAAGACATTGAGTATTATGCGTACCTGCGGATGCTAGAAGTGGTCCCACGAAATCCATACCTATGTCCTCGAAAGGACCGTCGGGGATTGGCAATGGCATATGTAAGCCTGTCGCTTTCTTGTGGGAAGCCTTGACCTTTTGGCATATTTGACAATTCTGCACATAGCCGTATACGTCCTTCCGCATCTTTGGCCAATAGAAATAGCGCTCTAACTTCTCCAAAGTCCCGTTGATACCTTTGTGACCACCGGTAAGGGCGTCATGGGCATCATGAAGAAGCAACTGTCGTTTGTCTTTGAGTACACATAACCTTTTCTTATAGAAAAGCCAACCGTCCTCCAATGAGTAATGGCCTGGAGCACGCGTTGTGGGTAACTGAAACTACGTGCCAAACTCTGCTGACTCCGCGTACTGTGTCTTCATGCTATCAAGATCCTTTCCTTTCATTTCGAGCATAGTGGCTTGCTCAATGGTCTGGATGGAATCTTTCCGACTAAGAGCGTCTGCAACGGGAATGTTTTGCCGGGAACGTACTCGATCATTCCCCCAAACTGCTGGAATATCTGACTCCACCGATGCTACCGATCAGGCATGTCTGAAGCCACTTAAGGGCTTGGTGATTTGTCTTCACTGTGAAGGTCCGTCCGTATAGGAAAGGCATCCAATGTTTTAATTACTAGATGACAACGAGGAGCTCTCTATCATTCACTAAATAGTTCTTTTCAGCATCGTTAAGCTTTCTGCTGTAGTATGCCACGGGCCTATCTTCTTACTGTAAAACTGTCCCTATGGCGACATTACTTGCATCTATGATTACCAGAAATGGATCATCCCAAGAGGCGATCTTCATAATTAGTGCTGTTGTGGCCAACCGTTGCAAGTCATGGAAGGCCTGCAAAGCTTGTAAGATCTGGGGGAGAGAGAGAGCAAGAGAGTGAGCTGAGAGCTGAAAGCTTGAAAGCTTAGTTGCAATAGAAGAGTGTGAGAGTACAACTGAAAGAGTGAGAGATAAGGTTTTGTCCTAGTGACAAAACCTTAGTAGTCACTAACCATAGTTAGTGGACTAACTACGGTCAGGGGGAAAAACCTCTTAAAGAGGGAAATGTACCCCTAACTAGCTTATCAAATTACATTGGTCACTGCTGAATTATATCTATAATTCTAACACCCACCTGCAGTGCCAATGTCATGTATAAGGCTTATTAATCACCAAACGGATATAAGTTCAGGGCACTGCGTGGTAGTGCTTTGGTGAAAATATCTGCAACATTGTCATGTGTGGACACAAAGATCATACTGATCTCTCCTGCATGCAACTTCTCTCTAACGTAGTGATAGTGAACCTCAATGTGCTTCCTGCGAGCATGAAACACTGGATTCTTTGCCACTGCAATGGCACTCTGACTATCAGTGAGAATTGGAGAAGGACCCTCCAAAGACAGATGAAGATCAGCAAATAGACGTCGCAACCAGAGACATTCAACTGTTGCTGTGAAAGCTGCCCTGTAGATTGTTTCTTGCTCAGCCAGGAAATGCAAGATTTACCCAAAAAGAAACAATTGCCACTAGTGGACTAGCTAGTGTCATAATCACCAGCCCAATCTGAATCACTATAGGCATGCATCTGCAAGTCACCCCCCCTGGGAAATAACAAGCCAAAAGACTTCGTGCCTTGCAAATAACGGAAGAAGCGCTTAACTGCCTGCCAATGCATAGTTTTTGGGCTGTGCATATACCTGCTCACCTGAGATACTGCAAACTGAATATCAGGTCTAGTGTTGCAGAGATATATGAGGCATCCAACAGCCTGACTGTAAAGTGTGGCATCAACTAATTCTCCTGCATCATGCATTGTGAGTTTCAGCCCCGGCTCCATGGGAGTGGCTATGGGCTTACAATCATGCATGTTAAATCTGTCCAAGAGTTTCTGCACATACTTGGACTGAGACATAACAGTGCCACGTCTCTCTTGAGAGAACTGGATCCCCAAATAAAAGTGAAGCAGTCCCAAATCTGACATGTCAAAGTTGGTCTGCAAATCAGCTTTGAAATCTGCAATATTACCTTCATTGGACCCTATGAGCAGAAAGTCATCGACATAAAGAAGGATGACTAAAATTTCCCCCCCATCCATCTTGATGTAGAGGGTGCTCTCAGTAGGACTATTGTGCAGCCCCTTGCTGGTCAAAAAGGCATGAATCTTGGCATACCATGCACGAGGGGCATGTTTCAGCCCATACAAAGCTTTGTTTAGCTTACATACCTGAAGTGCATTTGCTGTAATTTCAAAGCCTGGAGGTTGTTTGACATAAACCTCATCCAACAAGTCTCCATTTAAGAAGGCTATTTTTATGACCAACTAATGAACATTCCACTCAAAATGTGCAGCCATTGCAATAACAGATCGGATAATGGTCATCCGGGATGTAGGAGCAAAAGTCTCCTCATAATCTATGCCCTTTTTCTGAGCATAGCCTTTAGCAACCAACCTTGCCTTGTATCTGTCAATGGAGCCATCTGGCTTCCATTTCACCTTGAAAACCCATCGTGTGCCAATGGCATGTTTACCTAGTGGCAAGTCTACAACATCCCAAGTCTGATTTTTCTTAATGGACTGCAACTCATCGTGCATGGCATTCATCCAATGCACATTGTCCTTTGCTTCTTCGAATGTTGCAAGCTCCTCCTCATCGAGAAGAGTACCTGCATATGCTGATTCCACTGAATTAGCACCTTCCATGTGCCTTGCTGAGGTAATGGAGCATCAATCTTACTCTCCCTGAGAGTCTGTAACAACCAGTTTGGGACTGTTTTTGCTGCATGTATGTTTGCAATTTCTTGCTGAACTACCTGTTCCACTGCCTGTGGAGGTGGCAAGACATCCTGTGGCCAAACTGGAGCATCGGGAGGTGGCTGTAAATTCTGATTTGCATCAGAAATATCAGCAGGGGAACCCAAGGCAATGGGTAGCATCCCCTCAAAAACATCCTCTAAAGAAGAAGGCATATGAAATTCAGCCTGAGTGTGAGCTGAATTTTCTCCAAATATCATATCTCTACTGACAATGATATTGCGTGTAGCAAGATTGTAGAGACGGTACCCCTTGCTTTCTGCACTGTACCCAACAAATATGCACTTAATTGCCTTATCTAACAACTTATGCCGAAATTCAACTGGCACATGAGCATATGCAAGGCATCCAAAGACTCGGAAATGATCCACTGAAGGCTTTCTCTCATTCCAGACCTCATAGGTAGTTTTTGTTTTCAAAGCCTTAGTGGGAGCCCGATTTAAGATGTAGTTGGCACACATTAGACCTTCAAGCCAGAATTTGTGAGGCATGTGTTTGCTTTTCAGCATACATCTGTCCATCTCCATAAGAGTTCTATTTTTCCTCTCAGCTTTGCCATTTTGCTGAGGGGTCAGCCTCACTGTGAGCTGATGCACAATACCCTTGCCTTTCAGAAAAGCGTCAAAATCTGCAGACAAGTATTCCCCACCTCTATCTGTGCGTAATGTCTGTATCTTGAGTCCGGTTTCATTTTCAACCATGGCTGAAAAGTGTTTAAACACCATGAACACTTCTGATTTGCACTTCAACCCAAAGACCCAAGTGAAATTGGAGTAATCATCAATAAAGGTAACAAAATAGAGATGACCACCCAATGATGGAGTCCTCATGGGACCACAGACATCACTGTGTATAAGCTGTAATTTGCAGACAGCTTTAACTGAACCATCCTTTTTGAAGGGGAATCTATGCATCTTGCCTAAAATGCACCCTTCACAGGCATGTGGAGGAGGTATCTCAAGAGGTGGCAATGCATCAACCATAGAGTGCTTCTGAAGTGTCATCAAGCTGTTGTAATGCATGTGGCCATTTCGGGCATGCCATAATTCTGCATTTTGCATGGCAATAGTAGGGGTAGAAACTGCAAGAGCATGGGCTGATCTTTTCTCAAAAAGGTCAAGCTGAAAAAGTCCACGCAGCAGAGTACCAGATAATCTCAAGGCATAATCATTTTCCCTGTCTCGGACAGCACATTTGTCATCCTCAAAGATGACCTGAAATCCAGCTCCGTTAAGAGTGGACACTGAAAGAAGATTTTTAGTGATACCAGGCACATATAAGACATCTGAAAGTCTGAAAACTGAGCCATCAATGGCAGTGAGCTCAACTTGTCCTGTGCCACGTACTGAATATGACGAGTTGTTGGCACAAGTGACTTTCTTACCAACGGGAGGTGGATGCAAGGAAATAAAGAGACACTTCCTAGAAGTGATATGCTTGGATGCACCGCTGTCAAAATACCAGGTATTCAGTGTTTCATTGACACTGAAAGCTGATGCATCCGTAGAGAAGTCATAACTGCAAGTTCGAAAGGCATATGTATCATCATTCCAAGTGGCTGTACTATCCCGAGCATCTGGAGCAGCCAGCCTAGAATCTGAAATGCAAGATAAAAAGGCATAATCCTGTCCAACAAAGTTGGCTGCAGCATCCCCACTGTCAGATGCATGAGGAGCTGAATCTGAAACAGCCATACCGGAGCTGTTTTTCTTCTCTTTTGCAAGCCTTTTTCTGCATTCTGCAATGTGATGACCTGGCTTTTTGCAGTAATGACAAAAACCCCCCTCAATGATAAGTTCAGCGAGGTATGAAAGCTGAGATAAGACTCAGGAAGAGAATTCAGAGTGGTGGTAATCATCTCTGAATCAGGAATAATCTCATCAATGTTCAATAATTGCTCTCTCAGATCCTGTAGCTTTGTGAGGTGGACTGACATGGAGTCACCCTCTTCCATATGTGTATTACTTAACTCTCTTTTCAAGAAAGATACCCTTGCATCATTCCGGGCTGCATACATGCTTTCTAAGATATCCCACGCTGCCTTCGAGGTCTTACACGACCGGATATGCGGAATGATAAATCTTTTCACTGAAAGAGAGATGCATGACAAAGCTAAGTGGCTATAGCTGCACCAACAACTTGTTCTGCAGCTGCACCTCCTTGCTGGGGAGGGGTATTAGGTGCCATACCTGCTGGTCGGATCTCACCCCCATTCACATAATCCCATAAATTGCGAGAAATCAGAATATTGCGTACCATAAAACTCCAGAGGGAGTAGTTGGTACCATCCAACTTGTCTTCCTGTGAAAGACCACCGCACTGGAAATCATTCTGATTTTGCTGGGCCATATCTGAGAAAGAGAATTTAGCAGATACAAGACTGAATTCCCTTACTGGGAATGAAATGCACAACTCCCAAAAAACACAGCCAAGTACTGGCTGTAAATGCAACTCAGATTTCTGCACTTGCACTGTCAGAAATCTGTCCAAGCATCAAAAACTCTCCAGAATCTGCCAAAAGTGCTGCAAAACACTTCAAGAAAGGCAGTATGAACTGAAATCTCCAAAATTGCTCTCCCAACACAAAAGCCCCAAAATAGGCCTGAAATTGCAACCAGAAAGGGGCAAATTGATCAAAAGCCCCAAATGTTGCAAGAATTGCGCTCTGTCTGCAAAAGCCCCAAATTTCACTGCGAAATTGCAGTGTAATCACAAAATCCCCAAATTTCTGCAAGAAATTGTACTGCAAAACTGAAAGCCCCAAATTTCGAGCTTGAAATTGCAACCAGAAAGGGGCAAAAGCATAGAAAACCCCAAATTTTGCAATTTCAGCAGAAAGCCCCAAATTTTTGGGCTAAACCTCTGAATCTGCCTGCAATGTCTGCTTCACAAGCAACAATGAACCCGAAGATACCCAAATGACTGCAAAAGACTGCAAATGTCTGTACAAATACCACCAAATCTGCTAGTACGGTGAGTACGAATGAGCAGATTCATGATGTACGGAGAAGTACAGATGTACGGTGCAGTTACGTATGATGAGCTGTACTGAAGCAAGACCGTACCGCAAGTACGCGCAAGTACAGCGACTAATCGTACGATCACATGTACGGACGGGAAATAGTACAATCGCAGGTACGGACGTCGAGTTTGCATGTATGCTTGTACGGGCGTCAGCGCAAGTAAGGCTGGTATGGCACTGCTGCGGGTACAGTATGGGTACTACAGTATGGACGACGAAGTTGTATGACAAACATACGGAGCAATCAGGAAAGAAGCGCACGTACGGACGACGAACAGTATATTCGAGCAGGTACAGCAAGACTGTACGAAAGGTACGAAAGCAACAGGTACGTACGGTACGACAAGTACAAGCAAGTACGCACTCATCACTTATGACAGATGCGAGCAGGTACGATAGGTACTGACGACAAGACTGCAGCTGACGAAGGTATGAGCAGCAAAGAGAGCTCGCGGAAGCTTAGAGCAGTTCCTAGAGCACGATCTGCTCTGATACCAAATGTAAGATCTGGGGGAGAGAGAGAGCAAGAGAGTGAGTTGAGAGCTAAAAGCTTGAAAGCTTAGTTGCAATAGAAGAGTGTGAGAGTACATCTGAAAGAGTGAGAGATAAGGTTTTGTCCTAGTGACAAAACCTTAGTAGTCACTAACCATAGTTAGTGGACTAACTACGGTTAGGGGGAAAAACCTCTTAAAGAGGGAAAAGTGCCCCTAACTAGCTTATTAAATTACATTGGTCACTGCTGAATTATATCTATAATTCTAACAAAGCTTTGCCTGTGGCTTGAACTTTTTGCCTGCGTGCCTTTACCCCCCTGAGTAAATCTGTAAGAGGGGCTGCATATGTTGAGAAACCCTCCATGTGCGAGCTGTATGCTTAACACAAACCCACAAAGAATCGGATCTCCTGAGCCGTCATGGGGACAACCCAACTTGTGATAGCTTGGATATTCTCAAGGTCCAATCGAATCCCTTGAGCACTAATGATGTAGCCCAAATACTGAATTTCCAACAATCCGAATTCACTTTTCTTTGCGTTGATATATAGCTGGTTATCACGTGATAACTGTAGGGCACATCGCACATCCTTAATATGCTGCTCGGCTGTTGCGGAAAAGATAAGGATATCATCGAGAAAAATACTCTGTGAAACCCGGAACATCATCTTGATTCTTATTGAATGTTGGTGGTGCATTCTTCAGACCAAAGGGGATGACGATGAACTCGTAATGAGCTCGCTCCGTTCGGAAAGCTGTCTTCAGGATGTCAGCTTCAAAAATACGGATTTGATGGTAGCCACTCTTGAGGTCAATCTTTGAAAAAAATCTTGCACCATTGAGTCTTTCCAAGATGTACTCGATGCGGGGCATAGGAAACTTGTTGCTTACCGTAAGCTTGTTGAGTGCTCTGTAGTCGACACATAGTCGTGCAGACTTATCCTTCTTTGCCACAAATAGAATGGGTGCAACAAAAGGCGAAAAAGAAGGTCTAATAAACCTGCGCGCATTAATTGAGACAATTGCTGCTCAAACTCCCCCTCCATAGACTTTGAAAGTCGATACGAGAACTTACTTGGAGGTGTCGAGTCCGGAAGGAGATCGATGCGATGGTCTCCGGTCGGTTGGGAGGTAGCTGGGGTGGCAGATCGTCCCGAAGCATGATGTCTTTGAACTCTTGGAGTAGATCCACCATTGCTTGCCCCATCGGAGGAGCGGCTTGAACTGCAGTTGTCATGTGCACGGATTGGTATCTGATGTGTACTAGGTACACAGGACTAGCTCAGGTTAGCCTGGGGAGGCTTAGAGCTAGGCAGGCTTGATTCTCGGGTTGAGTGGCAAGGGTACGAACTATTTATAGGTCTTCGCTATTTTTGGCGCTCGGGGCCCGAGTCTATAAAAGGGACCCAAGGGGTTCAGTTCTCAGTGTGCAGTTGGGAGCAAGTCTCGTTCCCAGGTGCCAGGTCTGATCCTGGATTGAGTCGCGGACGCGCGCCTGCATCTTAGCGTAGCCCAAGGCCCAGAGGCAGATCCAGGGCTTCACAGCGCCACCTGGTGGTATGGGACACCAGGCTGGTTTGGATCTGATTGGGAGTTCGTGCCAGTAGCTCAGCTCGTGGCTCGGAGGGGACATCTCCTGATTCGGGATCTCATCCCGTAGATGTCATGGTTGGGTGGTGAGCAGCCTGCTCAGATCTCACGTGGTGTGTGGTTGTTTTGCAGATCAGGGGTTTCAGGAGTGCTGGGACGTGTCAGTTGGTATCAGAGCCAGCTCCTGAGGTAGGAACTTCTGATGCGGGAATTTTTGACGAATTTTTCCTCCAGGTATGCCCTAAAATTCGAAATCTGTTGCTGTGTTTTCTGCTGGGTACCTGGGTTAGCAGGGGTGGACAGATGTTAGGGAAAAGGTAGAAGAAAGGAGGGAGAGATTTCGAGATTCCTGAAGGAGCCTGTGAGAGAAGGCTGTAGGAAGCTGGAGAGAGAGCAGAGAAGTAGGAGAGAGAGGCGAGAGGGCTGCGAGGGAGGCGGAGAGGTGACGTCTAGACTGTACGTAATCAGGCGGGTGCAGGAAGAGGCGCAATAAAGCAGCGAACAGGCTGCGATCAGCTTGCGTGGAGGGTGCTTTTCTCGAAAAAAGCACCCCCTCCAAAGCTGGGGGAGGTTCGCCTTTTTTGGAAGCAGGGCTTCCCAATTAGGCTGCCCTGCTTCCTATATAGATGGGGGCAGGGTACCAGCCTACCCACAGCCTCGCAAAGAGTCTAGGAGCTGCATCGAGTTGCGTGCCTGCATCAGCCTCAGCCTGTCCGTACTTGCGTCAGCCATCTGCACGGATCTGTGTCAGCCAGCCTGCTCCAGCCCTGCCCCAACCTGTTTCGTGCCTGCGCCAGCCCTGCAACAGCGCCGTACAACTGCGCCAGCCCTGCGTCAGCTGCTGCAAACCCTGTCTGCGCACCGGTACCTGCAAACTGTACGGACGCCGTACAGCCACGTCAGCTGCTGTACGGCCTCCGCCAGCAACTGTACGGCCTGCGTCAGCAGACCGTACAGCCACGTCAGCAGCACGTTCGCCGCAGGATTTCGCACGTGCATCCGGTAGCGGGTTCAGCGAGGTCTCGGGATTCGTGGGCTTCCGGTTCGCCAGTTTCCAGCATCTCTTTCCGTCGGCATCTCTTGGGACGGTTTTCCTCTGCTCCATTCTCCTTTGCGCTTCGATTCAGTCAGTTATTTCTCTCAGTTTATATTCAAATCAGATTTCAGTTATATCTGATTCTGCAAATCCCGAGTTCACCATGGGAGAGCAGGATTTGGATTACACTCCTGTGGGAGAGGAGGATCAGGGTCTCTATGATGACCTGATAACAAAAAAGGCCTTCAATGAATTTACGACTGCTCTAGATGGAAAATTCGAGCAGGTCAATGCAAATCAAACGGGGTTGACACAGCAACTCCAGGGGATTCAAGCAACTCTCACCCTTCTGGCTAGCACTGTGCAGGCACTCACGCATGTGGATGCCATGGCTTCAGTGCTATGCCCGAATATAACTCCAAACCCTTTTCCGGGCGATCAAAAGTCTAGAACGAAGGAGGTAGTTGACACTTGGTTACACAAGTGGCAGGTACACTTTCAGTTCCACCCATACCCAGATGAGAAGAAGATCCAGCTTGCAGCGGGGTTCATGTCAGGTAAAGCATTGCTATGGTGGAAGGAACTCCAGCCTAAGCCCGATACATGGACAGATTTTGAAGGGGTCTTCAGGAAGGAGTTCCTGAAGAAGGAGGATGATTACGATATCGTTGGCAAGCTCAAAGCCCTCGATATGTCAAAATTAAACTTGACCTTTGAAGTTTATCTTCAAAGATTTCGGGATCTGCAAACCAGGGCCACTAAGATGGATCCAGTGACCTTGTTAGGTTTCTTCGTGGATGGTTTGCCAGATTCATACAAGTTGCAGATAAAGAACAACAAATGCACAACGTTGCAGGAGGCCATAAATTATGCGCGCATATATGATGATACCATGGCCGGTGCCAAAGCAACTACAATTTCCGACACGAGTGGAAAGAACAAACGTAAGTTCTTTCAGCATACGACTCGTACTAGGGAGACGAAGTCTACGGACAACGCCTCCAAGAAAAACTTGACTCCAGCAAAGAATGGTAAAGCCCGTTTCCTTCGCACTCTGAGGCTCAAGAAAGAAGGACGATGCTTCTATTGCGAGGAGCGGGGCCACACAAAGAATGAGTGTCCCAAGCGCAAGAACCAAAAGTTGGTGCTTGGACCCAAGCTCCAGGCGGGTCCACGTACCGCAGCCAAGGGAGCGAACCAAGTCGCGATGACAGGTATTTCAGTAAATGTCATTACCTGCCCACTCTCTTGTAATTGTACTTTCAATACTTGGTTGTTTGGTTCCCATGATCTTTTCCGAGTTTATGGAGAAGTTATGGACCAACAGGTTCACATTCTCTTTGATCCGGGCAGCTCTCACAACTTTGTTAATTACAAATTTGTGCAGAAGATGGGGCTGTCCACAGTACCTAGCGACCACACCTATGAGGTGCAGCTTCCAGCTGGGAAGCAGTTTTGGGATCGCAAGGTTGAAGCGCTTCCTATCCGGATTCAGGCCTACACGGGAGCTCTTACATATTATGTTATGCATCTGGAGCATGTAGACTTGTTGATCGGAATAGAGTGGTTTAAAACCCACAATATTCAGATCGGATGGACGGAGCATACGCTTTCTTTTGTAGATAAGGACACCCAATTTTGTATTCAGTGTGATAAAATTCCCTCTTCTCAGGGACCTATTGTATCTGCGATGCAGCTTCGAAATATATTAAACAATTCTCATTATGATGTCTATCAGTGTGTTTTGATTCCACTTTCTTCATTTGTTGTTTCTGTAATTAACAAGAATGAATTAAGTGTGTTTGAACACCGTGAATTGAGAATTTTGTTAGATAGTTTTAAGGACGTATTCCCAGCTCAACTGCCGGAAGGTTTACCTCCAGAACGGGCAGTAGATCATCGCATAGACTTAGTCCCAGGGGCTCAACCTATCAGTGTACCACCTTATAGGATGAGCCAGGTAGAGGAGGATGAGTTAGCTAGCCAACTCTAGGATTACCTGAATATGGGCTATATTCGCCCAAGTAAATCACCTTGGGGTGCACCTGTCCTCTTAAGAAAGAAGAAAGATTCTTCCTAGAGAATGTGTATAGATTATAAACGATTAAATAAAGTGACAATTAAGAACTGCTATCCTTTACCTCGTTCCGATGATTTGATAGACCATTTGGCCGGAGCGAAGTATTTCACTAAGATTGATTTGCATACGGGTTATCATCAAATCCGTATCTATGCTGAACACATAGATAGGACCGCATTCCGGACTAGGTATGGTCATTACGAGTTCCTCGTATTACCTTTTGGTTTGACCAATGCTCCTGCTACTTTTCAGCAGATGATGAACGATTTGTTCAGGGATTTTCTGGGCAAATTTGTTGTAGTGTTCTTAGATGACATCTTGGTATATAGTCGAACGCTTGAGGATCACATAGGACACTTCCAGGTTGTCTTAGTTGTTCTAATACAGCATAAGCTTTATGCCAAGATGAGTAAATGTGACTTCTTTATGAAGGAGATCATTTACTTAGGACACAAGATTTCTTCTGAAGGTATTAGCATTGATCTGGATCGTATCTAGAAGGTTTTAGAATGGCCTATCCCTGAGACTGTGAAACAACTTCGTTCTTTCCTAGGATTTACGATATTTCTTCGGAAGTCTGTGCGTGATTATTCACATATCACGGCACCCCTGACTAACATATTGAAAGGTCGTGGACGCAGGTCTACTCAGCCGATCCCTTGGAATGATGCAATGAACAAGGCTTTTGAAACCTTGAAGTTTTCTATCAAGGAAGCACCCGTTCTTGCAATACCCGATCCTACCCGGCCTTATGTTTTAGAGGCCGATGCGAGTGATTATGCGATTGGGGCAGCTCTATTCCAAGAGGGCAGACCTGTAGCTTTCGAGAGTAAAAAGCTAGACGACACTCAATATCGTTGGCCCACACTTGAGAAGGAACTTTATGCTGTAGTGTATGCTCTTAAGGTTTGGAGACACTACTTGTATGGTTCAAAGTTCCTTGTATTGACTGATCATCAGTCAATTAAGTATGTGTGTGATGGATCAGAATTGAGGGGAAGGAAAGCTAGATGGGCAGAATTAATGCAGGATTTTGATTTTGAAATACGTTATCGTAAAGGTTCGTTGAATAGTGTGGCGGATGCCTTAAGTCGAGTTAAGTTTGTAAATGCTTTGTCATTTACGGAGATATCCTCAGACCTATTTCAATCCTTGAGAGGGCTATACGCAACTGATAGTTATTTCAGTTCTTATTGGCAGAGAGTCCAGGATGGGAGCTCCATGGTTGACCAGGACTCAGGGATTGTGCAACCTACGGTACAGGCGGCGGGAGGTCAGTGGATGATTAGGAACGGCTTGCTGTTCCGGAATGAAAAGATTTGTATGCCGGATGTTCTGGACCTTAAATCCAAGATACTCTGGGAGTGTCATGATGCTCCTAGTGCTGGACATCCGGGTATACATAGGACTTTGTCTCTTGTGAAGCATACCTTCTATTGGCCAAAGATGCGTGCATTTATTGAGAACTATGTAGTAGGTTGCCGAGTTTGTCAGGTTACTAAGGCTGAACGCCTTAGAAGCGCGGGCTTATTACAGCCATTACAGATTCCAGGTAATAAATGGGAAAGTATTTCCATGGATTTTATTACTGGTTTGCCTCGAACGCGCAAGGGTCATGACTCCATCTGGGTCATAGTCGACCGGTTGACAAAAATGGCTAGATTCTTACCTACTAGAACAACTATATCAGCTGTTCAGTTGGCTCACGAGTTTGTGGACCACTTGTTTAAGCTGTATGGTTTGCCATCTGACATAGTTAGTGATAGGGACTCAAAGTTTACAAATAACTTTTGGACACTTGTATTTGAGAAGTTGGAAACTACTCTAAGTATGAGTTCCTCGAATCATGCACAATCCGATGGCATTACAGAGAAGGTCAACCAGTTGGTTGAAGACATGCTTCGGGCATATGTATCTAAGAGACAGTCTTCATGGGAAGATTATCTACCTATGATTGAATTTGCTTACAACAGTGCAAAGCATTCTAGTACTGGTTACAGTCCTTTTATGCTTATGTACGGGTTTCAACCTAAGTCACCAGTTATGGTTGGATTAAAAGGAATTCAAAATGATGCTGCTAAGAATTTCTTGCTAGACATGCAGGAAATGTTGCAGTTTGCCTCGAACGCGCAAGGGTCATGACTCCATCTGGGTCATAGTCGACCGGTTGACAAAAATGGCTAGATTCTTACCTACTAGAACAACTATATCAGCTGTTTAGTTGGCTCACGAGTTTGTGGACCACTTGTTTAAGCTGTATGGTTTGCCATCTGACATAGTTAGTGACAGGGACTCAAAGTTTACAAATAACTTTTGGACACTTGTATTTGAGAAGTTGGAAACTACTCTAAGTATGAGTTCCTCGAATCATGCACAATCCGATGGCATTACAGAGAAGGTCAACCAGTTGGTTGAAGACATGCTTCGGGCATATGTATCTAAGAGACAGTCTTCATGGGAAGATTATCTACCTATGATTGAATTTGCTTACAACACTGCAAAGCATTCTAGTACTGGTTACAGTCCTTTTATGCTTATGTACGGGTTTCAACCTAAGTCACCAGTTATGGTTGGATTAAAAGGAATTCAAAATGATGCTGCTAAGAATTTCTTGCTAGACATGCAAGAAATGTTGCAGTTTGCCAAGGAGTCTATTAGAAGTGCCCAAGATCGGGACAGATTTTATGCTAATAGACATCATTCACCTAGAGAGTTCTCTGAAAGAACGATGGTATATTTGCGAATTCCTAAGGAATCCAAGAGCCTAAGTACTGGTTTGGTTCCGAAATTATCCCCCCGATACTGTGGCCCATTCAAGGTCATTAAAAGAATTGGACCAGTTGCATATTGACTCGAATTGCCTCCTGATGTTAAAGTACATCCAGTCTTTCATGTCAGTAGACTGAAAGAAGTCTTGGGTGCAGATGATCAACTTGTTTCTCCTCATGAGATTATAGAAGTTACAAATTTGACTTTTATTCCTCACGAACCTGAGTGTATTCTTGAATTTCGTGAAAGACAGATTCGTAATCATACTATCACGGAATACAAGATCAAGTGGAAGGATCGTGTTGAGGAGGATGCAACATGGGAGACATTACAAAACCTCCAAAGAACATTTCCAGGTTTTTTAGTGAACTCAGGAGTGAGTTCTTAGAGGAGGGGAAGTATGTCATGTGCACGGATTGGTATCTGACGTGAACTAGGTACACAGGACTAGCTCAGGTTAGCCTGGGGAGGCTTAGAGCTAGGCAGGCTTGATTCTCGGGTTGAGTGGCAAGGGTACGAACTATTTATAGGTCTTCGCTATTTTTGGCGCTCGGGGCCCGAGTCTATAAAAGGGGCCCAGGGGGGTTCAATTCTCAGTGTGCAGTTGGGAGCAAGTCTCGTTCCCAAGTGCCAGGTCTAATCCTCGATTGAGTCGCGGACGCGCGCCTGCATCTTAGCGTAGCCCAAGGCCCAGAGGCAGATCCAGGGCTTCACAGCGCCACCTGGTGGTATGGGACACCAGGCTGGTTTGGATCTGATTGGGAGTTCGTGCCAGTAGCTCAGCTCGTGGCTCGGAGGGGACATCTCCTGATTCGGGATCTCATCCCGTAGATGTCATGGTTGGGTGGTGAGCAGCCTGCTCAGATCTCACGTGGTGTGTGGTTGTTTTGCAGATCAGGGGTTTCAGGAGTGCTGGGACGTGTCAGCAGTGATCTGGCACTGGACATAGACAAGTGCACACATGGCACCCTTGCGGACAGCGCGACCTGCTTGAATATGAGAGATTAATGGAATCCCTAGTATGCTCCGATCACCACGTATCACGACGGGCTCAGATAAACCTTCCACAATCGTGAAGGTGTCCTGCCGCCAATTAGGCGTCTGAACATGCTCACAGAACCACTGAATCCCGAGGATCATGTCGCACCCCATCAAAGGAGTCAATATAAAATCCCGCGTAAACATGGCCTTCTGAACTGAAAAAGTGAACCGGATGGCTTTATGCGTGATGTGTGCGCAAGCCGGGCGTGAACCCGTCCACTGCAAGCTCGTGAGGCACCAAGGTGCACCCCACTGTCTTGGCAAGCTGAGGGGAGATGGCATCTTCTAAACTCCCCATATTGAACAGGATAATAAACTGATGCCCGTTAGCTGTGCCGTACGCTCAAATGAGCGCCTTCTTTGGATCTGAGAAGTCGCCCTCCTTCTTACCTTGAAAGATCACCATGGGAACGGCATTCAAAGCAGGGAAGACAGCATTCGTAGCTGAGGATGGAGGCGGGGCTGGAAGAGCCGATACATTGGCAACGGACGAAGTAGGTGCTTTCACAACCTTTTCGGCAAGCCACTTCGGATAATCCTTCTTGCCATGCCCAGCTGTGCCGTACGCTCAAATGAGCGCCTTCTTTGGATCTGAGAAGTCGCCCTCCTTCTTACCTTGAAAGATCACCATGGGAACGGCGTTCAAAGCAGGGAAGACAACATTCGTAGCTGAGGATGGAGGCGGGGCTGAAAGAGCCAATACATTGGCGACGGACGAAGTAGGTGCTTTCACAACCTTTTCGGCAAGCCACTTCGGATAATCCTTCTTGCCATGTCCAGCGATGTGGTGGCAATGAAAGCAACGATGTTCTTGGTGGTACCGCTTCTGCTCGTCGGGCTGTAGATAGCCTCCCGTAATACCCGCTTTAGCCTTCTCATCCAGAGTCATCTTTGGATTGAACTCCTTCTTTTGACCAGAAGCCTGGCCGTCTTTCTTTTGGAACTAGTTGTCCTTCTTCTGATCCTTAACTGCTGTGTTGTTTGACTGCTGCGGGGCTTTGGAATCTTTCTGAACCTGCTTGGGCTTTTCCCCGTTCAGCATCATCTCCTCATTCTGTGCGAGTCAGCGCCCGCTCGTAATCCAACGGGTCGAAGTTGTTCGTGTCCAATCCTCGAATAAATTGCTTCATCTTGACGCTCTCCGTCACGCCCAATTGTTGTGCCAATGTGATGACCTTGTTACTGTATGTCAACACAAGCAAACCATTCTAGGAGAGACGAGCGAACTCATCCTCCAGGTTAAGCAGATATTGGGGTGGGAGAAAACAGGCTTTGAGGTCGGCCACAAACATTGCCCAAACAAAATTCGTCTTAAACATGTTTGGGTCAGCATGCTTACTAGCCCAATGCTGCCACCAAGTCACCGCCTCACCTGTAAGATGAGGGGTTGCAAGGTGGACTTTATCTTGCTCATCTTGAATCCGTGCTAACGGAAAATGAGCTACAAGCTGATGAATAAACTGTAAAATTGCTGAATGGTCACACTTACCATCATACTTAACAAAATTTGGAGTGGATCGAGTGAGTGGTGTTACCTTTGTCGATGGCGAAGCTGTGGCGGAGACGGCTGCCGGCTGCTGCGCTCAAACTTGCCTGCATAGCGGCGAACATCTGTTTGTGTTGGAGAAGCATCGCCTCTCGGTCTAGCTTTGTTGCCTCTCTGCCTCGGCGAGCTCTGCGCATCGCAGTGCCTCCTCATTTTTGCATTCCTCACGCATCATCAAGAGCAGTTTTTCAAAATCTGTGGTTCCTCTTTCTTCCAGCGGCTTTTCTGCTTCTTTTTCCTCCAGACGTTGTTTTGTCTGGTCCAGGGGTCTTCTGCTTTCTTCCAGCTGGGATGAATGTTCTTCGAGTTGCTGCAGCAGGATCCGATTCTGCTCTAGAAGGTTCACCATCACTTCTTGAGCATTTGGCGGAAGCGTATCTTGTTGGTAGTCTTTAAAGTCTTCGTGGTTGAAATCGTTTCCCAACCCTTCCATGGCGCTTGATTGTGTGTCCTTTCCGGATCTCAACACAACCATACACTCGCGATAGTCAAGCTGGATACAGACCAAAGCTCTGATACCAATGTAACATGCAACGGTTATCTAATCGTGTACAATTCACAGCAAGACCTTCTTTAAACCTTTAGCGAGGAATGAGCGTTGTTTACCATAGAGAGAGAAAGGAGATGAGGGTAGAGAGAGAGTAGAGTCGACAACCGATTGGGTCCTTGTACCAACTGAGGACCCCCTCCCCCAGTCAGGGGAGAATTCGCTTTATACTTGGAGAACTGAGAAATACAAAGAACACTATTCAAGAGAGCACGGAACGCGCTTCTGAAGAGCTCACTGTGCACACGTATAGCAGACCCAAAGACTTGAGAAGCAACACTGACCAATACCGAGACCTTGATGCTGTCGACACTGACAATGTAGGACGCTTTTGCAAGGCAAGGAAGAGGCTTGTGCTGTCTACCGGAATGCAGGGTTACTGCGTGAGTGAGAGAGTGAAAACTAGAAGTGATAGATCCTATGAGAGAACTGAGAGATGACTGAAATATAGAGCTGAGAGTGAGCTGTGTAAACTGTAAAAGAGAGCTGAGAAAGCTGAGGAAACAGTGTCCAAACCTTTCCCTGTTTGCTGGTCCAAACCTCCGACTGTTGTGCTGCATGGTCACCTTCAGATCAGGCTGAACCAATGGCCAAGGGACTGAGGCTAGAGCAGGGCCAGATCTGAGGATCTCAAGGGCTGCACAAGAGGCTGAAGTGGAGCTGTAGGAGAACTAAAGGCAAGAGCAAACTGAATGAGAAAACAGGGCAGCCAAGGGGCCCTTTTATAGGGCTGGACTGAGCCAACCCAGTCTGTAAACAGACCGACTCAGTCTGTTTTACAGACTGGTTGGCCTACAACCAGCCTATAAAAAGCCCTCCCTGGCTCATTTGCCAAGGGAATTTTTGGGCAGCCTTTGTAGGCTGCCTTCCCTGCTTACCTATCCAGCTCTTGGGGACCCTAAAGGGACTCCTAACCTAGGCTAAGACCTAAACTATAAGATGGAAACACTTAACCTACTGTTCTCCAGGGGGTACTAGTGAACAAGAACTGACTACTGACTTGACCTAAGGCTGAGAGACTGACCTACGTAGCTTGTGCCTGACTGTCCCTGGACAATGGCTCACAAAGGGGTCACAGAGTACGACAAAATCTCCTATCTGAGAACTATAATGCACTTGTCGATGTAGCCAATGTGTCACCTTGCACCCAAGTGCAGGGGTGCATGTGACATCTCCAGCCCATTCAGTGTTGATAGGTGGGATATGATGCATTCTCCATTGCATGTGGCAGCTTTTGTTCTCCATCCTATTTGCACGAAAAAAATCCAGATGGTGACAAGGAGGTGCACGATGGGTGGGTGGATGTCATAGAGCAATACACCAAGTATGATGTTGACAGCCAGGGCACCTTATGTGATGAGTTGGATATTTACAAATCCATGTCAGGCACATTTGCTCGTGCGATTGCAAAGGATGAAAAAAGAATGCACCAAGGGGTGAAATGGTGGGAGACATTTGGGGCTCACACACCAAATTTGCAGCGATTAGCTCTTTGAGTGCTCTCGCAAAGCACATGTGCTTCTCCTTGTGAGAGGAATTGGAGCACATTCTCTCTTATCCATACTAAAAGAAGGAATAGGCTGCTTCCGAAGAATACGAGAAATTAGTATACATCCATACTAATTTGCGTCTCATCTCCAAAATCAAGGAAAGGGGATTTGAGAAGATAGAAGTGACCCTGGAAATGATCAACAAGGAGAAGGATGATAATAGGCGATGTAGTTGCTCTAGCAGCTCCCGTGATGAAACCCTCTGGAACAATCCTGTGTTGATTCCCATTCCTGGCTTTTCAACAAGTGGCTCCTACTCCTCCAAGTCCGGTCCTGCACAAGCAAACCATCCTGGTACACAGGTCCGTCCAAGGTAGCACCATATGGCACCACCACCTTTAGTCACGTTTCCGCCTTCAAACTTGAGCAATCCAAATGCCACCATCTTCTCGCTATCCCCCTCATAATGAGTATACAACCTCGAGTCTTCCAGGCACCATGCTCTCAGGGTCTGTTTCAACCCGTCCTCCCTCTATCAAGGTCCGCAACAAAAGTACCATCTCAAAAAATGAAATCCCAAGAATATCTTCAGATAACCTGGACCGTGAACTCTCACTCAGTTCTCAAGCCAGTACTCTTTTGACTTCAGTACACCCTCTCCATAATCACCTTCCAATAATCTACTTTCGAGATTGGAAGAAGTGTCTATAATTCCCCTTCTACCTTCCAAGAAGGCGCATTCCTTCCAATCTCGTATTTCTTGAGACATATGAAGAGCAAATTCTCTCCATAGCATGCTATAAAGGCTCAAATTGATGACATCAAGAACATACCAAGTCGTCCTACCTGTGTGCTTGCTCTAAAAGCAAACCATGTAACTCATGCAAGCACATACCAATGACCTGTGTAGTCCTATAATGCCCCCTTTTGAATTACAGCATCCATTGAAACTTGAAACCCTAGGGCACTCCATGAAATCGATCCTCATGTTAGTATCAACAACCAAGCACCCCGAAGAGTCCAAGTACTCCTTGTTGTCCTTCACCTTCACAAAGGTCTCTGACTCCCGTTTCCCCACATCTCAATATCAGACATCTTCACTGTGACTTCTAGGTCTGCATATCTGACCTCAATAACACAAGGTGATGTCACCAAGAACAGTTCTCCGACTCCACATTAGCCAAATCTTTGTTCGCCTTCTTCTTTATGCAATCCTTCGCAAAATGGCTTGGCTCATCACAATAGAAGCACTTCTTCTTCTGCTTCCTCTTCTTATTGGAAGTGTCCTCTTCATCTCCATAATCATCCTCCTAGGGCTTGCCACCACTAGGCTTGCCCTGTCCTTTGCCGGCTTTGTCCTTTGCCAATAACACCTTGTCATCATTGTCTTTTTATAAAGATTCTCTTGAGCCTCTTCCTGTAGTAGTAAAGGTCTTCTGTCCTGCTGTGACAATCATAACGAAGCTCTTGAAACTATGTGGTAGCATCACAAGGCCAACTGGCTTGAGTCTACCTTCTAACCAACCGATGCTAGTTGATTCCTCACCACCTTGCCTTTCGTCAAGTGGTCATGAACTGAATCTCCCTCGTCCATACCAATGTTGTAGAGTTGATCCTGAAGACTATAATCTTTCGCAAAATGGCCTGGCTCATCACAATAGAAGCACTTCTTCTTCTACTTCCTCTTCTTACTAGAAGAGTCCTCTTTATCTCCAGAATCATCTTCTTCGGCTTGCCACCGCTAGGCTTGCCCTGTCCTTTGCCAGCAACGCCTTGTCGTCGTCATCTTTATTATAGAGCTTCTCCCGAGCCTCTTTTTGTAGCAGTAAAGGACCCAACTCCGCAAAGGTCAGAGGTTTGGCCTCTTTCCTACTGTCATAGTCATAACGAATCTCTTGAAACTCCATGGTAGCATTCCAAGGCCAGCTGGCTTGAGTCTACCTTCTGATGCTAGTTGATCCCTCACCACCTTGACTTTCGTCAAATGGTCATGAACCGAATCTCCCTCATCCATATCCATGTTGTAGAGTTGATGCTAAAGAGTCAAGATCCGGGATGTATTATCTATCTCATACAGATCCTTTAGAATGTCCCACGCCTCTACTGACGTGTACTGGTACAAGTATCCTCCCTTGTTTGTCTAGTACATCCTCCGGCTTCGCCTCCATTCCCATTGTTACCTTACACAGTTTCCGAGCCACTAGATGACTCCGGATCTTCACCTTTTAGATAGGATAGTTGGTCCCATCCAATTTCCTAGACTCTTCAAAGTTAGGAATGGTGAAAGAAGGAATTCGACTAGAGGAGGAAGAAGGAAGAGCAATTGCTAAAGAGGTTTCTGCTTCTAAAATCGACATCTTTGCTGCTATACCACACAGCAAAATCAAAAAATAAACACCACCGTTTGTAGACAAGAACTCTTTACACACCTGACTAAACCAGAGTCGCCCTCCTCCTTGCAAGGGCGCAGTCCTCCAATCGTGGAAGTCGATTCCCTAGAGCCTTGAATCAAGCCTGCCTTCACGTTCCCACACTTGAGAAATCAACCAACAAAGGGTACGCACAGCGAAAGACTGATAGAATAGCCCAGGAGCTCACACAGTGTGTGTTGTGGGTGGAATCACAAACTTCTTTACTTAATGTGCTTCACATAGATGCGCAGAACAGCAAATAGACAATGCTCAAAAGAGATATAGGACCAACAAAATATTTCGGTGTAATAGACACAATACAACAGAGGACCAAAGTCCCACCAAACCGTGGTCCTTTGTCCTCACCAAAAGATGCTGTCCTACTACCTCAGAGACACTCCTAGATCCCTGAGTCTGCGTGCTCCCTGATGAGCGTATGTAGACCTTAGTCTCCGTGTCTGATCTTTTCACCTTGCTGCCTGGGTGTACAGCCTAGGTGGGCAGCTTCCAATGAGCTATGCCTCCAGCTCCTCAGCCTTCTTTGTCCTCCGGGAAGTGGGCCCAAAGGGTGCTGAACTGCTGCTCCAAACTGCTCCTCAAATGGCTGCTCCAAAGATGTGATATGAGGCTGTAGTGGAGTTTTTTAAATTTTGTCTTTCTCACTCAATCTTGTGCAGTTGGCTGTGTTTTGTCCCCCTACTTGGTTTGGGGGGGAATGTTGGGTTTCTTCCTTTGGACATGGTGAACCTCGTAGGGGGGTGTGAGTTGCATCCCTAAGGTTGAAGACAGTTAGAAGTTTCTTGCCACATGGCAAGCTGTCATGTAGCACACTAAGTAGCTCCTGAAAGCTTGGCCCTCCAAAGTTATGGATCCTTTCCTCCCCGGTCGGTTCATGGATGCACAGCTCAGATGAGAGTTGAGAGGCGTGGCTCTACAGGTTGGTGATTGGTCTGCTGATCACAGTTGTCTCCTCTGATTGGTTCCTGGCACTAGCACGAGGTGGTTCTCTTGTGGAAGCGGTACTGGCCTTTCTCTCCTGGCTATGGTCATCTTGTGGGCATCGCAGCAGCACCTTCAACCTCTATTTATGGAGCTGGTTCCCGAGAATAATATAGGCATGTAGCGTTGCTGGTGTTGTGTCATCTTACAGCAAGTCTTTGAGTGGTTCTGTCAGCCTATGTAGTGTCTTGTGCTTGAGCCTTTGTCGCTGAGTCACTGGTCATTTACAATGTCTGTTGTGAGCCATGACAAGCCCGATAGGGAGGAGTGGCAGTCCTTTTCTACAATTGAGTCTTTCTATATAATAAAACGTGTTGTTTAGGTGCCGATATCTCTCAAGCTTGTATATTTTATTTTCAGTACTTTATGTGAAGAATTACATGATCACTTTTCTTCGGGTTGAAAGAGAGCAAACATGTTAAGCTCCGATTTCTATTAAGTCACTCACAAGGTTGGAAACCATAATCTCCATCACGCATAGAAGGAGCTAGCTACATATGTTTTCACACATACATATCCACACACTCAGAGATTTTGCCAATACTCCGGAGGTCAACAGCAAACTCAGCCATGACAAAATCTGGCAGCAAAGGAGAAGACTAGTCAAAAAGTAGTCCACATTCTCTTCATTCAAGCTACAGCTGCTTGTGAAGACTATAAGATTTCATTTTCGTCTCTCCCAAACAAGCATGTCTAAGCAGAAATAGCTTGGACAATCTAGCTGATAGAGCAGCACCACTTAAGATAGAAAGAATTTATTGCAATACCAGCAAGTCCATGGACAAAGACTTCACAAGGTGAAATTTGCATGTCTGCTAATACAGCAAGAACATATATCTAGATGAATGCAGGAACATGCCCCAACTCATCCTCTAAAAACACAACCCATAGTGCAGTTTCAATCTCATGACATTCACTCACAAAGTTGAAAACCATAATCTCCATCACACATAGCAGGGACTAGCTACGATGACATTCCCACTCACATCATCAGCACCCCCAAATGGTGCTAGACCATAGTATAAACATATGCTCTCACACATACATATCCACACACTAAGCAGCTCTAGTAATCATATGCACGTGAATTTATTTAAGATTAAGCTAATGAAAACTATGGAGTAACGTAATTACCTCCGAAAGCCTCTTTTGCCTTTGGATGCTTGCATTTGTCAGGATGGATCAATAACGACAGCTGGACAAGACAAAACACCAACATGTTGAATACATGTCAAACTTTTAATGTGAAGGAGTAATGACAAGCTTAGATCACGTTCAACTGTGAGCTTCTCAAAGAGAGAGGGAGAGAAGGAGAGGAATAAGACATCTGACTTCCACAAAGAAAGAAAAATGGTAGCAATGTTTATTCTGTAGAAATAAGTGTTCATTTATGGCAATGGTTACTCATTAGAAAGACATTCTTCTAAGTAATATACCTAGATGAATCCAAGAACATTCCCAAACTCATCCTCTAAAAACACAACATGGTGCAATTTCTATCTCATCATCATCACGCATAGCAGGAACTAGCTACTATGACATCCCCACTTACGTCATCAGTGCCCAACAGCGGGTGTAGACCATAGTATAAAAATATGCTCTCACACATACAAATCCACACACCCACACATACTTGAGCATCCATTTATACAAAGTCTTCATACTAAGTTTCTGTCGGCAGTCCGGAGGTGAAGGGCAAACTCAGCCATGACGAAGGCTAGCACTAAAGAAGAAGGCTAATCAAAAAGTAGTCCAAATCTCTTCATTCAAACTACAAACTGCTTGTGAAGTCTAAACGATTTCATTTTAGTCTCTCCCAAACAAGCATTTAAATCTAGCTGATAGGGCAACGCACCATTTAAGATAGAAAGAATTATCACAATACCAGCAGGCCGCAACTTGGACGAAAACTCTCTAAGTAATAGTAGAAAGAAATCTCTTAAGTAGTTCATTCCCTGCAATGGTGATTCAACTATTAGGGCCACTCTCTTGTACATAGTAGTAATTTGACAACAGTAGCCATAAGTGTTGCTTGCAACTTCAAGCCTGCAAGTCCTTCATATTTTGTCCATCCACCACGTGAGTAGATGCAATTAACATAGTCGGTATTCTTACAATCTATACTATCTAACAAGTACCATCGGAACACACTTGCACGATAAGTCGCACATAATAGATTTGAGAAAGATTTCTACAACAAGTACTCTGATGGATTTGCTTGCAAAATTGCAGCAAGTTACACAGGGATTTAAAAAGTACATTTTTTGTTAAAACGTACTTTTCGATTTAAAAACGTGTCTTCACAATCTAAATGCAGACCCTTACAAGCCTTTCGTATATACAAGCAATATATACAAGTATGTACATATATATATACACCCACATACACAAAAATAAACACAACAGCACTTATGCAAAAATTAAAGTAGAAACTACAATGAACTGTAAAGTGCATGTCCTTTAGGCTCTACTACAATGAATTTCTTAAATGGTTTGAGAAAGCAATGGCTTTCAAATCCGCACTAATGATGATATCCAAACACATATAAAGAACCATAAGACTAATGAAACAAAGAGAGAAAGGAGAGCATACAATTATGTTAGAAATCGACCAACAGAGGGTATGCACAGCGAAAAACTGATAGAATAGCCCCCAGGAGCTCACACAATGTGTGTTGGGTGTGGAATCACAAACCTCTTAGCTTTATGTGCTTCAAATTGATGTGCAGACTAGTAAATAGACAATAACCCAACCAGATATAGAAACCACCAAAACAATATATTTCCATCCAAAGCTATGGACACGGTACAAAAGAGATAGATCCAAACCTCTTAGCTTTATGTGCTTCAAATTGATGTGCAGACTAGTAAATAGACAATAACCCAACCAGATATAGAAACCACCAAAACAATATATTTCCATCCAAAGCTATGGACACGGTACAAAAGAGATAGATCCAAGTTCCACAAGATCCTGGTTCTTTGATCTTACCACAAGGCACTTCTACTATCTGCCGGATATCTCTCGAACACTGAGCCTGCGTGCTCCACCTCGAGCGTATGTAGACTCTCCGTCCAAATCCCTTCCACCTTGCTGTCCAGAAGCCCGCCTAGGTGGGCAGCACCTTGAGCTCAGTCTGCAGCCCTATGTCAGCCACCTCCTCCTCCTGTGTGTAGGTCCAAGGGAGGGCTTCCTGCTGCTCCTGTCTGCTCCTCAACTGCTGCTGCAAGTGATAAGATAATGAGGCCTCCAGCATCTACTTATATAGGCCCCAGGGGCTGGCAAACCTACCGACCAGCCTGCCCCCTTATTGCCCAACTAGAACGTGTTAGAAACTCACTGTGCCCACCTGTGAGCCCCCGATTTGAGGGGACAAGGGGCAGTGAGAGGTAGGAGGGATGGGAAAGAGAGAGACTCAGGCTGGCATCATAGGCAACCAGCACATGGGCTGGTTGCTGCCTACAACAGCAGGTTAGAAACTCACTGTGCCCACCTGTGAGCCCCCGATTTGAGGGGACAAGGGGCAGTGAGAGGTAGGAGGGATGGGAAAGAGAAAGACTCAGGCTGGCATCATAGGCAACCAGCACATGGGCTGGTTGCTGCCTACAACAGCAGAGAAACAGGGGGCCTTGGGCCTCACTTGGAGGCGCCTGCAGCTGCATAGACTGGCTGCACAGGGCACCCTTAAATAGGGGCCTGTGGCAGGCCAAGTCAGCCCAACCAGGGCCACCGACCAGGGCCAACCCTGGTCAGATTTCCAGGGCCATCTGGTCGGCCACCAGACAGGGTACCGACCCTGCTGGTCGGTCAACCCAAAGGGCCTGGGCAGTGCCTATAAAAGGCCCACTCTTTCAGTTATTCCAGCATCCAGTGCAAGACTGAAAGCCTCCTTCCAAGGCTGTGCTGTGCACTTAGGGCTGGTTCAGTTTGTGAGAGAGAGTTCCATCAGTTTTCTCCAGCACTTCGCTGAGTTTTGTATTGCTCCCTTGGAGCCATTTTCTGCCCACCTTCCGGTGGATGAATATACTCTTTCTCTCTCTCCATTTAAGTTATCTCTGAGTGAGTGTTTATTGCATCTGTGATCATCTATCTGAGTTGAGTGTGTGGAAGAGTTGGAGAAATCTTGGGTGGAGGTTTGAGTGATTCATTCCCTCCTATTCTCTAACATGGTATCAGAGCCATAGGCTCTCAACTCTTCTTCATCAAAGCACTCTCTGAAGGAAGGAGTCCCTTGGCAGAAAGGCGATTCTGTTTTCAGCTCAGGCTAGCACGGGAGGTCAGTACATCTTTTTTGCTTCAGTTTTTCAGTTTGCTATTCACCGAGATGAATCAACGTTTAGAAGCCTCTACACCCATTGCTCGTCCTTCCTCCTTCTCCACTCATCTTCCTTCTTCATTTATTCCCAATTTTGGTGAAGCTGGAAAGCTCGATGGGACGAACTATCCAATCTGGAAAGTCAAGATCCGAAGCCATCTGTTGGCACAGAAGCTGTGGAAGATAGTGATTGGGACCGAGGACAAGCCGGAGGACATTGTGGACAAAAGAGGTGAAGTTTTAGTTGAAGCAGATGCGGATGAACTCAGTGCATGGGAGGTGAGGGATGCTCAAGCCTTAGCAATGCTTATTGGCACGACAGCAAATGCTGTGATTCCTCATATCCAGTTGGCAGAGACGTCTTCAGAGGCGTGGGCCATACTGAAGGAGCTGTATGAAACCGATAATACAGTCCGTATCATTACTCTTCAGCATCAGCTTTATAATCTTGATATGTGACACGTCCCAGCACTCCTGAAACCCCTGATCTGCAAAATAACCACACACAACATCAGAACTGAGCAGGCTGCTCACCACCCAACCGTGACATCTACGGGATGTGATCCCGAATCAGAAGATGTCCCCCCGAGCCACGAGCTGAGCTACTGGCACGAACTCCCAATCAAATCCCAACCAGCCTGGTGTCCCATACCACCAGGTGGCGCTGTGAAGCCCTGGATCTGCCACTGGGCCTTGGGCTACGCTAAGATGCAGGCGCGCATCCGCGACACAATCTAGGATCAGACCTAGCACCTGGGAACGAGACTTGCTCCCAACTGCACACTGAGAACTGAACCCCCTGGGCCTCTTTTATAGACTCGGGCCCCGGCGCCAAAAATAGCGAAGACCTATAAATAGTTCGTACCCTTGCCACTCAACCCGAGAATCAAGCCTGCCTAGCTCTAAGCCTCCCCAGGCTAACCCGAGCTAGTTCTGTGTAACTAGTACACGTCAGATACCAATCCGTGCACATGACATACTCCCCCTCCTCTAAGAACTCACTCCTGAGTTCGCTAAGAAATCGGGAAATGTTCTTTGGAGGTTTTGTAATGTCTCCCATGTTGCATCCTCCTCAACACGATCCTTCCACTTAATCTTGTATTCCGTGATAGTACGATTTCGAATCTGTCTTTCACGAAATTCAAGAATAGATTCAGGTTCGTGAGGAATAAAAGTTAAATCTGTAACTTCTATAATCTCATGAGGAGAAATAATTTGATCATCTGCACCCAATACTTCTTTCAGTCTACTGACATGAAAGACTGGATGTACTTTAACATCAGGAGGCAATTCTAGTCGATATGCAACTGGTCCAATTCTTTTAATGACCTTGAATGGGCCACAGTGTCTGGGGGATAATTTCGGAACCAAACCAGTACTTAGGCTCTTGGATTCCTTAGGAATTCTCAAATATGCCATCATTCCTTCAGAGAACTCTCTAGGTGAACGATGTCTATTAGCATAAAATCTGTCCCGATCTTGGGCACTTCTAATAGACTCCTTGGCAAACTGCAACATTTCCTGCATGTCTTGCAAGAAGTTCTTAGCAGCATCATTTTGAATCCCTTTTAATCCAACCATAACTGGTGACTTAGGTTGAAACCCGTACATAAGCATAAAAGGACTATAACCTGTACTAGAATGCTTTGCACTGTTGTAAGCAAATTCAATCATGGGTAGATAATCTTCCCATGAAGACTGTCTCTTAGATACATATGCCCGAAGCATGTCTTCAACCAACTGGTTGACCTTTTCTGTATTGCCATCGGATTGTGCATGATCCGAGGAACTCATACTTAGAGTAGTTTCCAACTTCTCAAATACAAGTGTCCAAAAGTTACTTGTAAACTTTGAGTCCCTGTCACTGACTATGTCAGATGGCAAACCATACAGCTTGAACAAGTGGTCCACAAACTCGTGAGCCAACTGAACAGCTGAAATAGTTGTTCTTGTAGGTAAGAATCTAGCCATTTTTGTCAAACGGTCGACTATGACCCAAATAGAGTCATGACCCTTGCGCGTTCGAGGCAAACCAGTAATAAAATCCATGGAAATACTTTCCCATTTATTACCTGGAATCTGTAATGGCTGTAATAAGCCCGCGCTTCTAAGGCGTTCAGCCTTAGTAACCTGACAAACTCGGCAACCTACCACATAGTTCTCTACAAATGCACGCATCTTAGGCCAATAAAAGGTATGCTTCACAAGAGACAGAGTCCTACGTATACCTGGATGTCCCGCACTAGGAGCATCATGACACTCCCAGAGAATCTTGGATTTTAGGTCCAGAACATCAGGCACACAAATCTTTTCATTCTGGAACAGCAAGCCGTTCCTAATCATCCACTGACCTCCCGCCGCCTGTATCCTAGGTGGCACAATCCCTGAGTCCTGGTCAACCATGGAATTCCCATCCTGGACTCTCTGCCAATAAGAACTGAAATGACTATCAGTTGCGTATAGCCCTCTCAAGGATTGAAATAGGTCTGAGGATATTTCCGTAAATGACAAAGCATTTACAAACTTAACTCGACTTAAGCCATCCGCCACACTATTCAACGAACCCTTACGATAACGTATTTCGAAATCAAAATCTTGCATTAACTCTGCCCATCTGGCTTTCCTTCCTCTCAAGTCTGATCCGTCACACACATACTTAATTGACTGGTGATCAGTCAATACAAGGAACTTTGAAACATACAAGTAGTGTCTCCAAACCTTGAGAGCATACACTACTGCATAAAGTTCCTTCTCAAGTGTGGGCCAACGATACTGAGTGTCGTCTAGCTTCTTACTCTCAAAAGCTACAGGTCTGCCCTCTTGAAATAGAGCTGCCCCAATCGCATAATCACTCGCATCGGCCTCTAAAACATAAGGCCGGGTAGGATCGGGTAATGCAAGAACGGGTGCTTCCTTGATAGATAACTTCAAGGTTTCAAAAGCCTTGTTCATTGCATCATTCCAAGGGATCGGCTGAGTAGACCTGCGTCCACGACCTTTCAATATGTTGGTCAAGGGTACCGTGATTTGTGAATAATCACGGACTGACTTCCGAAGAAATACCGTAAATCCTAGGAAAGAGCGAAGTTGTTTCACAGTCTGAGGGATAGGCCATTCTAAAACCTTCTGGATACGATCCAGATCAATGCTAATACCTTCAGAAGAAATCTTGTGTCCTAAGTAAATGATCTCCTTCATAAAGAAGTCACATTTACTCATCTTGGCATAAAGCTTATGCTGTCTTAGAACAAGTAAGACAACCCGAAGGTGTCCTATATGATCCTCAAGCGTTTTACTATATACCAAGATATCATCTAAGAACACTACAACAAATTTGCCCAGATAATCTCTGAACAAATCGTTCATCATCTGCTGAAAAGTAGCAGGAGCATTGGTCAAACCAAAAGGTAATACAAGGAACTCGTAATGACCATACCTAGTCCGGAATGCGGTCCTATCTATGTGTTTAGCATAGATACGGATTTGATGATAACCCGTACGCAAATCAATCTTAGTGAAATACTTCGCTCCGGCCAAACGGTCTATCAAATCATCAGAACGAGGTAAAGGATAGCGGTTCTTAATTGTAACTTTATTTAATCGTTTATAATCTATACACATTCTCCAGGAAGAATCCTTCTTCTTTCTTAAGAGGACAGGTGCACCCCAAGGAGATTTACTTGGGCGGATATAGCCCATATTCAGGTAATCCTGAAGCTGGATAGCTAACTCATCCTCCTCTACCTGGCTCATCCTATATGGTGGTACACTGATAGGTTGAGCCCCTGGGACTAAGTCTATGCGATGATCTACTGCCCTTTCTGGAGATAAACCTTCCGACAGTTGAGCTGGAAATACGTCCTTAAAATTATCTAACAACGTTCTCAATTCTCGGTGTTCAAACACACTTAATTCATTTTTGTTAATCACCGAAACAATAAATGAAGAAAGTGGAATCAAAACACACTGATAGACATCATAATGAGAAGTGTTCAATATATTCCGAAGCTGCATCGCAGATACAATAGGCCCCTGAGAAGGGGTAATCTTATCACACTGAATACAAAATTGGGTGCCTTTGTCTACAAAAGAAAGCGTATGCTCCGTCCATCCAATCTGGATATTGTGGGTTTTAAACCACTCTATCCCGATCAACAAGTCTACATGCTCTAGATGCATAACGTAACATGTGAGAGCTCCCGTGTAGGCTTGAATCCGGATGGGAAGCGCTTCAACCTTGCGATCCCAAAACTGCTTCCCGGCTGGAAGCTGCACCTCGTAGGTGTGGTCGCTAGGTACTGTGGACAGCCCCATCTTCTGCACAAATTTGTAATTAACAAAATTGTGAGAGCTGCCCGGATCAAAGAGAATGTGAACCTGTTGGTCCCTAACTTCTCCATAAACTCGGAAAAGATAATGGGAACCAAACAACGAAGTATTAAAGGTACGATTACAAGAAAGGGGGCAGGTAATGACATTTACTGAAATAGCTGTCATCGTAACCTGGTTGGCTCCCTTGAAACGGTACGTGGACCTGCCTGGAGCTTAGCACCAATTTCTGGTTCTTCCGCTTAGGACACTCATTCTTCGTGTGGCCCCGCTCCTCGCAATAAAAACACCGGCCCTCTTTCTTGAGCCTGAGAGTGCGAAGGAAACGGGCCTTACCATTCTTCGCAGGAGTTAAGCTTTTCCTGGAGGCGTTGTCCGTAGACTTCGTTTCCCCAATACCAGTCGCAGGCTGAAAGAACTTGCGTTTGTTCTTTCCGCTGGTCTCGGTAACTGTGGTTGCCTTGGTACCGGCCATGGTATCATCATATATGCGCGCATATGTCATGGCCTCCTGCAATGTTGTGCACTTGTTATTCTTAATCTGTAACTTATAGGAGTCTGGCAAACCATCCACGAAAAAACCTAACAAGGTTACAGGATCCATTTTAGTGGCCCTGGTTTGCAGATCCCCTAGATCTTTGAAGATAAACTTCAAAAGTTAAATTCAATTTTGACATATCGAGGGCCTTGAGCTTGCCGACGATATCGTAGTCATCTTCCTTCTTCAGGAACTCCTTCCTGAAGATACCCTCAAATTCTGTCCAAGTATCAGGCTTAGGCTGAAGTTCTTTCCACCAAAGCAAGGCTTTACCTGACATAAACCCTGCTGCTAGCTGAATCTTTTTCTCGTCTGGATAGGGGTGAAATTGGAAGTGTACTTGCCACTTGTGTAACCAAGTGTCAACCACCTCCTTTGTTCTTGATTTTTGGTCACCTGGAAAGGGATCCGGAGTGATATTCGGGCCTAGCACGGAAGCCATGGCATCCACATGCGTGAGTGCCTGAACCGTGCTAGCCAGAAGAGTCAAAGTTGCTTGTATCCCTTGGAGTTGCTGTGTTAACCCCGATTGATTAGCGTTGACCTGCTCAAATTTACCATCTAGAGCAGTCGTGAACTCACTGAAGGCTTTCTTAGTGATCAGGTCGTCATAGAGACCCTGATCATCCTCTCCCACTGGAGTGTAATCTAAGTCCTGCTCTCCCATAGCGAACTCGGGATTCGGAGCATCAGACATGGCTGAAATCTGATTTGATTACAAACGGAGAGAAATAACTGACTGAAACGAAGCACGGAGGGAGATGGAGCAGAAGAAAACCGTCCCAGATAAATCTAACAGAAGAGATGCTGAAATCTGGAAGACCACGAGTCCTGGTGCCTCCCCGAATCTGCTAACCGGATGCGCAGTCTGCAATAGGAGCTGTGCGGACTGCTGACGTGGCCTGTACGGCTGCTGACGTGGCCTGTACGGCTGCTGACGCAGGCCGTACGGTAGCTGCAGAAGCTGGCGCGGCTGCTGTTCGGTACAGCAGCTGGTACGAAAACAGGCAGGACAGTCCGTACAGGCTGTACGGCTGTCGCTGGAGCTGTACGGCTGGTACGGCGGCTTCGGGAGTTGCGCAGGGCTATCGCAGGCAGGGCGGGTGCAGGGGAGCTGTTCGAACAGGGCGCGGCTGAAGGGCGAGGCTGGCTGGCACAAATTTCGAGGTAGCTTCTCGAATCTTGGGCTGCTTGTGGGTTGCCTAGCACCCAGCCCCCACCTATATAGGGTGCAGGGCTGCCTGATTTGGAAGCTAGGCTTCCAAAAAAGGCTAAGCCCCTCCAGCTTTGGAGGGGTGCTTTTTTCGAAAAAAGCACCTGAGCCCCTCCAACTTTGGAGGGGTGCTTTTTCGAAAAAAAAACACCCTGTTTCAGCGCAGGCTGCTCGCAGCCCTAGGCGCAGGCTGTTCGCAGCCTGTTGCGCTGGCTGTGGACAGCCCTTTACACAGGCTGTCCCGCCACACTGCCTCGCCTACAGCGCCCCTTCCTACGCTCCGCGTCCCCTACTCCCTGGCTGTCTATTTCCTGCACTACTCTCCTTCTTTTCTGCTCTCCTTCTCCTCCCTCAAAACTTCTCTCCGTAGCCTTCAGAAATCTCGATTCTATTTCACTCCTCTTCTTCTTCCTTTTCCAGATATTTCTTCACCCCTTCTACCCCAGGTAGACAGCAAAAACGCAGCAGGAAATCTCGAATTTTAGGGCATACCTGGAAGAGAAATCCGTCAAATTTCTCGCATCAGAAGTTCCTACCTCAGGAGTTGGCTCTGATACCAACTGACACGTCCCAGCACTCCTGAAACCCCTGATCTGCAAAATAACCACACACAACATCAGAACTGAGCAGGCTGCTCACCACCCAACCGTGACATCTACGGGATGTGATCCCGAATCAGAAGATGTCCCCCCGAGCCACGAGCTGAGCTACTGGCACGAACTCCCAATCAGATCCCAACCAGCCTGGTGTCCCATACCACCAGGTGGCGCTGTGAAGCCCTGGATCTGCCACTGGGCCTTGGGCTACGCTAAGATGCAGGCGCGCGTCCGCGACACAATCCAGGATCAGACCTAGCACCTGGGAACGAGACTTGCTCCCAACTGCACACTGAGAACTGAACCCCCTGGGCCTCTTTTATAGACTCGGGCCCCGGCGCCAAAAATAGCGAAGACCTATAAATAGTTCGTACCCTTGCCACTCAACCCGAGAATCAAGCCTGCCTAGCTCTAAGCCTCCCCAGGCTAACCTGAGCTAGTTCTGTGTAACTAGTACACGTCAGATACCAATCCGTGCACATGACAATATGAATGAGGGTGATAGTGTGCATGATCATCTGACAAAGGTGAAAGTCGTGCGGGACTAGCTCGCAACGGTTGGTCAGAAGGTGGACTCGAGTCAATTGGCGTTGCTCACACTTCAGCATCAGCTTTATAATCTTGATATGAATGAGGGTGATAGTGTGCATGATCATCTGACAAAGGTGAAAGTCGTGCGGGACCAGCTCGCAGCGGTTGGTCAGAAAGTGGACTCGCGTCAATTGGCGTTGCTCACACTCCACAAGTTGCCACGGAGTTTCAAAAGTTTTGTGACTACGGTCACTGCGGGTCAACGGACTAAGCCAATCACCTTTGAGGAGCTTAGCCCACTCCTGCTTCAGGAGGAGGCTCGAGAGAAACTCTTTACGCAAACCGACAGGAAAGCATTAGTGGCCAAAGACAAGCCTGGAAAAGGCAAGCCAAAGGAGTCCAAGAAGTTAGAGGACGCTGACCGCAAGAAGAAAATGAAGTGCTATTACTGTGAAAAGCTTGGCCACTCTGCCAAAGAATGCCGAAAGAAGAAGGCAAATCAGAGCGAAAGAGAGAAACCAAGAACAAAGAAGAGCCTAAGAATGATTCTGCCAATGTGGCGACTGGACAGTTGTTTTTAATCAGTGAACATTGTTCAGCATATGCAGTCAGTGAAGGTAAAGAGGGTTGGTATGTTGACAGCGGTGCTTCCAAGCACATGTCCAACAGAAGGACTTGGTTCAAAACCATGGAAAGTACACACCCGGATTCCAAAGTTTATGTCGGGGATAGCCGGACGTGTCCTGTGAAGGGCATCGGTAGCATTCCTTTCATTACAACCGCGGGTGAGGAGAAGGATATCTCTGGAGTACTTTATGTACCCAACCTTTGCAAGAATTTACTGTCTGTAAGTCAAATGGACAAAAACAACATGGCAGTTCTCTTTCAAGATGGCAAGGTCACCGTGACATCCAAAGCAAATGGACAGATGGTGGCTCAAGGAGTTGAAGAGAACGAACTGTACCGTCTCAATGCAATGTTGGTTCATGAAGACAACGGAAAGTCCAAACTTTGGCATGAGCGCTTCAGTCATGTCAGATATTGAAACTTGGCTGAAATGTCAAAGTCGAAGATGGTGGATGGACTTCCACCAATTACAGGCAAGGATGATGTCTGTAGGGCTTGTCTAGAA
Source organism: Dipteris shenzhenensis (assembly GCF_047967505.1). NCBI lineage: Eukaryota > Viridiplantae > Streptophyta > Polypodiopsida > Gleicheniales > Dipteridaceae > Dipteris > Dipteris shenzhenensis. The sequence continues at coordinate 36,521,696 of NC_141599.1, forward strand.
GGCAAGCAGCACAGGGATAAGTTCCCACAAGAGGCCTCGTTTCGGGCCAACAAACCACTTGAGTTGGTTCACGCCGACATTTGTGGCCCAATGTCTACAGCTGCGACTGGTACTCATCCTCTATGTTGATGATCTTATCTTGACAGGTGATCATGTCAAGAAGATTTCACAGGTCAAGGAGCTACTCATGTCTGAGTTTGAGATGACTGACCTTGGGTTATTACATTACTTCCTTGGGATAGAAGTAAAGCAGGCCAAAGGCAGGATCTTAATTTCACAGGAGAAATATTGCAGAGAACTTCTGAAGAGATTTCAGATGGAGGATTGCAGGACAGCAGTAACTCCCATGGAGGTCGGGCTCAAGCTAAGTGTTCACGACACATCTCAGCTGGTCAATACTCCTTTGTACCAACGATTGGTAGGAAGTTTGCTTTACCTTACCAATACGCGACCTGATATTTGTTATGCAGTTGGGCTATTATGCCAGTTCTCTGCTTCTCCCAGGAAGAGTCATTGGGATGCAGGTTTACGGGTGCTGAGATATCTAAAGGGTACTTGCACCTATAGGATCACCTACACCAAAGACATCGAACTAGGCGGGTTCTGTGACAGTGATTGGGCGGGTGATGCTGACACCAGAAGATCGACAAAAAGGTATTGTTTCTTACTTGCATCTGGTGCCATCTCTTGGCTGAGTAAGAAGCAACCCACAGTGGCCCTTTCATCTACAGAGGCAGAGTACAGAGCCGCGTGTACAGCAGCTTGTGAGACACTGTGGTTGAGGTGGATTCTGGAGGACATGGACGTGTGTCAGGAGGACGCAACAGTGCTGATGTGCGACAATCAGAGTTGCATAGCCATTGCCAAGAATCCAGTGTACCATGCGCGGACCAAGCACATCGAAGTTCATTACCACTTTGTTCGAGAGCTCATCATCGACGACGTGATCAAGCTTATCTACTGCCCGACCGCCGACAACTTGTCCGACCTCTTCACAAAGGCACTCCCTCGAGAACAGATCGAGCACCTCATCAAACGCATGGGGATTGGCCCACAGTTGTGACATTGAGGGGGGGTGTTAGAAACTCACTGTGCCCACCCGTGAGCCCCCGATTTGAGGGGACAAGGGGCAGTGAGAGGTAGGAGGGATGGGAAAGAGAGACTCAGGCTGGCATCATAGGCAACCAGCACATGGGCTGGTTGCTGCCTGCAACAGCAGAGAAACAGGGGGCCTTGGGCCTCACTTGGAGGCGCCTGCAGCTGCATAGACTGGCTGGACAGGGCACCCTTAAATAGGGGCCTGTGGCAGGCCAAGTCGGCCCAACCAGGGCCACCGACCAGGGCCAACCCTGGTCGGATTTCCAGGGCCATCTGGTCGGCCACCAGACACGGTACCGACCCTGCTGGTCGGCCAACCCAAAGGGCCTGGGCAGTGCCTATAAAAGGCCCACTCCTTCAGTTATTCCAGCATCCAGTGCAAGACTGAAAGCCTCCTTCCAAGGCTGTGCTGTGCACTCAGAGCTGCTTCAGTTTGTGAGAGAGAGTTCCGTCAGTTTTCTCCAGCACTTCGCTGAGTTTTGTATTGCTCCCTTGGAGAGATTTTCTGCCCACCTTCCAGTGGATGAATATACTCTTTCTCTCTCTCCGTTTAAGTTATCTCTAAGTGAGTGTTTATTGCATCTGTGATCATCTATCTGAGTTGAGTGTGTGGAAGAGTTGGAGAGATCTTGGGTGGAGGTTTGAGTGATTCATTCCCTCCTATTCTCTAACAGAACGGGCCCTAAAACCGACCCAGCAGCTCCATAAATGCGCCCCTTTTGGGGCTCAAAACTAGGGCCCTTGGCCCACAACACTAGGGCACTGGCCCTCACATCAAGGCAGGGGCCCAGCCCCTAGGTCTGCTCTATATAAGGCCTTGTTGGCTGCCTCTCTCTTTGGCAGACCCATGTACTGATCTGTCACGTCTCTGCTGCGCCCCTTTCTGGCTGCCTGATCTGCCAACACGTGTGCGCCTCTATCCCGTACTGCTCCGTACCCTTGCTGATGCCACCCGTGAGCTCATAGCCTCTTCTCTTGGGTCCCTGCTGCTGTCCTCTGGTCCGCCTTATGCTCTTGCAGATCAGCCAGGTACCATTGTCCTCTCTCCTCTCTTTTCAGGGCATATGCTGCCCTAAGTCTCCCTCCCCCACACTCTCCTCATTTGGGGGCTTACAGATGGGGAGGTATCCTTTCCAACAAATTAAAGAGCAATGCTAAAATAATTGCAACGCTTGAAAAGACAGAGTGTGGGGTTTGTAAGAAACCCTTAACCCTATCCTAAATCAAACACTACAAGACCCTAAAAATCCATGCTCGCATTAAAAGCTGCCATTTGTCTTTTGAAAGATTCTGAAATCTCCAGGTAAACCCAATGCTATAAGATCAAAATGGTTGTTAGAGCAGGTGAGGAGCACCATTAGGTGAAGCAGTGTTGCCCCATTCCTCTAACTTCTCAAATCTGCAAGGGAAAAAAAAGGTCTGACCCTTTTCATCATTCTTCCAAATTCATTCAGCGTCCAAAGCTGGAACTTGAACCACACAATGGATGAAGCTAGGAAATGGCCAGTCTATGAAGCATGCACTCAACGCTGGAAAATAGGGTCACACCTCTAAACCCCCATATAAGGAGAGCACAAGGACATGATACCAATGTCGGAAAGGGATGCATGAGAGTCTGCTGTGTATGCATCAGGTTTGAATGCTACATGGGCAGATCTAGGTTGCTGTAATTCAGAAGGGGGCAGTACAGGATTGCACAGGTTATTGGTATGTGCCTTGAAGAGGTGCATGGTTTGCTGTAAGAGCAAGCATATAGGCAGTACGATAGGTCTGGTATGTACTTGATGTTCTTAAGTTAAGCCTTTATAGCATGCTATGGAGAGAATCTGCTCTTCATGTGTCTCAAGTAATGCGAGATTGGAAGGAATGGGCCTTCTTCAAAGGCAAAAGGGAAAGTGGGGGTGCTTCTTCAAATCTCAAACACAGAGTGCTGAAAGGTGATGGACAAGGTGTACTTAAGCTATAAGAGTACATGCTTGAGAACTCAGTGAGAGTTCGTGGTTCACGTTATCTGGAGATATTCTTGGGATTTCATTTCTCGAGATGGTTCTTTTATTGCAGACCTTGCCAAAGGAAGGATGGGTTGAGACCAGACCCTGAGAGCATGGTGCCTGGAAGACTCCAGGTTGTTCACTCATTATGAGGGGGATAACTAGAAGATTGTGGCGTCTAGATTGCTCGAGTTTGAAGGCAGGAACGTGATTGAAGGTGGAGGTGCCAACACGTGCTTGAACCTGTGTACCAAGATGGTTTGCTTGTGCGGAACCGGACTTGGAGGAGTAGGAGCCACTGGTTGAAACGCCAGGAACCAAAATTGACACCGGATTGTGCAAGAGTGTTTCATCATGGGAGCTATTAGAGCAGCGTCATCGACATGTTGGCATTGGGCCTAGATGTGCCGGTGAGAGGGGGTGTTGGAAAGGTCAACTCCCCATCTGTAAGCCCCCATATGAGGAGAGCATGGGGGGGATGAACCTGATCATGGCTGCCATGAGGGCAGGGATCAGACCAGAAAAGAGAGAGGGAGGGGGCTGCCACATGGGCAGCACCTCACAGCCAAGAGAGAAGAAAAGGGGCTGCCACATAGACAGCTGTGGACAGCACAAAGACAAAGCTACCATGGAGGACTGCAGCAAAAGCGCTGAGGTGGAGGATCCCTGCAGGAACAGTACGGAACAGCAGCGACATGGCTGTACGGGACTGATACAGGTCCTTGGATGCGTGGACATGGCCTAGCAAAAGGCAGAACCAGCAGGTCTTGGAGGCACCTGCAAGGAGGATATGGAGGGGCAGCAGAAGGGCTGCAAAGGGCATGGCATTGGCCCTTATATAGGGCTGGAAGGCAGCCAACCAGCTGACCATCAGGACTGCAACCAACCAGGCCAGTCGGCCCATTTAGGGCTGGCGGGTCGGTCAGTTTGAAGGGGCCTTGGACCCCATAAAAGGAGAGGCCCCGGGCCTCATTTTAGCATCCAGCTGTGCAGCCTTCCAGGAGCAGTAAGGAGCGGCAGCAGACCTATACTTGGGCCTACTTCAGGGAGGTCAAGGAGGATCAAGAGTGCTGCAGACTTAGCTCTACATTGGCTGAGACCTAGGCTGTCTACCAGGGCAGTAAGGTGCTGAGATCTGGACAGATATAGTCTACATACGCTCGAGGTGGAGCACGCGGGCTCAAGTCTAGAAGTATCCGGCAGATAGTAGAAGTACCTTGTGGTAAGATCAAAGGACCATGCTCTTGTGGGACTTTGGATCTCTTTCTTTTGTTGTGTCCATAGCCTTGGACGGAAATATATTGTTTTGGTGGGGTGAAGGAGAATAAATTCAATGCATGAGGAGTGAAGGAGAATAAATTGCATCGGATCAATAAGATACTAGCATGAGGAGTGAAAAAGAATAAATTGTATCGGATCAATGCATTGACAGTTCAAGAAAAGTCTAATAGCTTAAGGTTGTTGCATGGAGGTTTGGAAGGCTTGCATGGAAGGCAAGCAACACAAAGAGCCATTCCCAAAGGAGAACATGTTCACAGCCAAAGCCCCGCCAGAGTTAGTGCACTTGACATTTGCGGGAAGATGTCAACTCAATCATTTGCAAGTTCATTATATTTTCTTACCTTTATTGCTTGGCAAAGAAATCAACTAACTCAGGACTTCTCCATTTTTCCTTGAAATAGAAGTCGGGTGAAGGGAGCCCAACATTTTCATTTCTCAAGAGAAATATTGCAGTGAGATCTTGAAGCCGTTCCAAATGGAGGACTACAAGGAAGCCGTGATGGTTGGGCTCAAAAAGGAGAATACCTCTCAATCGATGGATGCTGGTAAGAATCGGCAAGTTTTCTTTACTTAACCAATATCCAACCAAATATTTCTTTTGCCATTGGGATTCTATGTAATCACTTGGATTGGGAGTGGCAGTATTATACAGATCATCTCTCATCGAAACGATCTCCTTTCTTTTGCCATTAGGATTCTATGTAATCACTGGGTGGAGTGCTTGGATTGGGAGGAGTGGCAGTATTATACAGATCATCTCTCATCGAGACGATCTCCGTGGAGAGGCGTGACACAAGCTAGACCTCTATGGATTCCAATCCAACACCCCTCTCTACAGAACCTCTTCATTGCATTATGTTACCTTTTTCCAAAGACCACACACTTCACTAGGGACGTATATGAGGACCATACGTAGCCATATACTCGGACATCATGGATTTCTCAAGCCATAGAGAAGTTCTCCTTGCTAGGGGACTCAATGCGAGAACGAGTATGGGTCAGGTATAGCTTTTGGATTTTCGCCACGACTCTATCTTATTTGATGTAGATGATACACAGACGTCATAAGTTTCCGCAAACACACAAAGACAAACGAACCCCAATCACATCTTACGGGCATGCTTTCTTGGACATGGACTAGATACATGATCTTGCCATTTACAATGGTCTAGATCAGTGGCCTCCTCAAGCGGATTCAATTGTTTCCCACAGGAGGGGGAGGTGTTCCAGCGTAGTTGCCTACCCCATAGGATCCCTTGCCTTCGCCTCACTCTCCAGGAGCAACATATCATGACATACAAAAAGATCCTAGCTTGTCATTGAGTACTTTGCATGCCTTTCCACTCTACTCACATATATCGGTGACATACCGCTCCTAGAGGATTGAGCTGCCTTCATCACCTGCTCTCTCCATAAGGCCATACTACACACTTTCACACACACCACCCCTTCCACTCACCCCGCCTCTTGGCTCTGTATCTTGCAATAGCTGGTACAACGATAAGCGCAAGTGTAGTAGGAGAGGATTAATCACTCTCTCTCCTACTACCTGAACAAAGTAGAAACTAAGAGAAGATACACTTATAGAACACAAGTCAAAGGAGTGATGTGAGTGTGAGAACTGAGGACGAATCGGGGTCCTCCAAAGAGGCAAAATAAACTGTGTAAATGTATGTCCAAAGGGCAGGGCTGTGAGCATAAAAGTTATCTCCACTAATGTTTACTGATTATCTTAATTGGGCCTAACTCCTAGTGCTAACTTTAAATGTTGTGTGAGAACCTAAATATGGCAATCATGCATCTGAAGTAGACTTGTGGTGGCTATCTCTTGTGAAACTTGTAAACATAGAAAACTTTTTATTTAATGCATGATCCTCTCGTTTGGCATTAGCTATGGTTTTCCCTGTTCTGTAGAAAGCATGGCCAACATTGTTGCAACATCACAGTTCTCAGATTGAACACTAGTGGAGCAACACACCGTTATCCACGTGGTGTAGGTCGTGAGTTCATTTTGTGTATTCAGTTAAGGTCCTATTTGTGGAGCTATCTATTCATGTTTTGGTAGCAATATCTCGCTGTCTATCTCCAGATCTAAGCATATTGTCTTCACGTGCTTGTATGCATACATTGAACAAGATCCAAATCAATGTGTGATCTTGTGGCTTAATATATTTTCCACTGCAGTGATCTGGGCTTGGCCTTGAAAGCAAGTCCCAGTCACTGTTAATCTCTAACAGCCATTGGAGGGGGCAGGGCAGATAGAAGGGCAGAAGGTAAGGGGGTGGGGGACTGGGTGGTGGAAGGGGGCCCGGGGGCCTGGTATTTTTAAGTTACAGTTGGAAAGTCAAATAAAAAGCTACCCTATCCATTGAGGAAATGTCCAAAAGGGGTTTTTTTCCATCATTATTTGAACTTTTATTATGCGAGGTGCATAACCTTCATTATTTGCATCGTACTTTCGAATAAAGACTGCAGTAATGCTTCCATGAACAAAGTGGATGTCGACTTCATAACTCGATTCACAATCATTACTTCCATGAATACAGTGGATGCCGACGTCATTGCTCATTTCCAACTCCATGCAAAGCTTGAACATAAAATACCTTACGGTACTGCCGTTTTACGTCTTCTGGACTGGAATCAAACGGTAGATTCAAGTGTTCAAATGGATTTAGCTTGAAGCAGGAAAGAACTCTGCGCATTACAAACGCAATACAGTCAGCTTTTTTGATGTAAACAACGAACGCTTCTACTGAACTAATTAATCGCATAAGTTTCTGCCTACGTGTTTTAAAGGCAAAATCGTGATGATCGGTCATGGTTTGGAGGCGCCGAACAAATGTTGCCTATAAACGAGATTTCTGTTTTTGAGATCACAAAGAATCCGAAGGTTTTCATCCGTTTTAGAAATCCACAGCACAGGTGCATGTATGGACGATTCAAGCTTGTTGTTACCAATAAATAATCCCTCTCTGACAATGTCAGGTTTTAGGTTAAAATTATTTTCTAGTAAAGAGTAAGCACGGCGATTGCGAGGGAAACCTGCTTTTCTCACAGCTAACCAAATTATTGCCTTTCATAGTTTCCCTGGATTTTGACATTCGGAGTTCCCCTCAAATAAACTGCGCGAAAGTTCTCATGTTGTCTCTGCAAAGCTACACGAAATGCCATGAAAGGGCCAGGTAGCGAGAGAACCAACCTGAGAACTTCATTATCACGTTCGACTTCGCTGACATCGGCAAAAAACTCTTTGAGCAAGGCATCTTCTGCGGACTCCCCCATTTGTAGCGCTGTGGGAGTGTCAAGTATCAGGAACGTTGGTTTGTTTGCTCAAGCTTTTGAAATTGATGGTCATTCTTTCTGAATTTGTGAATATACACAAGCCACAAAGTTTAAGGTCCCTTTTTCCATTTGAGTTAATATTTATATGCACACAACAAATGTTTCTTGATTTAGTTTTTTAAGCACTAAGGGTCACTTCACACCACGCGCTCTAAACATGGAGCGATGGTTGCTTGGCCCAATAAAAAAGCTCGGCCCGGACTCTCACGAAAGGAAAACTCGCCTGCACTACGTAGGCTGCCCACCAAGCGCACGGTTGAAACCTGCAAGTCGCGTTGAGTGGGAGTTGAAGCCACAACACCTCACAAGGATTTCTTCCTCTATCAACTAGACCAATCAAAAGTAGATGTACCTGAATGTTGGCTTCCTTTATAAATGTTGACGAGCAAGAGGTTCTAATGTCTACCATAAAAGCAACTAGCCTCACATAATAGGTTCAAATGTCTACTAAAAAAGCACCTAGCCTTCATAAAGCTATCCTTTACATCTTAGGGCACGCTCACACCACCCACCCAACTATGGAGTGGAAATAAAATCGGAGGGAGGGTTTCATTCCACTCCATGAAGCTATAAACAATTGGGAGAGTAAGAATATCTGTATCATCTTGGAGGACCATGTCCTCATGAAAATAGGCCATGGCTATTAGGGGATGGGACAGATAATTAGTGCGGCGAAGTAGGGTCTTTAAGTCATGGGCTATGAGTGGGTTATCAAAACTGATATCTTGCTAAAGTGTGACTATGGAGATGGTGTGAAAAAAGTAGTTGAAGGTGTCTTTAATTGTGTGGTTTGTGAAACAAAGGGAGGATGCACAGGTAGACATGTTCAGTAGCCACTTGTGGAGTTTTTCGGGGTCTTGTTGCAGAGGGGTAGAAGCTCTAACCAACTGTTGATCTAGCTAAAGGTTGACTATCTATTGCTACCTCTACTAAATTATTGCATACATGCACTCTATCAGTTGTGTTTGTTGGGCCACCCTTGCCTCTAGGGCCTCCTTTTCTTCCTATTCCCTTGTGTACTGTTCTTGGTCCATCGTGGCTTGGTGTTGGAATGCATTGTAGTCGGCCTGAAGAGTGTCACTTCTGGACTATTTTGTGGCCAGGGCTCTTGTGTCTCCTAGAGCTCCATCTCGTACTTCTTTCCAATTTCTACAGCCTTTAGTCCACTGTCTTCGACTACATCCTTTTTGCCTTCTCTTTTTACAAGGCCACCTCTGTGATCTGGAGCTTGCTGAGCTGTGCGCTGATGTCTCCTTGCTAGTATTTGCCGAGCAGCCATCGCATAACTTTAAGGGATTCCACAAAAACTAGCTCCTTTTGTGTGACATGACTGTCCTCATGCATAAGCTTGGAGGAGCCCTCTACTGTAGTGTATGTATTGGAGGTACAATTCTCCATCACCTAATAGGTACTGAAGTGGTGAGTTGCTATGGTGGCTATTGTCCATGGACCTATGTTGGCTACCTAGTTGCACTTGCTTAGACCTATTGTTGAGTTAGACGCGGCCATCGGGCTCCTGGGTCATATCAATGATTCCCACCCCTTCATGGATTGGACTCTTTAGATGGCATTTTTGGTAGAGTTTCTTAGCAACCTCTGCTTCTTTGTTTCGTGCTTCTTCCTCCCGTTGTTGTTGTAGAATAGCATCTTGCTCTTGCTTTCATTTGGCCTCTTTTTCTTCCTCTACCTACTAGCTTGTCTGGTCCTCTCTCCTTTTCTTAGGTGATGGTGGGGGTGATCCTTCTCTCTAGCGCCGTTAATAATGCACAACCTTTAGATGTATCTTCATACCCTTTGAACTTGCATCATTAGAAAGGTGGTGGATTGTGGACATGAGGAACTTGGGGTTGCTGATCTTTTACCCTGAGTGTGTACACATATTGACAATTTCCCTAATAAGAGTGATCTGCCCAATCAGTCTCCTCTGGCTTAAGGAGACGTGCCGAGAGATTTGGGAGTACCACATTGTGATTCTCTGTGTGTTGAATTTGGGCAAGGAGAGTGATTACTCGGAGCTGCCTTTGCCAATGTTGCATTGTGATCAAATTGATAGGGATGCCACCCCTATGAATTTTTGTGTTGTACTTCACCAAGCCTCCAAGCCGATTGTCAATTCCATGTAGTGTTGCATATGTCTTGGTGACATGGGGGAGCCCAATAGTTTGGCGGATTGTCTCTACAATAAATTGGTAAAAATGATACTCCCCATTTGCATGGAGCCAACTAGTGGAGCTTGATGAGTTATTGAATCCATATATCGATCAGCTAGCACAAATTTAAGTGGCAAGGAAACCTGTTGGCCATCATGTGCAAGCCCATTTCTTCGATAAGTGGTACTACTTCTGGGTCCTGTAGATCCTCGTATGCCTCTACTTTGTGGTATAAAATCCTTGGCGGTATATTTGAACTGTGAGTGGATAACCAATCCCTAGATTCCTTCCAACCATTCTGGTCCCAATGGGGAGAACTGAATAACCTACATGCCATGCTTGGAGTTAGTATTGATGCAATGATTGGTGTTATTACCACAGCGACGATGACGACTGGCATTACCATTGGATTAGTGTAGTGACTCAACGTTATTATAGTAGCAAGTTAGCATTATTATAGCGGCGTCTCAGCATTAGCCTGAAAGGATGTCATCATGTTACAGAGTCATCGCATTAGCACTTAAGCAGTGATTGGTGATATATAGCATTGGGTGAATGTTAATAGTGCAATGAGTCAAGAGTCATTGCACTAGGCTCATAGCCGCGAGACTGAAGCAGTTGTTGTGTTAACCTTAAAGCAGTGACTTGACTTTATGGGAGCCGTTTTGCAATTGGACTAACTGATTGGCTTTCCTAGATTCCTATTTGAGTGTGATTTCATGTGAAGTTATGTGGATGCTACGACATTGAAATATTGGCCTTATTGTGGTGCTAACTTGGACTGTGCAATTTTGAGAAAGGGACCCTATGAATGGTGTGTGTGTGTAGATTCATGGAGCCTCATCATCTATTTTGACTGATGCATCGATATTCACAAGAGAACCATAAGTTGATGGAAGGGGTTGCTTTATTCACCTAACAATGGATTGAACTTGGAAGCTTTCTATTTTTAACCTAAAATGTTGACTACCTACTATCACCTAGACCCAATGCATGTATACTGAAATTCAAAGTGCTATGATTTGGAGTATCTGGCCTCTTTCTAAGCTGCATACTTGCTGAGAGCACCTATGAAGAGAGTGGAGAGCTATGCCTTGGAAGTGTGCAGGAATGGTGTTAGTAGCTTGTTGGTGTTGAAGCACGTAGGTGGGGCGCCAACATCAATTAGTAGTAGTACAGCTTGAAGTTTTGCACAAACTTGAGGAACTACTCGACTTTCTGTGACACCTCTGAGAGTGTTGGTGCTCAAATATGGTACATATGGCATTGAAATGATGGTAGGTTCTAGTGGGACTGCTCTAGTTTTAGGAACAGGTTCTTGTGTGGCTACCATGTTCATTGTCTATGTGGAGGTGGAAGCGAATGCTATCTCTAGTGGGACTCTTGGGAATCCAGCAGGCCTCACATTTTTTCTTCAATGTAGTAGGTTCTTATGTTACTACTACTACGGTTGCTTGTGAAGTTGTTCCTTGAAACATAATCACTCGGCGATAGAAAGGAGTTCCCCGTGGTTTCATCTTAGCCATATTTTGCCTTGAGGTCACAATAGTAGGTTCTTGTGTGGCTATCTCCTATTTAGAGGTAGTTTCTTGTGGTACTACTATTGTCTTAGCCGTGAATGACGTCAAAGGTTGCTACCGATTGAAATGACTGAGGTGCAACCATCGTTGATTAATGGCACGGGGCATTTCCCGCCAACAATCTATTTGGTAGTCAACTACCGAATACCAAGTTTTTTCGATGATTACCTATTCATCCATGGCAACTGCATGCATAGCATAACATCCACTAGCCACGCTACGGTTATTAACTGATATGGGCAATTCCACACAACCTATTATGAGTGAGATTTTCCCATTCACTGCTCGTACCATGATAGGTACAGTTTCTAGGGATACCTTAAATGTTAGGAGCCGGGTGCACATCTCATATGATATTAGGTTATGGCTTGCTAGGGTTGGCAATCTCGATTATGCACGTCATTGTTTGGCACAAGGTCTTTCTTGAGCTCTCAGCTTGTCCATTAGCTCGAGGGTAGTAACTGTGGATTTTCAATGAATGATGAGGAACTCACTCATCAGTATGTGAATTGTGTCATTAACGAAGTCGATCACTCATAATTTCTAGTAGGAGGCCAATCGTGATATTATGTTCTCATACAAGAACTTAGCGTTTGTCCTCACATCCATTTTCATGGTGACCTTGGCTTCTGCCCACTTGGTAAAATAATTTGTGGCCACTATAATATATCGGACTTGGTTCCTTTAGTAGCTAGACTTATCGATCCTACAAACTTGATACACCACTTTTCGAAGGGTTGATCTGTAAGGACTCCTATCAAAAGCATGTAATCTTGGATTTTAGGTATGGATACTCGGTGATACGGATCACAATTCTTAACAAACTTGATAGCATCAACAAAGAGTGTTTGCCATTATAATCTTGCTTGTAATCCTTGCAGGCCATAAGTTCTCTAGCAAAATGACCACCTACGATGCCTAAATGGGCTTCATCTGAGACCTCCACAAATTCATCCTCCTCGACATAGTGGCACATTATGCCTTCCTTCCCCCTTTGGTAGAGTTGTCCAACTATTAATTTATATGGAGTTGCATCCTTGATAAGTTTCCTAGCCCTATCCTTATTAAGGGCATTGTCTTGAAGGAATTCATTGGGTAAGAAGTGTCCGATCTCTTGAGCCCATTCTAGAATTAGATAAAAAGGCAATAACAAGGCATCTGGAAGATCATCCTCCACTCCTATCGTTGCTAGTTCTCCATTGGAAATACGAGACATGTGATTAGCCATAAAGTGTGTACGCCCCTTCCTTATAGCAACAGTGAAATCAAACTAGAAAATAATGAGCATCTAGTGCGTGATGCATCTAATCATACATGGCTTATTAACTAGATATAGGAGAGCCTGGTGATCTACAAAGAAGGAAAACATATTTGCCAAAGTAATGCCTAAACTTCTTTACTACATACACCATGGCAAGTCCCTCCGGCTCACTTGTGGTATGGTTCATTTTGGTATAGTTCATTTTTGCATCATTCAATTGGCGGCTTGCAAAATATATCAGGTAATCTAAATTAAACTCGCCTAGCTGCACCAATACACACACCATTGCGAGCTTTGAGGGATCAATTGAGACATGAAATATCAAGTCCAAGTTTGATGCTTGCAAAATTGAGGCTGACACCATAATTAGTTTGAGGGTCTCATATTAGATTTGGGCATTCTTCTTCCCAATGAAAGATGATAAGCAATTTGTACAAAGGGCGCACAATCCCAACATAGTTGTAGATGAATCTATGATAATAGACCATATGCCCAGTAAATCTACGGCAGTAAATGTCCGGACACCTTTGCATTAGTGGGGGGCGAGAACTCCAAAATAATTTTAATCTTATTATAGTCTATGGAGATCCCATTCTTGGACACTACGTGTCTGAGCACAACCCTGTGTTTAACCAAAACTGACATTTAAGTGGGTTGAGGGAGATCCGATAGAGATGGCATCTCTTAAACACAGTCTCAAGTACATAAGGTGATCATCCCATTTGGAATGAAAACACAAGTCATCTAGGAAAACCTCTAGGAAATCCCTCACATATTCTTTGAATGCCGTGATCATTCAATCTTTAGAATGTTACGGGAGCATTATTGAGCCCAAAGAGCATCACCTTGGAATCATAAACTCCCCATTCCATGGTAAAAATGGTTTTTTGCTGATCCTTTGGTGCTATGGACACTTGATTATATCCAAATAGCCCATCTAAGAAGTTATAAGCTTCCTTTCCACAGCAACTCTCTCCAAAACATGCTTCGTAAAGGGCAATTGGGTAGTGGTTCTTTCGAGTCACAACATTTACATTTTTGAGGTCTATGCATGCTTTGATCTTGCCATTCTTTTCTAGAACTATGATGATGGGGAATACCCAATCTATGGTCAATCTCATAGATGCATCATGTTTTGATTAACTTTCGTATTTCTTCCTTGACAATCATCATGTACTTTGGATTCATTGAGTAGGGCCTCTACTGCACGGGTTTAACATCATCCAACATAGGGATGGTGTATTGTACAACCTTTGGTGGCACTCCCTTCATATCAGTATACTTCCAAGCAATTCATGTAGGAGAGCAAGTAAGGCATGTTCTTGCTAAGGGGTCAAGTCGTTGGCTATATAGTCTAGTTTGGGGTCTTCGCCTTCATTGGCAAGGTCCACTTTCTATAACTTAGCCAGACTGTCATAACCATAATGCTTGCCTTAGAAGTATTTTGCGGCCTTGGAGCATGTAATGTTTAAAATCCTTGGGGGTTTGGCATAAATCGGTTTCCTCTTCCTCGTCATCCTCCAAGGCTTTTAAGGTGGGTTGCTTCTCCTTTGGAGAATTCTTAGTGTCTATGCCCTTTGTGGCCTTTCTTTTCCAAGGTGGCTTAGTTTCCGAAGGGGGCTTAATCTTAGCTAGACGGGCTTCCTCTACTTTAAGGGATCCTAGGGGGCCTTAATTCTATCTAACTTGGCTCCCCAATTGGATGAGAACTCATGGTGTGCAGTGATAGCACCCATTTACCTCAACCAATGAAGATCCATTTTCACTTTTTGTACCCCTTGTCCATCCTCTAGTTCCCTCAAGATGTTGCTCATGTGTAAGGGAACTATCCTTGGAATCATAGGCTGCCATCTTCACTCCTGTCATCTCGACTACATCTTTGGTCGCTACGACATGCATTGAGTATCGTGAGAACTTGGGTTCAAGAAGTGGAGGTACCAGTGTTTGTCTCGGGCCTCTCCCATGTTCTTCTCATTACATGCTTGTAACAGTTTATAGAAGTGATCATTTGCGTAGTGCCCGACTCAACTGTAAATAAATTGCCGATCATTGGATGGGCTTTCCATGTCTGGAGGTCGACCCTCATAATCTACTCATCCTTGCATGGATAGATTTTGTTAGAAGTCCAGTCATGGACAAGACCTGCAACATGCATAAAGGGTCTCCCTAGAATGCCTCATAGCCATCTGGATTTCCCTAGAAGTCCATTATGACAAACCAAACTCAGTAGGTAATACTAAAGGTCATGATCTTTATGTCTTTTCGAACTCCTACGGGTGGGCCGTTGCACCATTGGCTAGCTTAACGACCGGATTGATGCTTTCCATCTCAGGCCTACCCCATTTGGTCTAGCACTATTGCATGACAATGCTGACTCCTGCCCCTCCATCCAGTATTGCTGTAGCATTCTTATTTTGGTAGGTAATTGGGAGCATGGCATTTGTATCATCGCTCTCAAAGTACTGGCCTAACTTGGTGATTGGTATCTTTGGAAGATTTGGCTTTTTCATGAGGGCTTCAACTACCTTGGTGGCCACTTCCTCATGGGTGACCATTTATCCATTCATCCAATTTGAGAGATCTCTCCAAAGGATGGGGTTCCCTCTTAGTAGGGCTGCTATAAGCATTTTTACCTCCGTGGACAAGAATGTAGTGAGCCCTACCACATCCCAAGGTTGGATGATTGGTGGCTCTCGACCTTCTAACTATGGTTCTTGAAATCCATAAAAGGACACAGGGTCCTTGTCTACAACCTAGTGCTAGGTAGGATCCTCTTCAAACATCTTGTGGCATAAGAACGATCATCCCACTGACATGCTATTTGAGACTATCTCACCTTTTTAGGGTTTGATGGTTTGGATAGATAGTATCCATGCCTTTGTTAGTCTTGAACCTTTGCTCAAATCTCCCTCCTGGCAGTCATAAACTAATTGTTGTGCATCTACAATGTATTGCTTCTTAGTAGCATGGTTAGGGTATTCATTACGGCCAATTGGGACTTAAGTCCCATCTATGTGGCTATGCTTCACCTATCTTACCCTTTTCCTCAGGCCATGGTGTGGGTAGGATCTAGGGTCAATCGATTAGGTCTTGAAGATGTGAGGTGGAGACCACGTTAGTCTCCTCGTCCCAAGCCACTTTGAATGATGAATCCATCCTATTCCTTACCTACTTTGATGGCACTCGCGTGGCCTTTACCTTCAAATTGAGATGTGGCTATCCTTTTTTTCTTGGCTTGTTCATGGAATTCTTTAGTCATGGCTCTAGCTTGGTCCCTCATAATCACATTTAACGATACTGAGGACACTTGGTCTCTCTCAATGCTCAACAAATTGATTCTAGTCTTAGGATCATGGGTCATTTTGGATGCTCTTCTCATGGGACAGTCAACCCAATAGAAAGTTGTAGGTCATATAGGTATTGTGTTTGCTAGTCTTAGCCTAATAGAACCTGGATCCGGCATCTGTGGTGGGCTTGGATGTATAGGTTGCATTGGTATGAGTCTTGGCATGGGTATATTCACATTAGGCATTAGCCTCTTGGGTGCAGTCATAGGGTAAGGAGTACCTTCTAAGGCTCCTACCCAACTTGGGTATAGGTTGGAATGAGGGGCCATTGGGTGAGGAAGAATCTTTTCCCCAAAGTCCATCTAGTCATTTCCCTATCCTTAAGGACTCGATGGCCAAACCCTAGGTATACAAGGTGTGGAAATTCTAGTGAAGGATGGCTCACCCTCATAGAATTGTAAATGAGGCCCTGGAGCTTCTTCAGTTGAATTGGGTATGGGTTACTTGGAGCACTATCTGTTGCAAATGTTGGAGGTGGAGCTTGTTGCTCCTTTGGCACTTTGGTCTACCTGGTAAAGGGGTTGGGGTCAGTAGACAAGCCGAACCATCTCATAAAATTAGAGAATGACTCCCTCAATCATGAGGCTGTGGTTGAAGGTGTTGTGGGTTGGGGCCTAATTAAGCTGTAGTTAAAAGCCATAGTAGCACCAAGTTTCAGATTCTCCCCCATTTTGGCATCAACGCTCATTGTGTCCTCTGAACTAGAGGACTCCATGTGTATGAGACCATATACTGAATAAGAGCTTAAGGTCAAGATCTCAAATGAAACTAATAGTGCAACATTTGATGGGCCAGTTAGGATGTTATTTGAAGCGTTATCTTCTAGCTTTGGGTCAATTCCCATCACCTTACCAATTCTCAGGTGCATGTGTTGCTCAGTCAGCCTGGCTGCCCCAGTCAAATTCAATCAATGTGTCTTTCTGGCCTTAAAGTAATAGACGTCACTGTGTTAGCCCTAAAGCATCGACTTCATGAGTGACTGTGTTGTCAAGTCACTATGTTAGCCTTATAGCAGTGACTCTTTAATATGATAGGTTCTAAAAGCAGTGACTCTAATGCAGCAAGTGAGTTAATGTGATGATTAGTAAAACATCAATGCTGGTAATGCAACGAGTACTTAATGCAACGAGTGAATTACATCACTAACTCCTTAACACAACGGCCTTAGAGCTGCTGCGTTAACCTTAAAGTAGTGGTTTGGATTTTGATATGAAAATTGAGTTCAATTAATGCCACGTGTAGTTAGGTGGGCTGAGTGAGGGTGGTTGTCCAATTAGTAGTCCACGTGTAGTCACTAGACGTAGCGACTCAGCCAGTCATCATTGTGTTAATCTTAAAGGAGTGGCTTACAATTTGGCTATGACATCGACTGGTTTTTGGTGCTCCTTGTGAATTTCTAAGTTTTTTTGTGGGGCTTGTGAGCACTAGGGGGTGCTACCCTACCTAATCTATGTACTCAAATAAAAAAATCACAAAAAACAACTTGAAAGCGATAAATGGGAGATTTTCAAAGGGGGTGGCTGAGAACTCACACATACCTCAACCAAATCTGATTCAACTTCATTTTTTAATGTTTTTTAGTGAGATTTAACACCACAAACACCTTAGCAATCACCCAAGCTATCTATTCCTATTATTTGATAATAAAAAACACTTAAATACAAGATCAAATGCATCAAAATCACCATGGGGTAGAAATGACAGTTTTTAAAATTTCCCCTTCAAACACACAATTTGTCTCTTTAATCCAATCCTATACTCCACTAAGAATACTCTTAGTTACGCTAGAAATCATTGTGCAATGGGTGGTTGATGGTAGAAAGCTTATGCATACAAAAGCACATCTCAAACTCCTTTGCAGCAGCTGCACCAAAAATGTGTAATCTCTGGCAATGACTCATGTGTCATGGGGATCTTAGAAGAATGCCATCGGAGTCTGCACGAGCCTAAGAAACTCATTATGGGAGCTTTGTATGCACAAACCTCACACTTGTGTCACCCACGTGTGTCACCCAAGCTGCTTCTACCAGATTGTGTCAGTGTGATTCTACAAGAATGAAGAGAGGAAGAGGGAAGAAGGGAAAGGGGATGGGGATGAGAAGGTGAAGGAAAGTATAAAGCTAGGGAGTGGCAATCAGAAGGCAATACACAATGGAAGCAAGAAGTCTCACTCTCACAAGAGAATGAAGAGAATGAGAGCTTGTATTTCAAAAGTTGCATGTACACAAGGAAGACCAAAGTCAAAATTTTGGCCTTTAATATAATCCACCTTTAAAGGGAGGGCTAACCCTTGTACTCTCTATCTACTATTTTTCACCTCTTTTATGCTCTTGTTACAAGCATTTGGGCCCAAACAACTTGTTAACAATGTAATTTGATGGATGGTGGCAAGTCGATAAAGTCGATTGTAAAGAATGAGGAAAGAGAGTGGTATAAAGTTAATAGGCCCAAGTTGATTGTAAAGAATGAGGAAAGAGAGTGGTATAAAGGGAATAGGGTTGGCCCTCCCTTCAAAAGGTGGCATGTATAAAAGGCTAAATGGTTGACTTTGGTCTTCGATTGTTAATTTCTCCTCCTCTTTGGAGTTGTCTCTTGCCCCTCATAGTGCCTTTCGTGAATGCCATGCTCTCTTCTCCTCTTCCCTTCTTCTTCTTCTCCTCCTCTCTCTTCTCCACCTCCCTCTCCATTCCCACTTCTCCTCCTTATGGATTCACGATTGAAACAAGCTAGGAATCGCTACAGTGACACTAGTGGATGGCATTTGCATGCATTGCTCTCAACCCATAGTGGCTTGGAGGAGAACTCCATCGGCGTTCCTACAAGATTCCAATTACACATGAGTCACCGTTGGAGACTCCACTTTTTTGGCAACGTTGCTAGGGAGTTCTATGTGCGCTTTTGCATTGCATTTGCTTCTCTCGTTACCCACCCATTGCCCAACATTGAGTAAGCTTAGTGAAAAGTTGTTGGTTTTTGGTGTATAGGAAAGTGTGAGTGAAAGAGAGGTTTGAAAGTCATTTGGAGTGAATTTGAAGTGATTTTGGTGTTTCTTTAATATTCAAACTTTGTATAAGGCATATGGGGTGATTGGTAAGGTGTATATGATAACAAATAGCACAAAAACACTAGATTTTTAAAGTGATTTGAAAGGGAAAAACTATCACTTTTTGCAAAAAACCACATTTGCTGGTGGAGGCAAGTGCCTATGTAGTATCTGCTGAATAGGATGGAGATTCTTTGTTGCGGTGATCCTTTTCAAGCAATAGAGACACCATATCTTCGAATGTAGTCGATGCAATGCGAAGTACTTCAAGGGCATTCTCAAAGCGAGAAATCCCTTCCATACTTGTCATCAGGACAGCCATTTTGTCCTCCTCATGCGGACAACATTTCAAATTGGAGAGTTGTTGAACTAAAGATTGAATTTTTGCTATATGCACACTTAAAGTATTAGACTCTTCCATTTTCAGCTTATAAAATTGCATTTTCAAAAATACCTTGGAGTTGGTGATCTTGTTACCAAATATATTCTCAAGGCATGCCCAAATCTCCTTTGCTTTGGACTTAAAGTCGATGTGATGAATCAATGAATCATCTAGGCAAAGCCCGATGATTGCGATGGCCCTCAAATTGTGTTGCTCCCAAATTGACATCAAAAGCCACCCCAGTATGTAAACAACAAACCTTGACATTGAATAACAAAGCGATGCCATCCAACAAGGAAGGTACAATACAGCTGGATTCTCACAAGACTACTAAAAGCCCTGGGATATTGCCTTGGAAACACTTATATTTGGGTACCCAAGGTACTTAGTCCAACAAGACCACCTCCATCATCTTCAAATAGTAATCACAAGGTGCTTAGTAAAGAAGAGAAGAAAGACTGGAGGCCAAAGCCTTTAAAATTATTATCATCGACAAATGCAAGCCAATAGTTAAATTCAAACCTACCGATTATGAAAATATATCAAGGCAAAGATTGGAGAACAGGACCACAAGAACCTACCTTGAAAAAGGTAGAACCAATACCAATACAAGAGGATCCAACACAAAGAACATGCTCTATCTCCTATTGAGTAGTTATTGTCCCAAAGAGAGAGAGAATAATACAAGAACCTACTCGATCACTAGTTTATTGAAAAGCCGTTGAATTCACTGCATCATCTCTAAGGAAAATGGCAATTACAGAAGAACCTATCTCCAAAAAAGAGACGGTAACCACACCACACAGAGTGGAGGTCACACAAGAACCTTCCAATGTGAATGAGGAATTATCTTCATTGCCATCTTTCTCAGAAGCAACTTGGCCTCAACAAAAATAGAAGATCTCCGAGACACTATGGTTCTACTCACATTTGCTATAGAGGACATACATCACTTTATTATGGTGAGACAATGGAAGTTGAACATGTAAGAGGATGTAATTGACAAAGGCACCAAAAAGATGGGATCAAGAAGGACTACTGCAAGCTCAAGGATCTTACAATGGTAGTGTGGATCCCTAAGCATCATCAACATGGAAGTCCATCTTCTCAAGCTTGTATCAGGGTCAACTTCACCCCTCTAGGCCCACAAAAATTAGAGGAGAGACCTAAAAGGTCTGAGTTTACAACACTAACAATGAAGCATTCACCGTCAGTGGCTACACAAGAACCTACTCCTAGAGAGGGAGTAGTAACACAAGAACCTATTGCAACATCCACAAAGTGTAAGGCAATAATAGCCTTGATAGCTTTCCCAATGAGAAAATGCAAATCCACTCCTTCAGTGTGGCATTCAATCAAAATACATAACAATCAACCCACAAGAACCTACTTCTAAAAGTGGAGTAGATCAACAAGAACCTACTGTGACAAAACTTGTTGGCACTCAAATCAAATATGGGACTTAAGCGGGAGAATCAGAATGCACTTTACTTACTTTGCTAACACTAACACCACTAGGACTTTACATTAACCCCTACTAACTCCTTCTTCCTGCTAACATGCACCTTATATTCTTCTTTTAGTTTTTCTTCCTTAGAAAGGTCACAAGGACTCAGCTCCAATCCATCCAGCTATTGCAAACATTGCCCATGCCATGTCAATTATAGCAAAATCCACAACAAAGGATCTAGTGAAGACCTATGAAGCACTGCGAATGAGAGAATTTCACATGAGTGCATAAAAGGAATAATCTTTAGCAACAACCCTCAAACAACTATCACCTTTGCATGATCTAGGAGATGGGATCAAGAACAGGAAGGGGGGCATGTTAACTACATTAGGTAGCAATGTCATTGGATGGATGGTGGCAAGTCCCTAGAGCTATGATTGTGCCTTGGAGCCAAATAGGCCCAAGTTGATTGTTGTAAAGAATGAGGAAAGAGAGTGGTATAAAGGGAATAGGATTGGGCCTCCCTTCAAAAGGTGGCATGTATAAAAGGCCAATGGTTGACTTTGGTCTTCACTTGTTGGTTGCACACATTGGAATAAAATCTCTCCACCTCCTTTTTGGAGTTGTCTCTTGCTCCCTCATAGTGCCTTTTGTGAATGCCATGTTCTCTTCTCCTCTTCCCTTCTTCTTCTTCTCCTCCTCTCCCTTCTCCACCTCCCTCTCCCCTCCCACTTCTCCTCTTCATGGATTCATGGTTGCAACAAGTCGGGAGTCGCTAGAGTGACACTAGTGGATGCTAACCTTCAAATTCTTGAGATCTCCAGCAGAACTGAGATCATTTTCCCGATCCTCGTCTTCTTCTTCCTCCATAAGAGGTGACGGCTTATTGCCAGGATTTGCAAGAGCGAGTGAAGTATGTCTTTTGAGGAATTCCTGGAATGCCTATTCAAAAGCACTTTGGTTCATCGGCTTGTTGATCTCTACCATAACACACAATTCTTCATGAAGTCAACGGGATGAATGGATCCCCAAATTCAAGCCATGCCCAATGTTGCCACCCTCCCTTGCATGTCCACTTTCTAGAAGGTGACGAGGATGTCGTCCACAGAAAAAATTTGTTCCATCCCCTAACAGCCCTCCCTGCAGTGTAATTTGACTTATTTTGCTAGAATTGCTCAAATCCCCCACGATTTTCAAGCAAGAACTGCTATCTCCTCTACCAAACCAAGTGATCCTTTACTATTCTCTTTCTCTTTAGAGGCAAGAGTGAGAAATCCAACCAAATATCCTACACTTTTCTATCTTTTGGTGAGCAATCCAACCAAAGATCCTGCACTTTTGTCTCTCCAATTTTCAAACTACTCTCTCGCCCTCTTTTAATCCCTTCCAAGCTCTTTCAAGCTCTCTCCCAGGAGTTATTCCTTCTTGTGCCCTCCCATGACCATGAAAAATTCCCTGCATGCTTGCATGCTTTAGAAAACTTGGGTGTGAGGGTGTGAAAGGGTGGCAAGGGTTGCGATTGCCATAGCTACAAATCAGGTAAACCTACAAGTCACCATAGTTGGATAGGAAGCAATCTCAAAGCCCGCACCTACTTTCTTTTATGGAATCTCTCTTTTTGATCATGGGTGTCATGCATGAGGTTCTACTAGTCCATAAGCTTCTAGAGTACTCAAGTGCTAACCAATTCCATGGTGACCAAGTGTCCTCAAGCTTCTAGAGTACTCAACCTGAATTCCAAGAGTAACTAAATCATTGCTATAGCCCACCCCTTTCAGGGCACTGATAATAAATGCAGGTGAGAATGAAATACCAAGAGACTTCTTCGCGTGCACTACATTGTTCATATTTGCAATTCATGCAATCGCTACTAACAATGGACTCCCCCCCAATTGAAAACAAAATTGCATTAATAGGAATGAAATTTTAAGCACAACAAAATTTTCACACTATTGTTAGCTCTATGAGGAACAATGGACTATTTTCTTAATAGTGGGGCGAAGTCTACACAAGTTGTGGTTAGAGGCCGATCCAAAAAGTACAAGTGCACATAGTTGACATTGTGGATGGCCACATGTCTCTCCCTTATGAGACGTGTCTTTATATGTCTATGGAATTGTCCCTTAGTAGCAACAACCAATGATGATCAGCCTTGGTAGACATAAACCATGGTCTACTCAACAATAATGGGTATGTAAGGTAATCTCTCCAATGGTTCATTACAATCCCTCCATGAATAGAAAGGAGGAAAAAAAGTTTGTTTTTTCTATTCTTGAGGGATTTCCAAAGTCTTTCTAAAAGGGTTTCTCCTAAACTACAAAAATCTAAAAATTCCCCCAATCATGAGGAGCTCTCGTAGGCTTCTAGCTCTTAGGACAAGCTAAAATCTTGTGGCATCACTAACCATGTAGCAAAAGAAGGGATTCTTCCATAGTCCACTATAGTCTCCCACTCCCTAAGATCCCATTGCAAAACTTTATGGAGACAACTCTATAGAGACAAATCCTCCATGAACCCAAGGGAATGTGATTTGCATTAAGTTTAGGTACAAACCTAAAATCAAGAAACACCAATCCACATGACCCAAAACTTTGAGAGGCTCAAAACCACCATCTAGTAGAATATCCTCATCCCTAGACTTGCACAACCTACCCCAAGAGTGAACAAACAAGGCATTTTCATCTAAACCTCATCACAGTCCTATGACCTGAAGTGGGATACCTGACCTCATAAAATCTCCAAGCCAAGTAGGGCAATGGTGAGGCCTGTCAAATCTATAACAACAGTAGACTATGGCTGCATTAATCCCCTCAATCCTCCTTTCCCTTCCACTAAGGTGACTTACCAACTAAAATTCGTGATAATATGTTAAAAGGTTTTTGAAATCCTTCTATTAACCCAAAAAAAATGGGGGGTCTCTCTCCCATCTAGACCACTACATATGACGAGAAGTACCAAGAGGTCTACTGTGATCATCAATTATACTATCATTCCACGACAATTTGCTTATCAATCTCTTCTATAGAAGAGAGGAGAATTGTCCCAAGCTTTAAGGATGGAAACCACATGAGGGGAAGAAGGAGCCGTAAGATAAGCTTTAAAAGTAAAAATCCACTGAGTACCTATCCATCCAATCCCCACCCATGGAGGGAGAGCATGGCTGTAGCAACAAATTAAAAAATCTTTCTAAGGTTCTTGTCTTGGCAAAAGCCCCTTAAGCACAACCTTGCAAAGCAAGACCTTGCACTGCAAGTTTGGATCAATGATATTAAGAGCCCCTTCTAGTGTGAGGAGAATCAATAACTCCCAAGCCACCTTGGCTTTGGTGTCTATCAAACCATATAACCCAATCCAAAAAAAGTTCCTCATAGGACTTATGAGTTGAGTGATGTATTCCCAAGAGTGGCACCAAGAATCTAACAAATAGACCATGCCATGGCCAGTTGTACTTGGTAAACATCAACCAACCTAGAAGCAAGTTCAAGTTTGACTGAGCTCCAAAACATGAGTTTTCTCTTGCTACTCTCTAGCACAAGAGCAAACTATTGTGAAGGAAGATACCCACGCTGACTTGGTAGTCCAAGTATCAGGCACCCCTCCGAATCCAAGAGAAAGGTCGACCAATCGGGGGTTTTGTCGTCGCTAATCCAAAAGCCATTGGATTTATTCCATTTGATATGTGCACCTGCAATTGCAGAACAAAATAAATCCGAGGTGGCCCTTGAAAGAAGCGGGAGTCTATGGAGTGGCATTAAAGAAATAGCAATGTCATTTGGCAAGCTCACTATCCAAGACATTGCTATTTTGGCATGTAGATCTTCAAACACCATCCAAGCAGTGTCATTGGCAAGCATATCCAAGTTCTACATAGCTTCCTAGCTTCAAACATCTTGGCATGTAGAGTCTTCCAATATCTTTTGAGGTACTTAAACAAAAGCTCCCACAATTGCTTCCACTATTTTCTAAATGACCATTTTCTCATATTCTTGCCCAATTTCACAATCTTTGGCATCCTTCCACTTTGTTCTTCTTGTTTTGTAGTCTTCATCAAACCATGCATTGCAAAGCATACCTTTGCTTCCTACCTTTTCCCTCTATCAAGTGCTCATGGGCTATTTCCATTAAAACTTAGCTCAACTTTGCATTCATTTCTTACAACTTTGTAAGACATTGCACTTCCTTTCATCTTACCTTTAAGATGCCTTTTTGAAATAGCTAGCTTCCCTTAAGTCAAATATGCTAGAGTAATCTCCTTGATCTTTTGAAATCTCAGATGTAATTCCTTTGAAATCAAAGATCATGCAGATATGGGAAGATTTAAGCATTGTTTCCCCTAGTAGTGAGCTATTATGCTTTCCCCTTTGAAATCTCTTATGTAATTCCTTTGGAATCAAGGATCATGCACATATGGGGGGATTTCAGCATTCTTCCCCTTAGTAGTGAGCTATAACGCTTTCCCCTTTGAAATCTCTTATGTAATTCCTTTGAAATCAAAGATGTAATTCCTTTGAAATCTCTTATGTAATTCCTTTGGAATCTCTTATGTAATTCCTTTGAAATCAAAGATCATGCACATATGGGAAGATTTAAGCATTGTTCCCCTTAATAGTGAGCTATTACGCTTTCCTCTTGCATAATTTTGCATGTAGTTTTCCTTGTCGTAGAAAATATTGGCTCCTTACAATATATTGGCATCCACAAAGGGTGAACAAATGTCTTCCCATTGCTGTAATTTCTTGTTTATCATCAAAGGCATTTGTCCATATTCTTGCATCTTCTTCATTCCTTTCCATGTTCTCCAACCATAGAAGATTTCTACCTTCCTTTGCTATTGAAGATCCTATATGGTATTTAAGATCACCGAGTATGATGTCAATATCTCTCCTTTTGTTAAGAGAATGTGCAAGGTTTATCCTATTTCACACTTGAATGACAACTTATTTGACCATTCCTATCTAGACAAGTAAAAATTTGAGAAGGGAACCATCACAAAAATGTGCCACAAAAATATCATTTGTCAAACCATTAGGTCCTAGGGACTTGTAGTTTTCCATGTTATTGACTGCTTCCCACAGGTCTTCTTCTATAGATGGTCTAGCCAGGCCTCTAGTTGTTGCACTTCGAAGACCCTGCACACCACTTTAGCCAACATATTTTGCACCTTGCTCCTCCATATCGGGTCTTCACCCCCAGATGAGCCCACTATACCCCCAAACTCTGATATGAAAACATCAACAATATGCCAAAGCTCTATTTCAATTTACTATTGGAATCCATCGCTCGAGATTGACTCTCTCCCTTACCTGCTTCCTCTTGACCTATCGAGAAAACTTCGAAGTGCAGTCTCAGATTGACAACCATAGCTACCTGCTCTAAATTATCCCCATCTCGGCTCTTTCAAGCTTCCGACCAAGATAACCTCCTCTACTTCTACCATTATCATTGATAGCAACTAAGGTGTCAATGGAGATGAAGTACATTTGTGCATCACTTCTTGGATAATTTCATGCTTTCCTTTCCCTTGGACATATCATTGTTTTTCTCCCCCGCCCCCCCCTTCCACACACACCATCGCCTCCCTACCACCCCCCTACCCCTCCCCTCTTGCCTCAAAAAGGGTAATTGGCACAACACAAAGCAAACCAACCCCTCATCCTCACCTTATTTAAGCTCCTGCAAAAGCACAATATCTAGCTCCTTACTGAAGCACAACCTTTTTGCTTAACTTTGTCAAAGCACCCACGGACATTCCATGATAGAATGGAGAGAGAGGTGCTACTACCCAACCCCCTCTTCAGAGTGTTTCCTATTAGATTTAATAGCGCAGAGAATCTAAGAGGCCAATCCCACATTTGGAAAACCAGGCAAATTTGCTAGGGAATGCTACTATCTACAATGTCCTTGGATGGGAAGCCCCTGGAGTTTTAGTGCCAAATTCCGGCATATATATGCCTTGATGGAGACGGGAAATCCCTCTCTCCACCCGAGTATATAGGGGCTAGAGACTTTCTTGATCAATGATTCGCTACGTG
Source organism: Dipteris shenzhenensis (assembly GCF_047967505.1). Classification (NCBI taxonomy): domain Eukaryota; kingdom Viridiplantae; phylum Streptophyta; class Polypodiopsida; order Gleicheniales; family Dipteridaceae; genus Dipteris; species Dipteris shenzhenensis. Next base: position 36,548,653 of record NC_141599.1, read on the forward strand.
CGCTTTAAAATCACGTGCCCAGACAAAAATTTCGTATCTACAAACCAAGCTAATGCGTAGGAACTTTTGTGGCAGTGGCAAGCATTTTGCACTGATCGTAGCATTTTTGCCGGCGTGGGAAAGCAGCACAACTTATGAAACGTCTAACATAAGATGAAGTAGTGGAGGGACAAATTGACACGTGTATCTTTCTTGACTGCCAATAGAACGTTTGATACCTGATCCACAAAGTGAAAGTATGGATGAGGTGTACTGTAGTTTTGCATGGAAACACGAAGGGTGGCAGTGCGTTTTGGAGGAGAGCCAGCATATCAAGTCGTTAACCATCTAATAATTACATCGCTCTTGAGACGCCCCTCTGCCCGCATTTACGTCGTTATCATCAATCTCAGCTACCTCTCAGCTAGCTTTCAGCCTTCGGCGATTTTCCAAACTTCAGCTCGCATCTCATCTGTTCTCTCCCCTTCCTCTACGTCCAGACCTCTCCTGATCTAGTCTTGCGCATCGGACTTTGCAGGTACTTCTCCAACCCTCATCTTCCTCAGCAGTGCCGCTATGTAATTATGCATTCACAGTTCTAAACGAACTGTACACCGTAAACGAGAGTGGAGCTGCGAGCTGGCGAAAGGAAAGCACAACGTGACATGCATCTATCAGCATGCATGTAAATGCATACAGAAAAATAGCAATGAGTCCACGTAGATGAGAGGAGAGCTCTATGAACGTATATTGCAGGCATGCTAGTTCCAATGTTCACAAGTATTTTTGCTCATTGGTGCTGATCATGCACGGGTGTCTTGATGCTGATGGTTGCGTAAAAGTACATCGGGCATCATTATTCAAAGCCGGCTACTCGCCCTGTAGATAAATAAATGCAGGCGAAAATGAAATACTGGCAGACGAATTCTCTCTCAATTCGTGCACTAGATTCTTCATAAGTGCAATTCACACATTTGCTACTAGCAATGGACTCTTTGTATTCATAATCTCAGAGGAGTACGAAACGGTCTTAAGTTGCGCTTAGATTTCTCCTACAAAACTATGAGAAGTATGTGTCTCTGTCCATTCCCTGTTGCAATAAAAGATCTGCGACTTCACTACACTTAATCTTCTTACCAAAGCCTAAGCCTCTACCTACTTTCGAGGAGCTTTTTTCTATCATCATCCATGTCCATTAAGAACAAATAATTTTCATTGATCTAAAAGTACATCTTAGAAATTGCTCTGAGATTCCTTTCTACTGTTTTTGGGGATGCCCCATCTCTCAATTGCAAAGCGCGAGGACTCCTTATGTGTAAGACAACCTAGTAATTTAACATTGTTATTGAGCTAAGGAGGAAGGGAAGACTGTAATGGTAGCGGAGAACAAGGTTTGTACTTCTTGTGAAAGGTGTGGTCCTTTATGAGGGGGTGTAACTACACTCGTCCTCTTCATTAGAGCGTATATCTCTATGGTTCTTCTTTTATAGAGCGTGACATATATTATTTTGCTACAATTACAGCTGCCCTCTTCATTTGTTATATAGTCACAGCTCTTGTGAAGGTTTGTGCCTGATGGGAAGTCTTTCTCCTTAAGGGTATATCCTTCCACGAGTATTCATAGTTTCAGGAAACGATTGATTTACAAATTGTGACATCAGAGCTAGGCCATGGCGTCATAAGTTTCATTTTGGAAGGGGAGTCTCCAATATACGCCAACTGCTTCCCATTTATGGACTAGTCGCCAAGTGCCCACCATTCTTCCTCTATGGCCAGTCCTCTTCAAAGTCTTCTTTACCAATCTCAACAGTCAAGGACCCGAGAGGTACTTTGACTTCATCGGTAGACCAATCGTCGGCAGCCTTAGCAGACCTAAACCATGGTCTACCCAGCAAGAGTGGGTATGCAACTTCATCCCCTATCATGTTGAGGACAAACAGTTAGATAGGAAGGTAACCCCTCCAATCTACATGGAAATCCTTTGACAGCTCCTAGAAGCATAACCTTCCGCTGATCAGCCATTTTGACCTGAAAGGGACTAAGCGAGGGAGGCTCAAACCCAATTGCACTATGGTTCTCTTGGGCATGATGTTCACGGCTGCCCTACCATTATTAGAAATGCATTCTTTAAGGGTATCCCATTTATTTCCACCGCCACACGTGTGAGGGATAAATAGGCTGAGACTTTGTTCACCATGGGTCTATTATCACAATCTTTTGTGCTTTCTATCAACCTCCTGACGTTCATTTTAGGAATCGACCCTTCATTCGTGGAGACAATCGACATAGTTGCCTTAGGGTGATGTTGGGTCAAAATCCATTCAATCCTTCATCAAGGAGAAGGTTAGATCCTCCATCAAGGAGAAGATTGTGTGATGGCCTTCTGAGACCTAAGAGCCCTACCTGGCATGCTTGGCATCAAAGCTTACCCATGATCGGAATTGTAGGCCAGAGTTTGCTACCATTGTCTCTTGTATGGTTTGATTTATCACTTTAACCCCCTTGTCTTCCATCTTACAAATGCTCTATGACCCCTCTTTGTTGGACAGGGACATTGTCTCATTGCAAGAGTGGAAGGTCCTACTTGTGCTTTTTTGCCCATACTTTGTCCTCCTACCTTTGAATTTCATGCAAACCTGACTCTCCAGTCCTTTGAAGAAACCTCTTTCTCAAAACTAGACTGGGTCCTCCTTGACCATAATTACCTTTGAATTTCATGCAAACCTGGCTCTCCAGTCCTTTGAAGAAACCTCTTTCTCAAAACTAGACTGGGTCCTCCTTGACCATAATTACCTTTGAATTTCATGCAAACCTGGCTCTCCAGTCCTTTGAAGGAACCTCTTTCTAAAAACTAGATTGGGTCCCCCTTGACCATAATTTGGTATCATGAATGCATGCTTTGGCCCCTGTTGGAAGTGCCACATGTGGAAACCGTTATGGATCCGTATATTGCTCCTTCAATCATCCTGCTTGAGCTAGAAGAAGCAGCAAGAGAAGTACTTATGTGATTTGTCTGCAGCAACCAAATAAGTACTTGGTGGCTTCTTCAATGTTGGAATGTCTCTTGACCCTGTTATGCTTGATTTTGAGGCAAAGTTTGTCTTGGGTGATGACAAGCTCTTCAGTGTCAAGTTGTTATCTTGTTGTCATCTTTGGATTGTGACCTTGTCACTGCTCCTAGCACCACCCTAATCATTTGATGACTTCTATCTTCCCGCCGCTACTATCCCAACCATGCTTACTTGAGTGCATTTTCCTATGTTCCATTCGGACTATTACTGTTGTAGTGGTTGTTGGTGTTGCACCGTGTGCAAGATGGCCCGGGAAAACGCTATGAGCATTCATCCTAGTAGTAGCCATACTCCCCATATCTATAGTACATTGCTCACGTTTGAAGGTTAGGGCCTCTTCCCAATCCTCTTCAACCTCCTTGGTGCCCACCTTGTTTGCTCAATGGGTAATGGGATCCACCCTTGGTGTGTGGCTAGTAGGATGGGATAGCACTCTTAAGGGTAATCATAAGAGTTCACTGCAGGCGTGGGATAGTACTGTTAAGGGCAATCATAAGAGTTCACTACTGGAGTGGGTGCACTAGCTTCGAGTAGAGGGGCATTGGGTAGAAGTGGTGGTGGATGAGCGGTGGGAGCCAAGGAACGCTCTGATAAGTTCATATGTATGAATATAGGGGTTAAAAGTGGAAGCAAGGTAGTGCCCTTTCTCGCTGTTGGACAGCTGCCACCAAAGGTTGTCCCTATAGAATCTCTGGTACGAGCTTTCTCAGACCTTGAATTTCATACAATGTGTGAAAGGAAGTAGAACGTGGCACCTTACGTTTTGAGGGGCATTTCTAGTGATGATGATCAAAGCCTTTGCACTCAAGGAAATACAAGCTACCTCATACTTGAGCCTCCTGCCAATTAGCATTTCCGGAGAGCAGTTGGGTTCTCGCAGTAACTCACAACAACAAGAGAGAGGACAATCCTTCTTTGAACCTTTTACTTCGCAACTTTTGCATTATGATGCATTTGGCAGGGCTATGCAGCTAGAAATTCATGCCGCTATTTTACCACAGATGAGCACTTACAGTTACACATAGCCCATCCATCATGCGGGGCTTTCGTGGTTCCAGCAAGGCAATGGTGCTAGTGGTCAATCTGACATTGATGGTATGCCATTTGATGTCGATCATATTGCGCTCTACCAGATGATGGGGGAAGTTGCTGTGATTTATTCAAGGACTGCATCTTCCCTAGCATCTGTGAGCAGCGCTTGTGAACATGCATCAGAGTCTGAAAAGAAGAGAGCGGCTTGACAAAAAGGCTTCAGCGGCCCCGTTTCACAGGTTTCCTTCTATATCTTGAAACAGGATGCCTTATGTTAGACCTTATAGGCAACTAGATGCAAAATTGGGAGCAAACCCTAATTCTGTACCAGAAAAATCAGAATCTAATAACATATTAGGGCTATCTGGACAACAAAAAGAGGGAAATTTTATGCTTGTAGTGTGGGGAGAAGTGGATTCTCGAGCACAAGCAAGTATGCAAATTGAGAAATGTAGGGACAACCAAGCTCAGCATGATTGTGGAGTTTCTTAATAATGAAGGAGAGCTCGTGAATGCTCCTTATATTCTTGATCTGACTTATGAAGGGCTATATGGTGCAAACAATGCAGAACAATCTCTTGAGGATGGAACGGGAGGTAGTCCCTCTCTTCCCTTTGACCTAGATGGTTCTACGCAATGTGGGATGTATACTCATGACACACTTGAGAATCATGATGAGACGACATAATTACCTCTCAGTCCAATGCCGGTATTCTGCATGAGATTTCCACAATTGCATCTCTTAAGCACTAAATTGCTATCCCATTCCATGCATGAATGATGCTGAGCGTAATACTCTAGTAGATGAGGAGAAGTAGTATCGGGATGCTCAATCACGATTCTATTCAATATCCCTTGATGCATTGATGGGTAAAAATGCCAAAACACTCAAGTTGAGGCGACATTGATGGTAGGACTGCTCATCTGTTAGTGGATACTGGAACATTAAGACCTTGCAAAAAGTTCAGTGTAACAAATTGGGGTAATAGGGATTAATATAGAAGTGTTCTATTGAGAATTAGAGGGGATTGTGGAGGAGACTATATAGGCTCAACCCACCACTTTTGTAGGCACGTTTTGATGTGACATCTAATCTTACCGAGACACTTTATGTTATTGTTTATGTTTGTACTTGTTTTGGGTATAGAGGCTCCACCGATGCAGCTCTTTGTATTTGGTTTTTTCAATCTTATAGACCCTTCGGTATTTTGAAGACTTTAATAAACTTTCTTTCTTTCTCCCTTCCTCTTCCAACTCTCTCTCTCTCTCTCTCTCTCTCTCTCTCTCTATCTATCTATCTATCTATCTATCTATTCATCTATCTTTGTTGCCAATAAGCTCCAGTAGGCTGCCTAGATTACCGGTTAGGTGCCGCCTGCAGCAGCAAGTTTCAATAGGCCATCTAGGTTGCGGATCAGATGGATCAAGTGGCACTTAGCAAAGCGGGTCGAGCAGCATGTGCTCCAAGTTTAGTTTGCAGGTCACAGGTCAGCGCCAACAACTTGTAGGTCCTCCAATAGTTCTCGGAGCTACAGTTCATGTTTTTCAGAGGCAATTCTAGCTAGGGTTCCAGTCGAGCGACTCCAGTTCCAATTAGCGTCAGCTCACTCACATCAACCCTGGGTGAGGCTGAACCCCCAGCCCAACTTGGGGGTTAGTTCCAGCAGAAGGGTAATCAGTGTTTGCCAGCTTGACCCCCAGTAAGCCTTCATATTCAGCCATTGCAGCTGCATTGATACCTTAACCCTATGCAAAGACATATCAAAGGCAGAAGATCATCTCAGACCCACAGATATAGATCTATCACTTGCAACAGGAAATATGAGGGCTTAAGCTTCAGCTTGCAGTTCTTGGGAGGAAAGTGTAGGACCATGGAAAGCAGTGGGAACCAGGAATTCATTGAAGAACAAATGCAATGCATCTCCACAAGCACCAAAGCGTGTCTCCAAATTGAGGAAATGATCACATTCAAGTGAGCTTCATCAAGCAGGAGATGATTGCTGAGGCAAGCAATAATGTGAATAAATCTTACCCTTGTGTGGAAGTAAAAGAGTAGGAAACCACAGTAAACTATAGAATGATCCTAAGGGGTTACTAGATGGCTTCCTTGATGATAAGAACTCCACTGAAGACAAAACTACATGCCTCAAGAAGGGAATACGACAAATAGAATGGGATGAAAATTATATATAATTATCACTTAAAAAGGAACACAAGCACAGGTCTATTTCAAAGAGAAGGCAACATAAGTTAAGATTCTCAAAATGATATAATTATCACTCAAAAAGGAACACAAGCACACGTCTACTTCAAAGAGAAGGCAACAAAAGTTAAGATACCCAGACAACTTGCACACAAAAAGGATATGGATATCTAAGGAGCTCACTTCTTCCAAGAAAGATCAAACTCACTAAAGTAAAGGAAGCATGTAAGGTAGGCAAATGGGCGGCTCATCGAGATGGGCAAGCATTGATTAGGGACTTCAAATACAAACCCAAAGACTCTCACTCTTAAACTAATGTTATAAAGGCCATCTTATGATAGTATTAGAATGTATCTATGTTTATAATATCTTGGGAGGAGTTGAGCTCTATCCATTGAACTGTCTTTCTGGTTATACAGATGTAGTAAGTCACTTTTTTTAATGTTTGTACTTTGTCTGATAGGCCCGTGAGGCCTTCTATAGATGTCTATCTCTCCCCCCCCCCCCTCTCTCCCTTTTTCAATCCCATAGATCCTAATGGGTCTCCCATGGATTTAACACAAGCATTTCATTTCATTTCGTTTATCTCATATCCATTTCCATATTTTTATGCCTCCCCCCTCCTTCCTCAGGCCTCCCTTTTGCTATCCTGCATTCCCCTTTTCTATGGTGGTATCGGAGCCTTGAGCCTGGCAGCTTTCTCCGTTCTTCTATCTCATTGGCCTCTCATCTTGCTTTGCCTCCTAAGCAGGTGTTGTCATTTCTTGCCTCTTCTCAAAGATTGTCTATGTCTCACAGGCCATGACTTTGACAATGTCGGCGCCCTTCGATTGCAAAGTCAGAGAAGCACATAAGTTAGCACAAACCTTAGATGCCGGAGCCGGCGATGGTTTTGAAAAATTTCCTTTAATCCAGATGGTATTACTCGGCTTGGAGCATGCCCATCACACATCCAACCAAAGCCGTACTCCTAGAGCTACGTTTGCTGAGCATCATGTTGCTAGGCCATTCCATGCACAAAATGATGCTGATGGAAGTGCCCATTTAGATGAGGAGGAGCAATATTGGGATGCTCAATGTACTCTATTCAATATCTTTTGATGCATTTATGGGTGCCAAGGGTGCTGATTGAGGGGTGGCATTCAGAGCACAATTGTTCATGTGGACAGTGGGACCACACCAATTTCTCAACACTATGCAGAAGTTGGGGCTTGTTCCGATTGACCATGAGCTGCGAGTTGGAGGTTGCTAACAGATAGCATATAATTAGCAGGCTACGTTGTGAAGATGCATGGATCAGACTCTCATGATTATGATTGTGCAGGAGATCTCTTGCATGGTCATATTCCCAGATGTCCTTTTTCTACTCTCGCCTATTTGTGATCGGCAGTAGCTTTTGTCTCATCTACATTAGTTGGGCCGTCCTCCAAATCCTGCGAATATCTTTGTCTGCAAAGCCATCCATTCGAGACATGGGTTTACTCCTCCTCTTGCCCATTTTCAGCCTAGATAGGCATATTTCCTGCATCCTTTGGGTATTTCTATCATGGATGATAGGGGTTCCATGCTCTCATTTCCTAGAGCTAGAAGGCCGTTTTGTTTGGGGTTACATCACAGGTCTATTTGGTGCATTCTCCCTACCTTGTTGCAACCTTTTCAGCCTGTCCCCCATTTGTTTAGTACTCTTCCTTTGGTAAATTGGAAGTTTGATTGGGGATTTCTTGAATATTCTCCATTCTCTTTTGCAGATCTTTCTGCCAAGAAATTTATCATATGTTGTTTCCACAGCCATGGATCTAGGAGGATGGGAATCCTTTTTGACACCTTGACAAATCTTTTACTTGGTGGAAGGTTTGTCTTTTGGCGCATCTGGAGGAGTAAATTACCACTCTAGCAACGGGTTTTCTTGTGTCTCTATTTGGTAGGTGATTTACCAATTGGTTCTTTGTTGGTTGCCAGGTGTATAGTGTATTCCATATTTAGCTCATGATTTTCTTCCCAAACTCGGGGCTAACCTTCATTCTCGTTTTCCTAGGATCTCTTTTGGTAGGCAGTTGTGGTTGTTTGGTAGATATACCTCTACACCAAACTAAGTTAAGATTTTCTGCCGGTCTTGCTATTGGGCATCGTAGTCATTGTCTAATGCCCATAACATTCGACCGTATGAGCACTCTTTGGTGGATGTTTATCACTTTTTCCATTCCTCCCTGTATCGGTCTCTCTAAGATGCACATTCTAAAACCCAAACCAGATGAAAATCGCAATTCACTTCGACACTGTGGAATAATTCGCACACGATGCAGGACTCCTCTTGAGCAAAATCGTGGTACACGGGATAGGAAACCTAGCACTGAAAATTCCGTACACTTGTTGAGAAACGTGCTAAAGCTGTGGTAATTGAATCACCAATAAGATAGAGTGCTGGGAGAGAAGGGTAAGGAGAAAAACACAGCACTAGGGCTGAGAAATAAGGGTTGGACACCCCCAAAGGTCTTTATTGCGATAGAATAAGGCTTTGTACAATTGGCTCTCACAAGAGCATGGACTGAGTACAATCTTGAATGAATCTGGGAGACCATAGGCCTTTCTTTTATAGACTAGGCCTAGCAAAAAGCTAGGGCCTGCTTTCTCCAAAAAAGAGACTTCTATTAAGTAAGAAAGAAATCGCTAGAGCAAGCTCTGAGCGTAAATACGACATCATGAAATCATGAGGATAAATAAAACCCCCTCAAAGTGAGGTGGAAAACAACCAAGGCTGAGGCTGAAAGTGCCACCTCAACCCTGTAGGAGTCTCAGAGAAGAAAGGAGAGTCCTTCCATTCCCTGAAGAAAGAAGCCCTCCTAGCTGAGGCTGCACGGGAGTCTCCCTGTATCCTCATCCATATGGCCATCAAAGTATATACGGTGTCTGTCCAGATACTAGCAGTGTGCGAGGGATGAAAACCTGAGTACCCTCCATAGCCTCTGTACATCTGGCCCTCCAGATATGCCAGGATGCTATGCTCGCTAAAATCTCCCAAGAAGTATCCACTGAGACATGTACATCTGTAAAAGAAAGGTGTGGTACCACATCCAACGAACAGGACTCAATCTGATGATGTCGAACCAAAATGGCCCGAGAGGAGTCAAGTCTCTCATAGAATACCTGTGGCCCTGTAAGAGAAAGCCAAGCCACTGAGCCCCATGTCATAAAGAATGGGGAGTGGGCAAAGTGACTGAAAATCCTGGCTACCCCCATCCAAATCATCCTCGCCTGTCTGCAGTCCCATAAACAATGTTGAATAGTCTCCGAAGCAGAGAGGCAACGAGGGCAAGTGTCATGTGCACGGATTGGTATCTGACGTGTACTAGTTACACAGAACTAGCTCAGGTTAGCCTGGGGAGGCTTAGAGCTAGGCAGGCTTGATTCTCGGGTTGAGTGGCAAGGGTACGAACTATTTATAGGTCTTCGCTATTTTTGGCGCCGGGGCCCGAGTCTATAAAAGAGGCCCAGGGGGTTCAGTTCTCAGTGTGCAGTTGGGGTGCAGTTGGGAGCAAGTCTCGTTCCCAGGTGCTAGGTCTGATCCTGGATTGTGTCGCGGACGCGTGCCTGCATCTTAGCGTAGCCCAAGGCCCAGTGGCAGATCCAGGGCTTCACAACGCCACCTGGTGGTATGGGACACCAGGCTGGTTTGGATCTGATTGGGAGTTCGTGCCAGTAGCTCAGCTCGTGGCTCGGAGGGGACATCTTCTGATTCGGGATCACATCCCGTAGATGTCACGGTTGGGTGGTGAGCAGCCTGCTCAGTTCTGATGTTGTGTGTGGTTATTTTGCAGATCAGGGGTTTCAGGAGTGCTGGGACGTGTCAGTTGGTATCAGAGCCAACTCCTGAGGTAGGAACTTCTGATGCGAGAAATTTGACGGATTTCTCTTCCAGGTATGCCCTAAAATTCGAGATTTCTTGCTGCGTTTTTGCTGACTACCTGGGGTAGAAGGGGTGAAGAAATATCTGGAAAAGGAAGAAGAAGAGGAGTGAAATAGAATCGAAATTTCTGAAGGCTACGGAGAGAAGTTTTGAGGGAGGAGAAGGAGAGCAGAAAAGAAGGAGAGAAGTGCAGGAAATAGACAGCAAGGGAGGAGGGGATGCGGAGCCTAGGAGGGGGCACAGTAGATGAGGCTGTAGTGGCGGGACAGCCTGTGTATTAGGCTGTCCACAGCCAACGCAGTAGGCTGTCCACAGCCTGCGCAACAGGCTGCGAACAGCCTGCGCCTAGGGCTGCGTGCAGCCTGCGCTGAAACAAGGTGCTTTTTTCGAAAAAGCACCCCTCCAAAGTTGGAGGGGCTCAGGTGCTTTTTTCGAAAAAGCACCCCTCCAAAGCTGGAGGGGCTTAGCCTTTTTTGGAAGCCTAGCTTCCAAATCAGGCAGCCCTGCACCCTATATAGGTGGGGGCTGGGTGCTAGGCTACCCACAAGCAGCCCCAAGATTCGAGAAGTTATCTCGAGTTTCGTGCCAGCCAGCCTCGCCCTTCAGCCTGCGCCCTGTTTCGATCAGCTCCCCTGCATCTGCCCTTGCCTGCGTCAGCCTTGCACAGCTCCCGAAGCTTCCGTACCAGCCCATACAGCTCCAGCGACAGCCGTACAGCCTGTACGGACTGTTCTGCCTGCTTCTGTACCTGCTGCTGTACCGAACAGCAGCTGCGCCAGCACCTGCAGCCACCGTACGGCCTGCGTCAGCAGCCGTACAGGCCACGTCAGCAGTCCGCACAGCTTCTATTGCAGCCTGCCCATCCGGTTAGCAGGTTCGGGGAGGCACCAGGACTCGTGGTCTTCCGAATTGCCAGATTTCAGCATCTCCTTCCGTCAGCTCCATTCGGGACGGTTTTCTTCTGTTCCATCTTGCTCTGTCCTTTGTTTCAGTCACTTATTTCTCTCCGTTTGTAATCAAATCAGATTTCAGCCATGTCTGCTGCTCCAAATCCCGAGTTCACCATGGGAGAGCAGGACCTAGATTACACTCCAGTGGGAGAGGATGATCAGGGTCTCTATGACGACCTGATAACTAAGAAAGCCTTCAGTGAGTTCACGACTGCTCTGGATGGTAAATTTGAGCAGGTCAACGCTAATCAATCGGGGTTGACACAGCAACTCCAAGGGATACAAGCAACTTTGACTCTTCTGGCTAGCACGGTTCAGGCACTCACGCATGTGGATGCCATGGCTTCCGTGCTAGGCCCGAATATCACTCCGGATCCCTTTCCAGGTGACCAAAAATCTAGAACAAAGGAGGTGGTTGACACTTGGTTGCACAAGTGGCAAGTACACTTCCAATTTCACCCCTATCTAGACGAGAAAAAGATTCAGCTTGCAGCAGGGTTTATGTCAGGTAAAGCCTTGCTTTGGTGGAAAGAACTCCAGCCTAAGCCTGATACTTGGACAGAATTTGAGGGTATCTTCAGGAAGGAGTTCCCGAAGAAGGAAGATGACTACGATATCGTTGGCAAGCTCAAGGCCCTCGATATGTCAAAATTGAATTTAACTTTTGAAGTTTATCTTCAAAGATTTAGGGATCTGCAAACCAGGGCCACTAAAATGGATCCTGTAACCTTGTTAGGTTTTTTCGTGGATGGTTTGCCAGACTCCTATAAGTTACAGATTAAGAATAACAAGTGCACAACATTGCAGGAGGCCATGACATATGCGCGCATATATGATGATACCATGGCCGGTACCAAGGCAACCACAGTTACCGAGACCAGCGGAAAGAACAAACGCAAGTTCTTTCAGCATGCAACTGGTATTGGGGAGACGAAGTCTACGGACAACGCCTCCAGGAAAAGCTTAACTCCTGCGAAGAATGGTAAGGCCCGTTTCCTTCGCACTCTCAGGCTCAAGAAAGAAGGCCGGTGTTTTTATTGCGAGGAGCGGGGCCACACAAAGAATGAGTGTCCTAAGCGGAAGAATAAAAAATTGGTGCTAGGACCGAAGCTCCAGGCGGGTCCACGCACCGCAGCCAAGGGAGCCAACCAAGTTACGATGACAGGTATTTCAGTAAATGTCATTACCTGCCCCCTTTCTTGTAATTGTACCTTTAATACTTCGTTGTTTGGTTCCCATGATCTTTTTCGAGTTTATGGAGAAGTTAGGGACCAACAGGTTCACATTCTCTTTGATCCGGGCAGCTCTCACAATTTTGTTAATTACAAATTTGTGCAGAAGATGGGGCTGTCCACAGTACCTAGCGACCACACCTATGAGGTGCAGCTTCCAGCTGGGAAGAAGCAGTTTTGGGATCGCAAGGTTGAAGCGCTTCCCATCCGGATTCAAGCCTACACAGGAGCTCTCACATGTTATGTTATGCATCTAGAGCATGTAGACTTGCTGATCGGGATAGAGTGGTTTAAAACCCACAATATCCAGATCGGATGGACAGAGCATCCGCTTTCTTTTGTAGACAAGGACACCCAATTTTGTATTCAGTGTGATAAGATTCCCCCTTCTCAGGGGCCTATTGTATCTGCGATGCAGCTTCGGAATATATTGAACACTTCTCATTATGATGTCTATCAGTGTGTTTTGATTCCACTTTCTTCATTTATTGTTTCGGTAATTAACAAAAATGAATTAAGTGTGTTTGAACACCGAGAATTGAGAATGTTGTTAGATAATTTTCAAGACGTATTCCCAGCTCAACTGCCGGAAGGTTTACCTCCAGAACGGGCAGTAGATCATCGCATAGACTTAGTCCCAGGGGCTCAACCTATCAGTGTACCACCTTATAGGATGAGCCAGGTAGAGGAGGATGAGTTAGCTATCCAGCTTCAGGATTACCTGAATATGGGCTATATCCGCCCAAGTAAATCACCTTGGGGTGCACCTGTCCTCTTAAGAAAGAAGAAAGATTCTTCCTGGAGAATGTGTATAGATTATAAACGATTAAATAAAGTTACAATTAAGAACCGCTATCCTTTACCTCGTTCTGATGATTTGATAGACCGTTTGGCCGGAGCGAAGTATTTCACTAAGATTGATTTGCGTACGGGTTATCACCAAATCCGTATCTATGCTAAACACATAGATAGGACGGCATTCCGGACTAGGTATGGTCATTACGAGTTCCTCGTATTACCTTTTGGTTTGACCAATGCTCCTGCTACTTTTCAGCAGATGATGAACGATTTGTTCAGAGATTATCTGGGCAAATTTGTGGTAGTGTTCTTAGATGACATCTTGGTATATAGTAAAACGCTTGAGGATCATATAGGACACCTCCGGGCTGTCTTACTTGTTCTAAGACAGCATAAGCTTTATGCCAAGATGAGTAAATGTGACTTCTTTATGAAGGAGATCATTTACTTAGGACACAAGATTTCTTCTGAAGGTATTAGCATTGATCTGGATCGTATCCAGAAGGTCTTGAGAGGAAGGAAAGCTAGATGGGCAGAGTTAATGCAGGATTTTGATTTCGAAATACGTTATCGTAAGGGTTCGTTGAATAGTGTGGCGGATGCCTTAAGTCGAGTTAAGTTTGTAAATGCTTTGTCATTTACGGAAATAACCTCAGACCTATTTCAATCCTTGAGAGGGCTATACGCAACTGATAGTCATTTCAGTTCTTATTGGCAGAGAGTCCAGGATGGGAATTCCATGGTTGACCAGGACTCAGGGATTGTGCCACCTACTAGGATACAGGCGGCGGGAGGTCAGTGGATGATTAGGAACGGCTTGCTGTTCCGGAATGAAAAGATTTGTGTGCCTGATGTTCTGGACCTAAAATCCAAGATTCTCTGGGAGTGTCATGATGCTCCTAGTGCAGGACATCCAAGTATACATAGGACTCTGTCTCTTGTGAAGCATACCTTTTATTGGCCTAAGATGCGTGCATTTATAGAGAACTATGTAGTAGGTTGCCGAGTTTGTCAGGTTACTAAGGCTGAACGCCTTAGAAGCGCGGGCTTATTACAGCCATTACAGATTTCGGGTAATAAATGGGAAAGTATTTCCATGGATTTTATTACTGGTTTACCTCGAACGCGCAAGGGTCATGACTCTATTTGGGTCATAGTTGACCGTTTGACAAAAATGGCTAGATTCTTACCTACAAGAACAACTATTTCAGCTGTTCAGTTGGCTCACGAGTTTGTGGACCACTTGTTCAAGCTGTATGGTTTGCCATCTGACATAGTCAGTGACAGGGACTCAAAGTTTACAAGTAACTTCTGGACACTTGTATTTGAGAAGTTGGAAACTACTCTAAGTATGAGTTCCTCGGATCATGCACAATCCAATGGCAGTACAGAAAAGGTCAACCAGTTGGTTGAAGACATGCTTCGGGCATATGTATCTAAGAGACAGTCTTCATGGGAAGATTATCTACCCATGATTGAATTTGCTTACAACAGTGCAAAGCATTCTAGTACAGGTTATAGTCCTTTTATGGTTATGTACGGGTTTCAACCTAAGTCACCAGTTATGGTTGGATTAAAAGGAATTCAAAATGATGCTGCTAAGAATTTCTTGCAAGACATGCAGGAAATGTTGCAGTTTGCCAAGGAGTCTATTAGAAGTGCCCAAGATCGGGACAGATTTTATGCTAATCGACATCGTTCACCCAGAGAGTTCTCTGAAGGAACGATGGTATATTTGAGAATTCCTAAGGAATCCAAGAGCCTAAGTACTGGTTTGGTTCCGAAATTATCCCCCAGATACTGTGGCCCATTCAAGGTCATTAAAAGAATTGGACCAGTTGCATATTGACTCGAATTGCCTCCTGATGTTAAAGTACATCCAGTCTTTCATGTCAGTAGACTGAAAGAAGTGTTGGGTGCAGATGATCAACTTTTTTCTCCTCATGAGATTATAGAAGTTACAGATTTGACTTTTATTCCTCACGAACCTGAATCAATTCTTGAATTTCGTGAAAGACAGATTCGAAATCGTACTATCACGGAATACAAGATTAAGTGGAAGGATCGTGTTGAGGAGGATGCAACATGGGAGACATTACAAAACCTCCAAAGAACATTTCCCGATTTCTTAGTGAACTCAGGAGTGAGTTCTTAGAGGAGGGGGAGTATGTCATGTGCACGGATTGGTATCTGACGTGTACTAGTTACACAGAACTAGCTCAGGTTAGCCTGGGGAGGCTTAGAGCTAGGCAGGCTTGATTCTCGGGTTGAGTGGCAAGGGTACGAACTATTTATAGTTCTTCGCTATTTTTGGCGCCGGGGCCCGAGTCTATAAAAGAGGCCCAGGGGGTTCAGTTCTCAGTGTGCAGTTGGGGTGCAATTGGGAGCAAGTCTCGTTCCCAGGTGCTAGGTCTGATCCTGGATTGTGTCGCGGACGCGCGCCTGCATCTTAGCGTAGCCCAAGGCCCAGTGGCAGATCCAGGGCTTCACAGCGCCACCTGGTGGTATGGGACACCAGGTTGGTTTGGATCTGATTGGGAGTTCGTGCCAGTAGCTCAGCTCGTGGCTCGGAGGGGACATCTTCTGATTCGGGATCACATCCCGTAGATGTCACGGTTGGGTGGTGAGCAGCCTGCTCAGTTCTGATGTTGTGTGTGGTTATTTTGCAGATCAGGGGTTTCAGGAGTGCTGGGACGTGTCAGCAAGTAGGGTCGTCGGCTCCGAACCTGGATCTCCAAAGGTTCACCGCAATCCTACCATGGATAGAAAGCCAAAAGAAAAGAGTGATCTTTCTATTCCTGTGGGATTTCCAGAGTCTCCTTCAGAAGCACCTCTATCCACAGTGATATCAAATGTCTCCCAATGAGGAACTCTGGAAGGTCTCCAATCTCTACCACTAAGCTGAAATCTCCTGGCATTACTGACCGTGCAACGAAAGAAGGGGATGCTGTTCTCTCGATGCCCTGCGTCAATCCACTCCCACTCTTTAGGGTCCCACTGCAAATACCTAATGGGAACTCCCCTGTAAAGCCAAAGCCTCCAAGACCCGGTGGAGAGAAGTCGAGGGTCTGGGTCGAGGAACCACTCTAAATCTGATCCCTGCACCAAAAGACCTACAACCCTGATAGGCTGAAAAGCAGACTCAAGCAAGATGTCCTCTGTGGATCTGAGCAATCTGCCACCATCCTGCACAGTAAAAACCAAAGCATCCTCCTGTGCATCTCGAAAGGCCAAAACCTGAAGCGGAACACCGCCTCTCGTAAAAGTACCTGCCCAAGTGGAGCAAGTGAGTGGCATATCATCTGTGTCTACCCACTCCTCTGGAAGGGCTGCCTCAATCTGCAAGATCCTCCCTGCACTCCCTCTAAGATGTCCTGTCAACTGAGACTTGGTCTCTTGTGGAAGCATGCGGAAAGCTTTCCAAGACCCCAAAGATGATGCAGGTCCCCTCTCCCACTTGGACCACTACATGTAGAGTGAGGCACCAAGTGGTCTGCCATGATCATCTAAAATACTGTCATTCCACATGATGGGTTGCCTATCAATCTCTTCACGAGAGAAAGGAGGAATCCTCCCAAGAGTGCTCCTAAAACTGGCCCATGCTTTCAGAATGGCAACCATGAGAGGGGACGAAGGTGATCATAGGTGTGTTGTGGTGAAGATCCACCTAATACTGCTCATCCAGTCTCCTCCTGAAGAAGGTATGCACCTCTGAATGTTGCTAATAAGAAAGGCCTTCCACGGTTCCTGCCCTGGCATAAGTCCCCGTACCACCATCTTGCAAAGTAAAGCTCTGCACTGCAAATCTAGATCAATAATATTGAGACCCCCTTCTTGTGTAGGGAGGATGAGGGTCTCCCAAGCCACCCTAGCTAAGGTATCTGCTGTGCCATCAAGCCCACTCCAAAGAAAATTTCTGATCGGTCTCCTGAGCTGAGTGATGCAGTCCCTAGAATAGCACCAGCAAGAACAAACAAACCAGGCCATGGCCAAGAGGATCTGATTGACCACCACAACTCTAGAGGCAAGATCCAGCTTGGCTGAGCTCCAAAAAAGGAGCTTTCTCCTGATGCTCTCCAACACGGGAGCAAACTGCTGCGTGGAAGAAATATCCAAGCTGACCTGGCAGCCCAAATATCTGACAGGCACACCCCTCTGAACCCAAGTAAATCCTATGTCAAGCCCCCAAACTGGAGTGTCCTCATTACCGATCCAAAAGCCATTGGATTTATGCCAATTTATCTATGCCCCCGCTGCCAAGCAAAATAAATCCAATGCTGTCCTGAAGGAAGAGAGCGTCTGTGGAGTGGCATCCAGGTAAACTGTAGTGTCATCTGCCAACTCACTGTCAAGTAACTCCTCTTTCCTTCTAATGCTTGAGATCGAATATAGATACTCATAGCTTCGGCCACGAACAAACAAAGGAAAGGAGCAAGGGGGCATCCCTGACGGACTGATCTGGAAATCTGAAATTTCTCACCCCTTACTCCACCGATAAGTACCTAGGCTGTGGGCTGATCTATACAAGGAGGAAACACCTCTGATCCAAGCATCAATAAAGCCAAAACGTAGAAGGGTGCCCTCCAAAAAACACCAATCTACTCTGTCATAAGCTTTCTCAAAATCCAAAAGTAGAATGGCTAGATTCTAGCCGCTCTGCATGGCCCACTTTGAAGCTTCCAAGAAATAGAAAATGTTATCAAATATGCTTCTGCCATGCACAAATCCTGTCTGAGTGTCATGAATAAGATCTGGGAGAAGGGGCTGCAATCAGAGGCTGATTGCCTTGGCCAAAATCTTGTAACAAGTCCCTAGAAGTGTGATAGGCCTCCACTGGGACACTAGATTTCTGCAACCTCCTTTCAGGATAAGGGGATGAGACCTTCTGTAAGTGGCCCGGGCATCTCACCAGAGTCCCAAATGCCCTGCAGGGCTGAAGTAATGTAGTCTCCAATCATATCCCAAAATGCAATGAAAAAAGAGGGGGTAAGGCCATCCGAACCTGGGCACTTGCCCTTGTGAAGGGCTGAAAGTGCAGTCCTGAACTCTGTGTTAGTGAAAGGTGCATCAAGCAAAACATGCATATCAGGTTTCACCAACAAAAGGATGCTCTGCCAAATAACCTGTCTAGCATCCTCTCTATCCCGTGTCTCAAGATCAGTAGTAAGAAGGGTGGCATAGAAATCTGAAGCTATGTACAAGACATCATCAGGATCTGTCTGTAAAACCCCATGTGAGTCAATAAGTTGGGATACACTCTCTCTACTATGTCTAGGGCCAAGAGTAGATAGAGAAAAAGTGTTTATTGACTTTGCCACCCATATAAATCCAGAAGGACTCTCGTGCATGAAAGGCATACTCTGCTCTCTGATCAAGCAATGGCCTTTTCACTTCGATTGGTGAATGGATCCCCATTCAGCCAATCTCTGTCTACTTCCACCGGCCGCAAGAAGCGTCCTTTTTTCAGAAGACGAGTTGCAGCAGCTCAAGAAAGATGTGGAATTAGAGGGTTCCACATCACTTTTCGCCTGCACCTATGGGTCACATCCTTCCAGATCACATGCTAGAGACTGGATGCTGGCGGCGTTACCAGGAGATCTCGGCCCACACCTCAGGGATATTCGACTTTTGGGATGTGGATTCTTCCAAGTGATTTTCGACTCCCGCGAGTCCACAGCCCTTGTTCTCAAACTAATCCCTTGGCTTTGGGTTCGAGGAGGATTTTTCTTTTGCCCTACACCTTGGGCTTCGATCCGGTCGAGGAGGATAGTCAGGTCACATCACTGTTCATTATGTTTCCTGGTCTTTCTCAGGTTTACCATCGACTTCTTGCTACTATCGGAGCCACTTTCGGAGTGGTCACTGAGATTCCCCCCCTTCCTGGCATGCCTTCTTCCTCGGCAGAGGCAGTCAGAGCGGATGGGGTGCCTTGAGTTAGGGTCATTGTCTCTGACCCTAACATCTCAGATAACCACATCATGATTCAGCGTCCAAATAGCTCTCTCTTTCGACAGAGAATCGAGATTGCAGGAAGACAGGATCAGTGCAGGATTTGCACGACCCTTGGGCACTTTGCTAGAGATTGCCCTAGGAAGAGAAAAAGACCCAAGAGGTCTCCTAGTGCGGCTCCTCCACATACTACCCCGTCTGCACCTCCCCTGCGGCCTGTACCACGTACTCCAAGACTACCAGGAGCAGCAGGGCGCCCTGCTTCGTGCACCCCAGGACCAGCAGGGATAGCAGGGCACCCAAAGCCTGCAGCACTCCTAGTACCACGTTGGAGAGCGGTCAGAGTGGCTCCTTTACCTCAGGAGGAGACCCTTGGTCCGATTCAGACAGATGCCATCCAAACTCCAGAGGTGGATGCTGCTTTAGCCCCAGATACTTCAGTTTCTCATCAGGAGGCGCCTTCAGATGCACCAGTCCCAATCATTTTCGTTTCTGATCACAAGGGGGCTACCGATACTTCTCCCCCTCAGACTGTTCATGCCACAGCTGAGGAAGTGTGTGCACAGATGAGGACTACAGATCCTTCTTCAGCCCAGCCACACGCCTCCTCAGTTCCTAGCTCTAGATGTGCTATTAGAGGCCTGGCAGGTCCCTCTCCTCCTTCCTCCACGAGTGCAGGTCTTCTTCGCACTCCTCGACCAGACTTGCTTCTGAGGAACTCTTTTTCGACACTCGCTGATTCGGCGACTTTCATGGATGATGAGGAGTTTGTGCCCTCCACCTTAGGGGTCCTGATCATTGGGATTCCTTTTGATAGGGCCTCCCCCTCAGCAGGTGTAGGATAGGGAAGGGGCGGGGCGGGGGAGGAGTAGGGGGCGGGGGGGCAGCGGGAGAGGGAGGGAGGGGGAGAAAGGGGGCGGGAGAGGGAGCGGGCGGTGGGGCAGCGGGTGGGGAGAGGGTGCGAGGGAGGGGGAGGGTGCGGGGGAGGGAGGGCAGCAGGTGGGGAGAGGGAGGGCAAGGTGGGAGAGGGAGGGGGCGGGTGGGCTGGCAGGGGGGGAGAGGGAGAGCGGAGAGGAGGAAGGGAAGGAGGAGAGAGAAGGGGAGGGGGCTGGCGAAGAGGAGAGAGAGGGAGAGGGGGCTGGCTGAAAGGGAGAGAGGGGGGGGGGGCAGCAGCTCATGGGGAGGAGGAGCAGCTTTTCATTGTGTTGTTCTTTTTTCCTCCTCCAAGCTTTTGATTGCAAGGCCTATTGGAAGCCTGGAATCAAGGGCCTGCTTTCTAAAAGCTACTTTTACATAAAGCCAAGCTTTTAGTCTTTTCCCTTCTAAATCTGATGTTTTGGAGCTTTTAGGCGCCTTTTTAATCTTGTGGGCCCTCCCTTTAATGAGGCGCCCCCTTGACTTTACTTTTTGAGCCTTGTGGGACCTGCTTTTTACACTTTTCTCCCCACTCTTGGGTCCTTTTTGCACTCTCTTAGGCTCTGCACATGGCACAAACAAATTCCTGGACTTTAACCCGTTAAAGGTTAGCGAAATGCATGCATTCCTAGTTCTTGGACTAATCCTAGTCCCTTGTGGATGTCCCCACAGTTCTCTTTTTTACCAATGCAAGACAAAAGTTAAAACAATAAAACTTAGTCTTGGTTGACCAACTTCACCCTTCCTTTGACCGAAGTCAAGTCTAATAAAGATTACTCTTTATTTTCTTAGGAGAAGTCCCAAATGGTGACACATTCTCTTGGAGATCCTCCTCTAGCCCAGCTAGACATGTTTTATCACTGTTTCTAGTTTTTTGAGTAGTGGTTGCTCGATCTTGGGGCAGCTATGAATGTACATTCTTTTTAAATGAGATACTGCTCTCACCCCAAAAAAAAGTGCATTTGTGTATTCCGTTTCTTTGAATACACAAGCCTATAATCCAATTTCTCAATTTTGAAGATTGGATATGTTCTAGTCTTATGAAGTTATTTTAGATTGTAAAGTTTGTCAAGTTGCTTCAAGTTATTTTGATTAAGATGATATGCCCTTGAGGAATTTGGGGTATGCATATAGTTTGTGTGTAATTCGTGATTTGCTATCTTGTGATCATTGCCTGAAATTCTGTTGGAAGTCTCATTTTGTCTATCATTGGAGTCTGCTATTGATAAGGTGAAGTTCTTATCCTACTATGTCTTCACCACTATTTTTGTATCCGACTATGTCTTGAGTGTAAAGTTATGTTTACACCACACTATTTACGTCCCTAAGCAAGTGCAAAATTTTTTACATTCATTTCTACTTTTGCAGTGCATCTTCTGTTTGTGAAAGTGACAGTTTCAATTTATGTTCTCTTAAAGGGCAGGTGTCAATATGCCACACCTTCAAAATGACGTTGCTGATCGCAAGATATCAACCAAACTTATGTGTTTGTTAATCATCTTCTCAGTGTCCAAATCATTCAATCCATATACATCGTATCTTGTTCCTTATTTAATCAAGCATAAAGGATTGACGATTTTTGAGGTGAGTACCCAGACAGCCCATTGCACAAACTTTTCATTGAAGCTGCTATAGCATACGAGTAAATGCAAATGAGGTAGTTGTGTGTTATCATTTTCATGTAAGCTCACTTGTTTGGCCAAGCCATTTCGTGCAGTTCCCATGGGCATGCCTGTAGGCTTTAAATGCCATATGACATTGTCATTCATTTGTTATGTTAGTGGGTGCAAGAGTGAAAATATATTAATTAAATAGAACAGGCAGAAGTTTATGAATTTAAAACCCAAACACTCTTTAGAAGTCTGTCATGTAGTAAAACATTTGTAAGCTGAGTATAGCATTAAGATAGAACATACTGTGAACAAAAGCATTATGTCTAAATATTCTCATTTATTAAAGCTTTTTCAAAACATGCTGTTCCCTTTTCCCTGAGAATCTCGGTGATCTTTATTTATTGATTTCAGGTGACGAACAAGGTTTTACCAATAATTTCTTATGGATTACTTGGTTTTACAATATTAGCAGCACCTGCATCCAAGTGTTTCTCATATTGGACATTGAATCATATTGGTCGGTGCTGCAATCTCTCTTTTTTTGGTGATTTCGTTTAAATTTGAATGCATGCCTTTTCAGCAAAACCCTTTCAGAAATTATTTTCTTTCACTGAAAAGAATACAATGTTGCATATCGGTATTCCTTGCATTGACAGACTACAAGCTTTCATGCACCAGTACACTACTATTTCCAGGAATCCATGTAAAGACAATGCTAAGCGTGCTATCCTTATGTCACCATCCTTCTGTTCTTATATTTCAAGCAGAAAGACCAGTGATAATGCACTTTTCATTCTTCTGAACAATGGAATACACCATTTTGGTGTTTTCTTTTAGAGATGGGTAAGTGGTTGTACTTACCTGTTGCTCGGTGACCAGTCTTTTGTGTCATAGTGTTCTGGAAAAGAAATCATTTCAATCTCTTTTTCCAGGTTTTTACTCCTTTTGCAGAGAGATGGAATTTATTTTTACAATAAAAACAGTCCTTTATCAGTATTAACAACACTATAAATGACTTAGCCCTAGCATTACACCTAGAATGGTATGGATCACTCAAAGCCCTTTTTACAAGTGTATGGTTGACAGATTATGGGCAAAGTCACCTTTCTTACAAACATAGTACTGTTTTCTTGGATCACCTGTCTGACTACTCTAGGACTTCAGCAAGAAGATGACATGACGTCCGCAAGCAGATGACATATATAACCCTTTTTGGCATGATATGAGGACATTCAAAGATATGCACAGCAGGGAGAATTCTACTACTTAGGGATATCAATGCCAAAATTGTGGACTTGCAGAAGAATGTTCTGCTCTTACATATAAATACTGAGCAAGAGTCATACATGCGTTGGAAGATACATGATAGGGCCACGCTGCAGTTTTTCAGTAGGTAAGTCCTCAGTATGAGGCTCTCACATCTTCTCCAGCATGCAGGGGTACATGCCACAGTGCATTCAGTTCCTCAGATGACTCCATTCCAGCATCCATCATTGATGCCCTCACCTTTGATACGGAGCTTATCACATCCTTGGAGATGGCTTCCATGAGTAGTATAGATCAACAGATCAATCTACATGACATTTCAGCATCGGCTCAGTCATGCCGCATTACACCACCCTTGGATCCAATTATGACCACCTCCAATCAAAAGATCATTCCTCAGCATGAGGATATTTATGCATCCGTGAGGTCCTGCTCCAATGCTGTGGACCTCATCGGGTTCGGCCAGAGCGCAACTTGGGGAACCTTTGTGTTTCAACATGTACTTATGGCTATCATATACAATCCATACTTAAAATAAAACTAGAAAGCTCAAATATCATCTATTTCTCCTTGTAGAGATATATCACTAGTAGATCTAGTGGTATATTCTTCTTTTACTTGTGCTGGCAGTGCATATTGATGAGCAATCTCATGACAAGCCAAGGAAGATGTAGTCTTTTGTCACATGAGTGCAGAAGATTATAATTTTAAAACCGTCTTCATCTTCAAGTTTTGTCACAATATTTAATGCATTAACTTCACGACTATCATTTATGCTTGAACTTGTAATGCATTAATTTCATGACTTAGGATTTTATGAAGTTATATCTAACTTGTCCCAAATTTAATAGAAATTAATATCCTACATAACACAACAAAGTATCATCATATCCCTTCCCAAAATCAATGCTATCTAGCAACTCTCCTGGCATTTTCACTGCCTTGCATTTGAGCTAGCTATGATGAAGAATGTTGCCTGTCTTTGGAACCTCTTAGAGTTACCGTTAGCATGATCTAATTTCATGTACCCCAAAACTTGAGACTTGGAGATTCCCATATCACACCAGCGGTAGCTGTCTTGTCCACTCTCAATGCTAGTAAGAGCTGGGCCCCATAGACTAGTAAAAGAAGTCTTTTTGGAGGTTCAATTTTTTCCCTCCGTCTTCTGCAAGCCCCATGATGAAATAGGATATATTCATCACCCTACATTTAATGCAAGAATTGACATAACTTTTTTTGGACTTGACTATGCAGTTTACATCCCAAAATTGGTGCTAAAATTGCAGATTGGGAGATTCCCATATCACACCAATGGTAGCTGTCTTGTCCACTCTCAACACTAGTAAGAGCCGGTCCCCACAGACCGGTAAAAGAAGTCTTTTTGGAGGTTCAATTTTTTGCCTCCATCTTCTCCGACCCCATGACGGAATAGGATATATTCACCACCCTACATTTAATGTAAGAAGTGACAACTTTTTTTGGAAATGACTATGTAGCTTACATCCCAAAATCGGTTCTAAAATTGCATACCGGGCATCTCCATTTGCCAGTGGGTGTCCCTAGCGACCCCTTGGACTTGCTCTATTTGTCTAGTTGTGTCTCTCCACAAAAATCGGAGTGGGGCCTATTTTCCCCATCTAGTAAAACTATATGCATCAATATGTATGTATGTATGTATGCATGCATGCATGCATGCATCCATGTATGTATGTACACACACACACATATGTATGTATGTATGTATGTATGTTTACTAAAACTACTAAAACTATATGCATCAAATAATGTTGTTGATCAATTTTTGGCATACCCCACCAAAATCAAGACCCCCATTGCAAAGAAAGGTAAGGAACACAAGTGCTTATTCTTATGCTCATGAGATAACAAAATGCATGACATAGGCAACCAATGGGGTCTTACTTTTGATGTTTGTTTGTATGTATGTATGTATGTATGTATGTATGTATGCATGTGTGTGTGTGTGTGTGTGTGTGTGTGTGTGTGTAAGAGAGAGAGCGGGCTTCTGCTGTTCACCCTTGCCAAAGCCCCCGTGCAATTGCCCTTGCTGACCGTACAATCGTATGGCCGCCGTACGATTTCCGTATGGCCATACAACTACCTACGCCAACCTCTGCGCAGCTTTGCACGTAGCTCCCGCCTCTCTGCAGTGCTGTTTTTTCTTTTTTCCTGCAGCTTTTCTTCCGTACGTCCGTACAGCTTCCCTTGTGTCTTCGTACATTTTCGCTTTCTCCTGTACAACCACGCCCGTACAGTTTGCCCTTTCCCGTACAGCCTCTTTCATACAGCTCCGCTCCTCTTTTCCATACAGCCCTGACCGTACCATCGTACAGCCAGGTTTTGTCCGTACAGACCAGTTCCTCTCCGTACAGTCTCGAGTTTTAGCTCTTGTGCCTCTCTGTGCCCTCCTGTGACTTGCTTGTTTCTGATTCTCTACTCCTCCGTACAGTCCCTCTTGCCTTGTCTTCCTTCAACCATGGCTTCAGGTTCGGATGTTAGTACATATGCTCGCAAAGAAAGAACTGCAGAAGCTAAGCGCCGCTCTTCTTAGCTTGCAGCACATGATGATGACCTTACTATGGAAGCTCAATATGTGTTTGATACCCTCAAGGATGACTTTCAGCAGTCACGACAGGAATGGGGCAAACCAGTTCCAGAGGTCACGTACAAATTGAAATTGCCCTCCCTCGTGAATCCTCTCTGGAAATTATCTCAAACTGCGGTTATAATTTTCTTTCCAGGAAGAATCCCAGCAGCCAGTGATGTCGCACAATGGATTAAGTCCATCCTTGGAGGATGCTTTGTAGAGGGAGTATATTTTGCATCTAGAGGCTTTTATGAGGTGCATTTATTGGATGCTTTATGCAAGCAGAGGTTACTTGAGCTTTCTCCCCTCTTTTATGGGAAGCAGATGGTTCATGCTATGCCTTGGTCCCCAAACAAGGATTATCAAAGTCTCATACGACATCATTGTCCTGTATGGGTTGAGGTTGTTAATTTCCCAGACTATATGCACGAAGAATTGCCTGGCCTGGCTGCTACTTTGGGACAGGTCATTTGTCCTCCATGCCCTATGGGAAACCGCAACAGGTTCTGCATTCTCTGGGACATGGATTCACCTACCCCTCCTTCTATTGTAGTCGAAGTTGAGGGAGTGCAATTGGGAAAAAAGTATTTTGAACTAAAATGGGGAGTGTTTGTAGGAGCTTGTTTTGCCTGCCACAAGTTTGGGCACCTAGCCTCTAAATGCCCAATGGTTCTACATCAGCCCCCTCCCAATGCATTACCTCCCGAGACTCGGGAAAAAAATGAGAATTTGCAAGTTAAGACAGCAAATAGAAATGGAGCAAAGAATGCCAAACCAATCAATTAGGTGCAATCATTTGCTGGAAAAGGAAAAGAAAAAGAAAAAGAAAAAGAGAAGATGAAGGAATCTATGGGAACAGATAGGGATGGCTTTCAACAGCCCAAGTGGTTGTATTGAAGCAACGCCCCTTTCAATCTCGTCAATGGGATGCCTCTTCTCCCACACCAGGACAGGCTTCCACTTCAGCTCCTGTCCTTCAAAATTGGGTGGGGGTTTTGAAGAAGGGCATCCCCATATGTGATTCTGAAGAAGGGGACCATGTTATATCTTTCATGGACCATGAAGGCATGCAGCCCATGCAGGCAGAGGCTTTGCCTCTCTGATATCTTGTTTTCATATTTATACCTTTCTGTATATATCTCTTTCATGCATCAAACACTTAAGTGCTTTACATACAATGTACAGAGCCTCTGCAATGTCTCAAAGTGGAGGCTTTTCTGGAATTATGTACATAAAATGCAGCAAGATGTTGTTTGTTTGCAAGAGCATAATCAGCACTCTAAGGCTGGGCATCATGATTACTTTGGCGGTTATGACATATATTATGCTGGTACCACTACCTACTCAGGTGTATGCATAATGGTCAGACATGAGCTGGAGCATCAGTTGGCCTCCAATGATAGCAGTGGCAGATGGATGGTCATACAATGTAATGTCAATGGTGATATTCTTGAGTTTGCATCAGTTTATGCCTCCCAGACCTCTGCCATGAGGGCTTCTTTATGGGATTCTTTAAGCAAATATCCATGGAAATCTAATGCATTTCTCTGTGGAGACTTTAACAATTCTCCTCTGCCGAGAGATAACACCACTTCAAGATCTCATATGCTATCATCAGAAAGGCAGAAATGGGATAGCATGCTTCTTTCTGTGCAGGCTGAAGATTTATGGCTGCTGCTCCAAGGGTCAGTGCCTGGATATACTTTTCATCATAATGCATTTACTACGTATTGGGCAAGGCTTGATAGATGGTATTTGTTGTACCCACAACAATATGCAGATTTTAGCCCTCATCTCCTCATAGATTTCTCATTGGGCTTGTCAGATCATGCCCCATTATGGATGAATCTGCAACTTGGTATGCCATTGGATGATTTGCCACCTCTTTCCAGTAGATTACTGCATGTAAATCAGGCTTATCTCCGACATCAATATTTCCAGCAAATGATCAGACTTGCAATTCATCCCTTGCCTTTGCATGCCCAGGAGGACATGGATTATGCTTGGGACAGTTTCTTCTCTCGTATACAGAATGTCATTAGGGAGTATGGAAACTGGCATATGACTACATGGAGAAAATAGGTTAAATGGGAAAAAAGGACAGCACAACAATTGACTGAATTTTCACATTTCAGACCTCTCTCTGAATCAGAAAATGATTCCCTTTCACATGCTCGGATCAAACTGAATGATAATGATTAGAGGAAATTGCACAAATGGCAGATCAGAGCAAGAATGAAGCCTCTCATGGATAAGGGCTGCTCATCAAAAGCCTTCTTCCAGGGCCTGCATGCTACTCGAAAGAAAAACTCATGTCTAAGGGTAAGGAAGATAGATGGCTCTTGGACGCACTCTTTCTCTAATCTCCAAGATGAATGCCAAAATTATTTCCAGCAATTGTTCTCTGCTCCTGGTTCCCCATCAAATCAAGTGACTGATGCAAGGATTGAATTTCTTCAATATGTTTCTGAGATAGTGGAACTAGATGATGCACTTGCATGGAGCGACCTTTTACTAACACAGAACTTGATAATGCATTGTCCCACCTCAGCAAACACAAGTCCCCTGGTTGGGATGGTCTTACGGTGGAATTTTATATTTCTTTTTGGGATGATCTGAAAGATGTCCTTTTGCAAATGATCAATGTCCTGGCAAGAAAATCACTTGCTGCCCCATTGGAAGCATGGCATAATCAAACTTGTGCCCAAAAAACATCTGTGTGATCATATGTCAGATTGGAGGCCTATTACTTTGATGCCTGTAGTTTACAAACTCATTGCCAAAATGATTGTGTATAGGCTTCACGGGATATTGAATGCGGGCCTTCATGCTCATCAGTATGGGTTTGTGCCGCGAAGACAAATCCATGACAATATCTCAAATGCATTGACTGCAATTGAATATGCTAAGTACTCGCATCAAGATGTGCTCGTATTGCAGGTAGACATTGCTAAGGCATTTGACACTGTTCAATGGGATTTTATCTCTCAAATCATGACAAAGTTGGGCTTTGGTCCCAAGATAGCAAATGCCGTTTATTGGCTTTATTCTGGCTCTACTTCTCAGTGCATTCTTGGGGGTCATCTATCTCGGTCATGGACATTGGGAAGATCAGTTAGACAGGGCTGCCCTCTTAGTGCTCTCTTCTATGCTATTGCGACCCATCCCCTCTTGATGTATCTTGATCATCTTACAAACACAGGACAGATGACTGGTCTTAAAAACCCTAGGGCTGCATCTTTTTTGGCACAAGCATATGCTGATGATTCCTTCTTTATGCCACAAAATTCTCCCTGGGAAGTTCACATGCTTATGACCACCCTATCATTGTATGGATTAGCAGCGGGATTGCATGTCAATTTTGACAAATCTAAATTGCTTCCCCTGAAACAATGTGACTGGCATTCTATTCTATGGACAGGTCAGGTGGTGCATTCCAAAGATGTAGTCAGGCATTTGGGATATCCTATAGGATGGCATATCACCAAGAAGCAGCAGTTAAAATGGATCTTCCAAAGACTTCAACATAAATTGGAATATTGGAAAATTTCTACTTGGCCACTTCATGTTAGGCTCAGAATAGTACAGTCCATTGTAATATCCTATGTTCAGTTCTTTTTGCCTTTGTTACATTGGTCCCCCAGAGATATTTCAGCCTTTATGTCTCAAGCTATGGAGCTGTTATGGAGGACAAAAACTGCTGTGAAAGCATTGAGACTGATGAAGATGGAAATGGTGTGCTCTCCTAGGATGCATGGTGGACTTAATGTTCTCAATATAAGATATCATGTACTTGCAAGGAAGGCGACTATGCTCCATAATTTTTTCGTCAACAACAGCCATGGACTTGTATGATAGCATCCATGTGTGTCAACATGAGGACATCGGCATATGGCCATTGGACTACTGATCATTGGGAGGTTGTCATTGGGAGATTTGTAGGGAAGATACCTAGCCGTCCTTTCTCTACTGCTCTGATACTTGACTGGAAACAAGTACTTTCTAAGGTCAAATGGGCTCCCGATAATTGCTCGGGGACAAACTCGATGAGGAAAGAAAGTATTCATTGGAGTGCCATCTTTGACATTCCACTTGATTTACAGGAACCTGTTCGGGCATATAATCTCATGAAATTGGGAATTAGATACATAAATGATGTGGTAGATGATTAGGGCTATGTCCTATGTTTTCCTCAGGCCACTGCTTCCTATGCATTGGGAATGCATCATAGGTTGATATGGAAGAAAATTGCTGATTTGTTACATCCTCTTCTCCCTGTTCCTCCCGTGGCTGGCACAGACAGGCTTATGGATTGGCAATTGCAACCCTCTGCTACATGCTCTCATCATGTTCCTCTGCCTGTCTTGACCTCCATCAAAGCCTACAGACTTCTTCAGCC
Organism: Dipteris shenzhenensis; assembly: GCF_047967505.1. Taxonomy (NCBI): domain Eukaryota; kingdom Viridiplantae; phylum Streptophyta; class Polypodiopsida; order Gleicheniales; family Dipteridaceae; genus Dipteris; species Dipteris shenzhenensis. The sequence goes on from NC_141599.1 coordinate 36,578,569, forward strand.
TGCTCCATGGCCTCCATCAAAGCCTACAGACTTCTTCAGCCTGCTCCATGGATTCAGCAACATGCTAATACTCTGTGGCATATCAAGAAGCCCCTTTCATGGTGGCGGAAGAATCTCCGGATATTATGGAAGTGTAAAATGCCTTTGAAACAAAGACTTTTTCTTTGGAGATGCATGACTGGCACTTTGTCAGTGGGAATCACACTTGCCAAACGTCACATTGCACCATCCACATGTTTACGATGTCAAGCTGCTTCAGAGAGTGTCCCTCATTTGCTTTGGCATTGCCCGTGTTCTAGGAACCTCCTTGGAAGAATTTCAGATCATCTTCGACTCCGTTTCCTGAGCCACAGATTTGGGAAACATTTTTGGTTATTTGGAAGATATATGAGGTCCTTGTCTCACTATTCACTATTTCTCTCATGGGTCAGATTTTGGGCTCTTTGGACAATCTGGAATGAGCATAATTTGGCATTCTTGGGTCGCCAGATTCACAAGTCATATGAATCTTTCCGAGCCTCATTGCGGCAATCCTTATATGATGCCTGCCATGAGCGTGATATCCATGCTTCTTGCATAGAGCTTTTCTTTTTATGTTTTTGATCTTTGGGATACTCTCCATTTTGGAGACTTTCCATCTTGTAAGTTTATGAGAATATAAATACACAGGATTTTACCAAAAAAAAAAGTGTGTGTGTGTGTGTGTGTGTGTGTGTGCACAGCAGGATGTTTTGTTATTGCAAGTTGATATTGCCAAAGCTTTTGATACAGTTCAGTGGGATTTTATTTCATCGACTATGCAGGCTTTGGGTTTTGGCACAAAAATGCAGCAACTCATCAATTGGCTATATCAAGATAGTGAAGCTGCCTGCATACTTTCAGGAGATATTTCTCCATCCTGGACTCTTGCTTGCTCTGTCAGACAAGGATATCCACTGAGTGCTTTACTTTTTGCCATAGCCACTCATCCACTGCTTCAATATCTGGATCACCTCTTGGACACTGACCAGCTGCACGGTTTGGAGATCCTTGGCAGTCGCAGCATGATTGCTCAAGCATATGCTGATGATTCATTCTTTACTCCAAAAAATACTCGGGCTGATCTGTCCATGATCATGCATGCTCTTTCTACATATGGATTGGCTGCTGGCCTTCGGGTAAATTTTCAAAAATCAAAATTGTTGCCTTTACATGCACAGGACTGGCACAACCTTTTGTGGCCTGGGGAAATTGTCCCTGCTTCTCAATTCATTCGACATCTTGGTTATCCTTTAGGCTGGGGACTCACCCGTTCACAACAAATTGATTGGGTGCTAGTAAAGTTGAGGGCAAAACTTGAATATTGGAAGCTTGCAACTTGGCCATTACATGTTCGTCTGCGAATTACACAATCCATTTTGATAGCATACATACAATTTTATCTGCCTCTTACTATGTTCACTAAGGCAGATTTAGTTTCATTTATGTCAGCTATCATGGAAATTTTCTGGCGTTCAAAACATGGCAAGAAAAGTCTCAGATTACTCTCCATGCATCGTCTCTGTTCTCCAAAGATGCACGGGGGTCTGAACATTCTCAATATTCAAATGCATTTACTTGCTCACAGGGGGAAAATGATGATGCAGTTTCTACAAGGAGATCAGCCTTGGGCTTTTATGATTCGCTCTCTCTTATTACATCTTCATACATCTGCTTTTGGGAATTGGCAGCCTACTCAGTGGGAATTTTTATTTGGTTCTATCCAAGGCAAGATCAGAGGATGCCCTTTTGTCTCTTCTCTGCTTCTTGATTGGAAACACATTCTTTCCCACTTGGAATGGAAAGGTAGGGACTCTCTCTCGGGCAACTCTTTGAGGGAAGAGAATCTCTTTTGGCCCAAAGTATTCCACCCACCTTTGGCCATACAAGAACCCCGACGTTCATATATTCTCTCCTTCAAAGGCATTTCATCTGTGGCGGATGTACTTCAAGATGATGGCACAATTCTATCTTTTTCTTTGGCTGCTCGCAAATATGGCCTGGGAGCTCATTATCGTCCTTTATGGCATAAAATTTCAGCAATGCTCCAACCGTACTTGCCGGTACCTCATTTAGAAATTCAGCACCGGCTTGAGGATTGGATTTTACGCTCTCCTTCCTCACATGTCTGTCCTTTGAAGCTTTCACATATCACAGTGTCATCATTGTATAGAGTGTTATTACCTCCACCTTGGATTTCCAATAGAGCAAATACTGTTTGGCATATGGATCGTCCAATGAAGTGGTGGAGAAAAAGGCTGCGTCTCCTTTGGCATTACAAAGTCCCTCTTCGACAACAGCTTTTCCTATGGCGAGTTCTCCTTGGCATTTTTCCATCTGGCCAGTTACTCGCACACAGACATTGCTTCAGCTGTTTGTCACAGATGCTCGCACTCTACTGAATCAGTGCTCCACATCTTTTGGTCCTGTCCAAATACTTCTGATCTCATTGCTCTCATCAGACAGAGGCTTCGACAGCGATTTCCTACTGTTACTTTTGGCAGATTTTTCTGGTTGTTTGGATTTCATCCCCAGAGACAGGGTTTTGATTTATTTTTTGTATGGGTGCGATATTGGACCCTATGGACTTTATGGATGGATAGAAATCATAGAGTCTTTGGTGATCCACTATTTTCATCCTTCCTTTTTTTCAAACGATCTCTGCAACAATCATTCTACGATTGTTTTCAGACTTGTTTGATTGATCAGGATGTGTATACAACCTATACTGAGATCTTTTCTTGAGTAGTAGCTACTTCGCTTTTTGAAGCAGCTATGAATGTAATTATTCTATAGAAATAAAGATTTCTTCTCACAAAAAAAAAAGTGTGTGTGTGTGTGTGTATTTTGGAGTCGGTGTGTGTGGTGAGCGACGTGACAGAGCTGAGAGGAGGAGCGCCTTGCCTTGATCCCCCTGCAGGCTTTTTTTTTTGTCCGTACGTTTCGTACGTTCCGTACGTCCGTACGGTCTCCATCCCTGCGCAGATCTGTGTGCAGGCCCGTACTGTCTCCCTGCTCTCCGTCTTCTTTCGTACAACGCAGAAATACCCTAACCTTTCCGTACAGATTTCGTCAGCCTCTCCGTACGGCCTAGTCTCCTTGTCAGTTTCTGTACAGCCTAGCCCTTCGTCAGCTTCCGTACGCCCAGCCTGTACCGTACCACTTTCGTTCAGTTTCTCCTACTCTTCGTCAGTTTCTCTATACAGTCCAGCCTACGTACAAATTTCGTTTGGTATTTCTCTGCAATTCATCATCGTCCGTACAGACTTCTCCGTACAACCCCGTTGGTGGTCCGTACAGCATAAGCTACTCAATCCCTTTCGTACTTCATCCTCGAGCTCCTTTTCTTACTAAGTCATGGCAGAGTATTCATATGAAAAAACATTTCAAAAGGAGCGTTCGGCTCCCTGCAAGAAACAAAAGCAGGTTGAGGGTCAGCCTGACCCGATGCATGACACGATTGAGGCTCAACTAGTATATGATGTAATGCATGAAGGATTTGCAGATACGAGAAAAGAGTGGAAAGACTCGGTTCCTTCAGTTGGCCTCATGGTTGAGGTCGATGAAATTGTGGATCCAGTCAGAGAGTATGCCAAGAATGCAGTCATATTATTCTTTCCCACCTGCTGCAGAAATAGGCAACTGGCTGACACGCACATTGGCTGGCTCTTTTGTTCGTAAAGTACATTATGCAGCCAGGGGCTTTTTTGAGGTTATCATGGTGGATGAGATCCACAGACAAATGCTTTTGGAACATTCACCTCTCTTTTTTGGGCAGCAAATGGTGCATGTCTTGCCATGGTCTCCCACAAGGGACTTTCAGGCTTTAATCCGACATAGATGCCCAGTCTGGGTTGAAGTTGTTGATTTTCCCCAATGCATGGCCTCACTTTTGCCTAAAATTGCAGTCTCTTTAGGTAAAGTGGTCTGCCCACCACGGCCAAATGGTAATTCAAACAGATTTTGCATTCTCTGGGATACTGATAACCCCACACCGAACTCTTACTCAGTCACGGTGAATAATGTGAACATGGGGAGTGCATTTTATAAACTCAAATGGGGTTTATTTGCAAGGGCTTGCTTTGAATGCAAAAAGTTTGGACACATGGCTTCACAGTGTCCACTGAACCAACATAAAATACATCATGTCACCTTGCCAGTCCACATGCCCACTAAAGATGCTCCTACTCCAGTTGCCAACAAAAATAAAAGCAGTAGACAGCATTCTGGGAGTCAAGATAAAGGCAAAGATTCAATAGCTACCAATGCGAATCTTACTTTACATTGGCCTCCTGCTACTCAATCTTTGTCCAAAGGAAAGCAACCTTCAACTGATGGCTGGCAGAGCCCAAGAAAGGTTATATCTGCTCGAAGAATTCCACCCCCCCGCACTTGGAATGGTGCCTCTTCTAGCGGAAACACCCCAGAGATCAATACAGGAATTGGAATTACATGGGCTGCAGTAACAGCCAGCAGAACACTCTTCCCTGAAGAAGAAATTGCTGCTTTGCTGTCCACTTCTCAGGCAACTACTTCTTCTCAGGGGCGAGGCCTCGACCCTGAGATAGAAATGCAAGGCTGACCTCATACATTTTGCTGCTGTACATAGTTGTTACATTACTATAAATATCTGTATATATGACTGCTCACATCACCTCTTTTACACTCAATGTCCAGGGCATGTGTGATAGTAGGAAATGGAAATCTGTGTGGCTGTACATCAACAGATTTCAGCCTGACATAGTAGCATTACAAGAGCACAACCAACATATTTATGCAGGCAAGACAGGACACTACTGTGGGTATGACATTTTCTATGCTGGGGAGCACTCTTTCTCAGGGGTTGTCCTTCTGATTAAACATGAGCTTCAACCAGTCATTGCATTAAATGACAACAAAGGCAGATGGCTTGTTCTCCAATGCATTATAAGAGGAGAGGTGTTTGAATTTGCTTCAGTTTATGCACCTCAGTCATCCCGAGACAGACTGTAATTTGGGATGCTATGCAGCAATACCCGTGGAGATCTCATGCCTACATATGTGGGGATTTCAATAATGCTCCACAACAGGGAGACAACACTTCCAACCACGATCATATGTTATCTCCTGAAAGGCATGCCTGGTCTCAACTACTTTTGCATTTGGATCTAGTTGACCTCTGGAAGGAATTGCAGCCTCAGTCACCGGGCCACACTTTTCAACATAATGCTCTCTCTGCTTATCAGGCACGACTGGATCGTTGGTACAGTGTTGCTCCACAACAAAATGGGGATTTCGCATGCAAAATGTGGATTGACTATGCCTTTGTGCATTCAGACCATGCACCACTATGGCTGAGATTATCTTTTCATAAGATGCCAGATGATAGATTGCCACAAAGGTGACATCTAATCATCAACAACAGTTATTTGCAACATGCTGCATTCAAGGCAATGGTTACTGAAGCAGCTCATTGTCTTTCATCTAACAGCCATTTTCATGTTGATGATGCCTGGGCTTCTTTTATTTCTAAAATGCAAATGGTGATTAGAGCTTATGGCAAGTCTTACATGAAGACGCTGAGGGAAACCATTGCTCAGGCCAAGTCTACTTGTCAAGACCTCATTGAACTCAGTCATCATCGTTCGTTGTCCATGCATGAGCAAACCACATTATGTCAGGCCAAACATTGTCTTAAACTAAATGATCACAGGAAACTGGCAAAATGGGAGACTAGAGCAAGACAAAGAGCCTTCACAGATAAAGATTGCTCTTCCAAAGAATTTTTCAAGAGTTTGCATCAGAGGAGAATCAAAACAGAAATTTGCAGAGTGCTTATGCCTGATGGATCATGGACTACTTCACGGTCACAGCTTGCCTCCTTTTGTGTGCATCACTTCTCTCAACAATTTGGCTCTATAGCTCCTCCCTCGCAACAGGTTTTGCTTGCACGAAATTTACTGTTGCAAAATGTTTCTCCAATCATTTCTCCTACTCAAGCTTTGGAATTGGAGGAACCCTTTACTGAGAGGGAACTATCAGATGCCATCAAATCATGTGACAGATGGAGATCCCCTGGATGGGATGGCTTGACAGTTGAGTTTTTTCTAGCATACTGGCCTCTTTTGAAGCATCCATTACTATCTATGGTGAATGTTGCATGGCAACATCAGAAAATGCCAGACACATGGAAGAGAGGTCTTGTTAAACTCCTTCCTAAAAAACAAATTTGTGAGTCTTTGGCTGATTGGAGACCTATCACTCTTATGCCCGTAATTCACAAAGTCACTACCAAAATGATTGTTGCTCAGCTAAAGGGGTTTTTACATGATGGGTTGCATCCTGCGCAATATGGTTTTGTTCCGCGTAGGCATATCACCGATAACATTGCTAATGCCTACATTGGAATTGAATATGCCAAATACACACAGCAGGATGTTTTGTTATTGCAAGTTGATATTGCCAAAGCTCTTGATACAGTTCAGTGGGATTTTATTTCATCGACTATGCAGGCTTTGGGTTTTGGCACAAAAATGCAGCAACTCATCAATTGGCTATATCAAGATAGTGAAGCTGCTTGCATACTTTCAGGAGATATTTCTCCATCCTGGACTCTTGCTTGCTCTGTCAGACAAGGATGTCCACTAAGTGCTTTACTTTTTGCCATAGCCACTCATCCACTGCTTCAATATCTGGATCACCTCTTGGACACTGACCAGCTGCACGGTTTGGAGATCCTTGGCAGTCGCAGCATGATTGCTCAAGCATATGCTGATGATTCATTCTTTACTCCAAAAAATACTCGGGCTGATCTGTCCATGATCATGCATGCTCTTTCTACATATGGATTGGCTGCTGGCCTTCGGGTAAATTTTCAAAAATCAAAATTGTTGCCTTTACATGCACAGGACTGGCACAACCTTTTGTGGCCTGGGGAAATTGTCCCTGCTTCTCAATTCATTCGACATCTTGGTTATCCTTTAGGCTGGGGACTCACCCGTTCACAACAAATTGATTGGGTGCTAGTAAAGTTGAGGGCAAAACTTGAATATTGGAAGCTTGCAACTTGGCCATTACATGTTCGTCTGCGAATTACACAATCCATTTTGATAGCATACATACAATTTTATCTGCCTCTTACTATGTTCACTAAGGCAGATTTAGTTTCATTTATGTCAGCTATCATGGAAATTTTCTGGCGTTCAAAACATGGCAAGAAAAGTCTCAGATTACTCTCCATGCATCGTCTCTGTTCTCCAAAGATGCACGGGGGTCTGAACATTCTCAATATTCAAATGCATTTACTTGCTCACAGGGGGAAAATGATGATGCAGTTTCTACAAGGAGATCAGCCTTGGGCTTTTATGATTCGCTCTCTCTTATTACATCTTCATACATCTGCTTTTGGGAATTGGCAGCCTACTCAGTGGGAATTTTTATTTGGTTCTATCCAAGGCAAGATCAGAGGATGCCCTTTTGTCTCTTCTCTGCTTCTTGATTGGAAACACATTCTTTCCCACTTGGAATGGAAAGGCAGGGACTCTCTCTCAGGCAACTCTTTGAGGGAAGAGAATCTATTTTGGTCCAAAGTATTCCACCCACCTTTGGCCATACAAGAACCCCAACGTTCATATTTTCTCTCCTTCAAAGGCATTTCATCTGTGGCGGATGTACTTCAAGATGATGGCACAATTCTATCTTTTTCTTTGGCTGCTCGCAAATATGGCCTGGGAGCTCATTATCGTCCTTTATGGCATAAAATTTCAGCAATGCTCCAACCGTACTTGCCGGTACCTCATTTAGAAATTCAGCATCGGCTTGAGGATTGGATTTTACGCTCTCCTTTCTCACATGTCCGTCCTTTGAAGCTTTCACATATCACAGTGTCATCATTGTATAGAGTGTTATTACCTCCACCTTGGATTTCCAACAGAGCAAATACTGTTTGGCATATGGATCGTCCAATGAAGTGGTGGAGAAAAAGGCTGCATCTCCCTTTGGCATTACAAAGTCCCTCTTCGACAACAGCTTTTCCTATGGCGAGTTCTCCTTGGCATTTTTCCATCTGGCCAGTTACTCGCACACAGACATATTGCTTCAGCTGTTTGTCACAGATGCTCGCACTCTACTGAATCAGTGCTCCACATCTTTTGGTCCTGTCCAAATACTTCTGATCTCATTGCTCTCATCAGACAGAGGCTTCGACAGCGATTTCCTACTGTTACTTTTGGCAAATTTTTCTGGTTGTTTGGATTTCATCCCCAGAGACAGGGTTTTGATTTATTTTTTGTATGGGTGCGATATTGGACCCTATGGACTTTATGGATGGATAGAAATCATAGAGTCTTTGGTGATCCACTATTTTCATCCTTCCTTTTTTTCAAACGATCTCTGCAACAATCATTCTACGATTGTTTTCAGACTTGTTTGATTGATCAGGATGTGTATACAGCCTATACTGAGATCTTTTCTTGAGTAGTAGCTACTTCGCTTTTTGAAGCAGCTATGAATGTAATTATTCTATAGAAATAAAGATTTCTTCTGACCAAAAAAAAAAAGTGTGTGTGTGTGTGTGTGTATGTATGTATGTGTGCTGGTACAATGCACTTTTCGGGAGTCTGCATGTTGGTGAAACATGATATGCAGCCCATGGTTGCTTACAATGACCCCCAGGGTCGATGGATGGTGATCAAATGCACTTGTCATGCTGATCTCTATGAAATAGCATCTGTCTATGCCTCTCAAACTTCAACGACAAGAGCTCGAATGTGGGCCTCCCTCAAACAATATCCATGGCTATCCAATGCCTTTTTGTGTGGAGACTTTAATAACTCGCCTGCCACTCAAGACAATACCACTCATCGTTCTCATATGATCCCCACTGAGCTTCAACATTGGGAAGATATGCTCTCTTTCTTGCATGCAGAAGATCTATGGCTTTCAACAAGGGATAGAGATACGGGTTATACATACCATCACAATGCCCTTACTCATTACTGGGCTCAACTTGACAGATGCTCAGCAGTATGCCAGTTTTACATGTGCATTATGGGTTGATCATTCCCTCTTGCTATCTGACCACTTCCCAGTATGCTTGACTTTATCTATGGCACGTTTGACAGATGATATGCCTTTTTTTGGTCATCACGTACTTCATGTTAATAGTGCTTATCTGCTTCATCAACAATTTCAAAACATGGTGAAAGTGGCTGTCCGCCCCCTCCTCTCACATGCTCAGGAGGACATGGATTTTGCTTGGATCAGCCTTGCTCATCGCTTGCAGGCTGTTATTCAAGACTATGGACGGAGTTACATGGGAGACCTCAGGCTCAAGCTGAAATGGGCTCAATCTCACAAGTAACAAATGGATATAATCAGCTCTTATAGGCAGCTCACCTCAGGCTCAAGCTGAAATGGGCTCAATCTCACAAGTAACAAATGGATATAATCAGCTCTTATAGGCAGCTCACCTCCTTTGAACAGGATTCTTGTGCTTATGCGGCTCACATCATCCATCAAAATGATCTTTGTAAATTAAAGAAGTGGCAAATCCGAGCTCGCATGAAACCCCTTTTGGACAAGGGCTGCTCCTCCAAAGCTTTCTTTAAAAGCCTACATGCAGATAGGCGAAAGGAGGATATTTGCAGGATCAGGAAAGATGATGGCACCTGGACTACCTCCAAATCAGAATTGGAATTGCAATGCTCCAGTCACTTCCAGCATCTCTTTTCTCCTCAGATTGATCATTCCGTGCAAGTGAATGCAGCCAGGTCTCAATTCCTTACGCATGTTCAGCCCATATTGTCTTGGGAACAGGCTCATGCATTAGAGCAGCCCTTTAAGCTTAATGAACTGGATGATGCTTTGAGTCATTTACGTAAAGGCAGCTCTACTGGTTGGGATGGATTGACTGTTGAATTCTTCCGTGCATTTTGGGGTGATCTCAAACACACACTTCTTCTTATGATCAATCATGCTTGGGCAGAACAATCTCTTCCTCCTTCTTGGAAACATGGTCTTGTCAAATTGATCCCCAAAAAAAGGTTATCTGAGACAATGGCTGATTGGTGGCCCATATCTCTTATGCCAGTCATTTACAAACTCATTGCCAAAATGATTGTCCTCAGGGTTTGATTCATTTTGCATGCAGGACTTCATCCCAGGCAGTATGGGTTTGTTCCCAGAAGGCAGATTACTGACAATATCTCCAATTCTTTGCTTGCAATTGAGTATGCTAAATATTCCAAACAAGATGTTCTCATCCTGGTTGTGTTTTGCAGCATGAAATTTTTATGGCATTTTTCTTTTAAAAGATACAACATTGTTGTGATTAATTGCGCTACAAACAACTCAAGCTGTAAAGCACCATGGATTAGTACAACAATATACATCACAAATGGATGCATACACTCATATACATCACCGATGGATGCATATACTTATACTCACATCAATTGTTAATATTGTATTAGATGGACCCTTAGCATATATGTGTGTATAGAAGACCATTTCCTACATTGATCCCTGATTTCATAGTTAAATTATTCCCTTTCTCACATTCTAACATGTGAAGTTTTAATGTACATGCATTATGGGCACATTATATTGCAGTTTATGACTAACTTTTTTTATGAATGCATGATACTTGTATATGGTCAAAGAAGGTATATTATCATTTTTGAATGACAACATTACTCTATGCTCCATTTTATCCTATATTAGAAACTATGATCACTAGATATTACATAAATGTATTGCTCCATTATATCCTATACTAAAAACTATTTTGACCCAAATACATAATGCCAATTGAGATTAGTACTTATGACAAGTGATGAAAACAATCTAATGGTATGAATGAGATCTTGTAAATTTTGGATATATAATATGGGTACTATGTTGATTGAGCTATTTTTCTAAGGGAATATTTTCAACTTAATTACTAAATACATACTTACAATGGTGACCTGATTCCCATCTATATGTATAATCAAGTTTTATTTTGTGTTAAAAAAAAAGCTTTTGCATAAGGTTAAAATTCGAATAGTATTTATATTTGTTTAAGACTACCCATTGAGATGGCTCCTATCCTTATATTGAACATGATAATGTTCATAAAGATTTTATGAATACAAATAGATAGCATTGGCTCTCTTTTTAGTGGTTGGGAATGAACCCTAAAACTACCCTAAAACGACTATGAATTCGCTTATTTGTAGCATGGGAGTGATCATGGTAGAGTGGCATAATCCCTATTTTGCTTTTTTCATAGGTTCTTTTGCTACCCATGGTTGGCGGATACACCACAGCATAGATCCGAATAGATATTTGGTTTTTTTCTTCAACTTGCTTGACTAGACTTTCCTTGATGATTGTTCAATTTGCATGATGAGTAGTCACTGGCTTAATTGATGCATTAAGTGCCATGTTTTCCTTAAAGTTTTTCATACTACAGGATACGAGTTTGCTTATAGGAAATAGAAGCTTGTTAACGCCTGGTGCATATTTTCCGTTAGATGCAGCAGGATACTAGTTACGGAGTGTCTTTGCCAATTATTTCACTTGAATCATGCTCCTCTTATGCTTGAGTTTGTAGTCACGTATTGAGTTTAACATAATAGTCTATAGGATACTGGATGAGCACTCAACATAGTGGTTAGATGCATTCATTTCTAGTTCCGATAGAACTATCATTCAGACATTGGTCATAATAGAAGTATGGAGGGCTAAAATCCTTTTTTGGCTCCCTAAGTTTTTTAAAGCATGGTATTGTCCAGATTACATAGGTATTTTCACTAAGAAAAATTAATCCTTATGATGAAAATGTGTTTTTTTCCTTTTGACATAGTTAGTTTTGTTTCCATGTTTTTGGATCGAATGTATGGATGATCTTCTGCAAGCATAAAAGACATGATATGTATATGTAGCACATGATCATGTTTACATATTTTCAGTCATATATTCTACCTTGTGATCTATCATTATCTTGCTGTGTGGATGTTCAATCTGAGTAGTGTTTGCTTTTTTTATCGCAAATTTTATGTATTGTTGTGTCTCTACCTCTCCACAATGACTAAAATGTGATAGTATGGGGATGAAAGAGAAGTTAATTGTAAGTTTCAGGCATGCCTTCATTGTTGGAATATGTTTAATTTGCTTATGATCACATCAATTGTTCCAATGATATTGAGAGGAATAAGATGTTGGATGAGGTTCTCGCTCGCTTGAAACCTATTTAATCTTGCTCGCTTATTTGGGGCTACTCGCTTTTCTCCGCTCACTTTTTGGTAATCCTCGGCCAGCTTGATGTTGAGCCATTTGCGTCTCAAAACCCATATGGCCAGCTCCGTCACCGTGCACCATGGATGTGGATGTTAACATGCCCCCCTTTCTGTTGCCGAGCTGTCCTCGGATCAGCCATGCGCCGGAGTAGGTGAGTGGAGACGACTCTCTAGAGAACTACGTAGCAGTCCAATTGGCGGGGGGTGATCCGCGTGAAGTAAGAGCGGAACTTTCAAAAGTGGGTGGCATGCATCTCCTCAAAGGTACAAATGTGATGGCCATGGAGGTTGCGGACTCGAAGGTAGTGGCAGAGATCCTAAAACTGAGAGGGACTGATGTTGGGGTTGAAGACAATCTAGTTGGTGAGATTATGGAGCTTGTCATCAGTGGGCCGACTGTGGGCAGGGAGATCACGGAGTAGCAAAAGGATAAGGTAGTTGAAGTGGACCGTTGTAACCACCGCAGGGTCTGGAACAAAGCCGTAGGTGTGGTTGAATGATTGGAGATAGAAGGAAAATCCCTCTTGAGTCATTTCCTTGGAAAATTTGTACTTCAGAATGTGAGAGATTAGGGAGAGAGAGAGAGCAAGAGAGATTGAGCTTGAGAGCTGAAAGCTTGAGAGCTGAGTTGCAATAGAAGAGTGTAAAGAGTTCAACTCAAAGAGTGAGAGATAAGGTTTTGTCCTAGTGACAAAACCTTAGTAGTCACTAACCATAGTTAGTGAACTAACTGCGGTTAGGGGGAAAAACCTCTTAAAGAGGGAAAAGTGCCCCTAACTAGCTTATTAAATTACATTGGTCACTGCTGAATTATATCTATAATTCTAACACCCCCTTGCAGTGCCAATGTCATGTACAAGGCTGATCAATCACCAAACGGATATAAGTTCAGGGCATTGCAAAATGCCTCAAACTTTTCACGTGGTAGTGCTTTGGTGAAAATATTTGCAACGTTGTCATGTGTGGACACAAAGATCATACTGATCTCTCCTGCATGCAACTTCTCTCTGAGTAGTGATAGTGAACCTCAATGTGCTTCGTGCGAGCATGAAACACTGGATTCTTTGCCACTGCAATGGCACTCTGACTATCAGTGAGAATTGGAGAAGGACCCTCCAAAGACAAATGAAGATCAGCAAATAGACGTTGCAGCCAGACACATTCAACTGTTGCTGTGAAAGCTACCCTGTACTCAGCTTCACATGATGAGGTAGCCACTGTAGATTGTTTCTTGCTCAGCCATGAAATGCAAGATTTACCCAAAAAGAAACAATTGCCACTAGTGGACTGCCTAGTGTCATAATCACCAGCCCAATCTGAATCACTGCAGGCATGCATCTGCAAGTCACCCCCCCGGGGAAATAACAAGCCAAAAGACTTCATGCCCTGTAAATAACGGAAGATGCGCTTAACTGCCTGCCAATGCATAGTTTTTGGGCTGTGCATGTACCTGCTCACCTGAGATACTGCAAACTGAATATCAGGTCTAGTGTTGCAGAGATATATGAGGCATCCAACAGCCTGACTGTAAGATGTGGCATCAATTGATTCTCCTGCATCATGCATTGTGAGTTTCAGCCCCGGCTCCATGGGAGTGGCTATGGGCTTACAATCATGCATATTAAATCTGTCCAAGAGTTTCTGCACATACTTGGACTAAGACATAACAGTGCCATGTCTCTCTTGAGAGAACTGGATCCCCAAATAAAAGTGAAGCAGCCCCAAATCTGACATGTCAAAGGTGGTCTGCAAATCAGCTTTGAAATCTGCAATTTTATCTTCATTGGACCCTGTGAGCAGTTGTTAGAATTATAGATATAATTCAGCAGTGACCAATGTAATTTAATAAGCTAGTTAGGGGCACTTTTCCCTCTTTAACAGGTTTTTCCCCCTAACCGCAGTTAGTTCACTAACTATGTTTAGTGACTACTAAGGTTTTGTCACTAGGACAAAACCTTATCCCTCACTCTTTGAGTTGAACTCTTTACACTCTTCTATTGCAACTCAGCTCTCAAGCTCACTCTCTCTTGCTCTCTCTCTCTCCCCAATCTCTCACATTTGGTATCAGAGCAGGTTGATCTTGCTCACTGCTCCTTCCCCGTTCAGCTTCAGCCTATAGCCCACGCTCCTGCTGCTACATCCCGTCCGTACTTGCTCGAAGCAGTCAAACGGCTGCCCGTATAGCCGTACAACTGTACGAAATCCGTACCCTGCACGTCCATACCTTCCGTACCATATCCTATCGTATCGTACTTGCTGCATCCGTACCTTTCGTACCTGCAATCTTGTAGTACTATGCGACTGTATGGTTGTACAGCTCATCGCCGTACAGCCTCGTACGTACCTGCGCCGTACGTTGTATCGTCGTACTAGCATGCGTCATATTTCGTACATCTGTCACGTACCTGCTTCCGTACAACTCATGCATCATACATGCATCCGTACCAGCATTACCAGCCGTACACCATCAACCGTACCAGCCTTACCTACCGTACAGCCGTACACCATTGGCCGTACAGCTGTACGGTTCTTACTCCAAGTGTGTGTACCTGGCCGTACAAGTTGTACTTGCGCACATTGTACTTGCAGATAGCCATTGTTTGGCTTATTTTTTGGGAGCACATTTGGGGCATCCTGTTTGTTGCAGACATTGCAATCAATTTGTAGATTCGGAGTTGGACTTGGAGCAAACATTGCAGATTTGGTCTAAAATTTGGGGCTTTCTGCTGAAATTGCAAAATTTGGGGCTTTCTGAGCTTATGCCCCTCTCTAGCTGCAACTTCAAGCTCGAAATTTGGGGCTTTTGATTCCGCAGTACAATTTCTTGAAGAAATTTGGGGATTTTGTAATTACACTGCAATTTCGCAGTGAAATTTGGGGCTTTTGCAGACAGAGCGCAACTCTTGCAACATTTGGGGCTTTTGATCAATTTGCCCCTTTCTGGTTGCAATTTCGGGCCTATTTTGGGGCTTTCATGTTGGGAAAGCAATTTTGGAGTTTTCAGTTCATACTGCCTTTCTTGAAGTGTTTTACAGCACTTTTGGCAGATTCTGGAGAGTTTTTGATGCTTGGACAGATTTCTGATAGTGCAAGTGCAGAAATCTGAGTTGCATTTACAGCCAGTGCTTGGCTGTGTTTTTTGGGAGTTGTGCATTTCATTCCCAGTAAGGGAATTCAGTTTTGTATCTGCTTAAATCTCTTTCTCAGATATGGCCCAGCAAAATCAGAATGACTTCCAGTTCGGTGGTCTTTCACAGGAAGACAAGTTGGATGGTACCAACTACTCCCTCTGGAGTTTTATGGTACGCAAAATTCTGATTTCTCGCAATTTATGGGATTATGTGAATGGGGCAGCAGGTATGGCACCTATACCCCTCCCCAGCAAGGAGGTGGAAGAGGTCGTGCACAGGGTGCAGCTGCAAAACAAGTTGTTGGTGCAGCTATAGCCACTACTCCAGAACAGAAGAGATGGGATTCACGGGATGCCTTAGCTTTGTCATGCATCTCTCTTTCAGTGAAAAGATTTATCATTCCGCATATCCGGTCGTGTAAGACCTCGAAGGCAGCGTGGGATATTTTAGAAAGCATGTATGCAGCCCGGAATGATGCAAGGGTATCTTTCTTGAAAAGAGAGTTAAGTAATACACTATGGAAGAGGGTGACTCCATGTCAGTTCACCTCACAAAGCTACAGGATCTCAGAGAGCAATTATTGAACATAGATGAGATTATTCCTGATTCAAAGATGATTACTACCACTCTGAATTCTCTTCCTGAGTCTTATCTCAGCTTTCATACCTCGCTGAACTTATCATTGAGGGGGGGTGCAAATCCTCTCACTTTTCATGAGTTGATAGGACTTCTGCTTCAGGAAGAGCAGACCAGGAAAAACTTGGCTTCATGTGCAGGTGAACAAGCTATGCTCTCAAAGTTTAAGTAAAAAACAAAGGGACGGGCAAAGACATCAGTAAATCAGCCTTCCAGTGGATCAGGACAGCCTTCACAAAAGGCTAAAAATGATGCAAGTAAGCCCAAGAAGAAGGGTTTTTGTCATTACTGCAAAAAGCCAGGTCATCACATTGCAGAATGCAGGAAAAGGCTTGCAAAAGAGAAGAAAAACAGCTTCGGTATGGCTGTTTCAGATTCAGCTCCTCATGCATCTGACAGTGGGGATGCTGCAGCCAACTTTGTTGGACAGAATTATGCCTTTTTATCTTGCATTTCAGATTCTAGGCTGGCTGTTCCAGATGCTTGGGATAGTACAGCCACTTGTAATGATGATACATATGCATTTTTGACTTGCAGTTATGACTCTTCTACAGATGCATCTGCTTTCAGTGTGAATGAAACACTGAACACTTGGTATTTTGATAGCGGTGCATCCAAGCATATCACTTCTAGGAAGTGTCTTTTTACTTCCTTGCATCCACCTCCCGTTGGTAAGAAAGTCACTTGTGCCAATAACTCATCATATTCAGTACGTGGCACAGGAGAAGTTGAGCTTACTGCCATTAATGGCTCAGTTTTCAGACTTTCAGATGTCTTATATGTGCCTGGTATCACCAAAAATCTTCTTTCGGTGTCCACTCTTAACGGAGCTGGATTTCAAGTCATCTTTGAGGATGACAAATGTGATGTTCGAGACAGGGAAGATGATTATGCCTTAAGATTATCTGGTACTTTGCTGCGTGGGCTTTTTTAGCTTGATCTTTTTGAGAAAAGAGCAGCCCATGCTCTTGCAGTTTCTACCCCTACTGCTGCCATGCAGAATGCATAATTATGGCATGCCCGATATGGCCACATGCATGACAACAGCTTGATGACACTTCAAAAGCACTCTATGGTTGATGCATTGCCACCTCTTGAGATACCTCCTCCACATGCCTGTGAAGGGTGCATTTTAGGCAAGATGCATAGATTCCCCTTCAAAAAGGATGGTTCAGTTAAAGCTGTCCGCAAATTACAGCTTATACACAGTGATGTCTGTGGTCCCATGAGGACTCCATCATTGGGTGGTCATCTCTACTTTGTTACCTTTATTGATGATTACTCCAATTTCACTTGGGTCTTTGGGCTAAAGCGCAAATCAGAAGTGTTCATGGTGTTTAAACACTTTTCAGCCATGGTTGAAAATGAAACCGGACTCAAGATACAGACATTACGCACAGATAGAGGTGGGGAATACTTGTCTGCAGATTTTGATGCTTTTCTGAAAGGCAAGGGTATTGTGCATCAGCTCACAGTGAGGCTGACCCCTCAGCACAATGGCAAAGCTGAGAGGAAAAATAGAACTCTGATGGAGATGGACAGATGTATGCTGAAAAGCAAACACATGCCTCACAAATTTTGGCTTGAAGGTCTGATGTGTGCCAATTACATTTTAAATCGGGCTCCCACTAAGGCTTTAAAAACAAAAACTCCCTATGAGGTCTGGAATGGGAGAAAGCCTTTAGTGGATCATTTCCGAGTCTTTGGATGCCTTGCTTATGCTCATGTGCCAGTTGAATTTAGGCACAAGTTGTCAGATGAGGCCATTAAGTGCATATTTGTTGGGTACAGTGCAGAAAGCAAGCGGTACCGTCTCTACAATCCTGCTACACGCAAGATCATTGTCAGTAGAGATGTGATATTTGCAGAAAATTCAGCTCACACTCAGGCTGAATTTCAAATGCCTTCTTCTTCAGAGGATGTCTTTGAGGGGTTGCTACCCATTGCCTTGGGTTCCCCTGCTGATATTTCTGATGCAAATCAGAAATTACAGCCACCTCCCGATGCTTTAGTTCCGCCACAGGATGTCTTGCCACCTCCACAGGCAGTGGAACAGGTGGTGCAGCAAGAAATTGCAGACATACATGCAGCAAAAACAGTCCCAAACTGGCTGTTACAGACTCTCAGGGAGAGTAAAATTGATGCTTCGTTACCTGGCAGGACTCGCAGTGTAGCAAGGCACATGGAAGGTGCTAATTCAGTGGAATCAGCATATGCAAGTACACTTCTTAATGAGGAGGAGCCTGCCACATTCGAAGAAGCAAAGGACAATGTACATTGGATGAATGCCATGCACGATGAGTTGCAGTTCATTGAAAAAAATCAGACTTGGGATGTTGTAGACTTGCCACCAGGTAAACATGCCATTGGCACACGATGGGTTTTCAAGGTCAAACGGAAGCCAGATGGCTCCATTGATAGAAACAAGGCAAGGCTAGTTGCTAAAGGCTATGCTCAGAAAAAGGGCATAGATTATGAGGAGACATTTGCTCCTACATCCCAGATGACCACCATCCGATCTATTATTGCAATGGCTGCACATTTTGAGTGGAATGTTCATCAGTTGGACATAAAAACAGCCTTCTTAAATGGAGACTTGCTGGAAGAGGTGTATGTCAAACAACCTCCAGGCTTTGAATTACAGCAAATGCACTTCAGGTATGCAAGCTAAACAAAGCTTTGTATGGGCTGAAATAGGCTCCTCGTGCATGGTATGTTGAAATGTGCAATGTCCAATTGTTGGGATATTGTGTTGGTACCCTAGAGGGGTATGTTTGTGGGAATTATGGTAGCCACACAAGAGGATGTGGACTACATAAATGGATGTGGGACATTGGTCACCACAAGTTGGATGTGGATCAGAGGATGCCACACAGTAGACTTATGCCTTGAGACTCTCTATATAAGAGATCTATCATTGTATTGTTTATCAAGCATTGGAATAGATTGATTGAGTGTTGCCTACATTGTTGTATCTCCCGTAATGGATTTTCTTGTATGGTTCAATCCTCCATGATTGTTACACTAATCTCATGTAGCCCTAGGCTTAGTGGCGGTCTCATTCAGTTTCTTATCATGGTATCAGAGCTGGTAATCCACAAGCTTAGGTAGATTAGTGTGTTTTCTTTCATGTCTTTTGCATAGAGAAAAATAATGGCAACACTCTATCATTAGGGAGAGTTTTGTGTGAGATGATGCCTTCGCTGGATTTGGAGTAGCCATGAAAGAGCCAGGCTTGACTTGAAGTTTTCTACTATGAGAAAAGAAGACTGATGCAGGTTGTTGCTGCAAAAGATGTTGCTGCTTATGGAAGATGCAAAAGAAGATTGTTGCTAGGAGGAGATTGCATTGCTTAAAGAACATTTTGCAAAGTTTGAAGAAGAGAAGGACACGCTGGTCGGAGAAAAAGAACAGGTCTTGAAGCAAATGAAGGACTTCAAGAGGAAGACGGAAGAGCTACAGGAGGAGTTTCTTATGCTGCAGGAGCAAAGAAAGTGCCTCGAAGAAAAAAAACTGGAGGCAGAATTAGTGCGCATTATTGCATTCGAAGAAGATACTGTGGATGTTGAGTTGCTGGTGTGTGAAGATTGGAAGCTGTTGCAAGGTCGTGGTGAAGATTGAAGCTACCCAAGGAGGAGGCAGGATCAACTAAAGATTGTAGCTGTGAAAAAAGTTGCAGGGAGGAAGCTACTGTCATCATTGAGTTGCAAGAAAGAAGCTGCTGTGAAGAAAGGGGGTAGTTGCTGCAAAGAAGAGATGTTGCAAAGAAAAAAAGAGAACAGTGGCTGAGAGCTATGTTGAAGCGGTGTCAAAGATGACAGATTTGAAGCCAGTAAGATGCTATACATTACATCAGGAGAAACAACATGTGTAACCTCTTCGTGAAGAAACTGCTCACAGGAAATGTATGGGATAGGCTCGGGAAACAATCTGCTGAAGTGGTAGACAATAAGGAAGAAGAGGAGAAAGAGGAGGAGGAAGATGAAGGAAAGATTGAAGATGATCGAAAGCAACGAACAAAAGATACTCTTAGCCGTGATGGAGGTGAGCGAGACATTTGACTCGGCCATCAAGGACACACTGCCGCGATAGAAAAGCTTGCAGAAATGATCCAGGAATTCTGCAACAACAACAGCACCGGAGTGTAATATAATTTCTCCAAGGCGAGTCTAAAGCAGAAGATGAGCTTGAAAGGGAGATTAGTGTGAATGTTAATCAAAACAGAGAGTTGTTACGAGGGCTGCATGCTGTCGTTTGAACACGAGCCAGTTGTTCCTGCAATTGGGAGGAGTAAAGAGAAGTGTAAGCTATGAGAAAGGCACTGAAGAAGGCTCGTTGAAGAAGAGCATAACCGCAGATTGAAGGAGAACTCGACATGACGGCACGAGAGCAGCTGCAGCAGGAAAAAGATTGATGGTAGACGATTACAAACATGGAGCCAAAGTCCTTAGGGTTGGAACCCTACCTATTTCAGCCACATGCACATTATCCTTACTTTATGCACCTTAAAAACCCCTTTTGTACAAGAAATTTTTTCTTACGCCTTGAAAAATTGGCGCAGCATTGGCTGGTATGGCAAATCATGGATATGTTGTATCATGACCGAGATTATTGTGGGTGCCCTGCCCTTGCATTAACATAAAATGGATGTAATTCTCTCACCCATGTTTATGAGGGTCCTCTGCCCGAGCCCACGGGTGCTCAAAAAGATATTTGATTGTGGTGTGCAGTAGTGTACATTGATGATGCACCACTGATTGAGTGTTGCCTACATTGTTGTATCTCCCGTAATGGATTTTCTTGTATGGTTCAATCCTCCATGATTGTTACACTAATCTCATGTAGCCCTAGGCTTAGTGGTGGTCTCATTCAGTTTCTTATCATGGTATGCCAAGATTCATGCCTTTTTGACCAGCAAGGGGCTGCACAATAGTCCTACTGAGAGCACCCTCTACATCAGGATGGATGGGGGGGAAATTTTAGTCATCCTTCTTTATGTCGATGACTTACTGCTCACAAGTTGTAAATAATATTCGGATTCTTTTGTTGGAGCTCGTGGAAGTGGGCCTAGGTCCATCGTCATTCCATGGACATGTAAAGGGGACGGATCTATCGCTTGAAGTGTGCGCTGCGATAGTGGCACCAAAATTGCTCCTTGTTCAAAAAGGGAATACGTCAACAGGGTTCAAGGCTAGCGTCCATGTCGGGGTGAGGGGAATGGGTGCGTCGGGGACTAAGTGGTAACCGCCATGTGTGCACTTTGGATGGGTTCACCGCCAGTCATTGAAGGACTGGGTAATGAATTGAGTGAGGGGACGAACTTCCATGATTTCATAGAGATGGAGGCGAGAACCTTCGAGCTGAGCCTTCCAACGATGCATTAGGGCGCTGTCAAGTAGGTCTTAGAAGGAATGCAGATCAGGTCGCCATTGGATATCTTTGGGCGGGGATGAGGGGGGTGCTGGAGGGACATCATCGTCATAATTTGGCATAGGTTCCTCTTTAGCAGTCCGTGCGGCGGCGGGCGATAGATCAATGGACGTAGTACAAATTTTGTCGGTTTTAGGATCGTATTGAGCGCCTCATCTGGAAGGTCGACAAGAGCATTGGAGGAAATGGATTGGGAGGTCCCGTGCTATGCGGAGCTTGTGTTGGAGGCATTAGAGGAGTATTCCGGAAGGTTTGTGCGGGGGAGAGGGGGAGGGATGGGATTGGATTGGTGGGTTGCTGGGGGGGTTGGATGGTATCTCTAGGAGGTGGCTGTGGAATTTCGGCCGAGGGGGATGGTAGAGTTGAAGATGGCTACAACTTCCTGCCCTTCCTTCTCGGTGACATCTTCAGGGAGGCTACATGAGTAGTTTCAAAATTGCTGACGAGGGACTCGAGGGAGTCTTGGAGAGCTTGTAGCACCCGGTTATACAAAATGATGATTCCGAGGGGGCGGTAGGCAGTGGAGCGGTATGCAACTAGTTGCCCTTGCGTTTGGACGACAGAGGCCCGGCTATAGATTTGCATTACTAGTAGTTGATGTCGACTTTGAGGCTATCAGGAGTGCAAACCCACATTGGTGTTCGAGTTGTAGGCATGCAGGAATTCCTTGAGCAGCTTCATGTCGAGGTGACAAGGCAGACGGTCCGCAAAATGGACCCAAGGCCTGTCAGAGCTAGGGAGGCTTGTACCTCTGGCTCCTTGAGGGATTGGTACACGGCCGTGTTGTAGTGGTGGAGGGTGTAATCATGCCCCTCATAGGCATCTCTGGAGTGGATTGCGCAGCCATTAAGTTGTTGTAGCCAAGCTTCTCGGAGCGGCGAGTGCGTCAGGGACCTCATGATCTTGTACTCTCCCTAGGTTGGAGCTGGGGTGCGCTTCTTGGATGTCTTTAGGAGGAGGTCACTGTCGCTGCTGATGGTTCTTGGGAGGCCTGTTGTGTTGAGATTTCCTCCTCTGTTTGCTGTTCCTCTGCTGAGACGTCTGAGGACATACGGATTGTCCCTGAGGGTGTGCTCTGGGATTTAGAGGGGCCGGTGGGAAATGGATTTGGGGGGCGGAGGCTGAGTTTTGTCTCAAATTCGAAGAGCTCATTGTCGGGATTCATAAGGAACAAGGAGGGTTGTTGCGTGAGAAGAGAATCGGTTGAGGAGGACGAGGCTAAGGACATTCAAGGGTGGCTGGAATGCAGGTTGGAAGGGGACTGAGGGTTGAGGAAGATCTGGAAAAGTTTTGGTGTTTTTGCTAAGGCGATGACCTAGGGGGATAGGGTGGCCTTTTATATTTTTTGGTACCCGTATGGCCGTGGGGATGGCATAAGGTGGCGGGTTGTGGGAATATGGCAACGGGTCGGTGGGATAGAAGCAATGGCAACGGCCGGCAGTATAGGAGTAAGGCGACGGGTGTGGGGATAGGAGTAAGGCGACGGGTGTGGGGATAGGAGTAAGGCGACAGGCGAGTGTCGCCGTACAATGAAAGTTGGATTTGGATCATGTCCCTCAAAGATCACCTGGGGGTCAATAAGAGATAACCATGCTACTGAACCCCAGGTCATATAGAAAGGTGCTGTATGAAAGATGCTGAAAGACTTCTATTAAGTATTAAAGAAAACCATTAGAGCAAGCTCCATACAGGAATACGGGATACACCATGCAATGCATGAAAAGCTCAAGAGCCAAAAAGAAAGGATTGGGGCTGATAGTGCCATCTCAATCGGGTAGCAACCTCCGAGAAAAAGGAAGAACCCCTCCAAACTCGAAGAAATACAGTCCTCCTAGAAGAGGCTACCCGTGAAGGGCCCTGCATGCTAGCCCATATGGCTATCAAAGTGTGAACCGTGTCACTCCAAATACCCATGACACCTGTGATGGGTGTATCTGGGTGTCATCCAAGGCCTCTGTGCATTTGGCTCTCCAAATGTCCCAAGAGGAAATGCTAGCCAAAATCTCCCAAGAGGTGTCCACTGAAACATGTGAAGCTCTGAAAGGAATATGTGGTACATCCTTAAGAGAGCAGGGCTCTATCACCTGTCGGTGGATTGAAAGTGCCCAAGAAGAAGGCTCACCCTCATAAAACACCTGGGATTTAGTAAGGGATAACCATGCGACCGAGCCCCAAGTCATGAAGAAAGGGGAAGTATGAAAAATATTGAGTATCCGAGCAACTCCTCTCCAAACAATTCTCACTTGATTGCAGTCCCAAAGGCAATGTCGCAATGACTCCTCTGCAGAATGACAGCGAGGGCAAGTGGGATCAGCCCCAAACCGTGATCTCCATAGGCTCACTGCAATCCCTCCATGAATAGAAAGCCAAAAGAAAAGAGTGATCTTTCTATTTTTGAGGGATTTCCAGAGCCTCCTCCAGAAATTCCTACGCAAATCTACGGTGATGAAGAAGCTATCCCAATGGGGGGCTCTGGAGGGAATCCAACCTCTATTGCTCAGCTGAAATCTCCTGGCATTACCAACCGTGAAACGAAAGAAGGGAATCCCTCTCTCTCAATGCCCATGATCTATCCACTCCCACTCTCCTGGGTCCCACTACATGCACCTGATAGGTAAACCTCCATATAACCACAACCTCCAGAATCCCAGGGCCAAGAGCAGAGGGTCGGGGTCTAAGTACCACTGCAAGCCCGCTCCATGGTCCACAAAACCAGCAATCCTAACAGGCTGAAAGGCAACCTCTAAAAGAATATCATCCGTCGATCTAGAGAGTATACCTCCATCCCCAACGTCAAAGACTAGAGCATCTTTCCTGAGATCTCGAAGAGCAATCACCTGTAGAGAAACTGCTGTCCTCGAAAAAGCTCCCATCCAAGTGGTGGAAGTAATAGGCATCTCAACTATCCATTCCACTGGGATGGCTGCATCTATCTACTGAATCCTGCGTGCTACCCCTCTGAGTTGACTCACGGACTATAGCCTCTGATCCTCAGGTAGCCTGATAAAAGCCTTCCAAGTGCCTACTGTGTAGGCGGGGCCTCTCTCCCATCTAGACCACTGCATATAATGGGAAGTGCCCAGTGGTTTTCCATGTTCATCAAGTATACTATCGTTCCAAATGATCGGCTGCCTATCAATCTCTTCAAGGGTAGAGGGCGGAACCCTTCGAATAGTGTTCCTGAAGCTTCCCCAAACTTTTAGGATGGCAGTCATGAGAGGAGAGGCAGGAGACCTGAGAAAGGCGGAAGTAAAAATCCAGCGAGGGCTGTCCACCCAATCATCTCCCAAGGTAGGTGTGCAAGCCTGAATGCGTCCAAAAAAGAAATCCTTCCAAGGTTCTTACCCAGGCATGAGTCCCCTCACCACCACCTTAGAAAGCAATGCCCTGCACTGCAAGTGCGGGTCAATGATAAGGCCCCCTTCCCATGTAGGGAGAATAATGGTCTCCTAAGCCACCCTCACTGCAACATATGCCATACCATCAAGTCCACTCCATAAAAAATTCATGACTGGTCTAATTAGCTGAGTGATGCAATCCCTAGACCAGCGGCACCAGCAAGAACACACAAACCAGGCGGTGGCCAAGAGAACATGGTTCACTACCACAACTCTAGAGGCAAGGTCGAGTTTGGCTGGGCTCCAAAAAAGGAGCTTTTTTCTCATACTTTCTAGTATTGGGGCAAACTGCTGTGCTAGAGAGATGCCCAATCCTACCTGGCATCCCAAATATCTGACAGGAACACCCCTTTGAATCCAGGAAAAGCCAATGTCAACTCCCCATCCTGGAGTGTCCTCATCACTGATCCAAAAGCCAAAGGATTTATGCCAGTTAATGTGTGCCCCTGCAGCTGAGCAAAAAATATCCAAGGCTGTTCGGAAAGAATCAAGTGACTACGAAGAGGCCTCAATAAAAATAGCAGTGTCATCAGCCAACTCACAATCAAGAAGCTCCTACTCCTGCCTGAAGGGCAATCTCAACCCATAAAGCTCAGCCTGAGATCTAAGGAAGATACTCATAGCTTCTGCCACAAAAAGCAAGAGGAAGGGGGCTAAAGGGCATCCCTGACGAACTGATCTGGAAATCTGTCACCTGTCGCTCCTTACCCCTCCAGTCAAAACCTGGCTGTGGGCTGACCTGTAAAGGGAGGCCACCCTTCTAATCCATGCATCTGAAAATCCGAATCGTAGAAGAGTGCCCTCAAGAAAACCCCAATATACTCTGTCATAGGCTTTCTCAAAGTCCAAGAGTAGAACTGCCTGCTCTGCATATCCCACTCTGTGGCTTCCCAAAAGGAAAAGATATTATCAAATATGCTCCTGCCATGCACAAAGCCTGTCTGAGTATCATGGATGAGGTTTGGAAGAAGGCGCTGCAATCGGATGCTGATCGCTTTGGCAAGGATTTTGTATAGAGTGCTCAAAAGAGTGATGGGTCTCCAATGGGATACAAAATTCCTATTGCCACCTTTCGGGATAAGGTGTATGAGTCCCTTGGTTAGTGAGTCAGGCATCTCACCCGAGTCCCAAATGCCCTGAAGGGCTGAAGTAATATGATCACCTATCATATCCCAAAAGGCTGTAAAAAAGGGAGTAAGACCATTGGAACCTGGGCATTTGCCCTTATGAATGGCGGAGAGAGCAGTCTTAAACTCTGTGTTGGAAAAGCGTGCATCAAGTGAGCATATCATCTCTGGTGTGACCAACACAGGTAAACTCTGCCAAATTTCATCTCTAGCCACATCTCTGGCATGTGTGTCAGGATCTGCGGACAGAAGAGAGGCATAGAAATATGTCGCTAAGTGCATGACGGTATCCGGATGAGACTGCAAAACACCGTCAGTCAATAAGCTGCTTGACACTCTCTCTACTATGTCTGGGACCAAGTGTAGAGAAAAAATGTTTATTGGCTCTCCCTTCCATCTATATCCAAAAGGACCCCCTGTGCATGGAAGGCATACTCTACTCTCTGATCAAGCAATGTCTGCAAGTGAGCCCTTGCCGTAGCAAGGCGCTCTTGTACCCAAGCATCTGATGGTCGTTTTTGCTCCTCCCTCTGCAAGGTTGCCAATTGCCGGCAGATACCATTGCTAGTGCTCGGCGAGATCAGGCACTCAGGAGGGAGTGTTGTGGCCACATGTGAAGGACCGGCCACCCCCCCTGCATGTGAGAAACCCAGATCTCCAAGACTGCCTCTGTGAGAGTCTCATCCGTGTATAAGGCATCGGGGATCCTGATACTGTGAGACCGTTCTCTCAGATGGGGCTCTGAGATAGACAAAACTACTGGAAAATGGTCGGAAGTGAAAACCCCAGGTGCAATGCAAACTGTCCCCCCTCTATCAAGAGCCCAGTCATCCACATAGAATCTGTCAATCTTGGCATGGATAGGCATGTGCACCCTATGGTTCGACCATGAAAACAAAAGTGACTAAGACTGAACATGAAATGCATCATCTGACCAAACATCTCTGCCACTGAACTTGAACAAGAAGCCATCCCAAGCTGCTCTCTCAAGGGAATGAATATCACCTTCTTTGCCCCCTTGCTTATGAGAAGGTGCCTCAACCATGTTGAAGTCACCTCTAATAATCCACGAATCTACAATGTCAGCCCATGAGAGCAACTCTTTCCAAAACAGAACACGGTCCCCTCTGTTGTTCGAAGCATAGAGCTTGAGGAAACCAACCTTACATCCGTCAATCAGAAGTAAAACTCACTGCGCCCTGGAGGAGGTTATGGTACCATGTCCAATGATTAGAGGGAGAATGGAGTCTGAAACCGATATGCATTTACCTCCTCTGGTTCCCAAGGTAGGAAGCCAAAAGTTCCGGCCTGAAAGTAGCTTACCTGACGTGGAGCAATCTCTGACATCCAGTTTGTGTTCCTGAAGAAAAAGAATGTCTAGGGAACCACCTAAAACACCTGGATGGAGCTGATTCCTGATCAGCTGTCTGCGACGGCGATGAGGGATGCCGCCTAATCCCTGTATATTCCAACTAGCTATCCTCATCGGCGGGAGGAAGCGGGTTGGAATGCCTTACCCGACTTGGTGGCGGAAAAAGAACCCTCCACCGGAGTTGACCTCCTGCCATACACACGAGGTCCAAGGGGAGGAAAGTCCACAAGTGAGAGAGAGAAAGATCTCTCAAAAGGGATGCGGATAACTGTCTCTCCGAAGGTGGAAGGTACAAAATCATCATCTGGGAGGTCAGAGAGTCCTCTAGAGCGGCAAAGGAGTTCTACTGAGCCAGTCCTAGGGAGGGGGTACGAAGGATTCCTAATGAAGGAGGGAGAGAATGTAAGAACCCCTTCCCTCTATCCATAGAAAGAGGCACCTGTACTAAGTCCTCATCAAGAAGTGATGCGGATGAGGTGCCAACAACCTGGGCTGCTGAGGAAGGTATAGCCTGATCTGGGGTGGAGTTGAACTTTTCTCCTGAACACTAGTCTCCTCTCGAGGCTCCAAGGGGGTAGCCTCCGAAGCGGTGGAGGTGTGATATGAAGTAGAGGGCCTAACCGCAACCGGAACCCACCGTGGGCCAAAGGTGGTGCGGGGTGCAGGAGGGACTTGAGTAGCCCTAGGAGGGGGGGGATCCCGTGTCTGAGGCGGTGCCTGTGGAGCGGTAGGTCTTGCTCCTACTCTCTATCGTAAGCTAGTACGAGCTGGTTGCTTTCCGGGCCTCTTTTTCTCCTTTGGGCAATCTCTGGCGAAGTGCCCCGAGGATCTGCAAATCCTGCACTGCTGGTCCTGTCGACCTGCAACCTCAAATCTCTGGCGGAAGAAAGACCCATCGGGTCGCTGTAGCATGATGTGGTCATCTGAAATATTAGGGTCATGGACAATGACCCTAACCCTGGGTACCCCATCCATCCTGACCGCCTCAGCAGCCGAAGAGGGCTCGCCAGGAAGAGGGGGGATCTCTGCTACCACACCAAACCTCTCGCCAATAACTGAAAGAAGTCGGTGATAAACTGAGAGGAGACAAGGGAACCTGATGGAAACAGAAACTCCCTTCTTGTCCTCTTCAACTGGGTCAATGCCCAGTTGAAAGGGAAACAAAAAAATCCTCCTGTAGCCTAGAAATAGAAACCCGACCTGAAGTAGGTCTCTCGTGACATCCGGGGAATCTAGGCACACCTCAAAGAAACCTCGTCCCAACAAACGAACATCCTTAAGGTGGGGGCCGAGCTCCTAGGGAAGCGCCGCAAGCATCCAATCTCTAGCTTGTGACCTGGAGGGGTGGGAGCCATGGATGCGCGCGAAGAGAGTCGTGGAACACTCATGCTCCAAATCCTTTTGTAACTGTTGCAGCTCGTCTTTTGAGAAAGTGACGGTTCTCGCGGACGGTGTGGGCGGGAACGGATTGACTGAATGGGAACCCATTTGTCAATCGAGGTGGGAAAGGCCGATTCAAACACAAAGAAGAACTCTGTCCGCTTTCCTGGAGCCCAGGAGACCCCTAAAGGAGAATAGGGTACTCCAGATAAAGGGAGAGAGTGAACGGAAGGTGGGAGAGAGAGGAATGACCAAGGAGAGGAGGAGTCAACAAAGAGAGAGGGGGGGCAGCAAGAGGAGAGGAGGAAGGGAGAGGAGGGGAGGATAGAGGAGAGGAGGAGTGGAGGAGAGGGGGGGGGAAGCAAAGAAAGAGCGGGGGGGGCCATGCAGGTAGCAGTACCGAGGGGGGGCATGCAGGCAGGCAGCAGCACGGGGGGGGGGGCTGCAGCAACGCGGGAGGTAGAGGCAGGGGGAACAACAGGTAGGGGGGAGGGGAGGGAGGAGGCAGCGTGTGGGGAGGAGGCAGCGCACAAGGGGGGGCTGCAGCAGCGAGGGAGGGGAACCAGGGGGGGAGGCGGGGGGAGCAGTAGGTAGGGGGGAGGGGAGGGAGGAGAAGCAAGGAGGGGAGGGAGGAGGCGGGGGGAGCAGCAGGTAGGGGGGAGGAGAGGGAGGAGGCAACGCGCAGGGGAGGAGGTAGAGAGCGGGGGGAGGCTACCATAGCGCGGGGGGGGCTGCAACAGCGAGGGAGGGGAGTCGGGGGGAGCAGTAGGTAGGGGGTAGGGGAGGGAGGAGAGGCAAGGAGGGGAGGGAGGGGGCAGCAAGGAGAGGAGCAGGAAGGAGGGCAGCAGGAGGAGCGAGGAGCAGCAACAGCTGACTGGGGTGGAGTTGCCAGGTTTACTTTTAACCTTAGCTGGGCTGTCATATCCTTGGAAGCACCCTTCTTCCTGGGTTCTCTTGGCGTGCTGGTATAGGATCATGTGATCCTCGATCGTGTAGGCCTTGTAATCGGAAGGTACCTGTCATAGGTCCTCCTTTTCTTCATCTTCCTCCTCGACTCCCCTTGGGGTGGTGTCCCTCTTGGCCCTGGTGGGAGCCTTCGGGCTTTTGGAACTTGGGAGCTTCGGACCTGAGGGGGGCTCCTTCATGGCACTTATGGAGCCGACTGGAGAGGTAACTTTACTCAACGAAGATCCCCAATTAGAGGAGAACTCATGGTGAGCAATAGTGACACCCACATATGTTAGCTAGTGGAGGTATGATTTGACCCTTAATGTCCCTCTGCTCACATCGCGAGGTTTGAGCATTAAACATTCTGAGGGGCACCATCGTGCTCAATTCTTCATGCTCAGGGGCTGTTACTTGGATTCCTATTCTTTCTGGGACATCGATGTTTATTGCTAGAATGTGCATCCAATTTTGAAAGAACTCTAGCTCGGGGAAAGGGGCATACCAAAATTCATTAGCCTCCTTCTTGTCGGCTTCTCTCTCAATAGTTTGGAATAGTTTTAGGGATGCGGTTCTGTCGGTTGTGTCGGATTCCGCGCAACAAATAGTTGTCTTGACAGTGGGTGGGCCTTGTATGTATGCAAGTCCACTCACAGGATTTTCTCCTCATGCCGTAAATAGATGTTGTCGATGCGCCAATTGTGTACAAGTCCGGACATTCACAAGAAGGGCCTGCCTAGAATGGCTTCATATCCAGGCTGCTGGATAAAGTCCATGACCACAAACCGAACAGGGTACGTGAAGCCAAATACTTTAATGTTAATACTCGTGAGGACTCCTAGGGGTTTAGTAGTTCCGCCGCGGCTAGCTTCACTGCCAGGTGGGTTTGCTTGAGGGAAGGTTTTCCCCACCTCTCTCCACATTCCTTGGTGTAGACACTCACATCCGCTCTCCCATCTAGGATGGCGTCAACCTTTTGTGTTCTGATAGGTTATGGGGATAGCTGCATTAGTATCATCACCTTCGAAGTATTGGCCTAACTTATTGATGGCGACCTTGGGTAGGTCGGTTGGTCGCTCGACTTCAGAGCTGGTAGGACCTTGGGGCAAGAATTGTGCGTTCATCCCAATACTCAACAAACTGATGCTACCACTCTTGGGTGGGGTAGCCAGGTTGTTGGTCTCCTCAAGGGCCAATTCTTGAATAAATGCTCCACTCCGCACCCAACAGTCAAGGACGTGGGGCATGTTGTGGGTGGAACTCCGGGGTAAGATCCCTATACCGGAAGTCCTTTAGGAAATGCGGCCCTTGGCATTTAAAGCATGACATGGGCGGTTCACTGAACCCTTATACGGGCATTCAATTGCCCTGTGTGGACCTTGGCAAGTATAACATTGGATCAAGGGCCTTTGTGCCACAGAGTTGTTGTCTCTTGTCCTCACGGCCATAGGCGTTGTCTGGAACACTAGGACATGTTGATCCTCATGTAGGAGCGAGAATTGAGGTGTTTGATCCTAGCGATGTAATCACGGAGGGATTCCTTGTCGTTCTAATTCACCTCATATAATTCGGCTCCACTTATGTCCACTAGGAGTGAACCCTATGATGAAAGCTTTCCATAACGCCTTCCAATTGACTTTCTCTTCCGGGCTGAGGGCTCTGTACCATTGGCCTGCCTTGCCATCCAGGCTGAGGCCAAATGCATTAACCATTTCCAGATCTCCAGGAGCACCAAATGCTTCACATATTTGCTCGAATCGCTCCACGTGGAAGACCGGATCTCCTCCTCTAAGAAATTTAGTTATCAATTTGGAGATGGCTATGGGTCGACTCCTAGAGGGATTGGTGATCCTTGCTGAAAATACGGGTGCGACCGAGGGTGGGACGGCCCCCAAGAAATTTAGTTATCAATTTGGAGATGGCTATAGGTCAGACTCCTAGAGGGATTTGTGATCCCTACTAAAAATACGGGTGCCACCAGGGGTGGAGCGTCCCGCCTTCCTAGCGCGTTCACCAGGATAGCACCATTTGGGAAGCTGGTGGAGGCAGTGCTATTGTGGGCCTAATGGGTCGTAGAGGCGGCCTCAAGCCTTACCCTGGTGGAGGGATCCATTGGGTTGTCGGTACTGACGTTGGGGTTGTGAAGCCTGCTCCCTCGTATATTGGAGCCGTAGCCACGGGAGTAAACTGTCGGTCTCCAGGAGGAAGCGGGTCACTAGGCATCTACATGGATGTTCCTTGCATTGGTCAGTAAGGTGGAACTTGTGTGACCACGTAGCCAGCGAATGTTGGGGGCACCTGGAAGGTCGGAAGTTCATAAGAGTTTCCCCCTTAGAAGTCTCATGCGTTTCCTAGGCTAGGGTTTCGCCCTGTGAAGTCCCTCATCCAGGGGTCTTCATCATCCATGCGTTCCAAGTCAGGGTGCCGTGTGAAGGTTGTGGGTCCTGAGTCCCCAAAGGCGGCCTCAGTCCCTACTACCTGTAGCTCAGGGGCTGGTTGTTGCTGGCCTCCCCTTTCTACGGACTTATTGGTGAAAGGGTTCTCCATATCTGCTGAATCTGTTCGGCCCAACCATCCAAATATGTTGGATATCCTACCTCTTAACTTGGAGGCTACAGAAGGAGCAAGAGAATTAGGTGGATCTAAATTGGTGTAGGGGGCAGCCCTCGGGCCTGTGGGGTCTTGCACTTGCTCGTTCAAGCTCTTCATCTTGTCAAAGCTAGAGGGGTCCTCACGCCGAGGCCCTTACACGGAGTGAGAGCTAGGAATGGAGCTCCTGGTTGGAGCCAATCCCAAACTAAGATGAAAAGTGGGTTGGGCATAGTTCGAAACATTGTCCTCGGGATTGGGTTCCTTGGACAAAATTCTTCTAGACCTCAAGTGCATGTATAAGATCTCCGCGGAGGTACACTCTGCCTCAAATTTAATTCTGTATTTTTGATAGTGGTCTGTCCCCAGAGCTATCCCCATGGTCGTAGGGTTTGTTGTTAGGCGATAGGCATAGGGATAGAGGTTGTGGAGTGAGCGCTAAGGCAACAGGCAATGGGATGATCAGGTCGGCGGGATGTGAGTATGGCGATAGTCGAGGGGTTAGTTGTAAGCCGATGAGGCATGGGGATAGACTTAAGGTGACGGTCGGCGGGTTAGATGCCTCAGAGGGATGCCAGAATGGCAACGGTCGTAGGGTTGACAGTAAGCTGACGGGTCGTTGGCATAGGCTCAAGGCCACGGATTAACGCCTGTCAGACCGGCAGGATAGCAGTTTCTGACACGTATTAATTAAGGCGGCGGGTTAGTCGGTGGACAATTGTCAAGTCGTGGGGTTAAGCCTAAGCCAACGGGTCAATGCATGTTTGATCTGTGGGATAGAGCTAAGGTGATGGGTCATGGGGATAGGGGCTAAGGCGACGACCCATGGGGATAAGAGATGTCTGAGAACACGAGTTTCATCGACCTCTGTTTGGTGATTTCTGGTAATTTTTGAGTTTTTGTTCCAACTTGAGTGTTTGTGGGTGCTACCTAAACTGTTGGGCATTGTGTGATCAAGGGCTTGTCCTATGATCATGTGTGTGTGTGTGTGTGTGTGTGTGTGTGATCATCTTTTCTTCGTTTGGGTTCGCTACTGGGCACTATGGACTTTATGGACATATAGGAATTGTAAAGTCTTTTGGTGATCCTACTTTCTCTCTGTTTGTCTTTTTTAGGCATTCTTTGTAGCAATCTTTCTTTGATTGCTTGCAGACCCGCTGCATAGATCATGAGGTCTTTTGGGCATATACTGAAATTTTCAGTTGATGTAATTGTAGCACCTTGTTTTGAGGTTGTTACTCATATAATATAGTCAATCAAAGATTTCACCCAAAAAAAAAGTGTGTGTGTGTGTAGCACACTAAGTGCTATGATGTGTCTATACCATGACATAAGTGATGATGTAATGCAAAGGCCCCCACATGGGGAGGTGCCTTCGATTTAGGAGTCCCTATGATGTAGGGAATGATTTCCTTTGATGTAGGAGAGCTGCCTATGATCTAGGCCACCCTCCCTCCCATTCTATGAAAGAGAGGACTTCCTCTCAACTCAATGGAACATTTTGCCATTTGGTTCCCACACTTTATTCCATGGTGTCCTCCTTTCCCACTCCCCAACATTTGGTATCAGATCCTTTCCACCCTCCTTGAGTTTCCACCCACGCCCTAGTGCCACCTCATCATCTTCTTTAACTCTCTCCCATTTTCCCAATTCTGCTTGAGTTTTGCAACATCAAATTCTCCAGATCCAACCGTTAACTTTCAAAATACTTCCGGATCCAACTTCCCCACACTAGGTCGCACCTCTTCTTTTCTTTTTGCAAAAAAGAGACTTCTATTAAGTAT
Source organism: Dipteris shenzhenensis (assembly GCF_047967505.1). Classification (NCBI taxonomy): domain Eukaryota; kingdom Viridiplantae; phylum Streptophyta; class Polypodiopsida; order Gleicheniales; family Dipteridaceae; genus Dipteris; species Dipteris shenzhenensis. The sequence continues at coordinate 36,612,639 of NC_141599.1, forward strand.
TAAAGAAAACTGTTAGAGCAAGCTCCATACGGGAATACGGGATACACCATGCAATGCATGAAAAGGTCAAGAGCCAAAAAGAAAGGATTGGGGCTGATAGTGCCATCTCAATCCGGTAGCAACCTCCGAGAAAAAGGGAGAACCCCTCCAAACTCGAAGAAATACAGTCCTCCTAGAAGAGGCTGCCCATGAAGGGCCCTGCATGCTAGCCCATATGGCTATCAAAGTATGAACCGTGTCACTCCAAATACAAGTGAACACCTGTGATGGGTGTATCTGGGTGTCATCCAAGGCCTCTGTGCATCTGGCTCTCCAAATGTCCCAAGAGGAAATGCTAGCCAAAATCTCCCAAGAGGTGTCCATTGAAACATGTGAAGCTCTGAAAGGAGTATGTGGTATATCCTGAAGAAGTATTAAAGAAAACTGTTAGAGCAAGCTCCATACGGGAATACGGGATACACTATGCAATGCATGAAAGCTCAAGAGCAAAAAAGAAAGGATTGGGGCTGGTAGTGCCATCTCAAGCCGGTAGCAATCTCCGAGAAAAAGGGAAACCCCCTCCAAACTCAAAGAAATACAGTCCTCCTAGAAGAGGCTGCCTGTGAAGGGCCCTGCATGCTAGCCCATATGGCTATCAAAGTGTGAACCGTGTCACTCCAAATACCCGTGAACACTTGTGATGGGTGTATCTAGGTGTCATCCAAGGCCTCTGTGCATCTGGCTCTCCAAATGTGCCAAGAGAAAATGCTAGCCAAAATCTCCCAAGAGGTGTCCACTGAAACATGTGAAGCTTTGAAAGGAATATGTGGTACATCTTGAAGAGAGCAGGGCTCTATCATTTGTCGGCGGATCGAGAGTGCCCAAGAAGAAGGCTCACCCTCATAAAACACCTGGGACCCAGTAAGGGATAACCATGCAACCGAGCCCGAAGTCATGAAGAAAGGGGAAGTATGAAAAATGCTGAGTATCCGAGCAACTCCTTTCCAAACAGTCCTCACTTCATTGCAGTCCCAAGGGCAATGTCGCACTAACTCTCTGCAGAATGACAAGGAGGGCAAGTGGGATCAGCCATCTCCACAGGTTCATTGCAATCCCTCCATGAATAGAAAGCTAAAAGAAAAGAGTGATCTTTCTATTTCTGAGGGATTTCCAGAGCCTCTAGAAATTCCTACGCAAATCTGCGGTGATAAAGAAGATATCCCAATGGGGGGCTCTGGAGGGAATCCAACCTCAACTGCTCAGCTGAAATCTCCTGGCATTACCAACCGTGAAACAAAAGAAGAAAATCCCCCTCTCTCGGTGCCCATGATCTATCCACTCCCACTCTCATGGCTCCAACTGCAAGCACTTGATAGGTGCACCTCCATATAACCATAACCTCCAGGATCGCAGGGCCAAGAGCAGAGGGTCGGGGTCTAAGTACCACTGCAAGCTAGCTCCATGGTCCACAAAACCAACAATTCTGACAGACTGAAAGGCAACCTCTAGAAGAATATCATCCGTGGATCTAGAGAGTATACCTCCATTCCCAACGTCAAAGACCAGAGCATCTTCCCTGAGACCTCGAAGAGCGATCACCTGAAGAGGAACTGCTGTCCTCGAAAAAGCTCCCATCCAAGTGGTGGAAGTAATAGGCATCTCAATTGTCCATTCCACCGGGATGGCGGTATCTATCTGTTGAATCCTACGTGCTACCCCTCTGAGGTGACTCACGGACTGTAGCCTTTGATCCTCAGGTAGCCTGATAAAAGCCTTCCAAGTGCCTATTGTGTAGGCGGGGCCTCTCTTCCATCTAGACCACTGCATATAATGGGAAGTGCCCAGTGGTCTGCCATGCTCATTAAGTATACTATCGTTCCAAATGATCGGCTGCCTATCAATGTCTTCAAGGTAGAGGGTGGAACCCTTCGAAGAGTGTTCTTGAAGCTCCCGCAATCTTTTAGCATGGTAGTCATGAGAGGAGAGGCAGGAGACCTGAGAGAGGCAGAAGTAAAAATCCAGCGAGGGCTGTCCACCCAATCATCTCCCAAGGTAGGTGTGCAAGCCTGAATGCGTCCAAAAAAGAAATCCTTCCAAGGTTCCTGCCCAAGCATGAGTCTCCTCACCACCACCTTAGAAAGCAATGTCCTGCACTGCAAGTCCGGGTCAATGATATTAAGGCCCCCTTCCCATGTAGGGAGAATAATGGTCTCCCAAGCCACCCTCGTTGCAATATCTACCGTGCCATCAAGTCCCAATAAAAAATTTCTAACTGGTCTAATGAGCTGAGTGATGCAATCCCTAGATCGGCACCAACAAGAATACACAAACCAGGCGGTGGCCCAGAGAACCCACTACCACAACTCTAGAGGCAAGGTCGAGTTTGGCTGAGCTCCAAAAAAGGAGCTTTTACCTTATACTTTCTAGTACTGGGGCAAACTACTGTGTTGGAGAGATGCCCAATCCTACCTGGCATCCCAAATACTTGACAGGAACACCCCTCTGAATTCAGGAAAAGCCAATGTCAACTCAATCCTGCCTGGAGTGTCCTCATAACTGATCCAAAGACAAAGGATTTATGCCAATTAATGTGTGCCCCTGCACCTGACCAGAAAGAACTTTTAAGGCATTGAAAGAAAGAAAAGGGAAGAGAGACTCAAGAGAGGGAATACGAAGTGATCTTCATTGTCAATAGAGTGAGACTCCACTCCAATGCAACTCAAAATACTACAAGCACAAGGGAGAAGAAGAGGTTTTATACGTACAAGAGGCAGTCGAAGCTCCAAGACTACTCATAGAGAGAGAATGAACTAGAGAGAGATGGACTTAAGAGAATATCTACAAGAGAGAGAGAAGGCTTATGGAAGAGGCTTGAGGAGACTAGAGCTACAGCAACATGCGGCCTAATGATGGAGAGATGATGAACAAGGGAGAGGAGGGCTCATTTTATAGAGATTTTGTCACCCTCCTTCATCCATTTATAATTGCTACCCGTAAATTCTTTTTCCCATCAATGACATAAGCCCGCATGTCACCATCCATGTCCTTTATAGCTACTCTTGCCATGTGTCCCATCAAAAGATGCTCAAGACTCTTAAAATATTGAGAAAGTCAAGAGTCTCCCCACATGGAGCCCATAGGGACCCTCTCTTTTCCATAACTCCACATGGGAATTCTAAAAGGATTTCTCTTCACTCCACACTCCTCCACATGCCTTCCACACACTTGGCATGTGGCCTCTCTTATAATATTGGAACACATGGACATGAGCCCACCTCTTTATATGACTTACTTTTCCTATTTTCTAAAAACCCCATAATATCCCATACACAAATAACTATCACCCCATACCAAGGTATTTATAATTCATACCTATGGTATTTTATTTCTATGTGGATTATAAGAATTTGAATGTAGCACAAGGCAAAATTGGTTTCCTCTTCCCTTCATTGGTAAGGTGCTAGAAATGGTGGCTTTATATGCTCTATACTCTTTCATTAATGGGTATAGTGGGTACAGCCAAGTGGAAGTCTGATAAGGAGATCAATCCAAGACCACTTTTGTGACCCAATGACAATGATCCATTTCACTCATGCTCTCAATCCCATACAATATCTTAGAAAATAGAAATAAGTGAGAGTCACTAGGCTATCACTTGATAGTCAAACTCTTATCAAACATAGAAGAAAACAATACCAATGCCAAATAAATAAATATCAATTTTTGGCGTCACATCTTTCCTCCCCCAGCAAATCCTCTTTAATGACAGAGAGGGTCTGCTGGCCCTCAAGGTGATCGAGCATGGAAGAATTTAAGGCGATACTCATTGGTGCGTCCGAGTATCACCATGCCATCAACATCCTCAAGCTGACAAGTTCCATTCATGAACTTCTTTTTGACTCGATATGGTCCCTCCCATCAGTCGATAAACTTTTTGTCTAGCCACTTGTCCAGACGGCTATCAAATCTCATTACCAAATCTCCTTCTCCAATATCTTTCTTCTTGCGTAATTTGGTGTCAAAACGGGCCTTGCGTCTTTTTTGAGAAGCTTCCAAGTTTTGTAAGGCCTGTAATCTGCATTCATCCAAGGCTTCTAGCTATACCAAGCGTTGAGCATAGGTATCCTCTTGTCCTTCTTTTCTTGCAATAGCAGTGCAAAGACTATGTATCTCCAATTGTTACGCTCTAGCTGAGGTGGCATGACCTCGGAAGAATCAGTCGACATTTCCCTTAAGGATCTACGTTTGTAATATATGTGTTTGTGCTTCATGTAAATGATCGGGAGGAAATTAATGTCAGGGTTCTAGGTGAGGGCTGATAGTACCAGACTAGGTGGATTTAAGGCTAAGGGCCTAATGCAAGAAATGTGCCTCGGGGCAAAGGATTTCAAAGTATCCCAAGTGAGGGTTTTAAAAAAAAGATGCATTAGGAAAGGCCCTATAATGATGGCGTGTGGCATCTAGATCCATCTAGGGAGATGGGGCTTATTGGAGTTAGTGAGAGAATGAGAAGGGATCTTCACGTATGTTTTCAGATTTTTATCCTCTCTGTGTGTACTCTCACGCTCCAGCAAGGCTGGCTGGGTGAAAAGTTATGGTACTAGCTCCCGTGATTATCAGTAGTTAGTTGAGAGTCTGAGACTACCATCTCAGCCATCCGACGATCCTTATTTCGTGGACAATCTTTCCACTGATGAGGCTAAAGGCAACCAAAACACAAGCCTTCTCTCCTCGCTTTTTCTCTTTACTCTGGATTTAAGGGAGATTTTGACCAAGCTCGGGCTGCCATTGGTGTTACTTTCCTCTTCACTCCAATGGTGGTACTTGATTTAGGAGTTTCAGCTAGTTTCGCCTGCTTGGCTTGACCACTCGGCTGAGACCACTTCCTTTAGTAATCCACTTCTTCTTAAACCCAAATTACCCATACTAAGTTTCGACCTGTGCAAACCCACTTGGCCTGCTGCCCTTGGCATCTTCATAGTTCAAGGCTATGGCTATTGCATCATCCAATGTGTTCGCATACTTAGCGTGAACTTCCATTTTAATCCGATCATTCAATCCAAATATGAAATCTTTCACTTGGATTGATTGAGGTAGGGGTTCATCAACCTTCATTACTCTCTCTCGAAACTTATCAGTGTATTCTGCCACTGACAAATTTCTCTGACGAAGGTTTCTATACTAATCCCAAGCTCGGGATGCTTCGTCAGGAGGTAAGAAGTGTTTTCTGAATTCTCTTTTAAACCCCTCCCAGATAGTGGATGCTATACCATCTTTATATTGCTTAATCCACCACCTATCCACTGCCTCACTAAACATATGGGTGGCCTCGCGGATTTTCTTGATATCATTTCTGATTTCACAAATGGCGAACGCCTCATCCCATTTGTGCAACCAGGTCTCAATGATATCGGAACTACGGTCATTCATCCGACCAGAATACTTTTCCGGCCTATAATTGGCAATATTAGGTACTTTAGCCCTCCTAGGCTCGACCGTATGGACACTAGACTCCGGTTCCATCGGAGCCTTTCCTTTTTCATCTAGAGTGATACACAGTATGTCTACCAGACCTTCTCGAGATGAGAAAGGAAAGGCTTCGATGGAACTGGAGTATAGTGTCCATACGGTCGAGCCTAGGAGGGCTAAAGTACCTAATATTGCCAATTATAGGCCGGAAAAGTATTCTGGTCGGATGAATGACCGTAGTTCCGATATCATTGAGACCTAGTTGCACAAATGGGACGAGGCGTTCGCCATTTGTGAAATCAGAAATGATATCAGGAAAATCCGCGAGGCCACCCATATGTTTAGTGAGGCAGCGGATAGGTGGTGGATTAAGCAACAGAAAGATGGTATAGCATCCACTATTTGGGAGGGGTTTAAAAGAGAATTTAGAAAACACTTCTTACCTCCTGATGAAGCATTCCGAGCTTGGGATCAGTATAGAAACCTTCGTCAGAGAAATTTGTCAGTGGCAGAATACATTGATAAGTTTCGAGAGAGAGTAATAAAGGTTGATGAACCCCTACCTCAATCAATCCAAGTGAAAGATTTCATATTTGGATTGAATGATTGGATTAAAATGGAAGTTTGGGCTAAGTATGCGAACACGTTGGATGATGCAATAGCCATAGCCATGAACTATGAAGATGCCAAGGGCAGCAGGCCAAGTGGGTTTGCACAGGTCGGAACCCAGTATGGGTACCAAAAGAAATCTGGGTTTAAGAAGAAGTGGATTAGTAAAGGGAGTGGTTCTTAGCCGAGTGGTTAAGCCAAGCAGGCGAAACCAGTGGTTAAGCCAAGCAGGCGAAACCAGCTGAAACTCCTAAATCAAGTACCACCATTGGAGTGAAGAGGAAAGTAACACCAATGGCAGCCCGGGCTCGGTCAAAGTCTCCCTTAAACCCAGAGCAAAGAGAAAAAGCGAGGAGAGAAGGCTTGTGTTTTGGTTGCCTTCAACCTCATCAGTGGAAAGATTGTCCATGAAATAAGGATCGTCGGATGGCTGAGATGGTAGTCTTAGAATGCGACGTGGAAATGCAGGGAAGTCCCGGAGCGGAACAGATGCAAATTCAGCTAGCGGGATCTTCTCAGAGGTCAGTACCTTGTTTGTTATGTGTGTCTGTTGCTAAGCTAGTAACAAGTGCACTTGATAACATCCATCCTAAGCCCGCAACAACGGGGTATACAACCTTTAATAATACGGAGTTAATTAAGATGAAAGGGCAAGTGGCCAATCATGATGTCATTGTGTTGTTTGACTCGGCGTCAACTCACAATGTAATTAACTCCAAGCGTGAAGAGGCTGAAGTTAAAGACTAGCCCATCTGACTATGCGTATATAGTCAGGATGGCAGATGGAAGTTCAACTGAAGTATGGGACCAAAGGGTTACCCAATTGGAGCTTCGTATTCAGGACTATGCTGAGAAGCTTGATTTTGAAATGACTAAGCTTGCTCATGCAGATATAGCCCTGGGTAAGGCGTGGCATTCTAGAAAGAATCCAGCCATTGATTGGAAAAAGCACGTATATCAATTCAAGATGAATAATGTGCTTTATGTCTTACGAGGTAAGAAAGATGTACCTCAGGGACCGTTGGTTTCCGTGATGGAAATCCAAAAAGCTCAAGAAGAGTTTTTATTCCTTTGTACAGCATCGGTAGAGCCGGTTGATGATTCTTCGGCTAGCATCGATGTTGCGCAAAGTGGTGAAATGGCCAAGCTGGCTGATCTTACAATAGAGGAGTTCTCTGACTGTTTTAGGGATGAGCTACCTTATGGATTACCTCCAGAGCGGAATGTTCAGCATAAGATCAAACTAATCTCGAGGGCAGAACCTGTAAATAGACATCCCTATCGAATGAGTATTACTGAAGAAGCGGAGGTACGAAGGCAACTGGAAGAATGCCTCAGGTTGGGACAGATTCAACCAAGTTTCTCACCCTTTGCTTCGCCAGTGATATTAAGAAGAAAAAGGATGATATGTTTCGCCTCTGTATAGATTACAGAGCATTGAATAATATCACTGTTAGGCACAGCTATCCGATGGCTCGGATTGATGATTTGCTAGATGCATTACATGGAGCCGTGATTTTCAGCAAGATAGATCTTAAGTGTGGCTACCATCAGATCCGGATTAGAGCTGAGGATGTGCATAAAACCGCTTTCAGAAGTAGGTTGGTCATTATGAGTTTTTGGTAATGCCCTTTGGACTTACCAATGCTTCTGCCACATTCGTCATGCTTATGAACGATTTACACGTCCGTATATCGGAAAGTTTGTAGTACATTTTATGACGATTCTGGTATTCAGTAAAAGTATTACTGAGCATTGCGAATACTTAAGAATAGTGTTCAGTACTTTGAGGAAAGCCAGTCTTTATGTAAGTAAAAAGAAAACCTCAGAGTCTGACCGCTTTGTGATCATTCTTGGGATTTCTCCAATTTTATCGAAGGCATATCAAAGGATATTCCGAAATAGTAATGCCATTGACTGATCTGACCTCAGATAAAGTACCTTTTATATTGGAACAGAATCGATAAGAAAGTTTTAACGCCGTGAAACAAGCTGTGGTTTCAGGACTGGTGTTAAAAATAGTTGATCCCCAGAAACCGTTTTTCCTAGAAACCGATGCATGTGGCATTACGGTAGGGGCGGTTCTTCTTCAAGAGGGAAGGCCAGTAGCCTTTGAAAGCAAGAAGCTTTCTCCCTCTCAGCGAAATTGGCTAATTCATGAATTGGAGTTGTATGCTGTTATCCATGCTTTGAAAACATGGAGGCATTATTTGTATGGTTTAGAGTTTTATGTGGATGTGGATCATGATACTCTGAAACATTTTTGTAAACAGCCTGACTTGAGGGGCCGCCAAGCTAGGTGGGAGAGCTCATGCAGGAGTTTAATTTGACGATTCGGTACCGAAGAGGGAAGGATAATAAGGTTGCTGATGCGGTCTCGCATTATGCACAATATGAGTTTTACGGTATTAGAGATTGCTCTAATGACCGAGATTAGAGAAATTGAAAAGGTGGACGAGTTTGTCAAGAGCTTATGGCCTAAAGCTCATGTGTTTAGACCCGGGAAAGAAAAGGATGACCTAGCATCTAGAAAAGGCCAAACATATGCAAGATATACCATAAGGGATGGTATGCTGAAAAGAAATGGCAAGGTTGTAGTACCTAGTCATAATGATCTCAGGCAGAGAGTCATTCAACAGTGTCATGATAGCCCATGTGCGGGACATCCAGGAGTCGAGAAGACATGATCTCGTGAAGCGAGATTTCTTTTGGCCAAAGATGAAAAAGCATATTCATGAATATGTGACACGGTGTTTCTCGTGTCAGGTAAGTAAGGCAAAACGGGTGAAGCCACCCGGACTTTTGTAACCCTTGGAAGTACCACTAGGTAAGTGGGAGAGCGTTTCCATGGACTTTATTGTGGGTCTGCCTATGACACAAGGAGGGTATGATTCTATCCTTGTGGTGGTTGATCGTCTAACCAAGATGGCTCACTTCATTTCGACTAGAGAGTCTGTTAGTGCCCCACAAGTGGCAGATTTGTTTATTAGACATATATTTCGTCTGCATGGATTGCCTAGATCCATAGTGTCAGACAGAGATGTGATATTAACCGGTCATTTTTGGACAGTGGTATTTGAGACACTAAGGACTGAGTTGGGAATGAGTAGTGGGGATCATCCTGAAACGGATGGTCAGACGGAGAGAGTCAACCAGATTTTAGAGGATATGTTGCAGGCATATGTGTCATTGAGGCAACATACATGGGACAAGTGGTTACCATTGTTAGAGTTTGCCTACAATGATAGAAAACATTCCTCTACTGAGTTTAGTCTGTTTGAATTGAATTATGGTTATAGACGAGCAAATCCAACTACAGTTGGAATACCTCAGAGAGTGCCTAGTGCCACGAACTTTGTGGTTCAGATGCGGGAGATGCTAGCACTTGCGAGAGCTAATATCTGCCAGGCTATGAATAGAGCCAAGGCGTATGCGGATGAAAACTGATATATAAGAGAATTTAAGGAAGGAGAAAAAGTTTTTCTCAGAGTTCCTTCGCACTCTAAGTCTTTGACTGTAGGAGAGTGTGCTAAGTTATCACCTCGATATTGTGGGCCGTGGTTAACTCTAAAGAGAATAGGGAAGGTAGCCTATAAATTAGAATTGCCATAGGGTTGCAAGGTGCACCCAGTGTTTCATGTTTCTCGTTTAAAGAAATTTTTGCATACAGGTGACTCACTAATCGAAGGTGTGGTTTTATTTCAGGAGATAGAGGATAATGCAAGACGCAAACCAACAAGAATCCTGGACCGAGGAACAATGCAAGTGCGAAATCGGAAGATACCCACGGTGCTGGTTACATGGCATGGTCAGCCTCTATCAGAAGCTACCTGGGAATCTGTATACCAGTTGCAGAGAGTGTTCCCAGACTTTATCATCGAGGACGCTGATGTTTGAAGAGGGAAGGAATGTTAACGCTCTAGCTGAGGTGGCATGATCTCGGAAGAATCAGTCGACATTTCCCTTAAGGATCTACGTTTGTAATATATGTGTTTGCGCTTCATGTAAATGATCGGGAGGGAATTAATGTCAAGGTCCTAGGTGAGGGCTGATAGCACCAGACTAGGTGGATTTAAGGCTAAGGGCCTAATACAAGAAATGTGCCTAGGGGCAAAGGATTTCAAAGTAATCCAAGTGAGGGGTTAAAAAAAAAAAGATGCATTAGGAAAGGCCCTATAATGATGGCATGTGGCATCTAGATCCATCTAGGGAGATGGGGCTTGTTGGAGCTAGTGAGAGAATGAAAAGGGACCTTCATGTATATTTTCAGATTTTTATTTTCTGTGTGTGTACTCTCACGCTCCAGCAAGGTTGTCTGGGTGGAAAGTTATGGTGCTAGCTCCCGTGATTATCAGTGGTTAGTTGAAAGTCTGTAACACCAGTTCAATGGACAAAATGGCTTCTATTCCATACACTAGTTGGAATGGTGTAAACCCAATAGCTAGCTTGTGTGTGGTTCTGTAAGGCCATAAAACTTCGGCCAAGTGCCTATCCCAATGCCTTTTCTTGGTGTCTACAAGCTTTCCCATTGAATTGCACAACAATCCATTTGTTTTCTTAGCCAAGCTATCACATCGGGGATAGTATGGTGTGGACATGCTATAATTTATCTTTAGCTTATGCACCGCCTCTTTAATTATTTTATTTTTAAAAGAGGTTTCTCCATCAGTGAGGATTTCCAAAGGACAACCAAAGCGTGAACAAATTTGATCAAAGAGAAATTTCGCAACTGTGCTTGTCTTGCTATTGACTGTGGCCTTGGCCTCTGCCCACCGAGTCGCATAATTTGTGGCCACTAATAAATAATGCTTGCCATGAGATGAGCGAGGGAGTGGTCTCACAAAGTCCAAACCCCACCTCTCAAATGATTCATATGCTGGAATAGGCTTCAAGGGCCCAGGAATCAATTGTCGCCTTTCAAACTTTTGGCATACTTTACAACTTCGACATCATTCATATACATCCTTATGGAGGCGTGGCCAAAAGTAACGTGCATTAAGAATTCTCCTAGCTGTGCTCGCTGAAGCAAAATGACCGGAGCATTCATGACACATTTCTAGGATTCTCCTAGTCTCCATGGGATGGACCACCCGACGGAGCACCTTGTCTTTTCCCAATTTATAAAGAATGTCATCAACAATAGTATAGGGACAAGCCTTTCTTACCAATCTTTGCTTCTGTTGTGGAGTTAACCCTCGAGGAAACATGCCTTCTTCCACATATTGCTGAACATCTTGCAGTTTTGGCCATCCAGTGTCTATCAAAGAAACCACCCCCCAGTCTTGTACTACAATGGCTTGAGTAGCTAACTCATCTGCCCTTTGATTTTCTTTTTTGTTTATATGAACAAACTTGCAAAAATCAAATTGACTACATAGTGCCATAGCCTTTTGAATAAGCTCCTTCAGGACTTCTTGTCCTGTAATGCCCTTGCATTTGCTTTATAATAAGCTGAGAATCTCCTTTCTTTAACTTGACTTTGGAGACAACCCTCCAAACTAAGAATCAAAGCATTATACTCAGCTGCATTGTTAGTTGTGATACCTGGAAGCTCAGCCACCCCTCACCCGCTTAGCCTCTCTGCCTCAACCCCCCTCACCCACTCAACCTTTCCACCGTTCAGTCACTTTGTCCCATAGGCCCGCGAGGCCTTGTGTCGACGTTAATATCTCTCCGCTACCCCCGCTCAGCCCTCCGCTACCCTTGCTCAGCCCCCCTGCTACCCCTTGCTCAGCCCTCCGCTACCCTCTGCTATCCCCCCCCGCTCAGCCCTCCGCTACCCTCGCTCAGCCCCCCCACTACCCCCCGCTCAGCCCTCCGCTACCCTCGCTCAGCCCCCTTGCTCAGCCCTCCGCTACCCTCTGCTAACCACCACCCCCCCCCTCAGCCCTCCGCTACCCCTCCGCCACCCTCGCTCAACCCCCCCGCTAAGCCCCTGCTACCCTCTGCTACCCCCTTGCTCAGCCCTTCGCCACCCTCCGCTACCCCCTCCCCCTACCCCCCGCTCAGCCCTCCCTGGGCGCTGCTGTAGCTACCTGCACCCCCCTTCTTGCTCCTCGCTCTCGCTTTCGCTCAACCCCTCGCTCCCCTCAGCCCCCTTAGCCCCCCGCCCCTCGCTCCTGCTCAGTCTTTCTTCTCGCTACCCGCACCCCCCCTCCTCGCTCCTTGCTCCCGCTCAGTCCCTCGCTCCCCTCGGCCACCCCTCGCTCTCCGCTACCCCCTCACTCAGCCACCACTGACCTCCCTCCCTCCTTTTCCGCTCATTCACCGCCCCCCCCTCCCCTTCTCTGCTCCCCTCGCCACCCCTTTTTTTTTTTTTTGAAGGGAAAAAAAAAAAAAAGGAAACCCAACCACCTTTAAAAAAAAAAAATCCTCGCCATCTTAGCCTCTCCTCCTTCTCCACCTCTTGGCTGCCTCTCCACTTCAGGCTTCCGCACTACCTCTCCACCACCTCGCACTAGACGTGCCTCCCATTATGGGGGGGGAATCGGTGCTCCTGCTCCCGGCTGAACATTAACGGGACAAAGCCAAGAAAGATGAAAATAACAACAACAAAAAAAAGCAAACAACACAACTGAATTTGGAGGATGTGAACACACGTTACAATCGAAGTGGACTCAGGGTAAACAACAAGGCAAAGGTAGGACCCGCCTCAGCTTCTTCAGCATCTATCTCTACCTCAACCTCAACCTCAACCTCAACTCCCGCTACAGTGTCAGTTTCGTTTTCAGCTCCAACCTCAACTCCCTCTATCTCTATCTCTACTTCGACTTTAGTCCCCGCTTCAGGCCCAGCTCTAGTTCCAGTCTCAGCTCCATCTACATCTACGATCAGTGACATACTCATGCCCATGGCGCCGGTTGTTGTTCCCTTTCCCTCTTCTCCTGTTACAGCTCTCGCACAGCTTATGACACCTACTTCGGAGGTGTCATACACTGTGCCGCATTACGCTTCACTCTACCCTCTCCCTCTCAGTCAGCCCACCCTCCCATACCCTGTTGGGACTGCCTCATCCATTCCAATGTCATCTCCGTTTCTCACTCAGCCACCGTCCAGTTTTTGGACTCAGTCCCACTCTTTCATGCCACAGTCACCACAGTTTCAGCATGGACATGGGTGGACTGACACACCAGAGGCCGGTGAGACCCTACTCATGGAGATACATAGTTTTCGTGAGCGTGAGATGGAGCTGGCTCGCTTCGCACGGGAGTAGGTCCGCTTCATACGTCCGCTTCATACAGGAGTAGGCTAGGGCCATTTGGGAGCAGAGCCGCATCATACAGGAGTAGGCTAGGGCCATTTGGGAGCAGGCAGGTCTTATTCGGGACTCAGACAGGATATCATGCAGCTCCAACAGGAGGTCACGGCCATACACACTGCCCCAGGGAGTACCCCGGTGGTCGAGGCACAGATTGCGAGCATGCAATCTGCTATTGAGGAGACTTCTAGATGGGTTGACGTGGCGAAACGGGAATCCGCAATGGTCACCGTTTCGGCTACCCTCATGGAGCAGCAACAGAGAGCCAGTAAGGCTCTGAACATCAGAGTACGCGGGATCCCACGCACTGAGGCTACACCGATGGTAGATGCAACTGCGTTCGTGATCGCTACCTTGGGTGTGGCTGAGCATAGGATAGAGAGGGCATGGCGGGTGGGGAGAGATCCCAACCGAGAGCAACCCCTGATCATATGATTTCATGACACTCAGGCACGACTTTCAGCTCTACGATGCAGGTCAGTCCTTCGAGATCAGCCAGCGATCTCTATGGATGAGGACCTCACACCTCTACACGTGCAACGGGATCAAGTCTGAAAGGAGGGCAAGTGGGCAGTGGTACGAGAGGGACGACTTCTTACAGGCCCCCATAGGACACCTACCCCCTCCCCTACATAGGGAAGCGGGGCCTATGAGACTCAGATATCCGAGACCCTATCCTGCACCATTTGGAACTGTAATGGTACCTTATGGTCAGAACCAGGGAACTTCTCAGAATCCTATACAGGCCATGACATAGTCTTCTATACAGAGACACATCAGAGTCCACATCAGAGTCCAAAGCGCCCTCTCCCAATAGTCAGCGGATATACATAGGAGTGTGCCTACAGAGATGAGACGAGGGGGTACAGGAGGAGTTCGAGGTTCAGGTGGAGTTGCAGTCCTTTTTAGATCCACACTTTGGGGGATCATTTCAGTAGAGCAGGGAGATACATATTGCAGAATTCTTTGGATCCGAATACGACACATGGACAGCCATGATCTGTTTGTCGCAGTTTGCTACTTCCCCCCGGAGATCTCCCACTTTGCCAGAGATATTCGAGGTGATGATGAGACATCCCCATTTGCTGCCCTTTATCAGTCCATCGTTGACTTTTCTAGCCGCGGAGAAGTCCTTCTAGTGGGGAACTTCAACGCGAGGACAAGGACACGTCGGGTACCACTTCTTAATTTCAAAGATGATTCCACTCTACTGGCAGATGTTGACCTTGAGGAGGTAGGTATGCTACGGGTTTCGGCTGATAGGCGAGATTCACTCTCATCCTATGGGCAGGCCCTATTAGACCTAGGCAGAATACATGATGTCATTATCTATAATGCTCTTGACAGATGGCCCGCTTCAGGTGGTTTCACATGCTTTCCACATGGGGGAGCCTCCAGTGTTGTTGATGACATCATGGAATCCCCTGTCTTCACATCTCGCATTACTGACTTCACTGTAGCACCTCTCCCCCCAGGGGCTGATCACACATACCTTTTCTTTTGCATCTCTACCTCCCTTCGCACAGCACCTTCCACCCCACTCAGTGCTTACTCCACCTACCGCGATATACGCTTTGATCTTCTTTCTCTCTCCTCTTATCACACGAGATCAACCAGGTTATCCGTGAGGATCTACTATAGCTACATACTTTTCGGACTTGGTTGGAACCGAGTGAATTCCCAGTGAAGCTTAGCTTCTACAGAGATCACTTCTTACATATCACAGCGGAGGGTTTCATTGACCCACCAAGATACACACAGATTCACCAACCCCACTCGATGAGGATCTCTCTTGGGCAGATCCGGGTCTCTTCACACAGACTTCGCATCGAGAGCGGCAGAGCAGAGTGACTACCCAGGGAGCGGCGCATATGCACACTATGTGACATACAGAAGGTTGAGACAGAGGAGCATTTCATCTTCAGGTGTCTTGTGTACTATGAGATCCAAGGACGTTTCCACTGCCTCTTCAGAGATAGTTATGGGATTTTAGTCCATTTCCTTTCCTACCCAGACTAGCGGTGTTTGGCACGTTTCATTCATGAGGCACTTAGACACCACGAGAGGATACTTAGAGCACGGAGACAGGAGCAGACTGCTTCCTTGGTTGATGCCTCTTAGAGCTCTATCATGGAGTTCTTTCAACTAGATCACATGGACCCCAACGAGATGAGGCCTCGACATGACCGTGACCCAGAGCCTATGACCCGACAGCTCAGACAGAGGGTCGATACACAGATCACACTTGGAGACATCCCCTCCTTGTTTAGAGTTGGAGCCCGACCGACGGGAGTCACAGTAGCCCTGGTTAGACACAGAGCTACGACCAGGAGACGTGCTAGGACCGCACCTCTGAGTGGCCGACATCACTCTATTGTCGACTTCATGCCTCCATTGCCTCATCCATCCTGATATGTTGTTGTTGCCGGGGATGATGATGATATTGATGATGATGCTGAGATTGATATATAGTCGACCATCGATATGACTATGTTGTACTTAGGACTTAGTACTACCATTCTGCATTTTTTGCATTTTTTGCATTTTACATTTTGCATTGGTATGGACGCTCATTTAGTAGCTCCACTACCACAGCTCGTTGTATCAAGATTTTCACAGTCTCATAGACCCATCGATCTTCCGAAGACTTTAATAAACTTTCTTTCTTTCTTTCTTTCTTGTCCTCTTGCCCACATCTCTTGACCTTTAGAATTCATCAAGACTATCCCCCCGGCTTCTTGTTGGCATGAAGGACTAAAAGCCCCATCAAAATACAAAACAAGAGCTGTTGGTGGTGTATTTATTTCATCTTTAATGTTCTCCTTACATTTCTTTTCTTCTCCTAGATCCTCCCATCCTGTGAGCAAATTTGCCATAGTAGACCTAGTGGTATTTTCAGTGACAAAAGAGAAAGAGAACTCTTGAAGCTCTGACAACCATTTTGTAAATCTCCCCCCAGAATTAGGCTTGTGAACTAGATATGCTAATATAGATTGAGAGGTAAGGAAGAAAAATGGTCAAGGTAATAAATAGGAGCGAAACTTTCTGAGTGAAAACACCAAAGAGAGTGCTTGCTGCTCCATTTCTTCATACCTTGTTTCCACCTCTGTAAGTTGTCGGCTGGCATAATAGATGGGTTGCATTCTACCTACCTCTCCTTTTTGTAGCAATACAGCACCAACTGAATGCAAAGATACACTTGGATTTACATAAAAGTCTTGAGACCACAATCAGAGGGCTTCAATATTGGACCCTTACTCATGGCGTCCTTAAGTTTATGAGAAGACCCTTGTTGCTTCACACCCCATTGGAAAGAAACTCCTTTTCTTATCAACAAGTTCATAGGATGCACTATCTCTGTGAAATCATCACAAAAGCATTGATAATACTTGCTTTTTCCTAGAATTCTGTGAACACCAGTGACACTCTCAGGACTTGGCAATGCCATGATTGCTTGAACCTTGTCAGGATCTATTTGCAAGCCTTCTTCAGAGACAATATGCCCCAACAAGACTACTTTTGTTTGAGCCAAATGGCAATTGCTAGGATTTAGACACCCTTTTGCTTCATCAATCCTAGCTAAGGCCATCTTTAACTTCTTCATGTGATCTATGCGCCAAGAATAAATGCAAAAATCATCCAAAAATACCCTTATGAACTTTCCCAAGTGAGGCTTGAGCACTTGACTCATGAACCTTTCAAATGTAGCTGGTGCATTGGTCAACCCAAATGGCATCAGTTTGTAAGCAAAAACTCCCCAAGGTGTGGCAAATGATGTTTTCTTTTGATCTTCCTCCTGAATACGAATTTGAAAGTACCCAGAATACCCATCACATACAGAATACATCTCATGCCCTGCTACTTGGTCTAGTATTTCATCTTGGAACGGCAAAGGAAAATGATCTCTCTTAGTGCATGCATTCAGAGGACGAAAGTCCACACAAACCCGCCACTTATTGGTGTGACAACTACAGGAGAGATCAATTCTAAATCATCAACACGAAAGATGAATCCCGCCTCAAGTAGTTGTGTTGCCTCTTTCTTTAGTGCCTCAGCTTGGATCACCCCCAATTGCCTTAAGCATTGCACAACTGGCTTGCTTTCTGGCTTCAACTCAATCTTGTGCTCCATAAGAGAGATTGGTCGAATCTGTGAATAGCTTGTTGCAAAGAGACATGGAAAATCATCTAATATATCCAAGTATTGGAGCTTCTCACTACCTGATAGAGAATCACCAAGAAGCTCTTCATTGCATTGGCATCGTTTAGTGTGCTCCACATCCTCCACATAAAGTGTCTCTACAGGATCTTCTTGTACCACCACCTTGTTCCCTCCTGACTCATCCCGATTAGCACCAAGACAAAGACCAAAGGCCACTCCTTCCACCTCACCCTCTAAGCTAGACTCCTCGGAGCTACACCCTGTCTCTTCTTCTTCATCGGTTAAGTCAAAGCTTGAACTCTCTGATATTGAAGACTCCTCCTTGACAACTTCCTTTTCGCGGCTTCTGATGTTGTAGCGCACCTTCTTATCATTTCCCTGCAAAATCAATTCTCCAGTATCCCGCTTTTGAACAGCCTTCACCTTGCGTAGCCAAGGCCTTCTCAAAATGAATGGATAGGCACGTGCATCTGGCTTGGTAGGGATCACCTGAAAAGTAGTCGGCACAGAAATTCCACATACATCCACTTCTAGATTCTTCATAACTCCCAAGGTCTTTACCCTAGTGTTATCAGCCAATTTGATGCGATAAGGAGAGGTAGTACTAGAGTATTTTAAATCAGCATCTATCATGGTCTTCTCACTCATGACATTAATCGATGCATCTCCATCAATGTACACATTAGAAATCACTTGACCATCAATGATCACATCAACCATAGGTACATCATCACCAACATCTATATCTACATTTTGAACAACAGGAATGGATCTTTTCTTCTTTTTCTTCTTTGACACTCTTGTGCTTGCTAGCTTTCCCCATTCTTTCCGTAGTTTCGGAAACAGAGCAAGTAATTGACCAAAGGTGATATGAGCTTTCTTCTCTTTAAGGTCGGACAACAAGTCATAGCTTCCAATGCCTTGTCCTAAAGGAAAGTCTGACTGGCTAATTCTCCTTCTAGATGCCCTCTTTTTCTTAATACGGCGTTCCTCTTCTTGATGTTCCTCATCTACTTCTTCCTTGCTTTCTTCTTCTTCTTTTGCTTTACCACGCCCCCGTTTAGCCATCATTACCTCTCTTTCTTCATCCCCTGAAGAAGCTTCTAACAAGGATACTTGTTTTTCTTCTTTCTTTCTTAATCTAGGACACTCAGGGCGATAGTGACCTTTTCCATTACATTCATAGCAAGTGACCCTTTCCATTACATTCCAGCGACTTTGTGACTTGGGATTCAATGGGGAGATTCAATGGGCGATCATGGCCTTGTATGAGAGAGTCACAGGTAGAGTCAGGACACGGGCGGGGCTGTCGGGGGAAGTACGCAATACGATAGGGGTGAAGCAGGGGTGTCCTTTGTCTCCGACACTCTTTGGTCTCTATATCGATGAGTTAGAGATGTACATACAGACGATGGGTGGTACAGGTTCTTTACTGGCAGGATCCACGATACCGATTCTCCTCTATGCAGATGACGTGGTTCTTATTTCTTCCTCCCAACAGGGTTTACAAGCACATCTCCATGCACTCCACAGCTTTTGTCAGGACAGAGGGTTGTCTGTAAACCTTGGGAAGACCAAAGTCATGGTCTTCAACACGTCATACCAGGTTTATAGGAGAGGTGAGTTCTCTTTCACATTTGATGGGCAGGAGGTGGAGCTAGTCAGGGAGTATACATATTTGGGTGCCACATTTAGAGGTCCAGTCTTCACCATGACGCATGCAGCACGAGATAGGATCAGTAGAGGGTATGCCGCCTTGGCTCTTCTCGAGAGGTAGTGTGCACAGTCACATTTCCAGCATCCCGACATGAAGTCCTTACTTTTCGATACGCTGGTGAGACCTGCAGTCATGTATGCTAGCCCCTTTTGAGCAGGAGATCTCAGTGTTGCAGATTGGAGACGAGTAGAGAGGTTACAGATCATCATGTTCTCCAGATTGATCAGAGCGAAACCCGCGGTACCGCATCAGATTACGTTCGCAGAGTTCGGAGCTACACCCCTAGCGCTAGATGCAGCATTTCAGTCAGTTACATACTTGCATAGGATCAGGGCGCTCGGATACTCAGCAGCAGGCAGAGCACGATTACCGTGGCTAGCACTGACATCCTCGCAGATGTTAGCGGAGAGAGGTCATACTTTTTGTTGGTACCACACACTCTCCACATGGCTCACCTCGCTGGGCTTGGATATGGATAGGCTGCCACCATTTCGATACAGCATAGATGCCCCTCGCCTCCCTCTCACTCGACATGAGCTCAGCCAGGTTATCAGGGCAGATTTGTTGCAGCTACACACGTTTCGCACTTGGGTTCATCCCACGGAGCTTCCTACGAAGATGGCCACATATCGTGACCATTTTCTCAGGATTTCAGAGGATGGCTTCATCATATCCCCAGGATATATCGGCGTTCATATGTCGCACTCACTCAGGATTGCCTTGGGCCAGCTCAAGGTATCTTCCCACAGATTAGACGTTGAGGCCGGCAGGATGCGTCGTACAGCTACCGGACATAGACCCAGGCGAGAGACTAGGATATGCCCTTGTTGCACTATGGGGGAGGTGGAGACTGAGGAGCACTTTGTTTGCAGATGCCCTTTATATTATGAGATCTGTGGCAGATTTCACTGTTTATTTGGGCACGGATTTGGACCTCTCTCTCGGATTATGGAGTATGAGGATCAGTATTGCTTAGCGTTGTTCATCAGAGAGATCACCAGATACAGAGAGAGATTCTTCAGAGAGCACCGTCGCATCCCTGCCAGAGACCTGGTTATTCATGAGGAGCAGGACGAGGCGCAGGACCATGAGCACAGAGATAGCCCATCCTGCCAGAGAGCACCGATGGTTCCACCCCGAGGATGTACATATGACATGATCCGGCAGCACCGCAGGATGATCTTACACAGAGGCCGTACCCGTCGCTTTATTTCTAGACGACGGAGGATGATGGCAGATTTTCGGAGGAGAGTGCTCCATGGAGACTTGGCACCGCCAGCAGCCCATTTGACACTTGCCTAGATCTTCACACTCATGGCAGGAGGCATGGTCGATGGCCATGACTTCCATCATTTCTTTGGATCACAGACCCCTTAGGGAAGACGATGTTCCTCATATTTCATATTTTACATTTTGTATCCAGGCATTTTTGGTACTCTATTTCATTTCATTTTGTATCTAGGATTTTTGTAGCCATTTTTGGCATCTTAGCGATATTACGATGAGGCCACCTAGTTGGCGCATCGTTGATGATGTATTTTCCTTTCGGATGATTTTGTGTCCCATAGGCCATGTATGGCCTTCCGTGGACCTTTAATAAAATTTCTTTCTTTCTTTCTTTCCTACTCTTATCTCGAGGCCTATCTTCACTCTTTGGTACTCTAGGTTGTCGTGCATTAACCAAATGCAATTTCAAATCAGCAAACTCTGCCATCAATTGGGAGATATTATGATCTAACTCAGAGGACTTTGGTACCTGAGGAGTGCCCATCACCTCCACCTTAGAAGTTAAAGCTGTTGAAGACACAAAAGAGGATTCGATCTTTAGAGAAGCTTCTTTCTTGGTCGCAATGCGAAGCACCTCCACGTATGTTGTTGGATCTTTACTCATTACTTTTGAGTGAAGACGAGGCTCCAAAGCCATAATAAATTTGCTCATCAACCTTTAAGACTTTGAAAGAAAGAAAAGGGAAGAGAGACTCAAGAGAGGGAATACGAAGTGATCTTCATTGTCAATAGAGTGAGACTTCACTCCAATGCAACTCAAAATACTACAAACACAAGGGAGAAGAAGAGGTTTCATACGTACAAGAGGGAACGGAAGCTCCAAGACTACTCATAGAGAGAGAATGAACTAGAGAGAGATGGACTCAAGAGTCTACATAAGAGAATATCTACAAGAGGGAGAGAAGGCTCATGGAAGAGGCTTGAGGAGACTAGAGCTATAGCAACATGAGGCCTAATGGTGGAGAGATGATGAACAAGGGAGAGGAGGGCTCCTTTCATAGAGATTTTGTCACCCTCCTTCACCCATTTACAATTGCTGCCTGTAGATTCTTTTCCCTGTCAATCACATAAGCCCATATGTCACCATCCATGTCTTTTCTGGCTACTCTTACCATGTGTCCCATCAAAAGATGCTCAAGACTCTTAAAATATTGAGAAAGTCAACAGTCTCCGCACATGGAGCCCATAGGGACCCTCTCTTTTCCATATGTCTACATTCTCCTTATTCCACATGGGAATTCTACAAGGATTCCTTTTGACTCCACACTCCTCCACATGCCTTCCATACGCTTGGCATGTGGCCTCTCTTATATTATTGGAGCACATGGACATGAGCCCACCTCTTTATATGACTCACTCTTCCTATTTTCTAAAAATCTCATAATATCCCATACACAAATAACTCTCACCCCATACCAAGGTATTTATAATTCATACCTATGGTATTTACATTGATCCATTTCACTCATTCTCTCAATCCCATACAATATCTTAGAAAATAGAAATAAGTGAGAGTCGCTAGGCTATCACTTGATAGTCAAACTCTTATCAAACATAGAAGAAAACAATACGAATGCCAAATAAATAAATATCAATTTTTGGCATCGTAGTGGTATCCAAGAATCGGCGGTGGTCTTGTGGGAGACCGATGAACTTGATAAATAAAGAAGTGACACGTTTGCCCTCATCCACTGGGCCAAACCAAGTGAGAAAGGTGAGAGGAAGATCATACTAGAGCTGAGTGCTGAAGGGCTAGGCTAAAACACCATAGCCAACGACTCTAGGGCAATCAAAGACCACCTAAAGGAAAGCTCTTTCCAACAAATGAATGTCTAAAAAGAGTGGAGAGAAGTCAGCAGGAATGGCAACAAGCATCTAGTACCTAGCGTGAGTCTTGGAGAGCAAAAGTTTCATGTGCTTTTCAAGTTTCTGCAGCTTGTATACTCATGTGTTCACAGCCGGCAAAAGGGGATGAGAATTGGCTGAATGGGAAACCATTCATCAATCAAATGTGAGATGCCAATTAGAATAAAAAATGAAGCTAGATCCCAAGAGTGACCCTGGAGAGATTAAAAGAGAGTCTACTAGAAGGGACAAAGGAGGAGGGGAGGGGGGCAAAGGGCTGAGGGAGAGGGAAGAGATTAGGGAGAGATGTTGGGTCTTGCAAGGCAGAGAGGGACTGTGGGGGCACACATCTCTATACAAGTGTTGTACTATAGTATTTATGGCGGGTGGAGAGAGGGGTTGAGGCAGAGAGGAGAGACATTGTGTTGGAGAGAGAGGCAAGGAAAAGGTAGGAAGGAGGTAGAATAGAGGCAGACAGAGAGAGGGCGGATAGCTATGGGTGGAGTAGGGAGAAGCAGGCAGGAGCAGGGAGTGAAGGTGGGGAAAGAGGTGACCAAGGGACTTGTGGGAAATAAGTTTCAAAGATGGGGAGCAGGCCACATAGAGGCAGTCCATGCATTAGGTTTTTGAATCCTTTTCTTTTATGGAATTTTAACAAAGAATATAAGAGGGACATTATTTTTAAAATGGATAGTTTTAACTTTTCCTTTCTTATGGATAACATGCGAATTCCAACTATCTGACCCTCTAGACATATTAGTAAATGGTGGTAAATGTGATACTTTGTTTAAGTCCTGATCTATATTCAACTGACATCCATGATCTATCCTATTGTTTAAAGTATTTCCCTTGCAACAAACATGGTCATAGTAATAGAGGCGTGAACTGCCATATTGAATGAGCATACACAGTTCATGTGCATTGTTAGATAAGAAAGGTGGTGTTCTATCCTTTGGCTGTTCACACATTACTTTAAAGAGGAAGTATATTGTCAATTAAGAATAGTAAAAATTGGATGTGTTCAAATACTGTTTATGACTCCTGGAATCTATCTTTTGTCTGCTCAGGTAATGTGGCTGCAGCGATTTCAACATTGATTTTGCGTTTTGGAAGTGGACTTCTTGCAA
The DNA here is from genome assembly GCF_047967505.1 of Dipteris shenzhenensis. Classification (NCBI taxonomy): domain Eukaryota; kingdom Viridiplantae; phylum Streptophyta; class Polypodiopsida; order Gleicheniales; family Dipteridaceae; genus Dipteris; species Dipteris shenzhenensis. Next base: position 36,636,091 of record NC_141599.1, read on the forward strand.
TACAAATTGCAGAGGTTATTTCTAACACCATAGGCTGCAATCTTCTTGGGTATCTCTTAAGGGAATATGAAATTATAATATAGAATAGTGCGGGACTTGATTAAATCTTCTTTTGAAATGTTTTTCCTAAAGTTTTGCATGCCAAGTTAGCAGATGCAAAGATTAGGGTTTTAGCTATAGGTCATAGAAGTAGGCAATTCGAATTTTGGGTTCCTCACTTAGAACAATGATTGGGCAAAGGATTTGGGTTATCTATTGCCTAATACTAGTAGTTAACAAAGCTAGCTTTATTGGGACTTGGGAAGATTGTGGATAATTCTAGATCCAATGGTTATTCTTCATAGCTAGTGCTTATGAGAGTCTTTTTCCTTTGAGGATCACATGAACAATCATGTGAAATAGAAAGTCACTCTCTTTTCTCGCGTTCTATTCATGCAGGGATTGCAGCAAATATATGGAGACCACTGCATCCTCTCAATTCATGCTTTTGATCCTCTCCTTAATAAGTGCTAACGTTTTTTAGATGCCAAAACAGGTTTTGACCGTGCAGCTAATACTCTTGGGCCACAAACCCGCTACTCTTGACCAATAGACACTTATTATCTTGCTGTGTGCAATGGCTTGTACTCCATGTGGCTTCTCTTTTGCTTGGCCATGGTCTTTTTTCCATGGTTGTGTCACTCCTGGGTACATTGGCATAGTAGTTCTTACAAAGGATTAACTCTGCCATTTTACCTTATTGCAGATCTAGCACTCTTTGAATAGTCTTTTTCTTGTCTTGTCTTGTCTTTTCATGGTCGTGATGCTGCTTGCCATGGCTTCTTCTTGTCTTGCCCTGACTCTTGACTCTTTAGGACGGTTATGGCACACTATGGGCAATCTTGTCATGGGCTTGGGACTTTTATTGATGACATGGCATAATTTAGCTATTCCAATAGACATAGGGTCATGTCCTTGTTTCAAACTTTTGCAGGAAAATAATTTTTGAGACAGAAAGCATTGTGTAATATTCATGCTGAATTGAATATTGTACCTTGAATTTCAAGGTTATTTCTTGCAGAAAATATGATTGGACATGTAAAACTAGAACTGTAAAGGTTAAATCTTTGCAGAAATATCAGAATGATTAGCTTTGCAGGCTTACTCCCACATAAGTGACCAGTTTGTATGATACGCATTTGTTTATGGTGTGCATCCCACTGAGTAAGACCATATTAAATGACCAAATTTGTATGCCACACATTCGTTTCTGGTGGGCATCCCACTGAGTAAGATGATATTAAATTCTTGTCAAATTCAAGTATAGAGATTAAACTTTTTTCACTTAGTTGTAATCTACTTGAATACAACTCTAAATAGGTCTCAAGGAAAACCATATCCTAACATGCATATTCTATCTACAATATAGGTGTCTTTTTTTTTCCCCTAGAAAAGATTACGTCATTAAGTATGAATGAAAACCGCAATAGCAAGCTCAAGTGCGGGAGTACATCATGACATGCATGAAAGAAAAAACAGCTCAGAAAGAGCTAACAAAAATCCAAGGCGGAGGCTGAAAATGCCACCTCAACCTTGAAATACTCTCAGAGAAGAACGGAGATCCTCTCCAAACTCTAAAAAAAGCATCTCTCTTGGTTGTAGCTGCTCTGGAGGATCTGTGCATGCTCGTCCAGATGGCCATCAATGTGTGTATAGAATCAGTCCATATACTGGCCATAGACTGGGACGGGTGAACCTGTAAACCCTCCATCGCCTCCGTACATGCAGCCCTCCAAATATGTCATGCTTCAAATGACGGATGAGTCTGAGTCCTGTCCCTCGAAAAACACCTGAGGTCCAGCAAGAGATAACCATGCCACTGATTCCCAAGTCATGAAGAAGGGTGCCGTATGAAATATGCAAAGAGTCCTGGCAACACTCTTCCAGATCATCCTCGCCTGTCTACACTCTCAAAGGCAATGCTGAACTGACTCGACTGTAGCGTGGCATCGAGGAAAAGTAGGGTCAGCCCCAAACTTGGATCTCCAAACAAGTTCAGTGCAATCCCTCCATGAATAGAAAGCCAAAAGAATAGAGTGATCTTTCTATTTCTGAGCGATTTCTAGAGCCTCCTTCAAAAGTTTTTCTGCACCTCTGCAGAAATATGAAAACTATCTCAATGAGGAGCTCTGGAGGCCTCCAACCTCTACAGCTAAGCTGAAATCTCCTGGCATTTCTAACTGTGTAATGAAAGAAGGGGATGCTCTTCTCTCGGTGCCCTTCATCAATCCATTCCCACTCCCTTGGGTCCCACTGCAAGAATTTGATGGGAGAACCACTATATAACCAGAGTCTCCAAGACCCAAGTGCCAGGAGAACGGGGTCAAGATCCGGAAACCACTGGGAATCCGTGCCCCACTCCTCGTACCTTGCAATCCTAATAGGCTGGAAGGAAACCTCCAAAAGAATATCTTCTAGGGATGTGAGAAGTCTACGTCCCGACTGAACACGACTGAACATCAAAGACAAGGGTCTCCTCATGTGCATCTCGTAAGGGTTTGACCGGTAAAGGGACACCCGTCCCCAAAAAGGCTCCCATCCAAGTGGACTCTGTGATCAGTAAATCATCTGTGTCTATCCACTCTGGTGGTATGGCTGCCTCTATCTGCTGCATTCTGACCATAGTCCCTCTGAGGTGGCCAACTGATAAGAGTCTCTGATCTTTTGGAAGTTGTCTAAAAGTCTTCTAGGCACCTACAATGGAAGCAGGTCCCCTCTCCCATCTAGACCACTACAAATAATGTGACACGCCTAGTGATCTGCCATGCTCATCCACTATGGATTCATTCCACATAATTGGCTGCCTGTCTATTTCTTTGCGAGAGGAGGGTGTAGCTCTTCGAAGAGTGTCTTTGAAGCTGCCCCAAGCTTTCACAATGGAAGCCATGAGAGGGGAGAGGGAGACCTAAGATGGGCTGAAGTAAAAATGCATCTGGAGCTGTCCATCCAATCTCCCTCGTGAGGAGTACAAGACTGAATGCTGCGTAGGAAAAAGTTCCTTCCAAGGCTCCTGTCCAGGCATCAAACCTCTCACTACAAATTTGCAGAGCAAGGACATACAAGCAAGGACATACACTGCAAATTCGGATCAATAATATATTGAGACCTCCTTCCCCAGTGGGGAGAATGAGGGTCTCCCAAGCCACCTTGGCTACAACATTTGAGGTTCCATTTAACCCCCTCCAAAGAAAGTTCATGACAGGTCTCATGAGCTAAGATATACAACCTCTAGATCTGCACCAACAAGAGCAAACGAACCAGGCAGTAGCCAATAGTACCTGGTTCAAGACCACTACTCTAGATGCAAGGTCAAGTCTGGCGGAACTCCAAAAAGCGGACCGATCTGGTAATTTGAAATCGGTCTCCCCTGACTCCACCAATGAGAACCTGGCTATGGGCTTATCTATAGAGAGCTGACACCCCTCTAATCCATGCATTTGTGAATCCAAAGTGAGAGAGGGTACCCTCTAGAAAACCCCAGTCTACTCTATCATAAGCTTTCTCAAAGTCTAGGAGTAGAATGGCAGGCCTATGGCCATTATTGTATGGCCCATTCAGAAGCCTCCCACAATGAGAAAATATTATCGAAGATGCTCCTGCCATGCACAAAACCTGTCTACGAATCGTGTATAAGATCTGGAAGAAAGGGCTGCAGACGTAGGCTGATTGCTTTTGCTAGAATTTTGTACAAAGTGCTCAACAAAGTGATCGGTCTCCACTGCGACACTAAATTCTTGCAACCATCTTTAGGGATAAGATGAATGAGGCCCTGAGTAAGTGAGTCTGGCATCTTACTTGAGTCCCAAACGCCCTGCAGGGCTGAGGTGATGTGATCCCCAATTTGATCCCAAAATGAAATAAAGAAAGAGGGTGTAAGGCCATCTGAACTAGGACACTTGCCCTCGTGAAGGGCAGAGAGAGCAATCCTGAACTCTATGTTGGTGAATGGTGTATCAAGTGAGACTATCATATCTCCAGTCACCAACATAGGTAAATGCTTCCAAATAATACTCGAACATCATCTCTAGCTTTAGTGTCAAGATTTGCTGTAAGAAGGGAGGCATAGAAATCTATAGCTACCTACAAGACAGTATCTGGATATGTCTTTAAACCTCTGTCTAAGTCAACAAGGTGTGAAACGCTCTCCCTACTATGTCTGGGGCCAAGAGTAGAGAAGAACTTCTTGTTGACCCTACCTCCCGTTTGGGTCCAAAACGACTCCCTGGCATGAAAGGCATACTCCGCTCTTTGATCCAACAATGACTGCTGTTGAGCCCTTGCTGCAGCAAGGCGCTCCTGAACACAAGCATCTGTAGGCCTCTTCTACTCTTCCCTCTGAAGAGCATCCAACTGCTGGCAGATACCTATCTCTCGTCTGAGAATCTCACCTCTCTTAAACCGAGCAACTGAGTGATAAAAGTCACTGATATCTGAGAGGGCTGCCACTATATCTAACGGGGAAAGCAGCCCATCGTGCATGTAAGAAACCCAAGTCTGCAGAACTGTCTCTGTGAGGCCCTCCTGTGCGTAGAAAGCATCTAGAATCGTGATACTGACAGAGCGACTCCTCACCTGAGGATCTGAAACAAACAGAACAGCTGGAAAATGATTTGCAGTGGACACCCCAGGTCTAATGCATACTGTCCCACCTCTATCCAGAGCCCAGTCATCCACATGAAATCTATCAATCCATGCATGGATAGGCATTTGCACCCTCCTATTCGACCAAAAAAACATGAGTGAATGCAACAGAGTGTGAAAAGCATCATCATTCCAAGCATCTCTGCCACTACTGTAATGAAAAAGGAAGGCATCCCAGGCTGCTCTCTCTAGGGAGTGTAAGCCACCTTCCCTACCACCTCTTTTGTCTGTGGGCATTTCAACCATGTTGAAATCGCCCCCAATGATCCAAGACTCTGCAATGCATGACCAAAAAAGCAACTTCTTCCAAAAAAGGACACAATCCTCTCTTGAATTGGGGGCATAAAGGTTTAATAAACCAACCTTACATCCACTAATCAAAAGAATGACCCACTAAGCTCTAGCAGGAACTATGATCCCATGTCCAATCACCAAGGGTAGCATAGAAGAAGAAACATAAATACAAGTACCTCCCCTAATGCCCAAGGGGGGTGACCAAAAAGTATGCCTTGAAAGAAGCTTACCCGACTTGGCACAATCCCTGACATCCAATATGTGCTCGTGAATCATAAGGACATCAATGGAACCCCCAATAATACTGGATGAAGTTGGTTACAAATCAGCTGCCTACGGCGGCGATGAGGTACACCTCCAAGGCCCTGAATGTTCCAACTGACAATCTTCATCGATGAGAGGAAGAGACCGGATGAAAAACTCTATCTGACCTGGTAGCGGAGATATCCCTCTCCTGGGAAAAGTTCCTCCTATCAAGAGGAGGGAAGTGTGTGGAGGATCCCTGCGGATGGATTAGAATCAATAATCCCCTTGCCTCTGTCAAGAGGTGAAAAATTAGGAACAAGAGGGAAGGGGGGCTGCTCTGCTGATGGATCTCGACCAGAATAGCATCATTAGCCTTGAGTACAGCACAAGCTTCAGCAAAGGCTTGCTCCCTAGGAGAAAGCTTCTTCCCATGAACATGTGAAGAGATAGGAGCAATCTCATCAGCACAAGGATCTAAAACAAGGATATCTCCTGTCTGTAAGGAAGGGTCCATGGCGCCATCATTAGCCTCTAGATGTGGAGCTGACTCAACAACTCTGACTAGCACCCAACGAGGTATGACTGGAATAGGATGTGCTGAAGGTTCCGTGCACACTGTCGAAGGTCCAGGACGAGGGGCTATAACTGACAGTCCTCGGCAAGAGGTGGAAGGTCCAGCAGCACGAGAAGTAGTAGGATGTGAGGTAGAATGTGAAGTAGGTCCAGCCGCGAGGTGGTGCTAGGAGGCGCAACACCCGTGGACCTTTTAGGCCTTTTCCTTTTTTTCTTCCTTGGGCAATCTCTGGCAAAGTGCCCAGGGGTCTTGCAAATCCTACACCAATCCTGTCTCTAAGTGATGTCAACTCTCTGCCTGAAAAAGGAGCCATCTAGATGTTGGAGAATGATGTGGTCATCTGTAAGGTTAAGTTCAGTACCCCATCCAATCTCATCGCCTTTATTGCCAAAGAAGGCATCCTAGGAAGGGGGGGGATCTCGGTGACCATCTTGAAAGTGGCTCCAATGGAAGATAAGAGTTGATGGTCCACCTGGGGTAGGCTAGGGAATCTGAGGAAGATTGAAAATGTCTAGCCATTCTCCTCCACAGGGTCAAAGCCCAATGAGAAAGGTGTCAAGAAGATCCTCCTGGAGCTGAGTGCCAAAGGATTGGCCTGAAGCACTGTATCTGCTGCATCCAGGGAATAAAAAATAACCTGAAAGAAACCTCGACCAAGTAGACCAACATCTATGAGGTGCCCTGCGAGGTCTCCAAGTAAAGCAACGAGCATCCAGTCCTTGGCCTATAACTTGGAAGTGTGGGACCCATGGATGCGAGCAAAGAGCGATGTCAAGCTTTCCTACTCTGTATCTTTTTTGAGCTGTTGCAACTCGTCTTTTGAGAATGTGATGGTTTTCTTGGCCCATGGAAGCGGACGAGGATTGGCTAAAGGTAGAGCCATCGTCATTCTAACACTGTTGGGCACCGTCCGACTAACAACCTGGCTAGGAAGAGGATGAAGGCAGAGGAGGGTCCAAAATGAGGGTGAAGGTAGAGGGAGTGGATGAAGCGGGAGGGTGAGCGGAGGATGAGGATGAAGGGAGGAAGAAGGGTGAGGATGCAGGGAGGAGGGGAGGGGAAGGCAAGCTGAAGAAGTGAGGGAGGCGGTGGAAGGGGGGGGGGGGGGAATGGGGGCTGCAGGGGCGAGGGGAGGAGACGGGGGTGGGGAGCTGAGGGGGCGGGGGACGGGGGTAGAGAGCGGGAGAGGGGGGGCTGAGGAGAGGGGGTAGAGGACGGGGGAGAGGGTGGGGGTAGAGAGTGGGGGAGAGGGGCTGAGAAGCGGGGGAAGGGGGCGAGGGTAGAGGGTGGGGGAGAGGGGGCTGAGCAGCGGGTAGGGGGAGGTGGAGAGGGCTGAGGGAGGAGGGAGAGGAGAGGTGGGGAGTGGGTTGAGAGGAGGGAGGAGAGAGGGGTGAGGAGGGAGCCAGCAAGAGGCTGAGAGGGGAGCAGCTGGGCGTCTATTTTTCTGAGCGACAGGGCCAAGAAATCATGCTTGGGACGCTGGTGGTTATTATACTAGGGGGCACTCCTTCTACACTTTTAGAATCCTAGTACCATCATACAATTGTCTCATTTCTTAGTGTGGTGGATGTGGAATGGTGTTATCTTCCTGACTTTTTAACAGTTCTTTGAGGTTTGCATATCTTGTATTGCCTTTCTTAAGAGCATCTCATGTGAAAAAATATTTGGAATACAGGTTGTGGGATCATGTGGGAGTGCTTCTTTTTTGGTATTCCAAGCTTACATATTCTTCCTTGGGCCTACTGACAATTTTCAAACGTTGGCAAGTGCAATTTTGCTCCATCTATTTTTTCATTACAAATTCCTAAATTAGGGTCTTTATTTCTACATCATCACAAATTTCCATGCTAGAGTTGAAGTAATCGCTTTTGTTCATGCAGACAAGTATCAACCAAGGCAGTTCAAGTTTGTCTCTCTTTTTGTCAGCAGAGCTAGGCAAGTGGCATTCCCTCTATGGCATTTTCATTGCATTATCTATTCTATGCAGTTCTATTTAGCAAAAATGTTGACCCTGAAACTTTGAATATTTTCCAAAGCAATTTAAAATTATGGGACTTACACAACCAAAAGAACATGTCATATCTTTGGGAGGTACCTCCAGGTAGGTTAGAAGATTACAAAAAATCACAAGCATAGAGAAGACTTGCATATATAAAAATTTGTAGGGCTATGTATAGTTCCGAGAAAGGATGAGTATAGATAGAAATCTGCTTATCGAAATAGTGCAATAGAATAATACAGAAGCGCTGCTCCTCCCCGTCACCTGCTGCTACAATTGGAGTTTCTAAAGTTTTAAAGTCAGCCTTCCATCTAAGATTGGTGAATGCTACCCATTCAGTAGTCATTCTTTTGCCCCATTGGCATGAGAACATGTTAATTTTTTGAAGATGAGTTGCAGTAGCTTCAGAAGATGTGCAATAGGAAAGTTCCACTACTCTTTTTGAACGCATTCATAGATGTCGCACCCCTCAAGAAGTTAGGCTCGAGAGTGGATACTTTTAGCCTTACCTACCGATCTCTCCAGGGGTAAAGGTTCTTTCAAGTGGTTTTTTATTTTGCCAATGTTATAGTACAGGTGGTTCAGGCTAGCCCTCCCCTCAAATATGGTGTTTCTTTTCTCCTTATACCTTATATTTGGATCCAATAGTGGAGAGCAAGTGAATCACCTCTCTGTGGTTTTCCTCTTTCAATTGCAGAAGCAGACAGGTTGGATGGAGTCCTAGTAGCAGGCGGTAGGGTCATTTGTCTGACCCCAGCATCTCTGATAATTATGCTTTAGATACTAGATGGTTCCCTCTTTCAATAGACAATTGACATCATTGGAGCGCTCCGCTCATAGCACACACACACACGCACGACAGAGGCATAGACACAAGGATGCTAGAACATCGTTTAGGTGCAACTAATTTCAAAAGCAAGTACACGATGGATATACTAACGTAGTTCCCTAGTACTAGGTGTACTAACGGTCCTACTGATTGTCCTACTGATTGTATACGTGGAACAATTGTAGTAACTCTAGTACTGACCTTCTTATTTTGCCTGCAAGGCCATTTCTGCAGTTCTTGGCACGGTTGGCAGAGATGATACTAGACATAGAGATTGGCACATTATTCTAACATTGATGAAATTAGATATGATATTCTTACTTGATGCATCTTTCACTAATCTAGAATTTAGGACCACACTTTCTGCCCTTCACAAGGGCGAGTGTCTAGGTGTAAAATGGGTTGACACTCTCCATTTTTTTTTGGGACACGATTAGAGACCATTTCACTTCACCCCGCAAGGTGTTGGGGATTCTAGTGCTATGCTTGATTCACTTGCAATGGGTCTCAGTCATCCTATCACCAAGGGAGCGGTGAGAAATTTGATGGCACAATTCTTTTGGGCACTTTCTGTAATATCTTGGCAAAAGGTATCTGTTTGCAATTTTAAGTATTTTATTCTAGATCTTATTCATCATATGTAGAAGAGCTTTGTGGATGGCCAAATAATATTTTATAACATTTTTTGCTTTTCAGAGACTTTGGAATGGGCTACAAAAGAGTGGCTGAGGTTTAAGCATTTTACTCTTGGATTTCAAGAAAGCTTATGACAGAGTATATTGGGGTTTCTTGAAGGGTACTCTTCTAAGCTTTGGTTTTTCAAATGCTGGTCTCTTCAATCTATAGATCAGCTCACAGGGAAGAGCTTATCAATGGGGTCAGAGGAGAAAGATATCAGATTTTCATGTCAGTCCAACAGGGATTCCCTGTTGCCCCTTATTCGTGGCTGAAACCATGAGCATATTTTTGAGATATCAGGCTGACATTATTGGGCTGAGGCATCCCCAGAGGTAGGATGAGGAGATCTTGGAGAGTGAGCTTGTTGACGGCACTGCTCTTAGATGCCACTCCCCAAACTCTTGCATCTTGCAGGGCGACCTCGGATTTATTTTGTTTCTGCAAGAGGTGCTCATATTAATTGTAATAAATTCAATTGCTTATAGATTAGTGACGAGGACACCCCAAATTGGGTGGTTGAGATACGCTCTTGGAGAGCTGCTGCTCCTCCCAGACCCTTGCTGCCCCCCCTCTCCCTCAGTCCCTCCCTCTCCCCCTTCCCTCTCAGCCCACCTCTTCTCTTCTACCCGCTGCACCCCCTCCTCCTCACCCGCTCCTCCTACCCGCTGGCCCCCATCCTCTCCTAGCCGCTGCCCCCGCCCCTCCTCACCCAACTCTCCTCTCCTACCGGCTGCCCCTCCTCCTCTTACCCGCTACCCCCCTTTCCTCCTCCACTCACCCTCTCCTGCTGCCCCTCCTCCTCATCTGCCCTCTCCCACTGCCCGTGTCCCTCTCAACCCCCCCCCCCCCCCCCCCCCCTCCCTCTTCCACCCTCTCAGCCTGCCCCCTCCCCACGCTCTCCCCCGCCCCCTCTCCCCCTTCCCTAGCGCTCTTCCCTTCTCCCCCCATCCTGCTCCCTACACCCCTCCTTTGCCCCTCCTCTTCTATGCCCCTCCTATGCCTCTCCCTACTGCGCCTCCATTCCCGGCCCCTCCCCACCTCGCCACCTCCTCCCTTCCCGGCCCCTCCCCACCTCCTCCCTCGCCCTTCATCGCCCTCCTTCTGCCTCTCTCTCAGCCTCTCTCTCACCCCCCCTCTCTATCTCTCCCCCTTTCCGCCTCCCTATGTCAACCCCTACTCTCTCCTCCTTTTTCTTCCTCTTGGCCATCTATGCATGGCCTCTTTTTCCCGCAATAGTTCGGGGGTCGGACGGAACATATTTCGTTGTCTGAGTTGGCCTATTCACCTTGATTGGCAATGGATTTCCATTCAGCCAATCCCACTCCACTTCCACGGGCCGCAAAAGCAATTACATTTTGAGAAGACGAGTTGCAGCAGCTCAAGAAAGATGTAGAAAGTTCTACCACGTTGATCGCACGCATCTACTGGTCTCACCCTTCCAGATCACAAGACAAAGAGTTGATTCTTGTGGCACTACCTTCAAACTTCACCCTTCGACTCAAAGATGTTCGCTTATTAGGGCGAGGTTTCTTGCAGGTTGTTTTTGATTCACCGGAGGCTACGAGCGCTGTGCTCAAACCCAGGTATTTGCACTTGGGACATAGAAAGGTTTTTTTCGACCCTTTCATGCTAGGTTTTTACCTTGTGGAGGAGGCCAAGCAAGGGTTTTCTTTTTTCTCTGTTTTCCTAGTCTCCCACAGGTTTACCATCGCTTACTCTCAATGATTGGGGAGTACTTTAATATTGTCACTGAGATCCCCCCCTCCTTAGGTTGCCCTCGACAGCTACAGAGGCGATCAAGTCTGACAGGGTTCCTAGAGTTAGGGTCCTTACATTGGACCCTAATTTATCCAGATGATCGGATCATGCTTCAGCTTTCAGATGGTTCTCTCTTTCAACAGAGAGTGGAGATCGTAGGCAGATAGGACCAATGCAGGATCTCTAGAACCGTTGGGCAATTCGCCAAGGAATGCCCAAAAAAGAAGAGGAGGCTAAAAAAACTTTTAGGTACAACAGCTTCCCCTAGACCTCGGTAAGGGGGTGGTACAGTTCCAGCACCTCCTCCTCGACCTCGATAGGGTGTTGGTATAGTTCCACAACACCTCCTCCTCGACCTCAACAGGGTGTTGGTACAACTCCTCCATGTCAGAGCGCTCTTCCTCGATAGAGTGCTCCCTCGGTACATCCACTTGCTTCCATGGCCCCTGATGTCTCCAGATGGGTTTCGATTCGTGTGCGGCCCTCACACCCTCCAGATCAAGAGGCCGCCATCCCCTCTGAAGCCTTGGATATTCGAGTTCTAGTTGCTCCTATTGATGTTGCACATCACTTGATTGAGGGTGCTAGTGCTCTAGATGCAACCTTTGTTGTAGCTTGACCCATTGACTCAGCATCAGCTTCAGCCCCCCTTCTTGGCCAGACTCTTGATGTTATCTCTTCGGCTAGAGAGGCCCCCGTAGCTTTCCAAGATCTCGGCATTTCAGAGCGGTCCCTTCCCTCAGCTTCCCTCTTGGACAAAGGGAAAGGGGTTATTTACACTGTTGATCAGCTTCCCTCTAAAGGGATTCTTCGCACCCCTGTGATAGGTTTGATTCACAGGAACTCTTTCGCAGCCCAAGCAGATCTTAGAGACTTCTGGAAGAAGGACTTTGTGCCTTTTACTTTTGGTGAGACAATGGTTGGGGTTCCTGGTGTTTTCTTCCTCAAGTGGACAAGTCCTTTTCCTTGTGGATTTTCCTCCACTTGACTCCCTCCCTTGCTCATTGAGTAAGAGGTCTTCCCCCATTGAGGGATTTGTTTCTGCCACTAGGTTGGGTAAGATGCTCCATGCTACTTCCACCCGTCGATGAGGATTGTTAGTTGGAACATACAGGGATGCCCCTCATCGTCGCCGTAGACAGCTGACCAGGGAGCAATTTCATCTATGTATTTTTGGTGGCTCCATTGATGTCTTATTTATTCAGGAGCACAAGCTGGATGACAGAGATTACACAAAGTCAGGTAAATTGCTTTCAGGCCACACTTTTTGGTCACCTTCTTTGGGCATCCGGGAAGGCACATGCATTTTAGTAACTCTTTTCTCCCCTTGGTTGTTGGCCACGGAGTTATCTTTCCCTCTAGAGCCTAGTGGGTTCTTCTTTTGATTGGAGACATAAGGTTGGATTCCTCAACCTCTACACTCCTAATAATAGAGGGGATCATGTCTTGTTCTGGAAGGAGTTTCTCTCCTGGGTCCCCCATTGCCTATTCATGGGTCATTGGAGGAGACTTCAACACAGTGGAGTTGCCTTTAGACAAAAAAGGAGGCAGAGAGGGTGGCCTCCACTCCTTGGAGAGGGCAGCTGGGGATGCTTTTCTCTTCAGTTTCAGTGGCAAAGATGCTTGGTTTGATGATGCCTTTCACACTCAGTCACAATCACTCGTTTTCTTGGTTGAACAGGAGACCGGAGATGCCTATCCATGCACGGATTGACCATTTCTATGTTGACGATTGGGCCTTGGATAGATGAGATGGAGTATGCATTGCCCCTAGGGTTTCTACTTCGGATCATTTTCTGTTGGTGCTGATGATTTATGAGCCTGAGAGATCGATCTGCTAGTATTAGGATTCTTGATGCCCTTTATACAGAGGGCCTCACAGAGGCAACTTTGCAGGTTTCTCACTTACAGGGTGGAGTGCCTTCCCTGTCACATTTGGCACATGCCCTCTTCGATATTAGTGGCTCCTACCATGTGGTTGCGATCACAAGGAGACGTGAGATTCTTAGACAAGAGATTGGTGTTCGCCAGCAGTTGGCAGCCTTGCAGAGGGAACACCAAAAGAGGCCACACAATGCTTGGATTTAGGAGTGCCTTGCTGTAGCAAGGGTTCACCAGCAGATGTTGTTAGATTAGAGAGTAGAGTATGCCTTTCATGCACGAGAGTCCTTCTGGATCGAGATGGGAGGTAGGGTCAATTAGCATTTTTCTCTACTCGTGGCCCTAGACATAGTAGAGAGAGTGTTTCTCAGCTCATTGACTCAGATGGAGTTTTACAGTTAGATCCGGATGCATTCATGCGCATAGCTACAAATTTCTATGCCTCCCTTCTCTCAACAGATCATGGTAGCAAGGACATTGATGATGCTAGCAGGCAAGTCATATGGTAGTGTATTCCTAGGTTGGTGAAACCTGATAGGAGGCTCTCTCTTGATGCACCTTTCACCAACCTAGAGTTTAAGTCTGCGCTTCTTACCCTTCACAAGGGGAAGTGCCCAGGTCTAGATTTACACCCTCATTTTTCTTGACCTTTTGGGATATGATAGGGGATCACATTACCTCAGCTCTGCAGGGTGTTTGGGACTCTGGTGAGGTGTCTAACTCACTTACAGAGGGTCTCATACATTTAATCTGAAAAGGAGGGTGCAGAAATTTAGTGTCACAGTGGAGACTTATCACTTTATTGGGCACTTGCTATAAAATCCAAGCAAAAGCAATCAACTTGCGTTTGCATCCCATACTTCCTGATCTTATTCTTGATACGCAGATGGGATTTGTTGATGGTAGAATCTTTTTTGATAATATATATTCTCTTTTTGGGAAGCTTCAGAGTGGGCCATGCACAGTGGAGAAAAGATAGCCATTCTTCTCCTGGACTAAAGCATATGACAAGGTAGATTGGAATTTCTTGGAGGGCACCCTTCTTCATTTTGGGTTTTCAAATGCATGGATCAGAGGAGATTCAGCCTTGTACAGATCAGCCCACAGCCAGGTACTTATAGGAGGGGTCAAGGGAGATAGATTTCAGATTTCAACATCAGTCCGTCAAGGATGTCATCTTGCCCCCTTTCTTTTTCTTTTTGTGGCTGAGGCTATGAGCATTTTTCTCAGATCTCAAGCTGACATTCTCGGGCTCAAATTACCGCTTAGACAGGAACAGGATCTCATCGATTACGAGCTAGTAGATGACACTGCTATTTTCTTAGAGGCCTCCCCTCAGATTCTCACCTCTTTCAGGACAGTTTTGTATGGCAACAGGTGCTCACATTAATTGGAACAAATCCAATGGCTTTTGGATCAGTGATGATGACACTCCAGACTCGGGGGCTGATTTGGGCTTCACTTAGACCCACGGGGGTGTGTCAGTTAAGTATTTAGGGTTCCAGGTCGGTTTGGGTATATCTTCTTTGTAGCAATTTGCTCCGGTGTTGGAGAGTATCAGGAGAAAACTTCTTTTCTGGAACTAGCCAAATTAGACCTTGCATCCGAGGTGGTGGTTGTCAACCAAGGTCTATTGGCCATAGCTTGGTATGTTTGCTCTTGTTGGTGTAGCTCCAGGGATTGCATCACTCAACTCATAAGGCCTATAAGGAAGCTTTTATGGAGCGGGCTAGATGGCACAATAGACACTATTGCCAAAGTGGCTTGGGAGACCTTGATCCTTTCCCACGAAGGAGGGGGTCTCAACATCATAAATCCATATTTGCAATGCAAGGCCGTGCTTTGTAAGTTAGTGGTTAGAGGCCTTTTGCCTGGGGAGGAGTCTTGGAAAAATTTCTTAATTCAAGGCATTCAAACTTACAGACCCTCCTCGGGTGGAGATTGGATTGATAGCACCAAATGAATTTTCATCTCAGCCCGTCTCAAATCTCTATTCTCCCTGCTTTTGGTTGCTATTCTGATGAAAGCTTGGCCAAGATTTAGAAGTACCCTTCGGAGAGTTACTCCCTCCTCTCTCAAAGAGATCGACAGGCAACCTATGATTGCATACTTGATGAGCATGGTAGGCAACTTGGTTTATCTCATTATATGCAGTGGTCCAAGTGGGAGAGAGGCCTAGCCGCTTCTGTTGGCTCTTGGAAATCCTTCAAAAGGCTTCCAAAAGATCCTCAATAACATTTGGTCAGTCACCTCAGAGGAAGTGCAGGGAGGATACTTCAGATAGGCACAACCTTACCTCATGATTGGGTGGTTACAGATGATAGACTTGTGGCTTGCTCACTTTGGATGGGGGCTTATTGGTATTCCTCTTCGGGTCATTGTTTTCTTGGGGGCACAGGAGGAAGCCTTGGTTTTTGATGTACAATCAGGTGGTAGGCTGTCTATTTCCTCAAATGATGTTCTTTTGGGCACATCATTTCAACCTGTCAGGATCATAGGCTATGTGGAACAGGGCAAGGACTCTGCTTGGCATAGATATTCGAGCCCCCTTCTTTATATTTCGGGTTCATGGAGGTTGTGGCTCTATGGAGGAGTCCCCATAAAGTATCTTCAGTCGGACCTCGAAGAGCGGGAATGGATTGTTGCAAAGAACCAAGAGAGGAGTCTTCCTTTCTTTGGTTACACGGTCAGTAATGCCAGAAGGTTCCAAATCAGTTGTAGAGGTTGGAGCCCTTCCAGAGCCCCTCATTGGGAGGCCTATCAGGTTTCAACGGACTTGCAGAGATGCTTTTGGAGAAGGACCTGGAAATCCCAAATGTATAGAATGATTACTTTATTCTTTTGGCTTTCTATACATGGAGGGATTGCAATAATAGGTGGAGGTCTAGATTTGGGGTAGATTCCACTTGTTCGAGGTGCTCCCCTAGTTCTTGGTGAAGGTGGCCCGAAGGCTCCATCGTTTCTAGGCATAGGCGCTCATACGAGCATGGAACATGGTTCAAATGAGGGACTCGTCTGTAGATGAGTCGATTCTTCATTGCTTATGGGACTGCAGACACTCGAGAGCCATTTGGATGGGGGCTGCCAAGATTCTTAGCACCTTTTGCCCCTCTCATTTCTTCATCATGTGGGGATCAGTGGCTTCGCTCTCTTTATCAAGCCCTCATATTTTCTATGAGTGGCAGGATGCTTCTTGGGCCATTTCTATTCGACGGCACCTAGTTGAGCCTTGCTCTCTGGAGGACGTGCCTATCTCCCGATATAGACCAGTGCATGCTGATGTGGATTCTGCTTGGGGGATACTAGCTAGTATTACTACTTGGCAAATATGGAGGGCCAGATGCAGAGAGGCCATTGATGGATCTCAGGTCCACCCTTCTTATACCTTGGCCAGTATTTGGGCTGATACCATTCGCACTCTGATGGATAGTTGGGCGAGCATGCAAGGGTCCTCCAAGGCAACCTCTTCTAGGAGGGTTATATTCCTTACGAAATGGAGGGGATCCCCTTTTTTCTCAGAGACTACATCAGGGTTGAGGTGGCATTTTCCTCCTCAACCATAGTTTCTCTCTAGCTTTTTTTCAGCTTTTGCTTACTCTTCTAGAGTGTTTTTTCTCATGTACAGCATGATGTATTTCCGCATTGAGCTTGCTCTCATAGGTTTTTTTCATACTTAGTAGAAGTCTCTTTCATGGAAAAAAATAATAATTGGGTGGTTGATATTGGTTTCATTTGGATTCAAAAGGGTGTCTCTGACAGATATTTGGGCTGCTAGTTTGGGTGAGTATCTCTGTTTCACAATAATCTACTCTTGTTTTGGACAGTATTTGGAGTTCATCTAGACTTGACCTCGCATCTAGAGTGGTAGTTGTTGACCAAGTACTACCCTAAACCCTAAACCCACTCTTCAAATCAATCCTGTTGAAGATCGTGGCTCCTTTCGACCTATTTAGAATGTTGTCTATGTGAGGAATCGGGAACTGTTCTTAACAGTCATCTTGTTGAAAGCTTTGTAATCTACACGCATTCAATTTGATGTGACCCATTCTTTTTTTGGACCAGCAACACTAGGAAACAAAAGGAGAAGAATTGTGTTGGGTGAGTCGTTTGGACAACAAATCCTATACCTATCCCATGAACTCCTTGCTCTGGGCTGCACTCACGTGATACGGTGAACAATTTGAGGGCTGACTTTTGGAGTAAGCTCAATGGTGTGATCTTGAAGCTGCTTTGGAGGTAGCTCCCCTAGGAAGAAATCTTTAAAAGTATCTAGAAACTGAAATTTCTCTCCATCCTGAGAATCTAATTTAGCTTCTGGTTTATGTTCTTTTCCTCCAGCAAAAATTGTGTAAGCTTTTTATTGCTTTTCCAATAGATACACTTGATACAACTGGAAGGGTCTCTCCTCTCGAAAACAAGCATTCTCTCTAGCATCACAAGATGAATTCCTTTTTTGTAGAACCAAGGCATTCTCGAAACTATGTTGAATTGGTCCAAAGTTGAAACAAAGAAATCTTCTTGATCCACATAATCATGCACATGAATTTTGAGTTACCAATGAGTGGAGTTACTAGTATTGATTCTCCCTAAAAGGTCTATAGGGCATCAACAGGTTGTTGAGTTCTTCCGTCTTGATCCCTAACCTCAAGGAGAGATCATGCGAGATGAAGTTATCTGTTACACCTGGATCAAAAAAAAATAGCACATTTTGGTTTCTTACTTTGCCCCATTAAAGGCAAAGCTATGTGGCCTTGGGATTGGCCACTCCCTCAATATATTGGGAAATCCTCCCGCCAAGGTATTTGGGGGTTCTTTAGGCATTTTCTACTTCCTCAAACTAGGAGGCTTTTCGGGGCATTAGGCAGCCATATGTCCTTTTCTGTGATGGGGGGGACTTTCCTTACTTCCAGAAGATCTCGAGCTATTTTGGAGTTAACTTTTATTTTCCTTTGAAGGACTTCGTTGAACCCCCCCGACTTTTGAGGCTGAAACTTCTTTTGACTTTGTGTTGGTACCAAAATCTATTTTCATACTTAGTAGAAGTCTCTTTCATGGAAAAAAATAATAATTGGGTGGTTGATATTGGTTTCATTTGGATTCAAAAGGGTGTCTCTGACAAAATTTGCGCTGCCAGTTTAGGTGAGTATCTCTCTTTCACAACAATCTATACTTGTTTTGGATAGTATTAGGAGAAAAATCCTATTTTGGAGTTCATCTAGACTTGACCTCACATCTAGAGTGGTAGTTGTTGACCAGGTATCACCCTAAACCCTAAACCTCATTTTGAGGGGGTTTATTTATCCTCATGGTTTCATGATGTATTCCACTTTGAGCTTGCTCTCGCGGTTTTTTTCTCTTACTTAATAGAAGTCTCTTTCTTGAAAAAAAAAAAACCCTAAACCCTAAACCCTACGGTAGTGTTGGTACCAAAATATTTTTGATGGAGTCCCCATCCTTGCCTTTTGATGCTTGTACTATCCGCAGCAAATCTTCTTTCATCTGCTCAACCAGTGAGGCTAAATACAACAAGTCGCGAAGTTTTGTTGTCTTGGGTTCAATACTTACTTGGGCATGGATACTAGGGTCTAAGCTAGCCCTATGAAGGGCCAGAAGGGGGAAGAAGAGCAAGAGGGAGAGAGTGTGAGAGAGAGAGAAGACTCAAGTGTGCGGGTGTGAAGTGATGAGCCACACCACAAACTCATTAGTTTTATTAGGATTAGGTTTTACCCTATGACTGTCTTAAGACAGTCATAGGTGTCCTATATTTAATAAAGGGGTTGAAGGGCCAGAAGGGGGAAGAAGAGCAAGAGGGAGAGAGTGTGAGAGAGAGAAGACTCAAGTGTGCGGGTGTGAAGTGATGAGCCACACCACAAACTCATTAGTTTTATTAGGATTAGGTTTTACCCTATGACTGTCTTAAGACAGTCATAGGTGTCCTATCTTTAATAAAGGGGTGGCAATGTGCCTTTACCCCAACAACCTCCCACCTAAAGGCCAATGTGCCTAAAGGGGAGAAAAGAATAAAAAATTACAGCAATAGACAGTTACTGTATACAAGACCATAAAATAAGAATGGTCTTATCCTAATCCCATGATGTGGCGGCAATGTGCAAACCGCTCTGTAGGCAAGCTCTTAGTGAGCAGATCTGCAGGATTATCATCAGTATGCACTTTCACAAGCTCAAGTCGCTTGTCTTCCAGTACCTCCCTGATGAAATGATATTTCACATCTATGTGCTTGGTCTTTTGATGAAAGACCGGATTCTTTGCCAACATGATAGCACTCTGACTATCACAATGCAAAACTGGCATATCTCCTGTAATGCCCAAATCTCCCACCAGCCGAGTAAGCCATATTGCTTCCTTGCAAGCCTCAGTGGCTGCAACATATTCAGCTTCAGTAGTTGACAGTGCAACGCATTTCTGCAACCGAGATACCCATGATATAGCACCTCCTGCAAAAGTGAAAATATAACCGGTAGTAGACTTCCGGTTATCTACATTCCCTGCATAGTCTGAGTCTGTAAAACCATGCACCAATGCATCCTGCCTACCATAGCATATGCACAAGTCTTTGGTACCCTTGAGATACCGCAAGACACCTTTCACTGCTTCCCAATGCCTCTTGCCTGGATTTGCCATATACCTGCTGATGACTCCCACCGCAAAAGCAATATCCGGACGAGTAGCAACCATGGCATACATCAAAGAACCAACTGCAGATGCATACGGAACCTTGGCCATTTCAGCCTTATCATCATCTGATCTGGGGTTGTCCTTACTGCTGAGTTTTAAATGTGGAGGCAACGGGGTAGTAATAGACTTCCCCCCTTCCATTTTAAAGCGCTGCAGTACTTTGTCAATGTACTCCTTCTGTGACAGAAACAAAAGTCCCTTGGACCTGTCACGAGTAATCCGCATGCCAAGAATATGATTTGCATCACCCAAGTCTTTCATGTCAAAAGACTTATGCAGTTGTTTCTTCAAAGCACTAATCTCATGCTGAGATTTACTGGCAATAAGCATGTCATCCACATATAGAATGAGTAGCATCAAACTGCCATCCTTTGCCCGTTTGGTGTACAAGCAATGATCGGTCTCACACCTATGATACCCTTGGGACTGCATGAAGGCATCAAACTTCTTGTACCATTCTCTTGGTGCCTGCTTGAGTCCATACAAGCTCCTCTTGAGCTTACACACAAGCTGCTCTTTCCCTTTAACAGCATATCCCTCTGGCTGACTCATATAGATCTCATCATGGAGATCTCCGTGAAGAAAAGCAGTCTTCACATCCATCTGACATAAATCCATGTCGTCATGAGCAACAAGAGCTAACACTGCTCTCAAAGTAGTCATCTTGACTACAGGGGAAAAGATCTCATCAAAGTCAATGCCCTTCTCCTGCTTAAATCCCTTGGCAACCAATCTGGCCTTATACCTCAGTAAAGCATTTGAATCCACTTTGACTTTGTAAACCCACTTGCATGGCAAAACCTTTCTGCCTGCAGGTAGCTGCACCAAGTCCCATGTATCATTTTGAAGTAGGGAGTCCATTTCTGACTGCATGGCTTTCTCCCACTTCTTTTTCTCTGTTCTTCCCATAGCTTCCTTGAAGCTGGAAGGCTCACCACAATCTGTCAGCATGATAAAATCAGCCACATTATTGGCTCCTGGAACAAACCTGTCAGGAGGCCGTTGTACACGGGTGCTCCTCCTAACAAAATGTTCCGGATTAGGCTGCTGTCTAGCCTGTTGGTCATGCATGACGGGTGGCTGTACCACCATTTCTGGCTGTTCTGCAGCCCCATCTGCTGGCATATCCAGTGGTGCATCATTGGCAAAATTATCTGGCTGATTTTCAGCCTGTATACCCTCTTGAATAGGGTTATCTGCAGCAGCCTGCTGCTGCAGATAAATGGGCATTCTCTGCTGTCCAACATCATCATAAATGACCCTCCTGTATTCCACAGGTTGCACGGGTTCCTTGTGTACACTATCTTCTTTGAAGATGACATCATTGCTGCGTATAATCTTCCGTTTAACGGGATCCCATAACCTGTACCCCATTTCACCTTCGTCACCATAACCCATAAAGATGCATCTGATAGACTTTGGCTCCAGTTTGGTGCGCAGTTCTTTGCGTACATGAGCAAAGCACTCGCAGCCAAATACACGTAAGTGCTTATATGAAGGTGGCTTGCCAGACCACACCTCCTCTGGCACTTTCAACTCCAAAGCCTTGTTTGGTGACCTGTTAATAATGTGAACTGCTGTTTGCACGGCTTCTGCCCAAAAGCCATGGGGTAATGCAGCATAAGACAACATACATCGAACCTTCTCCTGAATAGTTCGATTCATCCGCTCACTTGCACCATTTTGAGATGCATTATGAGGGGCTGTGAGTTCCTGTTTGATGCCCTTAGCTTGGCAAAACTGCACAAAGGCATGTGACACATACTCACCCCCATTATCGGATCTGAGGCATTTCAGCCTATGACCTGTCCGATTCTCAACCTGAGCGACAAACTTCTTGAAAGCATCTAAGGCATCGCCCTTATGCTTCAAGAAATAGACCCACACTTTGCGTGTGGCATCATCAATGAAAGTAATAAAATATTTTGCACCCCCTAGTGATAACTGTGGCATCTCACACAAATCAGTGTGCACTAGATCAAGCGGTGCTCTATTCTGGGGAGTTCTCCTCTTATGAGGAGTCACAGAATGCTTGCCAAATATGCAATGATCACAAGTAGGCAAATCTGAAAAAGAAAGAGACGGCAGATAACCCAAACGTGACAGTTCTTGCATTCCTTTAACAGACATGTGTCCCAACCGGGTATGCCACAATGAAACCTTTGGCAGCGGTTATGGCAACAACATGATTACCCACACTGGAAACATAAAGAGGGTACAAGGTATCACTCTTAAAACCCTCAGCCACTACAGCCTGGCCATGAGTAATCACCCATTTGGAATCCCCAAATGTGGTGTGGTAACCACTGTCATCCAATAAGCCAGTGCTAATCAGATTTTTCTTGATTTGCGGCACATGGCGGACACCATCAAGCATAAATATGCGTCCATCAGGGAATACTATCTGTATACTGCCAATCCCTGCAATCTGACATGCATAGTTGTTCCCAAGATGAACAACTCCATAAGTACCTGTGTAGGAAGTAAACCACTCCCTATGAGGAGTAACATGAAAAGAAGCACCTGAGTCCAAGAGCCAGGTGTGCATGTCATGGCCATCAATAACCAAAGCATGTGCTATTACAGCATTATTCTTCCTGCTCATCTCCTCCATAAGGAGAGAGCTCTCTACATCAGCATACATAAGAGTGACATTCGAATTTGACAGGGTGGTCTTGAAAGTGTCCCAACTCTCAGGGAGGGTACACAGCAAGAAAGTAGCCTTGAACTCCTCATCAAGGTTCAATCCCTTTGCAATAAGCTGTGTAAAGATGGCATTGAACTCACTCAAGTGTGAGGTCATAGCTGTACAGTTCACTCAAGTGTGAGGTCATAGCTGTACCTTCCTTCATGCGAAGATCAACCAGCTTCTTCAACCAATAAACCTTACTGGCTGAGCTCTTTTAGGCATACAACTCTTCTAGCCTCTGCCATAGGCCATAAGAGGTCTTTTCAGCCTGAACATTGAACACAAGAGTATCAGAAATAGTGAGCATGATAGCTGCCCTTGCGGACAAATCAAGCTCTTCCCAGTCATCAGCTGCCATGTCAGATGGCTTGACACCGTTCACTCTTATGGGCTTAGAAATCTTCTTTAACAGAAGTACATTCAAGCACTGTTCTGCCCATAATGCATAATTGTGTGCTCCTTCCAGTTTCTTTATGTTCAGAATTGAAGATTCACTTCCCCCTGATGCCATATCAGATAAGGAAAGTATCTGACTCCCTGGAAGTAAAAAAGACTGAATAAAAATTCTGATTTCTAAAAAGAAAACTGCTCTATCAAGAGCCAGAAGCACTCAGAATAGTGCTGTTTTTACTGTCAAAAGAATCTGCAGCAAAACAGTAAATGTCCCTGCAATCACTGTACCTTCTAACACACTGTACCATGCTCAAATAGGCATAAACAGTAAATCCAGAATGCTGCAGCTGTTTCACAAGTGCTTTAACAGTGCATCATCAGCTGACAAAACACAAAACACTGCTGTAAACACTGCTGTACTGATCACTTCTCCCACCTCAGATGAGGTATTGCACTGAGTTAATATGCATGAACCACTTGGCATACACTGTTTTGTTCACCAAAAAAAAATCAGACACTTCAGCCTGTCACAAACTTGCAACAGAAAAATGGGACAAATCCCAAGCAATCACCCTTCTGCCAAGGGGATAAAAGGCATCTGAAGATCTCTGACAGTAAACCAAGTGCTCTCAAGCAAAATCTGAGCAAAAGCCCTTTGATCTGACACCTGAACCAAGTGAAGAACACCTCAACACTGAGGTAGCATACAAAATGTAAATCTCTCTGACAAAATCAACTAACATTGTAATGCAAATACTGTCCTGTGTAGAAATGACATACACAGATCCCAACGTACAAACACTCAATGAGGAACCTTTTGAGCACTGTCAACGATGGACAGTTAGGGACCGAGTAAACTCGATGCGCCCTGGCCAAGCGTGGCTCAACTGAGGTTCTCTGAGTGTTGCACAAGAAATGTGACCTGCAAGAAACTGTCACCTCGACACTGCGGAAATCGAGACAAATGTGTGCTCTCTGGCACCACACTGCCTCAAGGCATACAAAGCATCAACTGCCGGGCAAAAGCCCTATGATCTGCCCACGCGTAAACTGAGATTCAAACCCAGTAAAAGCATATGTCCTCTTGCAAAATCAAGGCATTACCTTCCCAGAACAAAATAACTGTGCAATCAACCACACACTGTGGTTCTGGTCACCTCAAGCACGAGGGAAATGAAGGTACTAGCTGTACTTTCAAGAAAAAACACAGTTTTTAGAACTGAAAAGATGATCCTGAATGAAGAGCAGAGTGCTCTTTCTCCTTCTCTTTCTTCCCCCAAACAAAAAAGGTGTACCTGCTGTACTTTCGTGCCTATGTACCTGTGCAAAGTACAAATCCAAGGAGAAATGTACTCCTCTGACTCAAATCCCAAAAAAAAATGCACCTCCCTGACGCAAAAAAAAAAAAAAAAAAAAAAAAAACGGAAGCAGCTCCCTGCTCAGTTCCCTGTCAGCGTCTGTACGGTAGTCCGTACTGTACGGCAGAGGGCTGTCCGTACGGATGTACGGCCGACGTCCGTACTGTTGTACGGCGTGTACAGATGTACGGCGCGAAATGGTGCCTGCGCCTGCTGCCCACCTGCGAAGTGGCGTGCTGCTGCGCCCCCCCTCCCGCGCTGCCTGCTGCAGCCCGCGCTGCTGCCGCCCTGCTCCTGCTGCCCGCTCTGCCTCGCTACAGCCCCGCTGCCTCGCTGCAGCGCTGCTGCCCTTGCAGAGGCTAGGTAGAAGTCGAGGGGGTGGGTAGGCTAGGGTAGGGAGTGGAGAAGGAGGGTAGGAGAGGTTGGCTCTGATACCAGTTGAAGGGCCAGAAGGGGGAAGAAGAGCAAGAGGGAGAGAGTGTGAGAGAGAGAAGACTCAAGTGTGCGGGTGTGAAGTGATGAGCCACACCACAAACTCATTAGTTTTATTAGGATTAGGTTTTACCCTATGACTGTCTTAAGACAGTCATAGGTGTCCTATCTTTAATAAAGGGGTGGCAATGTGCCTTTACCCCAACACCCTATACTTTCGAAGCTTAGTCTTTATGAGAACTCTTTGAAGGGAGTGATTCAAAGACAAGCCATCCAAAATTTCTGATTATAAGCCCTGATAGTATGTGAACTTGCCATACTCACGCTTTCCCAAGATCTGTGGACATCATTCGTAGAATGTTTTAGGCAAGAACTGCTCATAGAATGGTTTCTTGAAATCCTTCCACTTCTTTGGTGCTTCATCTACGACCACAAGAGCTCATACTGGCGCTATCTGTAAGATGTAGACTTACAATCTTCAACTTTGACTTCTCCTAGTAGTACCCTGTTTTGAAAGTTATATTGAGCTGGTAGATTGCAAAGCTTTTTCACTAGCTTCATACTTTCCATCAAAAGCGATGAACTTGATGGACTCACCACCTTCTTTGAAGTCTTTTCTTCTAGATCTAGATCTCCTTCTTTTTCATCCATGATGGGAACGTTCTCTAGAGGAGGAGGAGGAGGAGAAGAAGAAGAAGAACTTGGGGATATTCGCTCGACCATGCTTCTTACTCCGTTCTCTACGAGACTTTGAGCTCCTTCTTTCTCTTGAACTGTGCTGATTTCGGGAAGATGTTGAACTAGGGAAATGGTGCCAGCTTATTTCCTTATGAACAGTCACAGGTTTAGACAAGTGTGGTCCTCAAAAAGATGCAGATCTTCTTCAAAGCTTCCAATTCTTGGATTTTGTTCTTTACAAAATCTTCATCAAGATCATCGTCAGGTACCATAGGATGCCTTTGACTAGGCCTTCTAACTGCCGTGTTCCGAAACCATGATGTGTGCGATGAGAGTTCAAACCTAAATTGAATTGGGCTTGGCTGAGCCAAAAAGTCAATTGCAAAACCCCACTCCTCTCAAGGAGATAAACTCTTATGGGTAAAGACGGCGGGAGCCAGCCCAATGCGTGATGAAGTAAGGGTGGGAGTCGCTTTTGGTTGTACAATGCAACCAATAGTCCGGAGATGTGGGCGCATAAAATTCGAATACATTATATATGGACAGCTCCAATCTTTTTTTTTAAAAAACAAAAAAGAGACTTCTATTAAGTAGGAAAGAAACTCGCTAGAGCAAGCTCTGTGCGGAAATACAACATGCTAGGCATGTAATAAAAAACACCTCAGAAGAATGAGGTAGAAAGAAACCAAGGCTGAGGCTGAAAATGCCAACTCAACCCTATAGAAGTCTCAGCAAAGAAGGGAGAGTCTCTCCAATCCTTGAGAAAAGTAACTCTCCTGGAGGAGGCTGCTCGAGATGATCCCTGCATGGTCGCCCATATGGCCATGAGAGTGTGTACCGTATCTGTCCAAGTACTGGCCAAGGTCTGAGAAGGGTGAACCTGAGAACCCTCCATAGCCTCAATGCATCTGGCTCTCCAAATGTGCCATGCTACAATGCTAGCTAAAACCTCCCATGGAGAGTCAACCGAGGAATGAGAAGCCCTGAAGAGAGTGGCCGAAACATCCTCTAGAGAGCACGCCTCCACACGGTGTCATCGGATGTGAAGAGCCCAAGAGGAGTCATGTCTCTTAAAGAAAACCTGGGGCCCTAAAAGAGTGAGCCAAGCCACTGATCCCCATGTCATATAGAAGGGGAGGCGAACAAAAGTGCTGAAAAGTCTTGCAATCCCCTTCCATATGATTCTCGCCTGTCTGCAAACCCAAAGGCAGTGTTGCCTTGTCTCCGAAGCAGAAGGGTGGTAACGAGGGCAAGTAGGGTCAGCCCCGAACCTGGATCTCCATTGGTTCACTGCTATCCCAGCATGAATAGAAAGCCAAAAGAAGAGAGTGATTCTTCTATTCCGGTGGGATTTCCCGAGCCTCTGCCAAAAAATTTTCTGCAAGTCTGCAGAAATCTAAAAATTCTCCCAATGAGGAGCTCTGGTGGGCCTCCAACCCCTACAACTGAGCTGGAATTTCTTGGCATTACTGACCGTGTAATGAAAGAAGGGGATGCCCTTCTCTCGGTTCCCTTCATCTATCCACTCCCATTCCCTAGGGTCCCACTACAAAAACTTAATTGGGATCTTTAATACTTAATAGAAGTCTCTTTTTTGGGGGAAAAAAAAAAACTTAATTGGGACACCTCCATCGAGCCAGAGCCTCCATGAGCCCAGGGCAATGAGTAGCGGGTCAAGATCCAAGTACCACTGTGAAAGAGAGCCATGCTCCATGAAGCCCACTATCCTGATTGGCTGAAACGGTACCTCCAACAAAATATCATCTGTGGATTTGGATAGCCTGCCCCCGAAGGAACATCAAATACTAGGGCATCCTCATGTGTGTTATGTAAAGCAATCACCTGCAAAGGAATGCCCAATCTGGAAAATGCCCCCATCCAGGTGGAACAAGTAATAGGCATGTCATGTGTGTTCACCCAATCCAAGGGCAAGGCTGCATCAATCTGTTGGACTCTCCCTGCACTCCCTCTGAGATTATGAACCACCTGGGCCTGTCGGTCTGCAGGAAGCATCTTGAAGCCTTTCCATGCTCCCACAGTAGATGCAGGGCCCCTCTCCCATCTGGGCCACTGCATGTAAAGAGAAGGTCCAAGTGGTTTGCCATGCTCATCCAAAATACTGTCATTCCACATGATAGGTTCCCTTTCAATCTCTTCATGGGTGGGCGGGGGAATCCTGCGAAGAGCACTCCTGAAGCTGGCCCATGCTTTCAGGATAGCAACCATAAGAGGGGAAGAAGGAGATCTGAGGTGGGCTGTGGTGAAAATCCATCTGGTACAGTGTGTCCAATCCTCTCCTGAAGTGGCCATACAAGACTGTATGCATCTGATAAAGAAATCCTTCCAAGGCTCTTGCCCTAGCATAAGTCCTCTCACAACGACCTTGTAGAGTAAGGCTCTGCACTGTAGATCCGGGTCGATGATATTCAAACCCCCTTCTCTTCTAGGAAGAATCAAGATCTCCCAAGCCACCCTGGTTGTAACATCAATTGTGCCATCCAGACCACTCGATACCATCCCTAGAGTGGCACCAACAAGAGCATAAAAACCATGCTGTGGCTAGCAGAACGTGGTTAACCACCACCACTCTGGATGCCAAGTCAAGTTTGGCTGAGCTCCAGAAAAGGAGCTTTCTTCTTATGCTCTCCAACACCGGAGCAAACTGCCTCTCTTCCTCTGAAGGGACGCTAACTATTGGCATATACCAATCTCACGTCTAAGAATCTCACGTCTCCAGGAATCAACGACTGTATGATAATAGTCACTAATTCCGGATAAGGCAAAAGCATATGGAATCCTGACACTGGCAGAACGTCCTCTCCGATGAGGCCCACGAATCTGCAACACCACTGGAAAATGATATGAAGTGGAGACCCAGTAGAAATGCATACAGATCCACCTCTGTCAATGGAGTCTGGATGGCGTTTGTCTGAACCGGATCAAAAGTTTCCTCCTGAGGTAAGGGAGCCGCTCTGTATCGCTCTCCATCATGGTACTGGGTGTGCTGCAAGCTTTGGGCACCCTGCTGCCCTGGTGGTGTTGGGGTGCTCGGACCAGGGCGCCCTGCTGCTCCTGGTGGTCCTGGAGTGCATGGTACAGGGCGCTGGGGAGGTGCAGTCAGGGTAGTACATGAAGGAGCCGCACCAGAAGACCTCTTGGGTCTTTTTCTCTTCCTTGGGCAGTCTCTAGCAAAGTGCCCAAGGGTCCTGCAAATCCTACACTGGTCCTATCTACCTGCAATCTCGACTCTCTATAGAAAGAGAGAGCCATCTGGACGCTGAAGCATGATATGGTCATCTGAGATGTTAGGGTCAGAGACAATGACCCTAACTCGAGGCACCCCGTCTGCTCTGACTGCCTCTGCCAAGGAAGAAGGCATCCCAAGAAGGGAGGGGATCTCAGTGACCACTCCGAATGTGGCTCCGATAGTGGCAAGAAGTCGATGGTAGACCTGAGGAAGACCAGGAAATCTAATGAACAATGATGTGACTTGATTGTCCTCCTCAACCGGATCAAAGCCCAAGGTGTAGGGTAAAAGAAAGATCCTCCTCGAACCCAAAGCCAGAGGATTAGCTTTGAGAACAAGGGCTGTGGACTCGTGGGAGTTGAAAACCACTTGGGAGAATCCACGTCCCAAAAGTTGAATATCCCTGAGGTGTGGGGCGAGATCTCCTGGTAATGCCGCCAGCATCCAGTCTCTAGCCTATGATTTGGAAGGGTGTGACCCAAAGATGCGGGCGAAAAGTGATGTGGAGCCTTCTAGTTCCACATCTTTCTTGAGCTACTACAGCTCGTCTTTGAAAAAATGACAGTTCTCGCGGCCGGTGGAAGTGGACGAAGATTGGTTGAGTGGGGATCCATTCGCCAATCGATGTGAAAGGGTCGATTCAAACACTGAAAAGGCTCCGTCCGTCAAACTGCTGCCCAGGACGCTTTGGAACACGGGCGTAGGAAGAAGGAGAATAGGAGAGGGAAGGAGAGAGTGGAAGAGGAGGAAAGGAGTCGGGGGGGGCTGCGGGGGGGAGGAGGAGGAGGAGGGGAGCTAGCGGTTAGGAAGGGAGGGGGCGGGGAGGGAGAGGAAGGGCGGGGAGAGGAAAGGAGGGGGCGGGTTAGGAAGGGAGGGAGGGGGCTGGCGGGGAGGGAGAGGGTGGGTGGGAGAGAGGAAGGGAGGGGGCTGGTTAGGAAGGGTGGGGGGGAGGAGGGGGGCGGGAGGGCAGAGGCAGCAGGCGGGAGGGGGGAGAGGGGAGCGGGTGGGGGAAAAGGAGGGGGCGGGGGAGAGGGAGGGAGGGGCGGGGGGGGGAGAGCGGAGCAGGCGGGGGGGGAGAGGGGAGCAGGCGGGGGTGAAGGAGGGGGCGGGGGAGAGGGAGGGAGGGGGCGGGGGGGAGGAGGGGGTGGGGAAGGCAGGGGGGTGGGGAAGGCAGGGGCAACAGGAGGGGGGGGAGAGGGGAGCGGGTAGCAGGCAGGTGGGGGAGGGAGGAGCAAGGGAAGGCGGGTGGGAAGAGGGGCAGCAGGCGGGTGGGGGAGGGGCAGCAAGGGAGGGCTGTGAGGGTAGCGAGGGGGGGAGGGAGAGGGGGGGGGCTAGCGAGGAGGAGGGTGAGGGAGGGGCTGATGGAGGGGGCAGCAGAGCTTCACGGGGAGGAGCAGCAGCTTGACTCCAATCCAACTTAATTGACTTAGCTCCAATCTTTAAGGTAGGGGACTAGAGGATCTAACCTAAGGTTGGGACAAGATAAAAGACTATCGCATTGATATGGGGGACCTTTAAGATTATGAAAAAGTATGAAACTTGACTTAAAACCTATAACTTCCCAAGGAGCTTAAAGTTCACCTCATAAGCCATGTTAGCTTGTTGAAAAGTATGTGGCTAACCCTTATTATGACTCATAGGATTTACATACAAGATGGAAGTCTAATAGGGGAGGCCTTTTTTTTTTTCAGGAAAATTACTTCATTAAGTATGAATGAAAACCGCAAGAGCAAGCTCAAATGGAGGACATCATGCTATGCATGAGGGGGGGGGAAAAGAGCTCAAAGGGAGCTAATACATTAGAGGGAAGCTGCTGCTCCTCCCCCTCTAGCTGCCCTCTCCCTTCAGCCCCTCCCCCTCAGCCCTCCCCTCCCTCTCTCAGCCCCCCTCCTCCTCTCAGCCCTCCCTTCAGCCCCTTCACCACCTCCCCCTTCCTCCCTTCCCCACCTCCCCCTCCCGACCTCTCCCTCCTCGCCCCCCCTTCCCCGCCTCCCCCTCTCCTCCTCGCCTCCCCCTCTCCCTCCCCACCTCCTCTCCCCCTCTACCCGCCTTCCTCCCTCCCCCCTGCCCCGCCTCCCTCCTCGCCTCCTCTCCCCCCTCTACCTGCCTCCCTCCTCTCCCTCCCCTCCCTGCCTCCCTTCCTCAGACTCCTCCCTCCCTGCCTCCTCTCCCCTTTCACCTCCCTCCTCTCCGTCTCCTCCTCTTGGCTGCCTTCTCCTCCCGGTAGCCCCTCAGCCTCCTTCTCCCTCCCTCCTCTCCGTCTCCTCCTCCCAGCTACCTCCTCCTTCCCCGGCAGCCCTCCCTCTCATCCTCCTCCTCCTTTATTCTCGAGCAACTTAGTGCGAAAGGATCTTTTCAAGTGTTCAAGTGGCCTTACCCACCTCAATTGGCGATGGCTGCCTTCAGCCAATCTCCATCCACTCCCACTGGCCGCGAAAACAATGATTTTGCCAAAGACGAGTTGCTGCAGCTTTAAAAATACATAGAGCAAGAGACTTCGAGCTCTGTCTTTTCTCGCATCCATGGGGTCCCACCATTCCGGATTATAGGCTAGGGACTGGATGCTCTCCGCTCTACCTCGAGACCTCTCAGGGCACCTCACAGATGTTTGTCTGCTTAGGTGAGGATTCTTACAGGTTGTTTTTGACTCCTCGGAGGTAGCAGGTACAATGCTTCAGGCTAGCCCGTTAGCATTGAGCTCCAAGAGGATTTTTTTGACCCCTTTCTCCTTGGGGTTTGATCCTGTTGAGGAGGATAGCCCGATGACATCACTCTTTATCAGATTTCTCGGCCTTCCTCAGATGTACCATTGACTTTTGCATTCCATTGGAGCTGCCTTTGGGATGGTTACCGAGATCCCCCCTCTCCTTGGGATGCCTTCCTTAGCAGCAACAGTAGAGGTGACAGGTCGGATGCGGTGGCTGCGTGTTAGGGTCATTGTCTCTGACCCTAACATCTTGGATGACCACATTATGCTTCAGTGTCCAAATGGCTCTTTCTTCAGAAGAGAGTTGAGATTGCAAGGAGACAGGATCAGTGTAGGATTTGCAGGACCCTTGGGCACTTTGCCAAAGATTGCTCGAGGAAAAGATAGAAGAAAAGACCTAAAGGGTCCACGGGTGCGCCTCATAACTCCACCGAGTTGAACATTCCTCACCTCACGACCAGCTCCTACCTCTTCCCACAGTGATAGACCTTCGACTTCACAGCCAGGACCGTCAGCCTCTCGTCCTTAGGATTCCAGATGCCTTTTATGCAGAGGAGGGCCTTACAGAGACAGTGTTGAGGACTTGTGTATGTCATATGCATGATGGGCAGCTTTTTTCGATAGACTTAGCTGCAACCCTCTCTGGTATTAGCGACTTTTGTCTTTTAGTTGTTGCTGGTATCAGGAGGGGTGAGATCCTCATGCGTGAGATAGGTATCCCCCGTCAGCAACCAAGGGCCCAGCAGCAATCACTTTTAGATCAGAGAGCAAAGTATGCCTTTCATGCCAAAGAGTCATTTTGGACTCATACGGGAGGTAGGGTCAACAAGCAGTTCTTCATGCCTCCACTGCCTCATCCATTTTGATATCTTGTTGCTGCCGAAGATGATGATGATATTGATGACGATGCTGAGCTGATATATAGTCGACCATCGACATGACTATGTTGTACTTAGGAGACATAGTACTCCCATTCTGCATTTTTGCATTTTGCATTGGTATGGACGCTCATTTAGTAGCTCCACTACCACAACTTGTTGTATCAGGATTTTCATAGTCTCATAGACCCATTGGTCTTCCGAAGACTTTAATAAACTTTCTTTCTTTCTTTTTCTACTCTTGGCTCCAGATATAGTAGGGAGAGCGTCTCACAGCTCATTGACTCAAGTGGAGTTCTTCAAACACATCTGGATGCCGTCTTGCAGGTAGCCACCGATTTCTATGTCTCCCTTGTTATAGCAGCAAATCCTGACGCTTAGGCCACAGATGATGCTAGAGTGATTATTTCGCAACACTTACCTGGGTTGGTGACTGGGGATATGAGTGTCTCACTTGATGCACCCTTCACCAACTTTAGGACTACTCTCTCTGTCCTTCACAAGGGCAAGTGTCCTGGTTCAAATGGACTTACCCCCTTATTTTTATTACTTTTTGGGATCAGATTGGGGATCACATGGGTGAGATGCCAGACTCACTTTCGGAGGGCCTCATTCATTTGATTCCAAAAGGGGGTTGCAAGAATTTAGTGTTTGAGTGGAGACCGATTACTGTGCTGGGCACTTTGTATAAAATCTTAGCTAAAGCTATCAGCCTTCATTCTGCAACCCTTTCTTCCACTAGGAAAAATTGAAGCGATGCAACCCACATGGTAGATTCCTATGACTCGGGTCAAGGGGCACACCTCAGCGAGACATTCTCCTTGCAGTTGCTACCTCTCGTCACAGACCTCACATTTTTCCAGGGAGCTCCAAGGAGAGGGTAACTTATCATCATACACAGCCTCATCTAGATATCATTGACTTCTTGAGCCATGGGAAAGTTATCGTTCTTGGAGATTTCAACTGCAAATCCACAAGTAGCGATCATTGACTTTCAATGTCACTTTATCATGCTACCTAACATTAATATGGATGATGTAGGTACATCTCAAGTCTCCACATAGGGCACACTTTCATGGATACGGGTAGGGCAATGACCTGATGTCTACAATGGTCTAGATCCCACCAAAATTGCTTCTTGGTTACACATATCTATGAAGGAGCTGCAATCCTTTTGACCACTAATGAAATGTTATGGCAACACTTCAATTGCATCAATGAAGAGATGGTGTGGATCCTCCGTTCTTCCAAATAGGGCCTTAGTGGGATCCTTGTACTCACTTGGATTATAGCTCACAATTGCTGGAACTCACGTTGTGGGTTGTGATTGCTTTGACTCACTCATGACTTGCAACTCCTGAGTTCGCTTTGCTACTCAATTCGCGAGTGCCTTTGCTCAACAAAGTCCCTAGCTAAATTGCACAACTAAGGGCTTGAACTTTCTGAATTAAGACATGCATCTTCGCTAACTTTCCAAGTCATTAAGTCCTAGACTGATATTTTCACTGCTTGATTGTGTATAGACTATCAAACATTTGTGACTATACATCAAGCAAGCTTGTTTTCCCATAGACCTAGAAGTATTGCAATAGTGGTGCTGGTTGCTAATCGGTGCATGGTTTTCTTTTGACAATCAAGACTATTTACCCCAGACATACAACCAAAATTGACATCCTTAAATGCTTTCCTAACTTGCCGCCATGATTTCATGTGGGTCAACCTATCATCCAAATCAAATTCAAGAATACTACCTTCTGGAAAGGATTCGAGGCTTCCTATCCATCCATTGGACCTCTGCTCAATGGAAGCTCAGTGGATACATTAACATTTGAGCCTTGCCTGATGAACACGTCGAATCGATGACATGGCAATTGTTGCTGATCGAACCCTTTTTGATGATGTGTCGATTGTCTCTGATCGAAACCTATTCGATGATGTAGAAACTATTCAATAGTCACACCACATCCAATAACATGGTAGAGTTCAAAAGTTGATTTTGATTCAATGACCTGGCAAGTAGTGCTCGATCAAAACTCACATGTGGGGCAGTGATTTCTAACAAGCCACCTTGAAATACGCCACATTCAATGTTCTAGACTTGAAATTGCATGGTTTCTTTCTCAATGAGAAAGAGATTGCAGCATTTTTTGAATCTTAAACTGTACGCCAAGATGATAGGCATTAAATGTGAGGTTGCATGTAACGTCTCCTCTCATCATAATTGAAATAAGTAAAAGTATCATATTTCTCATAGCCCATGTTTATGTTTGTAATACATGCAACTCTTAAATTTGTGCATTGCATAGTTGTAATGATATTTGGTTCTCCACTCTCTCTAACTTTGCTAGGTTGCATTTTTGTATTCTTGGCTTATGTGGGTTGGCAGGTCAAGTATTGGTTTTGCTGGATGTTCCGTACAATGTATTTGTAGACATTAGGTTAGTTGTTGTAAGTACCCTTGTCCCAATGATGTTTTTTCTCTTTCATTTTCTTCTTTTGCCATTTATTTTAATGATCAATTTGTTATTGCCCATTTGTTACTCTAAATTTAATATTTCATTTGCACAAATGTAACCCCTTCTAACATGGTATTTCTTCCATAGCTACATATTTTTTGCCCCAATTCATTGCAAAACCTTGTTTTCTCATACTAAGAGGCCAGCTACTATCATCTACTCATAATCTACATGTTTCAACAAATTTGTGACGTTTTCCATTGAACTAACTACATGCTTCATATTAGGCTAGCTGTGCGGTTAAGCTGAGTGATACAATCCCTAGAGTGGCACCAACAAGAGCATACAATCCATGCTGTGGCTAGAAGAACCCGGTTAACCAAAACCACCCTGGAGGCCAAGTCAAGTTTGGCTGAGCTCTAGAAAAGGAGCTTTCTTCTGATGCTTTCCAACACCGGAGCAAACAGTTGTGAAGGAGAGATGCCCACCCCAACCTGGCAGCCCAAATATCTGACGGAGACGCCGCTCTGTACCCAAGTGAAGCCAATATCATTACCCCAATCCAGGGTGTCATCCTCGCAAATCCAAAAACCACTGGATTTATGCAAATTAATGTGTGCACCTATAGCCGTGCAAAACAAATCCAAGGCTGTCCGGAAGGATTTGAGTGTCTTGGGGGAGGCATTCAAAAAACAGCCGTGTCATTTGTCAACTCACTATCCAGGAGCTCTTCTTCCCGGCAGATAGGAAGCCTCAGCCCATAAATATCAGCTTAAGATCTAATGTAGATACTCATAGCTTATGCCACAAAGAGAGAAAGAAACGGGGCAAGAGGACATCCCTGGCGGAAGGATCTGGAAATCTGAAACTTGTCCTCTCTTACGTTCTAAGGCCTCCCAAAATGAGAAAATATTATAAAAAATACTTATGCCATGCACAAACCCTGTCTGCATGTCATGAATGAAATCTGGAAGAAAAACCTGTAGCCGCAGACTGATGGCTTTCACCAAAATCTTGTAAAAAGTGATCAATAGAGTGATGGGTCTCCATTGAGACACAAGATTCCTATTACCCCCTTTGGGATGAGATGAATGAGACCATCTGTAAGTGAGTCCGGCATCTCACTAGAGTCCCACATGCCCTGTAGGGCTGATGTAATGTGATCACCAATCTGCTCCCAAAAAGTAATAAAAAAGGAGGGGTAAGTCCATCTGAACCGAGGCACTTGCCCTTGTGAAGGGCAAGTAATGCAGTCTTGAATTCTGCATTGGTGAAAGGTGCATCCAGAGAAACATACATCTCATCCTTCACCAATACAGGGATACACTGCCAAATAACCTCTTTGGCATCATCAATGGCCTGTGTGCCTGGATCTGCAGTAAGAAAGGATGCAAAAAAATCTGAAGCTACACGCATGACAGCATCAGGATCTGACTGTAACACCCCGTCTGAGTCAACAAGCTGCGAAACACTATCTCTACTATGACTAGGCCCATGAGTAGAGAAGAAGTGTTTGTTGACCTTGCCACCCATCTGAATCCAAAAGGATTCTCGTGCATGAAAGGCATATTCTGCTCTCTGATTCACCAATGTTTGCAAATGAGCCCTTGCTGCAGCAAGGCGCTGCTGAGAATCCAAGCATCTGTGGGGCCTCTTCTGCTCTTCACTCTGAAGGGACGCTAGCTGCTGGCGTATACCAATCTCACATCTGAGAATCTCACGACTCCTAGAATTAGCGATTGTATGATAATAGTCACTAATTCCGGATAAGGCTGCAGCTACCTGAGATGGTGGACAGCTCCACCCTGTATGTGAGAAACCCAAATCTGTAAAAATATCCTCCGTGAGGCTCTCCTCTGCATAAAAAGCATCTGGAATCCTGACACTGGCAGAGCGTCCTCTCCGATGAGGCTCAAGAATCTGCAACACCATTGGAAAATGATATGAGGTGGAAACCCCAGTAGAAATGCATACAGATCCTCCTCTGTCCAGTGCCCAATCGTCTACATAAAATCTGTCAATCCGTGCATGAATGGGCATGTGTATTCTCCTGTTCGACCAAGAGTACAGGAGTGACTGTGGCATAATATGAAAGGCATCATCCAACAAGTGTCCCTGCCACTGAACTGAAAGAGGAAGGCATCCCAGGCTACCCTCTCTAAAGAATGAATTCCACCGTATCTGCCTCCCTTTTTGTCTGAAGGCAACTCAACCATGTTGAAGTCGCCACCAATGATCCAAGAATCTGCAATGGGGGCCCAAGAGAGTAACTCCTTCCAAAAGGAGATCCGCTCCCCTCTGTTGTTGGGAGCATAAAGATTGAGAAGACCAATCTTACGCCCTCCAATCAAAATAATGATCCATTGAGCTCTAGAAGGGGAGATAATACCATGACCAGCAACCAAGGGGAGGATAGAAAGAGAGACCGAAATGTAAGTACCTCCCCTTGTGCCCATAGCAGGCGACCAGAAGGTATGTCCTGAAAGTAGTTTGCCAGACTTAGAGCAATCACCTGGCATCCAGCTTGTGTTCCTGGATAAAAAGGATATCAATAGCACCTCCAGTGACGCCTGGATGAAGCTGGCAGCTGCCTACGGCGACAGTGTGGAACTCCGCCTAGGCCGTGTATGTTCCAGCTGACTATCCTCATCGACAGGAGGATGGAAAGGCTTACCCGACCTAGTAGAGGAGACCAGCTTCCCCTGGGCCGAAACACTCCTGCTGAGGGTAGGAAACTCAATAGGTGAAAGGATCCCCACACCTGCTGAAAGGGAGGCCCTGTCAGAAGGAATCCCAATGACCGGGACCCCTAAGGTGGAGGGCACAAACTCATCATCATCCATGAAAGTCGCCGAATCTACTAGTGCCGAAAAAGAATTCCTGATAAGCAAGTCTGGCCGAGGAGTGCGAAGAAGACCTGCACTCATGGAAGATGGAGGAGGACCTGCCAGGCCTCTATCAGCAGAGCTGGAGCTGGGGGTTGAGGAGGCCTGTGGCTGGGATGAAGAGGAATCAGGAGCCCTCATCTACACCTGCACTTTCTCGGTTGTCCTGACTGTGGTAGGAACAATCTGCGGGGAAAGAAGTACCTGTAGCCCCTCGTGGTCAGAAACCAAGGGGTCAGAAACCAAAGTGAGTGGGACTGGTGGATCTAAAGGCTCTGATAGCTCTCCATCGTGGTACTGGGTGTGCTGCGGGCATTGGGCGCCCTACTGCCCCTGGTGGTCCTGGGTGCACGAAGCAGGGTGCCCTGTTGCTCTTGGTGGTCCTGGAGTGCGTGGTACAGGGTGCCGGGGAGGTGCAGTCGTGGTAGTACGTGAGGGAGCCGCACCAGAAGACCTCTTGGGTCTTTTTCTCTTCCTTGGGTAGTCTCTAGCAAAGTGCCCAAGGTTCTGCAAATCCTGCACTGGTCCTGTCTACCTGAAATCTCGACTCTCTGTCGCAAGAGAGAGTTGTCTGGACGCTGAAGCATAATGTGGTCATCTGAGATGTTAGGGTCAGAGACAATGACCCTAACACGAGGCACCCCGTGTGCATTGACTGCCTCTGCCAAGGAAGAAGGCATGCCAGGAAGGGAGGGGATCTCAGTGACCACTCCGAATGTGGCTCCGATAGTGGCAAGCAGTCGATGGTAGACCTGAGGAAGACCAGGAAATCTAATGAACAGTGATGTGACCTGCTTGTCCTCCTCGACTAGATCGAAGCCCAAGGCGTAGGGTAAAAGAAAGATCCTCCTCGAACCCAAAGCCAAGGGATTAGCTTTGAGAACAAGGGTTGTGGACTCGTGGGAGTCAAAAACCACTTAGAAGAATCCATGTCCCAAAAGTCGAATATCCCTGAGGTGTGGGGCGAGGTCTCCTGGTAACGCCGCCAGCATCCAGTCTTGAGCCTGTGATCTGGAAGGGTGTGACCCAAAGATGCGGGCGAAAAGTGATGTGGAGCCCTCTAATTCCACATCTTTCTTGAGCTGCTGCAACTCGTCTTCTAAAAAAATGACGGTTCTCGCGGCTGGTGGAGGTGGACGGAGATTGGCTGAATGGGGATCCATTCGCCAATCGATGTGAAAAGGCCGATTCCGACACTGAAAAAGCTCCGTCCATGAAACTACTACCCAAGACGCCCTGAACGCGGGCGCAGGAAGAAGGAGAAAGAGAGGGTAGGAGAGAGGGAAGGGAAGGAGAGGATAGACTGAAGGGGAAGACGGAGGTAGGCTAAGGGGGAGGCGTGGGGAGCTGAGTTAGGAGGGAAGGGGGCGAGGAGGGAGAGGGAGGAGGTTTTTTTTTTTTTTTTTAACACTCCCCCCCCCCTTGGGGGGGTCTCCTTGGGGGGGAGAGTAGCGGGGGGGGGGGGAGAGGGAGGGGGAGGGAGGGGGGCAGGGGAGGAGAAGGGGACAGGGGGGCTGGCGGGGTAGAGGGAGGGCAGAGGAGAAGGGGAAAGCGGGGAGAGGGGAGGGGAGAGCAGCGAGGGGGGAGAGGGAGGGGGGGCGGGGGAGGAGAAGGGGGCGGGGGGCTGGCGGGGGAGAGGGAGGGCGGAGGAGAAGGGGGCAGGGGGGAGGGGGGCAGCGGGGGGGGGGGAGGGATGACGGGGGAGGGACGGGAGAGGAGAAGGGGGGCGGGGGGGCTGACGGGTGGGGGAGAGGTAGGGCGGGGAGGGAGAGGTAGGGGCAGCAGGGAGGGAGAGGTAGGGGGCAGCCGGGGGGGGGAGAGGGAGGGCGGGGAGGAGGAAGGGGAGAGGGAGGGTGAGGGAGGAGGGAGAGGGGGCTGGCGAGAGGGGAGGGAGAGGAGGAGCAGCGAGGGGGCAGCGAGGGAGAGGGAGAGGGAGAGGGGGCTGGCTGAGAGACGGAGAGGGGGGGGCAGTAGCTCACGGGGAGGAGCAGCAGCCGGACAATTGACTGATTTTTCAGGGCCATACACTTCCACAAATTCAGTATGCTGTTTCTTAGTTGAGAAGATTCATGCATAGTCCTAGTACATAGCATTGGACGGCAGTGAAGCATGTGTTTCAATACTTGAAAGGCACTGAAGGTTTGGGCCTTCTCTATGGCCACCTTGTCATCTTCACTTATCGTGCATGCTTTCATAGATAATGTGACTACTCTGGATGCTATGACACTAGAGTGTCACATAGTAGCAATTGTTTTATGCTTGGAGCTTCATGGACTTCTTGGTTCAGCAAAAAGCAGCCCATAGTTGCTACTTCTAGCTATAAAGCTGAGGGTGCAGGGCAGCTTTTACAGACACAGTGGAATGTATCTTACAGCTGAAACTACTTATAGATGTAGATGTTGGTCAGTCATCTCCCAACACTATCTATTATGACAGTCCGAAGGCTTTGGCCATTGCACGGAATCAAGTGTTTCATGCAGATACTAAGCACATTGAGGTTCATTATCACTATGTCAGCTATCAACAAGAGATATTCATGCTCCAACACAAGACACTGTGGAAAATATCTTCACCAAGGTGCTTCCATGACCCCAATTTAAATCTTTTTGGCAAGATTTACACTTTATTCCATTCCTATCCTCCTCATACTTCCATAGGTTGCTATATTCTCTTGGATGAACATGTGCAACCATGGCATTAGTTCCAAGCATACACGCCAACAGAGGAAGTCTCCGAGGTAGAGGAATTTTTCATGAACAAAGACATATATGCAAGTAAAGAAAGTGACACTTATTGTGAACCTAAAAGCCAAAATGTGTACATTGTGATTGAAAGTATGGATGAATAAATGCAACATGTTTGAGAATCAAAACATAAATGTAGTTACCATGTCAAGAATGCAAAGAAAATAGTAGACCCATGGTATATTAGTAGTGGTATATCATCTCATATAAGAGGGCATAGAAATGCAAACTTGGAAGGATCCAAGAGTGTGATCTATACGACTCACAACATACCATCTCTAGTATCTAAGGTCACGAAAAACTACCTACTATGAATAACTTTACATGATACAAGGGATTGGTAAATGATGTACTCTATGTTCTAAAACTTAGAAGGAATCTCTTATCAATTGGAGAAATGACAAGGAAAAAATTAAAGAGTTATCTTTGATGTAAATGAATGCATAATTAGAGACATATCCAAAGAAATATCAAAGTGTTGGAAAAGCACAATTAAAGAGGCAAATTATTTAGAATGCTAGCATCAATACTATACCATGCAATGTCAATAGATTATCAACCAATGTAACTTTCACAATCATGGCATAAAGATATGGAGATGTCAACTTTGAAGTTTAAACATAATTTAGACATCAAAATATGGCAATCGGGTCCTCTATCTCAAAGCAAGGAGGTCAGCTGTTGCTCCTCCCCGACTCTCCCCTTGCTGCCCCCCTTTGCCCCCACTAGTCTCCCCCTCACCGCTCTCCCTATTCCCTCTCAGCCCCTCCCCTCCCCTCCCCCCCTCATCCCTTCCCTCCTCTCTCCTCTCCCCTTAGCCCCTCCCCTTCCCCTGTTCCTCCCCTGCCTTGCCTCCTCTCCCCCTTGTGGGCTGTCGTGCCCCCCCTGAGAGCTCTCCCTCCTCTCCCCAACTCCTTTGCCCCGCCCCCCCCCCCCCCCCCCGGTTGTTGGCTCCTCTACCTCCCCCATCTGCTCTCTACCCCCATGACAACCTCTACCCCTCCTCAGGGCTTCCCTTCCCCTCTCAAGATCTCCTCCAGCCCGTGGACTCTCCTTCCCCTCCCCGCGGGTTGCCTACTCCTCCTCCCTTCTCCTCTCCTCCTTCTCTCCTCCTTCTCCTCCTTACCTCCTCCTCCTCCCTTCCCTTCCTTGCCCCTACCCTCCTCTCGTCTTCCTCTCTCCCTCCAAGAAAATAACAAAATTAAAAAAAAAAAAAGTTCTCTCTTTTAGTTGTGTAGCAACACCAGGGATTTGTTGGACAGAGCTTCTTGGTGTTTGAATCGGCCCTTCTATCTCGATAGATGAATGGACTCCCATTCAGTTAATCCTCAACCACTTCTACCAGTCGCCGCCGCAAGAACCATCACCTTTTCAAAACACTAGTGGCAATAACTCAGGAAAGATGTAGAGATTGAGATCTCTACCATACTCTTTGCATACATCTATGGATCTCATGTTCCAGGTTACAAGCCAAAGATTGGATGCTTGCTGCTTTACCTACTAGCCTCCCCCTCGACTTAAAAATGTTCGCTTGTTGGAAAGAGTTTTTTTCCAGGTAATGTTTGATATTCTAGAGGCTGTGAGCACCTTCTTGCTCAGGAGCTGGCTTCTTATAGCTAGGGGATTTGTTTGGCCCTCTTCTCACTGGGCTTTGACCTATCAGAAGAGGATAAGCTTGGCACCTTTCTCTGCATTAGATTCAGTGGACTTCCCTCAAGTTTAATCATCACGTTGTTGGTCACATTGGAGAGTTGTCATTGAGTTTCCTCCATCCTTGATTTTCCCTCGACTACAACAGAGGGCAGTCAAATTAGATGGGGTTCCTAGAGTTAGGGTCATCGATTAGAACCCGAACATATATGATGACCATATCTAGTGCTTCAACACCCGAGTGGTTCCTTTTTCGACATAAAGTCAAAATTGTGGGCAAACACGATTAGTGCAAGATTTGTAGGACCTTTGGGCATTTCGCTAGGGATTGTGTCTCAGACAAAAGAAGAGGTCTAAAAAGACTTCTGGTATAGCTCTTCCTCGTCCTCCTCAAAGTACTCTGCCTCGATAGAGTGGTGGTATAGATCCTGCTTGATAGAGCAGGCATGATACCAACATCATGTTCTACACGACCAACACCTACAGCACCTGTGGTTCTTTGATGGGCTTCAGTCTCAATCAGAACTCCACCACCAACAGATCAAACAAGTGTTGTTCCGGTGGCCAACCCCATGGAGACCATGACATTCCTGTGTGGATGGTCCCATTAAGAATATTGTTCCTATTCATGTTGGGACCTACATTGCAACATTTGCTTCAGCTCTAAAGGCTATTTCTTGGGAGGTTTCAGTGGTTCTTGAGGTTACCCCTTGCTTACCTTCGGATGTTGCTTCAGATGCTGCCCTTGACTACAGCTCACTCTCCAGACCCTATTGCAGGTCCTCGTGGTCAAGTTCTGACAAGCAGGCTCATCCTTCATCCTCATCCATGTCTTTCCTCTCGGATAGAGCTACAGTCTCTTCAGTTTCTACTGCAAGCATCTTACGTACCCCGACACCAAGACTGAGCTTCAGGAATTCTTTTTTTGCCCTAGTAGCAGATTTGGCGGTCCTTCTAGATGAGGATTTGATTTTTGTTCCTTTCACTTCTGTGAGGAAGTGGTTGGCATTCCTTTTGATCTAAGATTGGCTGTCTCCTCAGGTGGACAGGTTCTCTCACCCATGGGATTTTCCTCCACTTGCTTCTCTCCCTCACTCCGCGGGCAAGAGGTCTTCCCCTTTGAGGGGTTGTTTCCGCCACTAGGTCAGTTGTGGCATTCCATGCTACGTCCTCCCACCGATGAGGATTGTTAGTTGGAACATTACATGGTCTGGTGGTATTCCTCATCGTTGCCTTATCCATACTCGGCTCCATCCAGGTGTTACAGGGGCTCCATTTACATTCTTTTTTTAGCACAAGCTAGATACCGGAGATCATTCTAAGTCAGGTAAATGCTCTTCAAGTCACACATTTTGGTCACCTGCCTTGAGTACTAGGGAAGGGACATGCATTTCAGCCTCTAATTCCCTAACCCCGTAGTAGTTGGACATGATATCATTATCCCTTAGAGCATAGTGGATCATTCTTTTGTTTAGGGGACATAAGGATGGCTTTCTCAACTTTATGCCCCTAATAATCGAGGGGACTGTGTCCTTCTACCCCCATCCATCTTGATGTAGAGGGTGCTCTCAGTAGACTATTGTGTAGCCCCTTGCTGGTCAAAAGGCCATGAATCTTGGCATACCATGCACGAGGGGCCTGTTTCAGCCCATACAAAGCTTTGTTTAGCTTGCATACCTGAAGTGCATTTGCTGTAATTTCAAAGCCTGGAGGTTGTTTGACATAAACCTCTTCCAGCAAGTCTCCATTTAAGAAAGCTGTTTTTATGTCCAACTGATGAACATTCCACTCAAAATGTAAGCCATTGCAATAATAGATCGGATGGTGGTCATCCGGGATGTAGGAGCAAAAGCCTCCTCATAATCTATGCCCTTTTCTGAGCATAGCCTTTAGCAACCAGCCTTGCCTTGTATCTGTCAATGGAGCCATCTGGTTTCCGTTTCACCTTGAAAACCCATCGTGTGCCAATGGCATGTTTACCTGGTGGCAAGGTCTACAATATCCCAAGTCTGATTTTTCTTAATGGACTGCCACTCATGGTGCATGGCATTCATCCAATGCACATTGTCCTTTGCTTCTTCGAATGTTGCAGGCTCCTCCTCATCAAGAAGAGTACCTGAATATGCTCATTCCACTGAATTAGCACCTTCCATGTGCCTTGCTGCACTACGAGTCCTGCCAGGTAATGGAGCATCAATTTTACTCTCCCTGAGAGCTGTAACAGCCAGTTTGGGACTGTTTTTGCTGCATGTATGTCTGCAATTTCTTGCTGAACCACCTGTTCCACTGCCTGTGGAGGTGGCAAGACATCCTATGGCTGAACTGGAGCATCGGGAGGGGGGAAATTTTAGTCATTTTCTTTATGTCGATGACTTACTGCTCACAGGGTCCAATGAAGATAATATTG
Source organism: Dipteris shenzhenensis (assembly GCF_047967505.1). Lineage (NCBI taxonomy): Eukaryota > Viridiplantae > Streptophyta > Polypodiopsida > Gleicheniales > Dipteridaceae > Dipteris > Dipteris shenzhenensis. The sequence continues at coordinate 36,680,250 of NC_141599.1, forward strand.
CAGATTTCAAAGCTGATTTGCAGACCACCTTTGACATGTCAGATTTGGGGCTGCTTCACTTTTATTTGGGGATCCAGTTCTCTCAAGAGAGACGTGGCACTGTTATGTCTTAGTCCAAGTATGTGCAGAAACTCTTGGACAAATTTAACATGCATGATTGTAAGCCCATAGCCACTCCCATGGAGCCGGGGCTGAAACTCGCAATGCATGGTGCAGGAGAATCAGTTGATGCCACATCTTACAGTCAGGCTGTTGGATGCCTAATATATCTCTGCAACACTAGACCTGATATTCAGTTTGCAGTATCTCAAGTGAGCAGGTATATGCACAGCCCAAAAACTATGCATTGGTAGGCAGTTAAGCGCATCTTCCGTTATTTGCAGGGCACGAAGTCTTTTGGCTTGTTATTTCCCCGGGGGGGTGACTTGCAGATGCATGCCTACAGTGACTCAGATTGGGCTGGTGATTATGACACTAGGAAGTCCACTAGTGGCAATTGTTTCTTTTTGGGTAAATCTTGCATTTCCTGGCTGAGCAAGAAACAATCTACAGTGGCTACCTCATCATGTGAAGCTGAGTACAGGGCAGCTTTCACAGCAACAGTTGAATGTGTCTGGCTGCGACGTCTATTTGCTGATCTTCATCTGTCATTGGAGGGTCCTTCTCCAATTCTCACTGATAGTCAGAGTGCCATTGCAGTGGCAAAGAATCCAGTGTTTCATGCTCGCACGAAGCACATTGAGGTTCACTATCACTACGTCAGAGAGAAGTTGCATGCAGGAGAGATCAGTATGATCTTTGTGTCCACACATGACAACGTTGCAGATATTTTCACCAAAGCACTACCACGTGAAAAGTTTGAGGCATTTCGCAGTGCCCTGAACTTATATCCGTTTGGTGATTGATTAGCCTTGTACATGACATTGGCACTGCAAGGGGGTGTTAGAATTATAGACAGTGACCAATGTAATTTAATAAGCTAGTTAGGGGCACTTTTCCCTCTTTAAGAGGTTTTTTCCCCTAACCGGAGGTAGTTCACTAACTATGGTTAGTGACTACTAAGGTTTTGTCACTAGGACAAAACCTTATCTCTCACTCTTTCAGTTGTACTCTCACACTCTTCTATTGCAACTAAGCTTTCAAGCTTTCAGCTCTCTGCTCTCTCTCTCTCCAATACTGACAAAAAGATACTTATCAGAGGAGTCAAGGGAGAGAGATTTCAGATTTTTAGATCAGTCCATCGGGGATTCCCTCTTGCCTCTTTTCTTTTTGTCTTTGTGACTGAAGCTATAAGCATATTTCTCATATCACAAGCTAACATCTTGGGCTGAAACTTCCTTGAGACATAATGAGGAACTAATAGACTATGAGTTGGTAGATGATACTACTATTTTTCGCAACAGCAGGGGAAGCTCTGTCCACAGTAATCTCAACGACCTGCTCCCCAAGAGTAGAGTGTACAAACTTCTTCTCTATGTCAAAACTCTACCATGTCATCCAAAACTGCAAAAGAATTCATGTGTTATGCACCTGGCGCAAGAGTATGTAAGATCCCTGCAGATGGTGGATAGGGAGCAATAACCTCCTTGCCTTTGTCCATAGATGTGGAAGGGAAAGTAGAGGAAGAGGGATGATGGCAAAACCAAGCACAAATTCTAGCATTTTCAGCATTGAAGGCACGAGATTCGGCAACGATTTGATCAATCTCATCAATCTCCTTCCCGTTAACAGCTGGGGGGATAAGAGCAACCTCATCAACACAAGAAACAAGGATGGGAATATCTCCTACCTATAGAGCTGGGTGTCCGTGGCGCAACAGTAGTCTCATGAAGGGTAACTAGATCACAAACTCTAACTGGCACCTAGTGAGGGATGAATGTAGTAGCAGGACGTGTTGAAGGTCCTGGATGCGATGAAGAAGAAAGACCAAGACGAGAGGCCGAAAGTCCTGGGCATGAAGCAGGTCTAGCAGTGCTGGAAGCAGGATGTGCAGCGGGTTGTGAGGTAGGTCCATGGGGCGCTACGCCCGTGGACCCTTTAGGCCTTTTCTTCTTCCTTGGGCAATCTCAAGTGGAGTGCCTAGGGTCTTGCAAATCCTGCACTGATCCTGTCTCCCTGCAATCTCGACTCTTTGTTTGAAGAAAGAGTCATCCAGACGCTGAAGCATGATGTGGTCATCCGCCATGATATTGTTAGGGTCAGAGAAAAGGACCCTAACCCGTGGTACCCCATCTGACCTAACCGCCTCTGCTGCCAAAGAAGGCATTCCAAGGAGAGGGGGAATCTCAGTGACCAACCCGAAAGCGGCTCCAATTGAGTGTAGGAGTCAATGGTACACTTGTGGAAGGCTGGGGAGTTTAATGAAAAGTGAAGTCGTCGGGCTATCCTACTCCACAGGGTCAAACTCCAAAGAGAAAGGCATGAAAAAGATCCTCCTGGAGCTCAATGCTAAAGGACTAGCCTAAAGCACTGTACCCGTTGCATCCAGGGAGTCAAAAACAACCTGGAAAAAACCTCGACCAAGAAGACGAACATACATGAGGTGCTCTGCAAGGTTTCCAGGTAATGTGGAGAGCATCCAGTCCTTGGCCTGTAACCTGGAGGGGTGGGACCTGTGGATGTGAGCAAAGAGTGAAGTGGAACTCTCCTGCTCAGTGTCTTTCGTGAGGTGCTGCAACTCGTCTTTTGAAAACGTGACGGTTTTCACGACCGGTGGAAGTTGGGATAGGATTGACTGAGGGCTGGACTGAGGGCTGAACCATCGTCAATCTGAATGGGAAGACTGACTCGAACACTATGAAACTCCATCCGCTCTACTTGCGCACGAGGAAGGCATGCGATGGCATAAGGAGCAGGAAGGGGCTCCGAAGCGTGGTAAAAGAGGAAGACGAGGCAAGAGGAGGCAGGGCGGGAGGCGGGAGGAGGGCAGTGAAAAGAGGCGGGGAAGGGGAGGAGGAGGGGGGGTAGAGGCAGGAAGGGGGGGAGGAGGCGGAGTGGGGTGGGGTAGAGGCGGAAAGGGGGGAGGAGGTGGGGGCGGAAAGGGGGACGGAATGGGGGGCGGGGAAGGGGAGGGATGGGGGCGGAATGGGGGGGTGGGGAAGGGGGTAGGTAGGGGCGAGGTAGAGGCAAGGGTAGGGCGTGGGAAGGGGGGCGGGGGAGAGGGTGGGTAGGGGCAGCGTGGAAGGATGGGGGAGGGGGCAGCAGGGGAGGGCAGCAAGGGAGGGAGGGAGAAGGGAGCGGGGAGGGAGGCAAGGGAGAGGGCAGCCAGCGGGGATGGGGGGGAGAGGGAGGGAAGGGAGCGGGGTAGGAGAGAGGTAGGGGCGGGGGTAGGGCGCGGGAAGGGGGGTGGGAGGAGGGCGGGTGGGTCGGTGGGGGAGAGGGCGGGTAGGGGCAGCATGGAAGGGTGGGGGAGGGGGCAGCGGGGAAGGGAAGCAAGGGAAGGAGGGAGAAGGGAGCGGGGAGGGAGGGGAGAGGGTAGCCAGTGGGGAGGGAGGGGAGAGGGAGGGAAGGGGGCTGCGAGGGAGGGAGAGGGAGGAGGAGAGAGGGAGGGGAGGAGGAGGGAGGGGAGGAGCAGCAGCTCAGGAATATCAGATAAATGTATTTTATATTGAGCTTTGTAAAAATTCCAACGAAATGTAGACGTACCAAATGAAACAACAACATGCGTAGCCAATAGGTCAAGTTATAATTATTAGTTATGGCCTTTGCACCTATGATGAAATTCAAATTATCATCATATTAGTATCACATAGGCTTTATGAAGGATGTAAGATTTCGAACATTGAATTTTCTTTTTCCACAAAATCTCATGATATAATTTAGTGTGAAATTTGTGATGGTTCAATTCACAATACCAGAAAATTACTAAGGACATGAGTTCTAGTGCTAGTTAGTTTTAACCACCTTTGGCTTTATATATTAAGAATAAGGCATGCTCTTGCCAATTCAGATAACTTATTTGGTTTGTTAAAAACAGGCAGTTTTTACTTGCATTTTGGGGTTTTTCTTCCCGAAAGAACATAAAGAAGGAAAGGAGACAAAGCCATTCTTGCTAAATTTTCTCTCTCAGGACCAGGTATGTCTCTTCAATTGAAGAAAGCATAATGTGTGAAGGCAAGGCACATGCACCTACAAGATCAAAAGCTTGTCCTACGTGTTCTTTTTATGTCATGGGCTTTTCGTAAAATACCTTCTTAGAATTCTCAAATCTTCACTTTGATATGCACCAAAATCAATGTATGCTCGAAGTTTTCCCTTCCATTTTGTTATGCCTCGCACTTTTTTTTGGTTTATGAGCCTTGTTCTTATGGGCATGCCCCACTGTTTGATTAACCATTATCTTTCTTTTCACATGCTCCTCCTTGTAATGAGTGGCTTCATCTATGTTCCAATTTCCAATTCATAGGTGTTTATGTAAGTAGATCAAACCCTGAGTGCCTAGCTATCATACCGGTGCTGGATGTGACCATAAAAGGGCTGAAACAAAAGAAGATAAAATTATCAATTCTTGTAACAAGGACAATTTGTTCAAGCTCTTTTCACATCAGCTTCCTTAGGCATGGCCACCTAGAGAATCTCTAGAGATCTCTTGAATTGGGACAGCTGTTGTCAATCTAGGGATCTCTAGAATTGGGACAGCTATTGCCAAAAAATGCCATTTATTGATTTGACACTAGATAAGTACAGCTCTTATATAGAGCACACACACACATATGAACACCAATGCATATGGGATTACTCCCAATGTGACACGTGGCATCCATAGGACACACTATACTAGAACTCACACTAGAACTCACTAGAAAACACCAAACTGACTCATCTTGACTCCATTTCCTAATAGAGAGGACAACAAACCCACCACATCCTCTTTTAGAAAAAGAGTGCGACTGGTTGTCACAGCTGCCCAAGTAATGCCAATACCTAAATTTTATTCAGGGGTATGGCCATTAGAAGTAGTACCATTCCATGTGCGAGGAGGCAAAGGTCTCCGAGTTGTGATAGTTTTCCTCAGTGTCTACCAAACTTCTTGTAAGGTTTTTTCTTTTCCCTTAGATTGAGAAGTGGAAGGCAATGTAATAGGAGCATTCCCTGTAGAAACCATTGGTGATTTGCCTTTATCTTGAACTGCATAAACTTGTTTATTGCCTTTGTTTTTGAATCGAGAAGACCCAACAGTGTCCTTCTTTTGCATCTGTGTAGGCATAGCTTCTTGTGGCATTCTTTGCACCCGCACCTGCACCCGCAAAGGACATTGTGAAGCCATATGCCCAAATTTCTTGCATTCAAAACAGATAATCCCCACTTAAGCTTGTAAAAGCACTCCCCATAGCAACATTATCTACAGTAATAGAATAAGATTTGGCTGTGGGATTATCAATATCCCACAAGATGCAGAATCTATTTGAATTCCCTTTTGGCCTCGGAGGACAAACCACTTTACTCGAAGAGGCTGCAATTTTGGGCAAAAGGGAGGCAAAAATTTGGGGGAAGTCCACCACCTCTGTAGAGATATGTACATTGATATGTTGTTGTAGGCCATAAGTCAACTATATGGTTGACCAGTACTTGGTTACTATATATACCAAGTACTTGTATTGTTTCATTTGAACAATTCAGTTGGAGTTCACTTGTGTTCACTTCTTGTTCTCTTGTGTTCACAACTCTTCTCCATATTTGTTCCTACATGTGGTATCAGAGCTAGTCCTTCCAGCTTTGTCACCTGCTTCCCCGCTCTCTCGCATGCTCCTGTTGCACTTCTGTTGCGGAGAAGAAGTTAGTTCTTATTGGTTGACTTCTCTTTTGACTATCCTGAGCTCCCACGAGCTTCAAGTGATCTCAAGCTTCAGTTTTGTTGTGAGATTTTGCACCAAGAAGCACTCCTCAGCTAGGCGTCGCGTGCGCAGTTTTTGCAGGCAATTTTGGATACCGGAAGTTATGTAGTAGCTGTGTCGGGCAACCCAAAAGAGTTTCGATCAGTTGTACTAGGTTTTTACCCCCCTTTCAGAGCTCTCATGCTATCAAAATTTCATTCTGAGCAATAGATTAGAAGATACCAGCAATATCAATTACGTTTTGCTGATTTTTACTGATTTTCGTACAGTTCGCCTCTCCACCTCTCCATTTGACTTGCCCGCTTGCCCGTTGCCTCTCCAGATTGCCAGTTGTATCTCCAGCTCCAGATTCGACTTGGTGGTTCGAGTTTTGCTCCTGCTCCAGGTTGAGATCCTTGCTTCAGCTCATTTTCAGCCTCTCCCAGTTGGTTCTTGTAAATAGGATTGCAGGTGTCTTGCAGATTGCATTGCATGGGTGTCAGTGCATTTGAACAGTTTTTTGGCTATACATTGAGTGCAAATCATTGCTCAGGTGTTGTGCATTTTTGAAGCCAAGTGTTGGCTGTAAGTTGATGCACTTTTGGATGCCTATCGAGCAAGAGTTTGCTATTGCATTGTGAGCCATTGTTTGGCTGAGATATAGGATGATTTTTGGGGTAGAAGCACATTGCATTTGAGCGAGTGTTTGGCTGTGGTTGAGGACAACTTTTAGGGGTAGAAATATAGTGCTTGATTGCATATCATATCCTGGAAGGGATTGAGGTTTGAGCCAAATTTTTGGGGCAGATTTACTACCATTTCAGTGCAGCCACTGTCAATGAATGCCATTGCAGTGATTGCATAGCAGTCAGTGGTCTTTCAGTTGTCCATTTGCTGTCTTTTCCTTTGCAGGTACACTTGCCTTTATTCTTGAGCTTGAAATCATGTCTCTCAATGAGAATTTTGATACCATAACTGAAGTAGATAAGTTGAATGGACCCAACTATGCTTTGTGGTCATTTACACTCAAGAATATCTTGGTTGGAAAGGGCTTATGGGACATTGTGAATGGTAATGAGGCTAGACCTTCTGGATCTAGCAGGAGTGCATCATCCACTTCTAGCACTACCACTCAGGCTTCTACTATCGCTCCCATGGAGGATCAGAAGGCATTTGATCACAAGGCTGCCCAAGCATTGTCTGTGAAGACACACATTAAGTCCAAGCAGCTTGGGATAGAGTGAAAAGTATGTGGAATGTGAAGAATGAAGTAAGAAGCATTGCTTTGCATAATAAGCTCTGCAGGAAGGTCAAACTATTTCAGCTCATATTGCAAAGATTACTGACATTCGGAATGAGCTCGCAACTATTGATGAGGATATAGAAGACAAGAAATTGGTCTCTATCACCCTCAATAGTATGGCACCCTCATATGATATGTCTGTTACTTCCTTGATTATTATGCTCAGGGCTGCTCCACTCAGTTTTGAGGAGTTAGTTGGCTTGCTGTTACAAGAAGAAATGCAGACTTCGAATTCAGCCCGTTCGAGTGAGCAAGCACTTGCAACTCATGGAAAGGGTAAATTTCAAAAAAAGACCAGCATGCTTATCATCCCAGGAGGGAGGGGAATGCAAACACAAATGCAAGGAATGCAGATAAAGATGCAAAGGTGAAGGAAGGAAAAATGCAATTATTGCAAGAAGCCTTGTCATTACATTGTAGAGTGCTAGAAAAGGATTGCCAATGAGAAAAAGAGGCAAGACACAAGTAGTAATTATGTGGCACTAGCTTAAAATACCAATACTTCACCATCTCATGCAAACTTTGCACAAGAAGGAAAGGATTATGTGTTTACTGCATTTCAGGACAGCTTTGGTGGCAGGGGAGATTTAGTTGCACATGATGCTTCTCTTGCTTCATCTGGGGATTCTTCATTTGCTGCCATAGATACTTGGTATCTAGATAGTGGTGCATGGAAGCACATGACTCACAGGAAAGAGTGGTTTCAAGAAATCAAACCTGCTCATGGCAAACTGGTTGCTTGTGCTAATGATGCAACTCAAGACATCACAGGAGTGGGAGATGTTCCCATCCTTCTGGATTCAGGAAAGAAAAAGTATATCTGTGATGTCTAGTATGTTTCTAACGTGAGGAAAATCCTTGTTTCAGTTCCATCCATGGCCCATGATTAGCACATGCTTGTGGAATTCCAGGATGATCAATGCAGGATCAAGGAGCCAAAGAAAGGGTATGAGATTGTGGCTACAGGTTCTTATGAGGCCAGCATGGGTCTTTACAAGCTTGATGATCAGCCCTATAATCAGCATGCTATGGCTGTCTCTTCTGCTATTGAAGGTGATTTATGGCATGCCAATTGGTCATGCACATCATAGAGCTTTGGCATATTTGCATAATCATAATATGGTTGAAGGATTGTCAAACCGCTCAAGAGGTGTGTGAAGCATGTGCTCTTGGAAAGTTACATCGCCTACCGTTCCAAAAGGATGGTCCAGATTCAGTAAGAGCACAAAGGGTCTTGTAGATTTTTGCATAGTCATGTTTGTGGACCAATGAATGTCACAACCCATAGAGGGTATCGATATTTTGTCACATTCATTGATGATTATTATAGGTTCACTTGGCTCTTTCTCATGAAAGGAAAATCTGAAGTGTTCAATTGGTTTAAGGAGTTCAAAGCATTGGCTGAGAACCAAACTAATTCTAGAATTGGAACACTTAATTCTGACAATGGAGGAGAGTATACTTCACATGCTTTTGAAGGGTACTTGAAAGAGCATGGAACACTTAATTTTGACAATGGGGGTCCACATGCTTTTAAAGGGTACTTGAAAGAGCATGGGATAAAGCATCACAAAATAGTGCCATACTCACCTTAGCATAATCCGATTGCAAAGAGGAAGAATAGGACTCTCATGGAGATGACATGGTGTATGCTGAAATTTAAGAGAATGTCAAAAGCATTTTGGGGTGAAGCAATGGTTACAACCACATATATTCAGAATCGCTGCCCTACACAAGCATTGGTTGATAGGACACCTTTTGAGGCATTTTATGGGTACAAGACCAAAGTGAATCATTTCAGAGTCTTTGGGTGTATTGCATATGCTTTGGTACCGGCTGAAAATCGATCCAAGCTTGATGATAAAAACATTAAATGTATCTTTGTGGGGTATAGTACTGAAAGCCGAGGCTTTAGGCTTTATGATCAAGGAAAGTAATCATAAGCAGGGATATTTTGTTTGCAGAACATGATAGCATGCAGCCCATCAGTGATGAGGAGTTACTTCCACATGATGATACACCTCTGGACATCATTCAGTTTGAGGATGATGTTGATTTGGGTTCTCCAATTGATGTTCCCTCTACCTCTCAGACTCTAGCAGGGTTGCCACATGTTGAGGGATCTTTTCACTCAAATGTTTCAGATTTGCAGCCAGCTCATGGGGAGGGACAGCCCAATATTTGGAAGCATTATCAACGCCGTGCAAAGGATGTTACTCCAGATGCTATTCCCAGCAGGACAGCTGAGAATTCAGTTCCTAGATGTTCTGGGTTGACACTTGCAAATGCTAAAGATCAGCCTACATTGGGGAGAACCACGGCTAGCACTCAGAATGCTAAGAAGCAGGTGAAATTGAGCCTCATCGCTTTTAGGATGCTCAGGGCAATCCGGCATGGCAGAAAGCCATGGAAGCTGAGATTAGATCCATTCAAAAGAATGCTACATGTGACTTGGTTGATTTAGATGCCAAGAGGTATGCACAAGAAGAGGGAATATATTATGAGGAGACTTTTGCTCCAGTGGCCAAGATGACCACGATTCACTTTGTCATCTCTCTTGCTGCATTTTATGGTTGGTCTATGTACCAAATGGATGTCCAGACCGCCTTCCTCAATGGGGATCTCAAGGAGGAAGCCTATGTGCATCAGCCCCATGGTTTTGTTGTTCAGGGACAAGAGCACAAGGTATGCAAGCTCAGGAAAGCCTTGTATGGGCTGAAGCAAGCGTCTCGTGCGTGGTATCATAAGATACATCAGTTCTTGCTGTCCCAGGACTTTGTTAACACTCGTACAGAGCCAAATTTATATGTTCTGCAACAAAAATCAGATCTGGCCTTTCTGGTTCTTTATGTTGATGACATCATACTCGCTGGCAATAATTCTCAGCAAATTGCAGCAATGCAGTCCGTTCTTTGTCAGACATTTGACATGACAGATCTGGACCTCTTACACTACTGTCTTGGCATTCAATTTTGGTAAACCCAGGAGGGGAATCCTATGTCACAAATCAAATATGCCAAGGGGCTGTTGCAGAAATTTAAGATGGAGAATAGTAAGCCTATGGCCACTCCATTGGAAAAATGACTCCAGCTGAGTAAGCATGATGAGGCTGAAAAGTTTGATGGTACTTTGTATAGGCAACTGGTTGGTAGTTTGATTTACTTATGCTCTATGCAGTCAGACATTGCCTATGCCATATGGCTTCTATCTCAGTTGATGCATTGTCCCACAGTCATGCATGTGGAATGCAGTGAAGATGGGGTACTCCATTATGTACATGGTTCACTTACCTATGGGCTGCATTATGCTCCAGATGGTGACATTTCTATGAGTGGCTTTACAGACTTAGATTGGTCAGGGGACATAGATGATCGCAGGTCCACTTCCAGCTATTGCTTCTCATTGGGCTGAGCATGTATCTCATGGCTCAATAAGAAGCAAGACCGAGTGTCTCTCTCCAGCAGTAAGACAGAGTACAAAGGTGCAAATTCAGCTACTATGGAATGCATGTGGTTGAGGAAGCTTCTGCATAACTTGCATCATGCTCAAGATGGTGACACCACTCAGATCTTTTGTGACAACCAGAGTTGCATTGCTTTTGGAAACAATCATGTATTTCATGCTCGCATGAAACACATTGAGAATCACTATCATTATGTGCGGGATTGTATTACAAATGGCTTCATCGACCTCACATATTGTTTCACTAAGGACAATGTGGCCGATATCTTCACTAAAAGCCTGTCAGCACCTCTTTTCACACGACATCGACATGGCTTGGCGAACGAGACATACAAACAATGTCAAGGAGGGTTGTAAAATGACAAGGTTTTCTTTTGTACTCCTATAGGTTGCTATATCCACATGTGGATGAATTTGTGCAACCATGGTACTTTAGGTACTTCAAGTACTACTGAGACTAGACTCCAAAGTACTTCAACCATATCATTGAGAAGGGATTTGTAGAGATATCTACAATGATATGGTGTTGTAGGAAATAAGTCAACTATATGGTTGACCAGTACTTGGGTACTATATATACCAAGTACTTGTATTGTTTCATTAGTTGGAGTTCACCTGTGTTCACTTCTTGTTCTCGTGTTCACAACTCTTCTCCATTCTTGTTCCTACAACCTTAACCCAAACCGGACATCGATGTTTGATGAGTGCTTGATAACCCTGGTCGGTGACCATGGAAGGACATGTACCATTTGCTGCCCGAAAAAGAGAGGAGAGTGTTTGAGAAGTAGTTGTTTGTGCTCCTCATCTGTCATTATGACCTCAAAAAAACCCTTGGTTGCATAGTGGACCTTGCGAACAAAAGAGCCATCAAGAGTTATGGTCAACCAATTCCCAATATCTGTAGCAACAATAGGCATACGACCTGGAAAGAAAATAATGACAGCATGTTTGGTTGAATCTTTCCAGGCTTTGCGAGTGTCTTGAAAACCTTCATGCATCACATCATAGACCAATTGAGCTTCAGAGGAGTCATGAATAGGGTCATCCTGATCCTCATACTGCTTTCGTTTCTTGTGTTGTCCCAACTTCTTTCTGAAAGGTTTTTCTCACATTCATATGTAGCCATGTGGATTACTCAACTTACAAAGTGGGCAGCAGATACAACTGAAACTTAGTAGTCTGTATAGAAAACATGGTAGAGGCATGTTCAAGGATGCACAGAAAATGAAAGGAAGTGCCGTACAAAGACATAAGCAGATCGTACGGAATCCCTGCAAGCTATACCGAATTCCTGCAAGCGCTGTACGAAAACCCTGCCAATTGTACTGAATGGCTACAAACTGTACGGAATCCCTGCAAAGCTGTACGGAAACCCTGTAACGTGGAACAGAACAGTGCAAAAGGAGCAGACCTGCATGGCAGATGTACGGAGGGCAGTACGAACCATGAAAGCCTGCACGGGCCTGTATGAAAAAACGAGCTGTTGACAAAGACTTGGCAAGGGTACAAAACCCTATATAGAGCACTAGTGGGAAACCAAAAGAGGCCGTACGGCCTATATGATCTGAACAGTGAGGAGAAGAGATGGCACGCATGCATAAAATTATGGAGAAACAAACTGCCTTTACAGCAAAGATTGTTTCTTTGGAGATGTTTGATGGGTGTTTTTTTAGTAGGTGTCACTTCGGCTAAGCGCAGAATTGCAAATCCTCATTGTTTGAGGTGTTTCAGTTCTTTTGAGACTGTTCCACATCTTTTATGGCTTTGTCCTTAGTCCAAAGATCTCTTGGACCGTATTTCCCACTGTCTTCAATTGCCCAATACTCTCTCTTTTTTCATTGGGTCAGATTCTAGGCACTATGGACCATTTGGAAGCAGAGGAATCATGTGTTCTTGAGGTAGCCATTGCTCCAACCTTATGAGTTTTTTAGAGCATCGTTATGGCAATCTCTGTATGATGCTTGTCATCATGATGACTTGGATGTATCATCTTTAAAGGTGTTTTCCCAGTGCTTTTGATTTTTTTAATAGTCTTTTCTTTAGACTATTCTCATTGTAAAAACTTTTCTTAATATAAATACAGTGGTTTCACCACACTGTCCCAAAATGAGGTGTGCCAAAATACATCAAGAGAATATTTCAATATATGAGAAGTATACATCATAGTCTATGTACTTAGTTTGCAAACAATCATAGAAAGATTGTTGCAAGGATTGCCTGAAAAAAGAGAAAAGAGAAAAAGTAGGATCACCAAAGACTATGATTTTTGTCATTCCATAGAAATTAGAGTGCCTAGTAGTGAACCCAAGTGAAAAATAAATCAAACTCCTATCTAGGTGGGCGAATCCCAAAAAGCCAGAAAAAACTCCCAAGAAAAGCAATTGGAAATTTGGTTCTTAAATGCTGCCCAAGGAAGCCTAAGAAATCACGAGTGTGAGAGCAAGCGCACACACACACACACATTTTTTTGTGAAACCACTGTATTTATATCAAGAAAAGTTTTTACAATGAGAATAGTCTAAAGACGAGACTATTTTGAAAAATCAAAAGCAGTGGGAAAACACCTCTAAAGATGATACATCCAAGTCATCATGATGATAAGCATCATATAGAGATTGCCGTAACGATGCTCTAAAAATCTCATAAGGTTGGAGCAATGGCTGCCCCAAGAACACTTGATTCCTCTGCTTCCAAATGGTCCATAGTGCCAAAAATCTGGCCCAATGAAAAAAGAGAGAGTATTGGGCCTGTACTGTAGTAAGCCTGCCAAAAATCCAGAAATATTTCCCAAAACAATGACCAGGGAAATACAGTCGAAGACAGTGGGAAATACGGTCAAAGAGATCTCTGGACTGAGGACAAAGCCATAAAAGATGTGGAACAGTCTCGAAAGAACTGAAACACCTCAAACAATGAGGATTTGCAATCTTGCGCTTAGCCAAAGTGACACCCACTGAAAAAACACCCACCAAACATCTCCAAAGAAACAATCTTTGCTGTAAAGGCAATTTATTTCTTCATAATTGTTGAAGATTTGACTTCCACGAGATTTATGCAGATGCCATAGAGTATTCCCATGCTGAGCAATCCATGGAGAAGGCAAAATCAACCTATAAACTTTCATAGAAGTAATAGCTTGCAAAGAAAGTGGGTGTAAGCCTGGAGTAGCAGATATGAGGTGCCAATCTTGAAGTCTATGAGATTCATCAGATGGAGGAATTGGGAGAAGGGGCTGCAATAAATCTGTTGGAATATGAAGCCAAAATGAGTCTAAAATGAGTATTCTAGGTGGTCTAGGTGTGTTTTATAGTCTAGTGAGTCCTAGACATGCCACGTGTCATATTGGGAGTTATCCCATATACACTATGGCTTTCTAGAGTCTAGTGTCACACTATATAGTGTTGTACTTGCCTATTGTCTATTACAGCAGTCAACATCAAGCTTTATATATTGAGAGTATTTTGGTTATCATTGCCTAGCACTTGTTCTTTCATTTTCCTTTCCATTTTGCCTTTCATTATGCTTTCCACATTTCCATTCCGTTCCTAGCTAGCTACTAGATCTCTTCATATGGTATCAGAGCTAGCTTTCCTCAAGGAATGAGGAGGCCTTGAAGCCCATCTCAGACCTATGGAGAGGCTAGCTTCTTCCATTCTAGTTCTTTGAGCTCCACTCCTCCACCACCCAAGCCTCACCAACAATGGCAACTGAGCTCAGCTCCATGGTTCGTGGCAGCTCCTTGCTCAGCTCATAGGCGCCATTCTTTTGCCTACTGCCCAGCCGCAGCAAGCAGCAAACAGCCCACCGTTCAGCCCACAGCAAGCAGCAAACAGCCCGCTATTTTTCTCGCTATTCTCCCCGCCATTCTGCTGCTCCTCTGCCCGCTCCTCTGTTCGCCATTCTGCTCTCCATCTGCACGCACCTCATGCCCACGCTGATGCTCACGCACCTCCCGCTCACGCTGTCCATGCAGCTTTAGCTGCTGCTGCTGCCCACGCTCTTCTCTTGCTGCCCACGGAGCCCTATCCACCAGCCCCCTTGCTGTTGTGCTGTCCCGTTTTGTGCTGCAGACCTGCCCCAAATCTGCGCCACTTTTTAGCCCACGTAGCTTTGCTCTCACTTGCTGTCCACGCTGCCTCTGTCTTCTTTGCCCGTGAGATCTTGACATTACTCCTTCACGTGACTACTCCAACATTGGTAAAGACTTCCCGAGCTAGATGTGAGTTCTCTGATACTACTCTGACACACTCTTTGATTAGTGCATTACATCGAGTTTGATGTAGACCACTCTACATCAACAGGTGACTTCTTCAACATTGCTTATTCGATCGGTGCTTGAGGTACTTCACATTGATTGACTTTCCGATTTGTCGTGGTACTTGAGGCTTCTACTTCAACATTGGTGACTCTCATTCTGGCATTTTGAGAGTCATCATGTAATTGCTCCATGTAGCTATCCCATGGACTTCACCGACACATCTTTTGGGGCATTCCTGCCTAGCGCTTCGACATGATCATCGTCTCGCAAGGATGTGCACACGTGTGCAATGGATACTTGGAGGACATCTCTTTCATAAAGAGAGAATTTTATTACTATAGCTTGATGTACTTTGGGGTCCTCTTCCCTAGGTAGTCCCCCTAAAATGATATGTATTGAGTATTTGGTTTTCATTGAGTCTAAAGATCCTCTGCCTTGGATAGTCCTCCTAAAAAGATATATTGGTTTTCCTATTTCTTTGGTGTGTGGCTTCCTAACATGTCCTGTTATGAAGCCAAGGGGGGATGTACTATGGGAGCCATATGTATTAGCTTTGATAGGCTTAGAGAGGGATGTATTGTGGAACCATGTATTGGCTTTGATAGGCTTAGAGAGGGATGTATTGTGGAACCATGTATTGGCTTTGATAGGTCTATTTGTTTATCAAGCCTGGCCGAGTTCCAAGATGTTGGTGTATTCCTAGACCTATGAGCTGGTCATGTAGCCATGCTATAACGTGAGCCTCTGAGCATGTTGAGTCTCAAGCCATGAGAGTGCTTGGATCAACCTTTGAACATGCTCAAACTTTAGCCTCTGAGTTACATAGGGTGCATAGTTTGATGACCGTCATTGTCATGTTCTGTTCTTGGTTCCATTCCAGTAGGCTCTCACCTTGCCTTCATGGGGGGGTGTTGGAATATGAAGCCAAAGTGAGTTTAAAATGAGTGTTCTAGGTGGTCTAGGTGTGTTTTATAGTCTAGTGAGTCCTAGACATGCCACGTGTCATATTGGAAGTTATCACATATACACTATGGCTTTCTAGAGTCTAGTGTCACACTATATAGTATTGTACTTGTCTATTGTCTATTACATCAGTCAACATCAAGCTTTATATATTGAGAGTATTTTGGTTATCATTGCCTAGCACTTGTTCTTTCATTTTCCTTTCCATTTTTCCTTTCATTATTCTTTCCACATTTCCATTCCGTTCCTAGCTAGCTACTAGATCTCTTCAAAATCACTTATTTTCCTCCATATGGATTGATCACGCATACCAAGAGAAAAACGATGACAGGCATTTGAAAAGGATAATGTATTCCCCTGAACATCCACGGCATCATCAATAAAATGAATCCCAAGCTTCATCAGATTGTATTCCCAAACTGGTTCCTGTAAAGCAAGAGGCATATCAAAGACTGAGCTCGAGTGTATGCGTTCTTGACGAAGAGAGTTGGGCTGAGCTAAATTGGCAGGAGACCATTTAACTTTAGAAAGCACTCGCTTCCAATCCTGTACTAAATAAGATGAGAAAGGACAGCCCGGAATAACGCCTTGAAATTTACCAATGACCACCTCCCAATGATCCGTAATCCAATCCCCATAAGCATGTGTCCTCATGTTCATACACATGGCTGCCAACATGATAGACCATGGCTGTTTTTGCTGAAAAAAGGTAGGAAGCATAGTAGTCTTCCTAGCTAGGATGTGAAACTGACTGTTAAGTATGTTACTACCCCCATGCATCTTGGGAGAACATACATAAGGCATTCTTAACAGCCTTAAACCCTTCCTGCAAGATTTTGTCTTCCAAAAAAGCTCCATTGCATGCGACATGAAAGCATTGATGTCTTTTGAATTCCAATGTAAAAGCGGCAGATAGAATTGAACATGATCCATAACAATGGATTGTACAATTCTGAGGCGAACATGCAAAGGCCATGTAGATAATTTCCAGTAATCCAATTTTTTATAAAGCTTCTCAGATACCCATACCATTTGTTGTTTAATAGTAATATTCCTGCCCACAAGATAGCCCAAATGCCTGACAATATAATCAGGAGGCAAATTTTGACCAAGCCAAAAAAGTGAGTGCCAATTGCAAGCTTTCAAGGGCAAAAGCTTAGATTTGTCAAAATTAATATGTAGACCAGCAGCCTTCCAAAATCAGAAAGAGTACTCATGAGAAGCCTAAGTTCAGCAAGGGTATTTTGGGGCATGAAAAAAGAGTCATCAACATATGCATGTGCCAAAAAAGTTTGAGCTCCAGGTAGTTGAAGACCATGCAGCTGTCCCAAATCAGTAAGATAATCCATATATAACAACAGTGCATGTGTAGCAATGGCATATAACAAAGCACTGAAGAGGCAACCTTGCCGCACAGATCTGAACAAAGTCCAAGGCCTAGACAAGTGTCTGCCAAGTATGCATTGAGTAGTGGAATCTGAATATAAAAGATAGATGACATGGATCATTGTAGATCCAAAACCCATTTTGGACATGGTACTATAAATAAAATCCCAGTGAACAGTATCAAAGGCTTTTGCAACATCCACTTGCATAATGAAAACATCCTGTGAAGTATATTTTGCATATTCTATTGCAATCAAGGCATTGGAAATATTGTCATTGATTTGCAACGCGCTTGTAACTGATCAGAAGAAAACAAAAGACTGAGAGAAAATGTGTTTGAAATGCTACACAGTTCTTGTTGAGCTTGAGAGTGAGTCCAGCAACCATCCTGATTTTTAATTCTTTGAATTGATTGTCTTTGTCTTCCTGCATGGAAACTCTTGAATTTTTTTAAAGAAGAACAGCCTTTATCCAACAACTGCTTAACCCTGGCTCTAACTAGCCATTTACGAAGCTTTCTTTGATCATCATGAGTCAAAAAATTCCGAGCTGCTGAAAGAGTATCTAACTCATCAGGAGTAAGATGTTTGTCATGACTAATATGAGTGAGGCATTGACATTGATGCTGAGCCCAATGTCTTTTTTGTCGTAATTCAACTATATGCCACCTGCCATAATCCTTAATGATTAATTGAGCACGACAAGCAAAACTCTCCCAAGCATAATCCACATCCTCATAAGCATGCAACCAAAGAGGGCAGATAGCAAGTAAGATAGCTTCCTGAAATTGCCTGTGTGAAAGATACGCATTGTTCATGTGAAGCATTCTAGTACTTGACAACTGCAAATCATCTACTGTGTGTGGGCAAAACATAACTCCAACCATAAGGGAGCATGATCCGATAGTTGAAGAGAATAGTCAACCCACAAATTACAGGTGAAAGCATCAAACTGTTGAGCATTCAATAAATACCATCTTTCCAATCTCGCCCAGTAATTGGATAATACATTATGATGATACATGAAGCCCAATGTTTGAGGCTGAGAAACTTTCCACAAATCTTCTGCATCAAGAGTAGTCTGCATATTCTCCCATTTCTGAAATTCAGAGGGTATCATATGAGATTTATGAGTAGTGTTATCCTGTGGATGAGGAAAGTTATTAAAGTCCCCACATAAGAAGGCATTAGATTTCCAAGGATAGCATCCCACATCTATGCATGCAAAGCTGAAGTTTGAGAAGCATACATTGAAGCAAACTCATAGATATCCTCATCAACCAGGCATTGAACATCAAAGTAATCTTGTGCCAAATTGGACGATAATGCATTCCGAGGCCAAATTTTGCAGCAGCCAAAGATAAAGAAAGGGGAATTCCAGCATCATCAACAACATCCTGAACCAAACGAATCCACTTAAGACTCAGAAAATATGAACGTCGAGGCTCCTGCAAAGCCAAAGAAAGAGCAAACACTTTAGACCAATGTATACTTTCAGCTCTGAAAGAGTTGCCCTGCAATGAATCATGGCCATGCCATTCCAACAGAGAGAGGATATGTTTCCAATCCATCAACAAATGAGAAACCAAAGGACAGCCGGGGATTTTGCCAGTCATAGAACCAAAAAGAAACTCCCACTGTGTAAGCTACCAATGACCAAAAGTTGGAGATTCAATGTGCAAGAGCAAATGACGGATCATGGCAGCCCATGGTTGAGAACCTTGCAAAAACTACAGCATGAGTTTCCCCTTATGGGCAAGAATATGCAGATGGATATTCAGAATGTTGAGACCCCCATGCATCTTTGGAGAACAAAGCTGTTGTACCGGCAGCAAATGCAAGCTTTTTTTGCCATTGCGAGAACACCAGAAGAGTTCCAGCACATCATACATAAAAGAGGCAAGATCAGCCTTGCTGAACATAATAAGAGGCAAGTAGAATTGAATATACGCCATCAGAATAGATTGCACAATTCGAAGACGAACATGCAAAGGCCAGGTCGCCAATTTCCTATACTCTAGCTTTTTCTTGAGAGCTGCGAGAATCCAATCGCCAATCGGACTGTTGACGAGGAGAAATTGTCCAACTCAAAGGATAGCCAAGATGACGAACCAATTGATTGAGTTGGATAGCCAAGATGACGAACCAATTGAGTTGGAGGAATGATTTCCCCAGGCCATAGAAGAGTGCGCCATTCCTTGGAATGCAAAGGCAACAATTTCGATTTTTGAAAGTTGACATGAAGCCCAGCAGCTAAACCATATAAAGAAAGAGCTTTCATCAGCTCCGAAAGATCCTGCTCTGTATTTTGAGGAGTGAAAAAAGAATCATTTGCATATGCTTGAGCAAGCAACGGTCGACTCTTCTCTCTCTCTCTCTCACACACACTGCATGCACACCATACACACACTTTTTTTTTTTGTGAAACCACTGTATTTATATCACGAAAAAGTTTTTACAATGAGAATAGTCTAAAGAAAAGACTATTCTGAAAAATCAAAAGCAATGGGAAAACACCTCCAAAGATGATACATCCAAGTCATTATGATGACAAGCATCATACAAAGATTGCCTTAACGATGCTCTAAAAAACTCATAAGGTGGCGGCAATGAGGTATACCACCAAGGCCCTAAACATTCCAACTAACAATCTGTAGGCCATCTTGTGGTGGTTCTAGTGATGCCCTATAGGCCATGGTATGTGCCTTGTAGGCATAAGTGTAGGCACTTGTAGTGTTAGTGCCTTTTAGGCCACATAGGGCACTTAGTCCTATGTGACACCTAGGACACTTAGTCCTAGGTCTAGGTACAAGTACCTTGTACTTGTATCTTTTCATTATCCTAGTTTTGACATGACGGCGTTTCTCATCGACCTTTGTACTTTGTACCTTGTACGTGCTCCTTTCAGTCTCTCAAAGCGCTACTGGACATGTTCCCCTGCCTCCAGATGTGCATCGCTCACAGCTTTCAACAGCCTGCGCTCCATCCGTACAATCCGTACGACTGTACGGACTTCCGTACGGATCACGTACAAATCCCGAGTCCTGCCACTCAGCTACGTCGCTGGCTGTTTTGCCCATCGCATCTTCTTCCGTACCTGCATCCATACAAAGTACCCGCGTTGTCCAATAGGGCTTCTGTTCTGTACAGGTGTACATGCACAAAGTACCTGTTCTGTACAGGTATACCTGCACAAGTACACAGTTCCGTACAATAGTGCATACAAACATATAGGTCTCTTGTATAGACTCCGTACAAGTGTACTTGCACTGTACCTGCTACATACAAGTTTATCTGCTCCGTACGTTCTTCCGTACGGTTTCACCTGTAGATCAACCGTCAACAACTTGTACCTGCATTCCGTACACATGTACTTGCAGAACAGCTAACCATACAGCTTGTACTTGCTCCTAGTGTTCTGTACAATTTCGCACGTGCGAATACTAGTGGTATCTACAGACATTTGCAATTTGGGGTTCTTGCAGGACATTGGCAAATTTGGGGCTTTCAGTTCTTTTCACCTCCTTTGGTTGCAATTTCTTGCAAGAATATTGGAGTTTTGGGATTTGGTCTGCAATTTCTTGTTTAGATTGCAGTACATTGGGTCAGATTTCAGGACATTAAAGGACATTGAGTCAGATTTGCATACATTGGGTCACATTTGCAAAAATTTCAGCAAAATTTGGGGCTTTTCTGCATTTGCCCTCTTTTTGGCCTATTTGCCCTCAATAAATTTGGGGCTTTTGCCAGATTTGCTATTTTTGCAGTGAACATTGCCTGTCAGAGTCACATTTGGGTCAAATCTGCATTTGCCCTTTGATTTGGGTCAGAAATTTGCAAATATTTGCTGTCATTTTTGGAAAGCCAGCTTTTTGCAGTGATAGCCTTGAGGCTTTTGGGTTTTCAGGTCTTTTTTCAGGGTATCACATTTGCTATGGTTGGGAACAATCAAGATTTATTTGGAGTTCTTCGTGAAGATGATAAGTTGGATGGCACCAACTATTGGATGTGGTCTTATCTCATGAAACATATTCTTGTTGCAAAGCATTTGTGGAATATTGTTTCTGGGGCTGATCTGAGGCCAGCCAATGCTACAGTGGTTGCCTCTACTGCTGGTCCCTCTGCAGGGGGTACTCCTCCTGATGTCTCTTCCTCTAGCACTCGTGTTGCTGCTCTTCCAACTCAAGAACAGTCAAGATGGGATGCAAGAGATGCAAATGCACATTCATGCATTGCTTTATCATGCAAGAGAATCATTATTCCACACATCTAGTCTTGCAAGACAGCAAAGGATGCTTGGGATAAATTGGCTTCTCTCAATCAGATTCGCAATGAAGCTCGTGTTGCATATTTGAGAAGGCAATTACAGGAAGTCAATATGAATGAAGGTGACTCTATGGATGCATACCTAACAAAGGTCAAGGACCTCATGGAACAGCTTGCTAACATTGATGAGGTGGTGCCAAATTCACAGCTTGTCAGTACCACATTGAATGGACTGCAAGATACATATCAAGGGTTTGCTACAACCCTTCGATTAGTGGCCATGGGTAATCCAAACCACTATTCTTTTGATCAGCTAGTTACTTTGCTTTTGCAGGAAGAGCAAAGTAGAGCTAACAGACAAGCCATTATTCTTGATCATGCATTTGCTTCACAGCAGACAGGAAGAGGCAAGGCTTCCAAGCCTATGGGCAAGCCAGAATCTGCGCATAGTAGCTGCAATTCCTCCCATGCATCTAAAAATACAACAGATAAGCCTGGACATGACATTTCAGAATGCAGGAAGCGCATTGCTTTAGAGAAAAAGAAAGCAGGATTGACAGTTAATGCCTCTCATGCTATTGAATCCCATGAGCCAGAAGATGCTTCACATGCACATGTTCTTCAGGATGATTGGGCATGGGCTGTCCATTGCTCATTTGATCCCTCCAAAGCTGATGCACTCTTTACTGCTAATGATGCTCAGTCCTGGTACTTTGATAGTGGTGCTTCCAAGCATGTCACATCTTGCAGATAGTTGTTCCATTCTTTAGCTGATGCACCTCGAGGGGGGACTGTTACATGTGCTAATAATGCTTCATATGCTGTAAAAGGAGTTGGAGATGTGCAGCTCACATCCATTTCAAGCCATCCTGTCACTCTGACAAATGTTCTTTCTGTGCCTGGCATTGAAGTCAACTTGATTTCAATTTCAGCAATTGCTACTTCAGGTTTCAGAGTAATTTTTGATGGCTACAGATGTCTAGTTTATGATCTTTGTGATGATAATGCCATAGTTCTCATTGGCACTTTGCAAAAAGGGCTTTATCACCTTGATCATCATTCAGCTGCACTTTCTATTGAAGCATTGGCTATTTCAGATTCACAGCTTGTTGAAAGTCATCTTTGGCATGAGAGAATGGGCCATCTCAATTGTAGAGCTCTTGCAAAGCTACATTCACAATAGATGGCAACTGATATGCCTCAAACTCACACAGTTTCCAAACATGTGTGTGAGGGTTGTCTTTTGGGTAAGATGCATCGATTTCCTTTTCAAAAGAATTGTCCAAAACTCTCACAAAGGAAATTGCAGCTAGTACACAGTGATGTCTGTGGCCCAATGAGGACAAATGCCATTGGGGGGTATAAGTATTTCATGACTCTCATTGATGATTTCACAAGATATTGCTGGATATATCCTTTAAAGGCCAAATCTGAAGTTTTCTTATGCTTTCAGAGATGGCTGAATATGTTTGAGAATGAATCAGGATGCAAGCTTGTCACCCTCGACATAGATAGGGGGGGAGAGTATATGTCAAAGGAGTTTGATGCATTTCTGTCTTCACGGGGCATTATTCACTCATGCACTACTCCTTACACCCCTCAGGAGAATCCTATTTCTGAAAGGAAAAACAGGTCCACAATGGAGATGGCCAGATGCATGCTTAAGGCCAAGTCTTTGCCCAAAAAATTTCGGCTTGATGCAGTAATGTGTGCCAACTATGTGCTGAATAGATCACCTACACGGGCATTGAAGACTATTACACCTTATGAAGCATGGAAAGGCAGGAAGCCTTCCCTTTCACACATGAGAGTTTTTGGGTCTCTTGCATATGTTCATGTATCATCTCAGCTGAGACATAAGCTTGGTGACAAGGCAATCAAATGCATATTTATTGGTTACAGCCAGGAGAGCAGAGGGTATCGGTTATATCAACCAAATACTGGGAAGATTATTGTCAGTAGAGATGTGATCTTTGCTGAAGATTCAGCTTCTCCTCTTGTGGACTGCAAAGCAATGCCAGATGTTGACATGTTTGATGCCTTTGAATCTTGGTTACCTCTGCCATCATCAGAAGAGGATTTTGACCAGCAACATGAGCCTCCTGCAGGCCCTCCACTAAGCAATAATCAGCCACAAACTCATGCTGATTTGCAGGTTTCTCTTCCGGCACAAAATGATCCCACTACTCATGATGCAGTCATTGAAGAAAGAGTTGTCAATAGACAGCAAAGACAAGTTCCGAGATGGCTTCTTGATACATTGAGGGACAGCAAACAAGATCAGCCTTTTGCTGCCCGGACAAGATCAGGGAATAGACAGCATGGTCACTTTCTTGAGTTTGCACTCCTTGCTACAGCTCGCAATGAAGAGCCTTTGTGCCATAAAGATGCTTTTGACAGCAAAGAGTGGATGGATGCAATGAAAGCTGAGTTACAATCTATAGCCAAAAATGACACATGGAAATTAGTAGATCTCCCTCCTGGCAAGCATGCCATTGGAAGGCGGTGGGTCTACAAATTAAAAAGGAAATCTGATGGCAGCATAGATCGATACAAAGCCCGTCTTGTTGCAAAAGGGTATGCCCAACAACAAGGCATTGACTTTGAGGAGACATTTGCTCCCATATCTAGGATTACTACCATTTGATGTGTCATTGTCATTGCAGCCCATCATCATTGGCAAGTGCACCAACTTGACATCAAGACCGCTTTTCTTCATGGGGATCTGCAGGATGAAGTCTATGTCACACAACCTCCTGGCTTTGAGGTTGTTAATTCTGAAAATAAGGTATGCCGGCTTAGGAAATCCCTTTATGGTTTGAAGCAGGCACCCAGGGCATGGTATGCCAAAATTCATGCACACTTACTATCCCTTGGTTTTCAGAATAGTCCCACAGAACCCACTCTTTATGTCCGTGTGAGTGGATCTGATTTTTTAGTGCTGATTTTATATGTGGATGATATGCTCATCACGGGCCCAGATACTTAGAAAATCGCAGCTTTCAAGGCTGTTTTGCAGCAGATTTTTGACATGTCAGACATGGGACGGCTCCATTATTATTTGGGCATTCAGTTTGCTCATGTTGAGGGGGGTATCATGATGTCTGAGTTCAAGTATATTGGACAGCTCCTTGATCGTTTTCAGTTTGAGGATTGCAAGCCAATCTCTACTCTAGTGGACCCTGGCTTCAAATTCTCAGCTCATGATGGGAGCCCACCATGTGATATCACTCTTTATCAGCAGGCTGTTGGATGCCTTATTTATTTATGTCACACCAGACTTGACTTGCAGTATGCAGTATCTCAGCTCGACAGATTCATACACATGCCCAGTTCACAGCATTGGTAGGCAGTGAAGAGAGTCTTCAGATATCTTAGAGGCACTCTGGATTTAGCCCTCTTCTATGGTGATCAGGGTCCACTTACCATGCATGCTTACATGGATTGTGACTGGGCAGGATGTTTCGACACCAGAGTGTCACATACTGGCAATTGTTTTTTGCTTTGGCAATTCATGTATCTCTTGGCTCAACAAGAAGCAACCACAACAGTTGCCACGTCTAGCTGTGAGGCTGAGTACAGGGCAGCTTTCACCGCTACAGTAGAGTGTGTTTGGCTTCGATAGTTACTTACATATCTTGGTATTTGCTAGACATCCTCCACTATTGTCTACACTGACAGCCAGAGTGCTTTGGCCATTGCGCGTAACCCAATGTTTCATGCGCGTACCAAGCATATTGAAGTTCACTATCATTATGTTTGGGAGCGGTTGTCAGCAAGAGACATAGAGTTATCCTATCTTCCCACAGAGGACAACATGTTGGAATATGGAAGCAAGAACCAGAAACTAGAAAACTAGAAGTGAAATAATAACAAGATTGAAAGACAAGAAGTACCTTGAGAAGAGTGTAGACAAGACACAAGTTAGATAGATAGATTGCAATGATGTGACCCATGAATATATGGTCCAAAGTACAAGACATAAAGCAAGAGTGCTTATGGGATAATTGTAGAGGTGCCACATGGCACACACTCAAGACACAAAGACTAGACTAGACTTAGACAAATGTAGACTAGGGAAATAGTACACTTAGTGTGCACTTATCTCCAACACCCTCTCCTTAAGTGGACACTAGGAGTAAGACAGAAAGACAAGACTAGAGGACAGACATAAAGACTGATAGACTGAGAGACAAGATAGAAGACATGACAGACGAAGATCCTGAGACACCCCTCCTCAAGTGATATCCTCATATGGGTCCACAAGGGTAGGGACAAGATGGATCTAAAACAAAACACAGTCAGATTGATAGACAAATAGACAGACAGACAAGACTAGATAGACAGAAGACTGACTGTAGTCAAACAGAAAGACCAAGACACTAGAACCCTTTGACCTACATCATCGGTGGACAAAGTGGTAGACAAGAAATAGAAGTAATCAGAAAACCCACTTCTCATCATATGAGGAAGGAACAACAGGATCTGCTGATGGAGATGTTGCAGCAACATGGGGTGAGGTAGATGCAGGGGCTGATGTAGAGGGTTTTGAGTAGCAATCCCTCTCCCGGTGATTATCACGGCCACAAATGGTGCATGGATGAGCCTTGAAACAGTCCTTCTCCATATGATTAGTTTTGCCACAATGGGTGCAAGGCTTTCTTACCTTAGAACTTCCTTTCTTTGCTAAAAATGCAGTGTCAGTTACCTTTCATTGTTGAGTTCTTTCTTCCTCTTAGAGAGCATTGATGATACCTTCAAGAGAAGGATTATTGTGATACTTGAAGGTAGTGACAAGTAGCATAGGTGTCAGGTAAGCTTTTGAGAAGCACAGCAATAGCAATATCTTCGAAGGTGGGGGACTTCACTGATGCAAGCTGAACCATAAGACTGCGAAGATAATTGACATGAGAGGCTATAGTAGCTCCCTCCTGCATATGTAGATCAAAGAATGAGATCATAAGTGCAATCTTAGAGTTTTTAGATCTGGGTCCAAAAAGGGTATCCAAAGTGATCCATGCTTGAGAAGCAGACTGTATGTCGGAGATGTGATGAATGTAATCATCTCCAAGACCGAGCAAGATGATAGCATAGGCTTTGTCGTTTTTGCCATTGGGAACATAAGTGACAACTTGCTCAATGTCGGACTCTTCGGGAGCAGCACGGTGAACAATGTCCCAAAGACCTTCTTTCATAAGATGGCACTTAATTTTGATTTGCCAAGTATGAAAGTTGGACCCATTGAATTTGTCAATAGATATGAGAGAATGAGAGGAAGATGCCATGTGGGAAGGTCTTACCTCTTGCTAAGATGGAAGGGCAGTGTCTATTCCCTTACAATATTGCAAAAATAAATGAAAGGAGAGATGCAAGAAGCCGGTTCTCTCACCACTTTGTCAAGGCCATAGCATGTGACAGCCCATCGAAGCAGGAGGAACCAGCAATAAAAGGAACTGCTCAGCAAACTGAAAGAGGCAATGCACAGTACCTTAATCTCAGGCAGAGGCAGAGGCGCAAAAAGGAGCGCGGTCCAGGAGGTGCAGGCAGCGCGAGCTCCAAGGCAGTCATGAACAGATGGCGCAGATCTCCGTGAAGATGGCGTAGATCGCGAACAGCAGCTGGAGAGATGCGGCCTATGCAGGTACGGATTTCGTACAATCGTACGGACTGTACGGATAGTCTTGACTGTACTTCGAAATGTTCGTTTGTTGATGCAGGTGCAAGAGCGACAGCAGGAGCGGGAGCTTCAGCAGCGCCAGATCTGCGCAAATCTAACGTGCAGATCTGGCAGAGAGCGGAACTGCGCAGCAGATCTGGTAGATCTGACGCGCAAATCTGGCAGAGAGTGGAACTGCGTAGCAGATCTGGCAGCGCAATGGCGGGGAGATTTGCAGCGGCAGCAGTAACGGCAGTAGCGTGGAGAAGATGGGCAAAAGATGAAGATGGCGACCAGCTGAGCGGGGGAGAAATCTAAGAAGAGGCAGCTATGGCTACAGTAGACTGAGGGGAGAGAAGAGGGATCAACCTAGCACTGATACCATGTTGGAATATGGAAGCAAGAACTAGAAACTAGAAAACTAGAAGTGAAATAATAACAAGATTGAAAGACAAGAAGTACCTTGAGAAGAGTGTAGACAAGACACAAGCTAGATAGATAGATTGCAATGATGTGACCCATGAATATATGGGCCAAAGTACAAGACATAAAGCAAGAGTGCTTATGGGATAATTGTAGAGGTGCCACATGGCACACACTCAAGACACAAAGACTAGACTGGACTTAGACAAATGTAGACTAGGGAAATAGTACACTTAGTGTGCACTTATCTCCAAGACAACATAGCAGATATGTTTACAAAGGCACTTCCTCGTCCCAAGTTTGAAGTCTTCCGACAGGCTTTACACTTGGTTCCGTTTGTTACATGATCTGACATTCCTTGTACATTCATATGTGGCTATATCCTCTTGGATGAATATGTGCCACCATGACCAGAAACTACTAGGTATTCTGAGACGTTTCCAGAGTACTTCAGCCCATCCCATGGAGGGGGGTTTGTAGGCCATCTTCTGGTGGTTCTAGTGATGCCCTATAGGCCATGGTATGTGCCTTGTAGGCATAAGTGTAGGCACTTGTAGTGTTAGTGCCTTTTAGGCCACATAGGACACTTAGTCCTATGTGACACCTAGGACACTTAGTCCTAGGTCTAGGTACAAGTACCTTGTACTTGTATCTTTTCATTATCCTAGTTTTGACGTGACGGCGTTTCTCATCGACCTTTGTACTTTGTACCTTGTACGTGCTTCTTTCAGTCTCATTGACCTTCACAATACTCATCGACGGGAGGAGGAGGCTGGGTCAAAGGTCCTACCTGACCTGGTGGTGGAGAAATCCTCTCCTATGAAAGAGTCCTCCTGTCAAGTGGAGGGAAATCAACTGGTGAAAGAAAACCCACTCCAGTAGAGGTGGAAACCCTGTCCAATAGAATCCCAATAACTGGCTCCCCCAAGGTAGAGGGTACAAACTCCTCCTCTGTCTCAAACTCTGCCAAATCTGCCAGTACTGCAAAAGAGTTCCTGTAGGCGGGAATTGCAATAGGAGTGCGAAGAATCCCTGCACCCGAGGGAGAAGGAGAAAAAACCCCCTTACCTCTATCAAGAGGTGAAGTGTGACTAACAGAGGGAGGGGGCTGATCAGGCTCATCAATGATAGGATCTAAAGAAATGGGTTGCCCCTCCTGATGAGCAGGTGGGGGGACTAGGGCAACCACATCTACGCCTAAAGTAATATCACCTGCCTGTAATTGAGAATGGTCCAAGGTGCCTCGTAGAGGTGGCGGAGTGTCAGCAACCCTCACAACCCTCGTAGAGGTGGCTGAAGAAGAGGGTCCAGGTCTAGGGGCTGGTCCCGAAGGTCCTGGGTGAGAAGGGGGGGCTCTGGTAACACGTGTAGAAGAAGTAGGATGAGAAGGAGGAATAAACCGTTTGGGCCTTTTCTTCTTCCTTGGGCAATCCCTGGCGAAGTGCCCAAGGGTCCTGCAAATCCTGCACTGATCTTGTCTCCCAGCAACCTCGACTCTCTGTCTAAAAAAGGAACCATTTGGTCGCTGAAGTATAATGTGATCATCTGTAATATCAGGGTCAGAGACGATGACCCTGACTCGTGGCATTCCATCCGATTTGACTGCCTCTGCCGCTGAAGAGGGCATGCCAGGGAGGGGGGGGATCTTTGTGACCAACCCAAAAGTAGCTCCTATGGACGGTAAGAGTCGATGGTAGACTTGAGGAAGGCTGGGGAACCTAATGAAAAGTGAGGTAACCTTGCTATCTTTAATCCTATCTCGTGCTGCATATGTCATGGTGAAGACCGGTCCCCTGAAAACTGCCCCCAAATAAGTGTACTCTCTAACAAGCTCAATGGGCTGTCCGTCATAAGTGAAGTGAAACTCATCCATGCTGTAAATACGATCAGAGGTGTTGAAAACCATAACCTTGGTCTTGCCAAGGTTTACGGTCAACCCCCTGTCATGGCAAAACCTGTGGAGTGCCTCAATATGTGCCTGAAGGCCCTGAGCAGTAGAGGAAATGAGAACCACATCGTCCGCATATAGGAGGATAGGAATGGAGGATCCTGAGAGAGTAGAGCCCACACCACCTGTCATCTGTACAAACATCTCTAGCTCATCAATGTATAATCCAAAGAGAGTGGGAGAGAGCGGGCAGCCCTGCTTCACCCCAATCGTGCTGCATACCTCCTCTGAGAGCCCCTCACGTGTCCGAGCCCGACCAGTAACCCTCTCATACAAAGCCATGATAGCCCACTGTATCTCTCCACTAAAGCCCATCTGGCGAATCCTCTGAAACAATCTGAATCGCGGAACTGTGTCAAATGCCTTCCTGAAGTCCACGAAGCAACAATAAAGCCGTTGCCTTCGTGACTTCGCCTCCTCCACCAGTGCCCTAAGTGTGAGGATGTGGTCAAGTGTCGAATGATCCCTACGGAATCCAGCCTGCCCTCTGGCTCTGAGTCCTGTCGTCTCGGCATGGTCATTTATACGGCTTTCCAAAACTGATGCAAAGATCTTGGCCATAACGTGGCCGATCATGATGGTCCTGTAATTCGACGGCTCCATAGGGTCCCCCGACTTGTGGATAGGTACTATGGTATTGCCTAACCAGGACTGTGGTAGGCCTGTACAAACAGACTCATTGAAGAGATGGGAAAGAACAAAATCTAAGGCATCAATCCCATGGATTACATACTCCGCTTGCAATCCATCATGATCCTTAGCTCTCCCGTTCTTCAATCGGTGGACTGCTGCACGGACACTCTCTGGTGTGAAAAGGATAGATGAAGCTGGCCTAGGGGAATGGGATAAATCGATGGCTGGCTGATCTGGAACATCATATAGAGCTGAAGTATATGCAGACCAGACACGTGGATCTGTAAGGGGGCTCTGAGACTTCGAGCGGAGGAATTTTCGCCATAATTCCTTGGAGTCACAGCTGAAAAGCAAGCTTCTCAGCTCCTCCTCATTCTGGGCTAGAAATTGGCGTTTCTTGCGCCTAACCAACCACTTGTAGTCTCTCTTGGTTTCGGTAAGGAGGGGAGACTTCTCCTTGGTCTCAAGGTGAAGTTTCCTGCGGAGTTCCTTACACTCCTCGTCATACCAACCGTTGCAAGGAACAAGACCAACCGGTGGGGGACTAGACGAATGACACGTGGCAGGGAAGGACATGTGGGCAGCAGAAACGAGTGAAGAATGTACAAGTTCCCACCGGTCCTGCGTGGATGGTAGAGCATCTAATAGATGAGGACGGAGTAGGCGGCTGAGGTTCTGGCTATATACATCATCGAACTGGTGGTCGAAATGAACCTCATAATAGGATGTGCGGTCGTGATGACGAGGGGGGGGTGGGTCATGGGAGACATGGGTCAAAGTAAAGTGGATGAGTGCATGGTCGGCAGAGGGCATGAAGGGGCTAACAGTAAGGCTATGGATGGAAGGGACTAGAGTCGGGGGACCTATGATGTAGTCGATCACACTAGTGCCACGCCCAGAAGCAGAAGAGAATGTAGGCATGGAAGATTGTGGCCACCTGGACAAGCCGTTATAAATGACCATACTGTGCGAGGTGAGGAGCTCCAGTAACTGACGTCCCTGATCTGTGGGCTGTACTGTGCAGTCTGATGAAGTCCGACAGAGGCTATCATTGTGAGATGCCGGAAGTATGACCGGATCCTCCATGAAGTCATAAGTGAGGGCCTGTCTGTTTGAGGTCCTCGCGTTGAAGTCCCCTAAGAGGATGACTTCTCTGCGATGTGAAAAATCTGCAATGTCCGCTGAGAGATCCTCAAATATGGACTGGCCTGGTCCAGTGGAAGAATAAAACGACTGCGCCGGGGGGAAGTAGCAAACTGCAATAAAGAGATCTCGCTGAGAGGCTCTGCGGTGGATGCGTACCCACAAGAATCGGGCATGTAAGTCCGCTCTCTCCACTGTGATGATCCGATCGAGATGCTCTCTGTATAAAATGGCCACTCCTCCAGATCCTCTCACTCCAAATGCTCGAGTGTGCTGTCTGAAGGCAGATCTCCATGTATATCCTGTCACTCGTGGCAAAGGTCTCTCTGGACTCTCGTGTGTCTCTGTGAAAAAGATGATATCTCTCCCAAAGAAAGCCCCCCGTAGATTTCCTGGCTGTGCTGTAAAAGAACCATTGCAGTTCCATACAGCGATGCGTAGACTATCTGACAGGTGGTGTGTCCCATGAGCCCTGTCCCGTCAGGCGGTCGGAGCAGGAGGTGGAGGTGGGGCCATATCTGCTGGTCTGTCATCCCTAGGCACTGTGGGAGCACGCCTCAAGGTGCCTGTGATGAGTCTGCCGTCCCTGATCACTGCCCACTTGCCCTGAGCTCGGGCTGCGTCTCTCTGAGGCAAGAGCGCCTTGCGCTCCTCAACCTGTATCTGAGTCAGATCCTCGTCCATGGATATCTGTGGGTGGTCTCTGAGTGTCCCTCTCCTCCTGAGGGCAGCTAGACGTGCCTGGGCATCTCTGAATCTGATAATGAGGGGCTGCTCTCTAGTACGATCTCTCCCGACTCTATATGCTCCTACTATGCCATGATCCTGTACTCCCAATGTCTGAGAGACAAAGGTCACAGCCTGTGTCATCGTGGGCTCTGTCTCCGAGGGCAAGATACCACGAATGCGAATGTTGAGGGCCTTTGTGGCCCTCTGCTGTGACTCGGCCAATGTAGCTGATACAGTCGATCTCTGAGGCTGTGATGGCTGACGGCGGACGACATCCACCCACTCTGTGGCTCTCTGGACCTCTGTCTGAAGGGAGGTCAAACGCTCCTCAACCGCTGCTACTGCTGTAGTGGGAGATGTGTCTATGTGCTGAACGCGAGTCTCGATCTGTTGCACTCGCTCTGTGTGTCCATGAATCTCTCCAGCAAGAGTCCTATGAGTCGCCTGTAAGACCTGAAGATCTGTTCTAATGGACAAGATCTCCCGGTCCTGCTGTGTCACTCGATCAGTAAGAGATGCAACCTGAGCTGTAAGGAGAGCAATGGTCTCGTCCTTCCTGTGAAGTATCTGAAGGGCATCTCGGAGGTGGGCCTGAAAGTGCTGAAGCTCTGGTAGGATGTGTTGGCAAGGACAAATAGTGCAAGGCATGGAAGGCGAAAGAGAGGGGGAAAGGGGAGAAACCGGTAAGGTGGGTAGCGGGGATGAGGGAGAAGGTTGGAGAGGGGGAGAGAAAGCGGGTACCGAGGATGGAGAGGAGGGGAAGGCTAAAGTTGGAGAAGGGGTAGGAGAAGAAGCGACCTGAGAGGGGAGGGGTGAAAAAAACTGCGGGTACAAGGTGGCTATGGGTGGAAGATGAGATAATGGGGCTGAAACCGGTGTACCTGTGACTGGGAGTGCGGCAAGTGCGGGCACTGCGCTGGGCGGAAGATGAGATAGTGGAGCTGAAACCGGTGTACCTGCGACTGGGAGTGCGGCAAGTGCGGGTACTGCTCTGTCCTTTGAAGAGGATGCAAGTCCTCTTCTACTATAGTGTAGCATGTCGGTCGTGGAGGCCATTGATGTTGCTGCTGTTGCTCCTTCTGTAATATGCTCGACGACGTCGGCCATGTTTAATTACTGAAAACGGGAAACTGGCGGCATTGAGAAGCAGGAGATGGCGAGCGCTGCCAATGCGCGATGAGCGGGTGAGCTGCGAGGGGGAGGGTCTGAGCGGGGTGAGAGGAGCTGCGAGGGAGCTGCGAGGGGGAGAGAGGAGCCGCTGCGAGGGGGAGGAGCTGTGAGAGGGGGGGGGGAGGAGCTGTGAGGGGGGGGCGGGGAGCTGCGAGGGGGGGGAGCTGCGAGGGGGGGGAGGGGCTACGAGGGGGGGCTGCGAGGGTGCGAGGGGCTGCGAGGGGGGAGGGGTGAGCTGCGAGGGGGGGGTGAGGGGCTGCGAGGGGGGGAGGGGTGAGCTGCTAGGGGGGCAGCGAGGGGGGGGTGAGGGGCTGCGAGGGGGGGAGAGGGGAGCTGCGAGGGGGGGTGAGGGGCTGCGAGGGGGTGTGAGGGGCTGCGAGGGGGGGTGAGGGGCTGCGAGGGGGTGTGAGGGGCTGCGAGGGGGACTGCTAGGGGGAGAGAGGCTGCTGCGAGGGGGTAAGGGGAGCTGCGAGGGGGGGGTGAGGGGCTGCGAGGGGGAGAGGGGCTGCTGCGAGGGGGAGAGTGGAGCTGCGAGGGGGGGGTGAGCTGCGAGGGGGAGAGAGTGGAGCTGCGAGGGGGGGGGTGAGCTGCGAGGGGGGGGTGAGGGGCTGCGAGGGGGAGAGGGGCTGCTGCGAGGGGGAGAGGGGAGCTGCGAGGGGGGGGTGAGGGGCTGCGAGGGGGAGAGAGAGAGGGAGCGGGGTAGGGAGGAAGAGGTAGCAGGGGTAGGGAGAGGAGGTAGCAGGGGTAGGGAGGGAGAGAGGGAGGGAAGGTAGCGGGAGAGGAAGCGAGGGGGGACAGCAGCGGGAGGAGGGGGCAGCAGCCCAGGAGGAGGGGCTGGCAGGGAGAGGAGGAGGGAGGGGAAGGGAAGGGCTGGGAGGGAGAGGAGAGGGGTGCAGGATGGAGGGCAGCAGGGAGATGTAGGACGGCGAGCTCAGCAGCCCTTTGCTGAGCCATTTCTAAAACCTGTTCCAAAAGAATTCCTGCAAGTCCATAGAAATCTCTGAAAATTGTCACAATGAGGACCTCTAGTGCACTTCCGGCCTCTAAGGATGAGCTATAATTTCCTAGTAATATTGCCGATGCATCAAAAGATGGAGAGGCTCTTCTCTCAATGCCCTGCATAATCCATTCCCATTCTTCGGGATCCCACTACAAATACTTTATGGAGACACCTCCATAGAACCAAATCTTCCGTGAACACAAGGAAATATGATCTGGGTTAGGATCTAGATACCATCCTAAAGCCTAAAAGAACTGCTCCACATGACCTATGATCCTGATAGGCTGAAATGCAACATCCACAAATTTGTAGACCTGGATAACACCCCTGCAGAGTGAACGTCAAAGACCAAGGCATCCCCATCTACATGTCGTATTGTTATGACATGAAGTGGGAAACTTGACCTCGTAATTGCCTAAGCTGAGTAGATGGATAAAGAGGCCTAAATCTCCTTGAAGGATGCTATGCGAGCTATCATCGATGTAGAGGACTTGGACTGAAGATTGTCAGACTGAAGATTGTCAAGCATAGTACAGAGATATAGAACATCAGTAATTGACTTTTTCTTGAAGGTAGAGAAGAGTTGATTCCATACCTCTTGTGAAGTTATCAAATGAAAGAAATACATCATAAGCGAATCACTCAAAGCAGAGAGAATGTACCGTCTTGTAGCCTTGTCCCTTTTGTTCCACTTGGCAAATATTATTTGCCAATTTTGAAGCACGGGTCCTTCAATAACAAATTTATGGGAGCCATCTACTGGTTTGGCAGGAAAGGAGTCGTGCCTTGAAATTTCCAAGAGATCATCTCCTTCTAGAATCATAATGAGCTTGACCTTCCATCCAGGAAACCGGATCTCATTTGTATCTAGCCAACCAAAGGATATGGCTGCATTAATATGTTGAAATCTCCTTGTAATTCCGCTAAGGGGACTTACTAATTGGATTTTATGATCACTTGAAAGGTTTTTGAAATCATTCCAATAGCCCACAAAGGAAGCAGTCTAGGCCACTGCATATAGTGAGAAGTACCAAGTAGTATGCCATGATCATCAACTATATTGTCATTCCACATGACAAGTTGCCTATCAATCTCTTCTCAAGAGGAAGGAAGATGGATGCCATAAAAGGGGAAGAGAGAATCGTAGCAAAATCCCTTGACCAACGCCTTGCTATAGCAAGGCTTTGCTCTACAAGTTTGAATCTATGATACTGAGGCCCCCTTCCCGCATGGGGAGGATCAAGATCTCCCAAGCCACCCTGGCTCTAGTGTTTGCCCAACCATCTAGCCCACTTTATAGAAAACGTCTTATAGGCTTTTTGAGTTGAGTGATGCTCTCCCTACAATGCCATCAACAAGAGCAAACAAACCATGCTGTGGCCAGCAATACCTGGTTGACTACAACCACTCTAGAAGAAAGATCAAGTTTTGATGAACTACAAAAAATGAGTTTTGTTTTGATACTGGCCAACATAGGAGTAAATTGCTACAAAAGAGAGATAGCTAGACTGGCTTGGCAACCCAAATATCTGACTAAAACACCCTCTAAATCCAAGTAAAACAAAAAATGAGACCCCCAATCTGAAGTGTCCTTGTCGCTAATTCAAAAGCCATTGGATTTATTCCTATAAGTGTGTGCATTTGTTGCAAAACAAAACAAATCCAAGGCTGCCCTAAAAGAAGTGAGGTTAAGGAGTGGCATCCAAAAAAGTAGTGTTATCAATGAGCTCACTGTCCAAGAGCTCCTCAACCTGTCTCCACCCAATAATATCAGCCTAAGATCTCAAGAAAATGCTCATTTCTTCAGCCACAAATAAATACAGGAAGGGGGGGAGAAGGCATCCCAGCCATGCTTTGCTATGCACGAAGCCAGTCTATGTATCATGGATGAGATCTAAAGGAATGGGATGCAAATGTAAACTAATAGAATCTTATAAAATATTTCCGAAACAGCGGTTGGCCTCCATTAGGAGGATTAGATTTCTGCAAGCTCTCTTTGGGATAGGATGATTAAGACCCTTTGTAAGTAAATCATGCATAGTATGAGAGTCCCAAATGCCCTGCAGAGCTGAGGCTACATGGTCCCCAATCATGTCCTGAAAAAGAATAAAAAAGGAAGGTGTCAACCCATCTAAGCTCGAACACTTGACTTTGTAAAGGACAACTAGTGCAATCCTAAATTTGAGGTTGGTAAAAGGTGTGCTCTTAAATCCAAGCATGTGCAGGCGGTTCTTCTCTTTCCTCTACAAGGATGCTAATTGCTGTCGTAGGCTAATCTAGCATCTAAGAATCTCACGTCTTGTGGTACTAGCGATAGTATGATAAAAATCACTAGGGGTTGATGTCACATGTGAAGATAGCACTCCACCTTGCAAATGGGACATCCAAATTTACAAAACATCTGTTGTGAGGCCCTCCTCTAAATACAAGGCATCTGGGACCTTGATATTTTCAGAACAGCATCTCAAGTATGGC
Organism: Dipteris shenzhenensis; assembly: GCF_047967505.1. NCBI lineage: Eukaryota > Viridiplantae > Streptophyta > Polypodiopsida > Gleicheniales > Dipteridaceae > Dipteris > Dipteris shenzhenensis. Next base: position 36,716,877 of record NC_141599.1, read on the forward strand.
TCAGAATCATCATAACCAGCGAAAAATGACCAGGGGTACTCTTGGTGCAATGCATATTAGGTCACCTCTACCTTGTACCCAATCATCAACATAAGATCTGTCTATCCGTGCATCATATGCGCTTTCCTGTTTAACCATGAGAACATGAGCAAATGGTGCAAAGTGTGACAAGTATCATCTATCCAAGCATCTCTAAACTAAAAAAGAAACACATTTCAAGATGTTCTCTCCAGTGGGTGATCACCACCTTCTTTTCGCCCCTTTTCATCTAAGAGTAACTCCACCATGTTGAAGGCACCTCTAGTAATCCACGAGTTTGCAATGGGGGCCCATGAAAGAATTGCCTTTCAAAAAATATCACGAACCCCTCTATTGTGAGAGGCATACAGGTTGATAAGACCAGCCTTACATTGCCCAATCAATAGTATGATCCATTAAGCTCTAGGCGGTGTGATGATACCATGTTCAACCAGAAGGGGAAGAAAGGAATATGAGACTAAAATGCAAGTTCCTCCTCTATGCCCAAAGCAAGACACCAAAAGATATGCATACAAAGAAATTTACCTGACTTTGCAATCTCTACTATCTATCTTGTATTCTTGAATAAAAAGAATGTCAATAGGCCTCCTAGTGACACTTGGATGAAGCTGATTATGAATTCGTTGCCTTCGGCAGCGATGTGCTACACCACCAAGGCCCTGTATATTCTAGCTACTAATCCTCATCAGTGGGAGAAAGAAGGCTAGAAAACCTTTACTTAACTTGGTGGTCGAAACATCTCCCTCCTTTGTAGAGGATCTTATAGACTAGGTAGAGAGATGAGAAATCTAGAGGGAGAGAATCCCCACTCCCCTGAAAGATGATGCCCTATCAATAGGAAATCCAAGAATTGCGTCACCAAAGGTAGAGGGCACAAAATATACCTCTCCAAAATAAGCCAAAGGAGAGAAAGAGTTTCTTGAAGCCAAACAAGGTGCTAGAGTGCGTACGATCCCTGTCGGCAAAGCTAAACAGATAGGAGCCACATCCTCGCTAGATCAATGAGAGGAGATTGGAGAAGAGGAAGTGGTCCACTCAAGTAGAAGATAGGACTTAGGGGAAGAGTATCTGAAGGAATATCATTCTTGATCTTTTCCAAGGCTAGGTTTTAGCCATCACTTGTCACAACCTAAACAAGGTCGTGAGCATCACTAACCAAGATAAAAAATGGAATATTAGTAGCCCCGGGGGTCCAAGGCAAGACTAGGGTTCTTGTGATTTGTCGGTGATGGAGGAGCAGTAACTCTAACCGCAACCCAATGTAGGGCAGCATGCACAGGATGCATAGTGAGTGTCGGACTCGGAGGTTCCAAAGGAACACTTTGATGAGGATGAGAGGGGCCACACTAGAAGATTTCTTTGACCTTTTCTTCTCTTTTGGGAAATCTTTACCAAAATGCCCAAAGGTCCTTGCATATCCGACACTAATGTTGCTTGCTTGCGATTTTGACTTTGCTAGAAACAAGAGCCCTCAGGACGCTGGATCATGGTGTGGTTATTAGAAATGTAAGGGTTAGGCACAAGGATCCTAACTTCAGGAACTCCATCCGATATGCCTCCTTTGTGAAAGAGGGTAAACAAAGTATGGGGGGGATCTTTGTGACTAGTTTGAACGTGCCTCCAACTGTTCTAGGAGTCAATAATACACTTGATGTAGACCTCGGAATTTGATAAAGAGTGAAGTTGTCAGCCTGTCCTCCTCTACATGGTCCAAGCTAAAGAGAAGGGCTTAAAGAAGATCTTCCTGGAACCCAACACTATTTTGCACTATGCTCATGGCTCTAAGAGAGTCAAAAGCCACCTGAAAGAGACCTTGACCAAATAGCCAAATGTTTGAGAGGTGGAGTGTGAGGTCTAGACTTTGGGCAGCAAGCATCCAATCCTTGACTTGTGATTTGGAAGGGTGGGATCCATGGATGCATGCAAAGAGGGTGATGGATCTCTCAAACTTTAGATCCTTCTAAAGCTCTAGCGACTCGTCTTTCGAGAAAATGCATGTTCTCATGTGGTTGAGGATTGAGTTTGTATCCTTTTGTCGATCAAGTGTGGAAGGCCAACTCAAACACAATGGAGATCTGTCCGTCAATAGAGAAAGGCTGAAAGGAGGTGCTAAAGAGAGGGCTGAGGGGGAGGGGCCGACAGAGGGTAAGGGCTGGATGAAATTTGATATCTTGTTATACATAATTTCAGATTGTTTTGAGTTGCCAATACTTCTTGTATCATATATCGAATGATAACTTTCATGATAATCAAAGAGTTTATGATCATTGCTTGTTTTTTGTTATCAGGGTTTTTGGTCAATTGTGAAAGATACATGGAAAGATAGAAATGTGCAGCTTCTTTCTGTTTGGTAAGTGTTTCAATGTAGCTATCTTATCTAAAGTTCAAAGATTAAAGCTGTATGCCTATGTTTTTGTTGCTACATTCTTACACATAAATAATTGATTTTCAAAAATACATCCCATAGTGTGAAGGACAAGTATGGCATCCTTACACTCCATGTTGGTTAACACTCATGTTCTAGGTGAACAAGGGGATAATCTCGTAGGCCGTCAATCGTGCCTTTTCTTTGTCCAAGGTATCGAGGTCTACAGAAGGGGAGGCATAGTACTCAGTAGCAATCTACATGAAGGGTTGCTTGTAGACGTTAGTATCTTATTCATGAGTAGATAGTATCATTTCTACAAAAACAAGTATTGGAAGCAAAACACAACTATCACATAATCTCAAAGTGTATCTTAAAGACTTTCTCACCTTTTGTGACATAGTACTAGGTCTACTTTTGCATATATAGAGCCCAATAGGATTGTTCCAAATCACATTGAGGCACTGAAAAGAACTTCTAGGCCCAACTTACAATGCCAGTTTCACTAGCTTACACATAGTAACATACCCATATCCTATTGGATCTTGGTGTGTCATCTATGACAATCAAGTCATGTACATAGATTGATGATCATCCACTTGTTTGCCTTTGAAAAGAGATACTTGTTTGTATTGAATACACTTCAAGGAATATCCATCTCTTGAGGCTTGTTTCAATGCATAAAATGCGTTCCATTCTAATCCCAGGTATAGAAATTGTTATGGTTTGCAATTCAAAACTCCCTCCAAGTTCCATTCGAGTAGGTTTAATATATTGCCAATGCTATGACAATGGAAATTTTTTCATGGGGTATCAAGGCAAATATTTCATAGAAGTCAAGATCTTTTGCATATGCTGTGCCCCTGGCAACCAACTTGGCCTTGTACTTAGCCAAAGATCCCCCAACTTATACTCGGCTTTTAAAATCCAATTGGTGCCAATAACTTTTCATTTTCATGGCATCTTGATCAATTCCCAAATGTACTTCTTTAAAATGGACTAAACATCGTTGTGTATTATATGTGAGCTCCTAAATTGCTAGCCTCCTTCTAGCTACCCCTTAGCAATCTCTCTTCAGCCTACCTTTACATGCCTTGCCCTTGCCTTCCGTTCTACCCATGTGTACTTTCTCCTTATCACTTCTTCTGTGCCTAGACTTCTTCTTTGGCCTGCTTGTTTTGCCTCCATTTCAATAATGCAAGGATTAGCTCTAGGTCCATTTGGGATGCCTAGAGATTTTACCCTTTGGTCTTGAGTATTTCCTTCACTTTCTATTTCTTTTTCATCTATTTGCGACCCTCTTGAGGCCTACTTCCACCCTTTACTTGTCCATTGTTTCCTTAAGACCTTTTTGGCCCTTTGGCTATCCTTTCAGGGCTATTCAATCGAATTGATCCTTAATAGCAAAAGGCATCTCGTGGCTAGCTCACGACATCCCTTTATTTTAGCTTTAGGTCCTTCTTTTCTCAAGTTGCCTGTAGGATCCTCCTTTTTTTGCCCTTGTCCTCCTTTTGTCTCATCAAGGCAGCCTTTTTTGTTTTTATTTTCTCTCTTCCACCCATCGCTTCTTCCCATCTAGCTAGCAGTATTATGGATATTTGGTTGACTCAGAAAAGGTTTTTAAAAGGTGATTCATAGATCTATTCATAGCAAATCACATGGTCACATTTCTCGATGCCCACTACTATTTGAATTTTACTTTCCCCAAGGATAAGCAATAAAAGAGCATGACACATGGAACTCTAGGATCATGTAGAGGTGGGTTGCTGGTTGTGTTCGTGTCCTTTTTTTTTTTTTGGCAAGAAAAGTACTTCATTAAGTATGAATAAAAAACACAGAGCAAGCTCAAGTGCGGGAGTACATCATGTCAAGCATGAGGAAAAACAACTCAGAATGAGCAAACAAAAATCCCAGGTGGCGGCTGAAAATGCCACCTCATCCCTGAAGGAGAGTCAGAGAAGAAAGGAGAACCTCTCTAGACTCTGATAAAAGCAACCCTCCTAGCAGTAGCAGTCCTAGAGGTTCCCTGTATGTTCGCCCAAATGGCCATCAAAGTGTGTATAGTATCTGCCTGATACTGGCCATAGTCTGAGAAGGGTGAACCTGGGAGTCCTCCAAAGCCTCTGTACATCTGGCTCTCCAAATATGCCATGCTGTAATACTAGCTAGAATCTCCCAAGATGTGTCTACAGAAGTGTGGGGAGCTCTGAATGGAGTAAATGGAACATCCCGGAGGGAGCATGACTCATTGAACAAAGAAAGCGTCATGTCCCTCGAAGAAAGCCTGTGGACCAATGAATGACAACCAAGCAATTGATCCCCAGGTCAAGAAGAAGAGTGCTCTATGAAAAATGCAAAGTATCCTAGTAACACCCTTCCAAATCGTCCTCGCCTGAGTGCACTCCCAAAGGTAGTGCTGCACTGACTCAACCGCTAAGTGGCATCGAGGACATGTAGGGTGAGCCCTGAACGTGGATCTCCACAGGTTCAGTGCAATCCCTCCATGAATAGTAAGACAAATGAATAACATGATTTTCCTATTCCTGAGGGATTTCCAAAGTCTCCTCCAAAAGTTTTTCTGCATCTCTGCAGAAATTTGAAAAGTATCTCATTTGAAGAGTATCCCAATGAGGAGCTCTAGAGGGCCTCCAACCTCTACAACTGAGCTGGAATCTCTTGGCATTTCCAACCGTGTAACGAAAGAAGGGGATGCTCTTCTCTCGGTGCCCTTCATCTATCCACTCCCATTCCCCTGGATCCCATTGCAAGGATCTAATAGGGGAACCTCCATACAACCAAAGCCTCCAAGATCCAATAGCCAGGAGAATGGGGTCTGGATCAAGATACCACTGTGAGTCTCTACTCATCTCCATGTATCTTGCAATCCTGACAGGCTGAAAAGGAGCCTCCAAGAGAATGTCCTCTGAAGATTTGTGGAGTCTACCTCCTGCATGAACTTGAAAGACAAGGGTATCCTCATGTGCATCCCGCAAGGCTATAACCTGTAGAGGGATAACTGTCCTCGTAAAACCCCAAACCAGGTGGACTTTGAGATAGGCAAATGGTATGTATCCATCCACTCCACTTGTATGGCTGCATCCTGGCTGCACTTCCTCTGAGGTGACTAACTGAACAAGCTCTCTGATCCTTTGAAAGCATCCTGAAAGCTTTCCAAGCACCCATAGTGGAGGCAGGGCCCAACTCCCATCTAGACCACTGCATGTAGTATGACATGCCCAGTGATCTGCCATGCTCATCTAGTATGCAATCATTCCACATGACAGGCTGCCTGTCAATTTCTTCACGAGAGGAGGGTGGAACTCTCCAAAGAGTACTTCTGAAGCTGTCCCAAGCTTTCAGAATGGCAGCCATGAGAGGCGAGGTAGGAGATCTGAGATGGGCTGACGTAAAGATCCATCTAGGGCTGTCCATCCAATCTCCTCCCCGAGAAGGTGTGCATATCTACATACTGCGTAACAAGAAATCATTTCATGGCTCCTGACCAGGCATCAAACCTCTGACCACCGTCTTGCAGAGCAAAGCTCTACACTGCAAGTTTGGATCAATAATATTGAGACCCCCTTCCTTAGTGGGTAGAATAAGAGTCTCTGAAGCCACCCTGGCTATCACATATGAAGTGCCGTCTAATCCACTCCACAAAAAATTCCCGATAGGTCTCTTAAGCTGAGTGATACTGCTTGTAGATCGGCACCAGCAAGATCAAACAAACCAGGCTGTAGCCAACAGTACCTGGTTTACAACCACCACTCTGGATGCAAGGTCAAGTCTGGCCGAACTCCAAAATAGGAGTTTCCTCCTGATGCTCTCCAACATGGGAGCGAACTGTTGTTCTGGAGAAATGCCCACCCCAACCTGGCATCCAAGATACCTGACAGAGACACCCCTCTAAATCCAAGTAAAGCCAATATCAGCACCCCAATCTGGAGTGTCCTCATCACTAATCCAGAAACCATTGGATTTGTTCCAGTTAATGTGAGCTCCTGTTGCAATGCAAAACAAATCCAAGGCTGTCCTGAAAGAGGTGAGTGTTTGTGGAGTGGCATCCAAAAGAATAACCGTGTCATCTGCCAGCTCAGTGTCTAGCAACTCCTCTTCCTGTCTCAATAGAAGTCTCAGCCCAAAGATATCAGCATGAGGTCTAATATAGAGGCACATAGCTTCAGCCACAAATAAGAATAGAAAAGGGGCTAGAGGGCATCCTTGGTGGACTGATGTAAAAATCTGAAATCTGTCTCCCCTGACTCCACCAATGAGTACCTTGCTATGGGCTAACCTGTAAAGAGCAGAAACCACAAATCTGGTAATCCAAAGCAAAGAAGGGTTCCCTCTAGAAAACCCCAATCTACCCTGTCATATGCTTTTTCGAAGTCCAAGAGTAGAATTGCCAGTCTACGGCCCTCATGCATAGCCCAAGCCTATCTGCATGTCATGTATAAGATCTGAAAGGATGGGCTGCAATCGCAGGCTGATGGCTTTTGTCAAGATCTTATACAAAGTGCCCAGTAAGGTGATCGGTCTCCACTGAGACACTAAATTTATGCAACCTCCTTTTGGGATAAGATGAATGAGACCCTCTGAGAGTGAGTCTGGCATCTCACCCGAGTCCCAAACGCCTTGCAGGGCTGAGATGATGTAGTCCCCAATCCGATCCCAAAAAATAATAAAAAAAGAAGGTGTAAGCCCATCTAACCCTGGACAACTACCCTTATGAAGGGTAGTAAGAGCGGTCGTGAACTCTATGTTGGTGAAGTGTGCATCACGTGAGGCTCTCATACCTCTATCCACCAACATAGGAATATGCTGCCAAATAACCTGTCTAGCATCATCTCTGGCCTGTGAATCAGGATCTGCAGTCAGAAGGGAGGCATAGTAATCTGAAGCAATCTGCATGACGGCATTTGGATGTGCCTGAAGTATCCCATTTGAGTCAATAAGCTGCGAAACACTCTCTCTACTATGTTTAGGGCCAATAGTAGAGAAGAATTTCTTGTTGACTCTACCTCCGATCTACGTCCAGAAAGACTCTCTGGCCTGAAATGCATACTCTGCTCTCTGATCTAAAAGTGTCTGTTGATGAGCCCTTGCTGTAGCAAGGCGCTCTTGAATTCAAGCATCTATAGGCCATTTTTGCTCCTCTCTCTGAAGACTTGCCAGCTTCTGTCGAATGGCAATCTCTCTCCTGCAAATCTCATCTCTCCTAATACTAGCAACAGAATGATAAAAGTTGTTAATATTAGTGAGGGCTGCAGCCACATCTGACGGGGACGGCTGCCCACCCTGCAGGTGAGAATCCCAAATCCATAGCACTGCCTCTATGAGGCCCTCCTCTGTGTAGAGGGCATATGGAATCCTGATACTAGCAAAGCGGCCTCTCGCTCGAGGCTCTGAAACCACCAAAACAACTGGAAAATGATATGAAGTGGACACCCCAGCACTGATGCATACTATCCCACCTCTATCCAGTGCCCAATCATCCACATAAAATTTGTCAATCCGTGCGTGGATAGGCATCTGTACTCTCCTGTTCGACCAAGAAAACAGAAGAGACTATGGCTGAGTGTAAAAAGCATCATCATACCAAACATCTCTACCACTGAACTGAAAAAGAAAGGCATTCCATGCTGCTCTCTCAAGGGAGTGAATGCCACCTTCCCTACCCCATCTTTTGTCTGAAGGCATCTCAACCATGTTGAGATCGCCCCCAATAATCCAAGAGTCTGCAATATGGGACCAAGAGAGCAACTCCTTCCAAAGGAGGACACGATCCCCTCTCAAGTTGGGTGCATAAAGGTTAAGAAAGCCAACCTTACGCCCACCAATCAGAAAAATAACCCATTGTGCTCTGGAGGGGACGATGACTCCATGTCCAATGACCGAGGGGAGCATCGAAGAAGAGATAGAAATGCAAATGCCTCCCATGGTGCCCAAGGCAGGTGACCAAAAAGTATGGCCAGAAAGAAGCTTATCTAACTTGGCACAATCTCTACCATCCAGCTTATGCTCTTGGAGCATAAGAATATCAATGGGACCACCTGAAACACTTGGATGGAGTTGGTTACGAATCAGTTGCCTACAGTGGCGATGAAGTATACCACCGAGGCCCTGAATGTTCCAACTGATGATCCTCATCGACGGGAGGAGGAGGCCGGGTGAAAGGCCCTACCCGACTTGGTGGTGGAGAAAATCCTCTCCTGTGAAAGAGTCCTCCTGTCAAGTGGAGGGAAATCAACTGGTGAAAGAAACCCCACTCCAGTAGAGGGGGAAGCCTTGTCCAACAGAATCCCAATAACCAGCTCCCCCAAGCTAGAGGGTACAAACTCCTCCCTGCCAAATCTGCCAGTACTACAAAGGAGTTCCTGTAAGGGGGAACTGGCATAGGAGTGCGAAGAATCCCTGCACTCAAGGGAGTAGGAGAAATAACCCCCTTACCTCTATCAAGAGGTGAAGTGTGACTAACAGAGGGAGGGGGCTGCTCATGGAGACTGAGAGGCTGATCATGAATCATCAGTGATGGGCCCTGAAGAAAATGGGTTGCCCCTCCGGCGGATGAGCAAGTGGGGGGACTGGGGCAACCACATCTACGTCTGAAACAAGTACAGGAATATCTTCTGCCTGTAAATGATAATGGTCCAAGGTGCGTCGTAGAGGTGGCAGAGTGTTAGCAACCCTTAAAGGCACCCAACAAGGGACGACAGGAGCAAGACATGCTGATCGCTTTGTGCGCGCTGAAGAAGAGGGTCTAGGTCTTGGGACTCGTCCCGAAGGTCCTGCGTTGGGTTCGTGTCTTGGCAAAACTAGGATTGAGATTGGTGGGTCCAGGCAAGCTTGTCAATATACATAGACCACACATGAGATGTCACCATGGAAGAGGGGGCTTGATTCTTCATCTTACCTTATAGAGACCATTTAGACCTTGATAGAGAGGAGACCTATGTACTTGGGTGCGCATCTAGGTTTCTTCACCACTTGGTACCATGGTTTCATATTGGATGACATGGACTCAATACACCGTATGCCTAGTTTTCATTTATGTTACCTTTTACATATCTCCCTAGGAAATATAGTCTATTATTATTTTCATTAGGGTGTGTTTTGCCACAATCTTGAAGGGCCCCATGATATTTGGCTCGGTACTTATGGGTTATGGGATACTAAAGTTATGAAATATTGTTGAGGACTTATATTCCCTTCCAAGGGAGGGGATATTGAAGACCTTAAGTGGCAAAGATTTTATTAGAGGATAGAGGTATTGAACCTTTGAGGCTAGTTCTTATGCTTCAACGAGATGGCCATCTAGCCAAGGCTTCTACCCACTTTTCGAGCGGCCTCTAGTAGGAAGGGAGGAGTTCGCCAACCCCCTAGTGATAGAACTCAATTCTTTTTTTGGGTCACCCTCCTCCACGAAGGGACCTAGAAAGGAAGGAGGGAAATGCCCTGACTGTTAACCCCCCTTGGGTAAATGGGGGGAGGGAATATAGACAACTATACAACAAAGAATGCTCAATGATGGTCGCTAGGAGTAAGTCACCCTCCTCCACGAAGGGACCTAGAAAGGAAGGAGGGAAATGCCCTGACTGTTAACCCCCCTAGGGTAAATGGGGGGAGGGAATATAGACAACTATACAACAAAGAATGCTCAATGATGGTCGCTAGGAGTAAGAGAGTTTACAAATCATCTTGTCAGAGTGACTACATTGGAACCAAATCAAAAGCAATGTGCTAAGGAGTTTCTAGAAAGTTCAACTTCCTATGCTGAAATAAAGATGGAAACTACGAAAAAAATAATACAATGATGGTCTAGTGGAAGATTAAGAACTACAAATCAGCTTGTCAAAATGACCACGTTAGAACTATAGTGCGTTTAGGACCCTCCTCACGTCTTCCACCTATTGTCCCCTATAGGACTGCAGCTAGGATTGTCGTTCCACCATCTACAGCTCACATGACACCTCTCGTGCCTCGGGCTCTTCTTCGATGTTGGCAAGAGATATCCTTGTTTTGGTTGCAACAACTAAGGCTACCGTTCCATCAATCACGGATTAGGATGGGCCATAAGGAGCCTCAATCCCCGTGAGAGTTACCTCAGTTCTAGCCGTGGATAAGGACCAATGATTGTTATCATGCAGATACTCAGACTCCTGGCCCTTTACCCGAGCAACCACCCTTCCTCTGCTACTATGCAGGCAACATCCATTGATAAAGGCAAGGGGGCTTCCTCTTCTTCATCTTCCTCGAGTGCGGGGATTCTTCATACTCCAGTGCTAGACCTGGTTCACAAAAACTCTTTTTTTATCCTTGCAAATATGGTGGAGATTGTGGAGGAGTTTGTGCTCTCCACATTTAGGGATGTTGTTATTGGATTTTCTATCGATAGAGCGTCTCCTTTCGTAGGTGTGGGGGTTCTTTCCACCATGGATTTCCCTTTCTTGAACATTTGGGGAAGCTCACCTTGGACATAGTCTATGCATAAAGTAGAGAAACATAGGTTGTTAATTAAGCCTCCATCCACCAAAACTAATTATTTAATGGGTTGGAAAGGGAAAGGAAAGGGGGGAAGAAACGTGGGAAAATAAAATGGAAAGGTATGGGTAGGGAAAGGGAGAAAGGATGGAAAGGGGAAGGGGAAGTTGAAGGGATACCCCTTAAATTAAGCTAAGTCTTCGTCTTCTTCAAAATTGTTCCTCCCTCCCTTCTCTTCTCCCTTTCATGAATCCTCTCTTTGTCCTTTTCAAAAATATTTCTTCCTCTCAGCTTCTTCATGCAAAACCAAAGCAAAGAAACCCCTTGAAGCAAGGACTTGAAAAGAGAATGCAAATTGGTAGCTCAAAGCCTACCTAGCACAATTATTTTCATGGAAATTCCATTAATATTTTTTCCCCAAAATCTAGAAAGTGTCACATGATTGGGGATCGCATTACTTCAGCCCTACAAGGTGTTTGGGGCTCTGGTGAGATGCCTGATGTACTTACAGACGGTCCCATTCATCTTATTCCAAAGGGAAGTAGCAAAAATTTGGTGTCTCAGTGGCAAACTATTATTCTTTAGGGCACTTTCTATAAAATACTAGCTAAAGCGATCAGCCTGTGGTTGCAACCCTTACTTTCAGATCTTATTTGTGATATATAGATGGGCTTCGTGCATGGTAGAAGCATTTTTTATAATATCTTCTCATAGGAAGCTTTTGAGTGGCTATGAAGAGCGGCCAACGCTCGCCATTCTACTCTTGTATTTTGGGGCCAGCTTCAGGAGTACCCTTTATAGAGTTATCCCTTACTTTCGTGAAGAGTTTGATAGGCAACCTTTCATGTGGAAGGATAGCACACTTGATGAGTATGGCATACGACTTGGTACCTCTCACTACATGTAGTTGTCTAGGTGGAAGAGAGGCCTTGCCTCTATTGTGGGATCCTAGAAAGATTTTCAAAAGCTTCCAGAGGACCATAAGGCTCCATTAATAAGCAATCTCAAAGGGAGTGCAGGTAGAATTCAGCAAATTGATGTAGTCATTCAAGTGGATTAGATGGACATATGATATGCCTATTTCATGATCCACTTGGATGGGAGCTTTCATGAGAGCGGGCATGACTCTACAGGTTATCGCTTTTCATGATGCAAATGAGGATACCCTGGTTTTTTATGTCCTTGGGAGATGCAGGCTGTCTAGATCCACGGATTATGTTTTAATAGAGGTTGCATTTCAGCTTGCCAAGATTGTTCATCTTGTGGATCATGATTCAGACTCAAAGTGGTACATAAACCCTCACCCATGTCTTATTACCCTAGGTGCATGGAGATTGTGGCTTTATGGGGGTGTTCCCATAAAGTTTTTGCAGTGGGATTCTGGAGGGAGAGGGAGTGGATCGATGAAGGGCATGGAGAGAAGAGCTTCTTCTTCTTTTGTTACACTGTTAGCAACGCTAGGAGATTTCAGCTCAATTGTAGAGGTTTGAGGCCATCCAGAACTCCCCGTTGGGAGGAGTTTGAGATTTCTACGGACATACAGAACATCTTTTGGAAGAGACTCTAGAAATCTCTTAGGAATATAAAAATCACTCTTTTCTTTTGCCTTTCTATTCAAGGTGAGATTGCATTGAACCTCTGGAGATCCAAGTTCATAACCGACCCTACATGTGCTTGTTGCCTTTCTTCTGACAAGTCATTTCAGCACTGCTTGTTGGATTGCAAATAGGTGAGGATTATTTGGAGGAGGGTAGCCAAGGTTCTCAGTACTTTTGTCCGTTCCCCCTTCTTCATGACTTGGGGCTCAATTGCTTGGATCTCTGTTTCGAGGCCTCAAGTCTTTTATGAAAGACATGACTCTTCTTGGGCCTTATCAATTCAACGCCACTTAGTGAGCCATGCTCCTCTAAATGATGTTCCTGCCTCACCATTTAGACCTTTGCATGCTTATGTGGACTCTTCTTGGGAGACACTAGCGAGTATTGTAGTGTGGCATATCTGAGGAGCTAGATGCAGAGGGACATTGGATGGATCCGAGGCTCACCCTTCTCACACTTTGGCCAGTATATGGACAGACACACTATACATACACTGGCCATCTAGGTGAGCATGCAAGGGTCCTCTCATGCAGCTTCTAATAAGAGGGATACGTTCTTTAGAGAGTGGAGGGGCTCCCCCTTCTTCTCTAAATCTAGTACAAGGTTGAGGTTGCATTTTCATCCTCAACCTTGTTGTGTTTTTTCTCATGCATTGCATGATGTATTGAGCTTTCTCTCGCGGGTTTTTCTCATACTTAATGGAACTATCTTTTTTGCAAAAAGAAAAAAGTAGAGGCCTTTAGAATTATCTTCAAGACACTGTCCATAAAGAATTGAACCCGTCTGACCGTTATCAATTCGAACCATAGAACTAGTTTCTAGCTAAGTTATTTTTCAAGCTCTTTGGCATGGTGATTATGGAGGGAAATTTGAATAGTAATGGAGATATACAAAAAAGCCAAGGCATTCACCATGTACTTCCTATTCTATCTAAGGTATTTGTGGATACATGTTCACAACTTGCATATTATGCAAAATAATGGCAATGTCTATTAATATGATCTTCCAAAGGGGATAATCAATCCAAGTCCATGGATAAGAGGCAAGCATGCTACCAATACTATTGTTTATATTAGTACATTAGTGTGTCTCTCATGCAGCCTTATCTAGCTATCATAAGAATCACAAGTTTATTAAACGGAAAATAATAAAAGCTCACATGACACCATGTAGAATGACACAAAGGAGGAAATCTCTGATGCCAAAATGTAGACTAGCATAGTCGAGGTGTATTTTTTGTTATACATATGTAAAGGTGATTTAATATGATTACAACATGAAATCTATAAGTAGTAAAGAATGATTGACATGCTCAAATGTATAGCACTCCATCAAGGTAAGTGTAAAGTTGTCCCTTTCCTATAACCATGTTATTGTACACTATGTCCAGATGGATTTAGAAGTCACGCATACTTGAGTAGGCACTTTGCTTAAATAAGCATATGTGATTTGTGTTACACTGCTCAAGCCAAGATAATATGACCTCATAAGGGTCAGTTGGCATTAACTTCTAACTAGCCAACATTTGTATTCTATTTGGATAGCGCTTTATGTGTGGATATGGATGAGGGCGATTACATGACTTGTGAGTCTAAAGGCCAAAGGCCTAGGTGCTTCTACTTGTGAATTATGCCTAAGGAGCAAGTGATTTAAAGGTATCCCAAGAAGGGATAAAGGGGGAATCTAAGGAAGGCTTTAGAAATTAGACATATGGCAATCTAGACTCATCTAGGGAGCTAGGGGTTTCTAGAAGTAACCACATGAACTAATTTGAATGCGAACTTGATGGTGGTTCTATAGATGTTGGCTGGAAGGAGAGAAATTTGTAATCACCCATGAAGCTTTCTTTGATTGTTCAGAGATTGGTAGTTGCGATATCGTTTTGCCCTTTTCATTTTGTATCACAGCATGGTTGTTTTTCCTCATGTTGTGGCTGAGGGGGGATGAAACTTAATGTCATTGTTTCCTTGAGGTGGCTCGATTATTTTTTGTGAAAGGATTCTCTTGGCCTATGAGCCATTGAAATAGCCACCATCACTAAGGAAGATGGCGGATTTCTATTTTGCCACATTAGCTAGATAGACTATCGTCTATACTTGCTAGAACTGCCATATAGAAATAGGCGGTTGCCTATGGCATCAAATGATCGATGGGATTTCCCGAAGTGTCAGTAATGAAGGCGGGTGAAACCCGGAGCAACAATTTATAGCAATTTGTCGATTGTTGCTAGTTTGAATCAACTACCTTGTAATGACTTGGTCCGCTTCTCCATTAAAGCTCTTCACGTTTCCACATCGGGGCGACCTCATGCCTCGAGGTGGACATTCGACTTCCTTATATATTAAGGAGAGAGCTCGGTGTTATATACAAATAGCAGGTCATATGTATTGAATCTAGATAGGGATTCGGACAAAGGCATTTGTGTCTGAACGAACTTGTTAGGGGCATTTTTTTTCTCTTGTTTATTTCTCTTCTATAGTAGTTACTTGTCTCTTTGGGGCTGGTCGCTTTGTTCTAGGATCAACTGTTTATGTTGGAAGCTTCTACTTCATGTAAGGTGTCATGGATGAGTCACTTCAGTTGACGATAGAGGCAAGGTGCAATTCAAGAGCTGTTCTTGTGGGGCTGAATTCCTACCTGTTAAGGTTGTTCGCAGTGTCTTGGTGGCAGTAAATGGAAGAGTGACTATGATCTATTGCACTGGGTGTTAGGCCGAGGAGGGATTGATGTCAGATCAATATATTTGCTGCAGCATAGCCTTATATTCAGTGATTATAAAATTCAAACTTTAGCAGCTTGGGTGTGCCCTTTTTGCCGACATTGCTTGGCTGAAGGAGCTCTTTTTTTTTCCAGAGAAGGTAGAAGGATCTCTTGAGCGTGAAGTTCTTATTTTAATAATATCACCCAGCTTCATGTGGCAACTACATTGCAAGGTTTCAGACTAGGGGGCTTTCCATCCTTTCTTTCCAAAAATTAGTTTTGTTTGAAAATTGCCCTTCGCGGCAGGGGTTATTTGAGGTTGCAGAGCATAGGGGAAACATGCTGGTTTCAGTTTGTGTCAGAATGTAACTGTATAATTAGAGAATTAGAATCAGCTTCGAAGATTTAGATTATTCTTGTATAGCAGTGAGTTGAGATTTGGTTCATACAAATTGTAATTTTAGTTTTGGATAGCGTATGTCTTTAAAAAATAATTCCTTGAAAAAAAACAAAGTCAAATAAACCAATCCAAGCAGAGAGAATTTCTGAGACTCTAGATTTTTGATTCTATGGCTGAGTTGTGATGGAAGTTGAGAAAGAAGCCTAAAAGGTGGATCCTTTAGAATCAGGAGTTCGGCTGACATAGCAGTGTCGCACGTCCTGGTTGTCTAGGAGGATTTAATTGTTAGAGGATGCCTTACAATGAATTTCGACTTAGTAGTGAGAAAGGGAATTCTCCTATGAAACTAGAAACCCGTGTGCATATGGTCATGCCTATGAAGGCTAAAATACCAAATATTTCTTATTATAGACCGAAAAGTATTTTGTTCGGATGTCATTGAGGGGTGGTTGCAGCAGTGGGATGAAGCATTCATCATTTGCAAAATCAGAAATAACACGAAGAAAAGCCGCGAGGTCACTCATATGTTATTGAGGCAGCAGATTGGTGGTGGTCAATCACAAAATTATGAAGTGGCATGCACATTATGGAAAGGGTTCAAGAAAGAGTTTAGAAAAATTTTCTTGCCTCCTAACGAGGCATCCCGAGCTGATCAGTATAGATACCTTTGTCAGAAGGATTTGTTAGTAAATGAATATACTGACAAGTGTAGGGAATGTGTAATGAAGATATCTGAACATCTTTTTCAGTCAATGCAGGTAAAGGACTATATTTTCGGACTGAAGGATAGAAATAAAATGGAAGTTTGTGCTAAGTATGCGAACATGCTAGATGAAGCAATAGCTATAGCCCTGAACTATGAAGATGCTAGAGGCAAGCCAATTGGGTTTTGTGGAGGCATGGGCTCAATATGGATACTTGAAAAAGAGAGGGCTTCAAAAGAGATATGTTAGAAAGTCTGGTGCCCCATAGCCTAGTGGCCAAGCCAAACAGGCAAAGCCGATTGGGGCTCTTTCAAAACCAAGTACCACTGTAAAGAAAAGTAACTCCAATGGCAGCCTGGGCTTGTTGGTCGAAATCCTCTCTAACCTCGAAACAAAAAGAGAAAATGAGGAGAAAAGGCTTATGTTTTGGATGCCCTCAGTTTCATCAGTGGAAAGATTGTCCACGCAACAAGGAACATTGGATTGTTGAGATGGTGGTCTCAAAATGTGACATAGAAATGGAGGGAAGTCCTAGAGAGATCTTCTCAGAGATCAGTACATATATTGTGTGTATCTGTTGCTAAGCTAGTGAACAATGCACCTAATAACATAATCTTGGCCTACAGCAATGGGGTATTTTTGCAGGAGAGTGTGCTAAGTTGTCCGCCCGATAGATCACATCTATCTGAGACGACTTGGGAATCAAAAGACTAGATGCAGAGAGCATTCCCAGATTTCATCATCGAGGATGCTTATGCATGAAGGGGGAAGGAATGTTAAGCTCAAGCTGAGATAACATGACCTTGGAAACGTCAATCAGCATGAACTTTCAAGTGGCTGACATTTGCATTGTTTTTGGATTGCGCTTTATGGTTATGGTTATGAAGTTCAATGTCAAATTCGTTGGTCAGGGAAATTACATGACTAGGTGAGTCTAAAGGCCAAAGGCCTAGGTGCTCCTCCTTGTGAATTGTGCCTAGGGGCAAGTTATTAAAGGTATCCCAAGAAGGATAAAGGGGGCATCTAAGGAAGGATTTAGAAATCGGACAGGTGGCAATCTAGACTTTTTTGGGAGCTGGGGGTTTTTAGAAGCAAATAGACGAACTAAATCGAATGAGAACTTGATGGTAGTTCTACAGACATTGCCTGGGAGGAGAGAAATTTGTAATCACCCATGAAGCTTTCTTTGTTGTTCAGAGATTGGTAGTTGAGATATCATTTTTCCATTCCACACTCTTCTTAACAAGAGAGCACCGCAAGCCGTGATCACTGATGAGAACTAGACGACATATTATCTTTTGAACCGTTCTCAACAAGAGATTTGATTAAAAGAAGACAATAATGCTCCTTTTCACACTGTTTTTAACAAGAGAGCACCCCTAGCCTTCATCTTTGATGATTAGTAGAAAAAAGTATTATCATTATAACTGTTCTTAACAAGAGATCACTCCAAGTCTTGATCTGATGCAAAGTATTATAAAAATTTAGATTTTAATGTCTATTGTTGTTTTTCCCAGGTGGGCTGCTGCTTTAGCTGGTTTCGCATTGTCACTGAACTATGGGACCACAATGTTCGAACAAATTAGCTCCGACTCTGAATTTAATGGGCAAGTACTTGCATGTGGAACAGCATGTGCAGTTTTGACAGCATTAAGTTCAGTGTATTTGGCAAAATTTGTGTCAAAGACTGGAGTTAGTGTTTACATAGTGGGATCTGTAGTTTATGGGGCACTTTGTCTGACAATGGCCTTTTCCAGATCCATATGGATTGCATATTCTCTTTACATTGCTATGGTGGCGATTGAAAAGCTGCTAATCTGTTTTGTGTATGCCCAATGTGGAGGTCTACTTAAAAACGAATGTTACATGCTCTTATTTAGCTTCAACACAGGGTTGGGTTTGGTGATGATGGCACTCTTACAGCTGATAATTGTGAGTATCTGGCCCTCTCCAGGGTACAAACTTTCCTCTTCTCATTGCCACGAGAGAGATAGAGAGAGGAGGGGGGGGGGGGGGGGGAGGGTTAATGGTGTGTATAAAATCGTTTCATAATCAATACTGCAAAACATTTAAGTGTACAAACCAGTGCAAACCAAGTAGAGTGCACAACAGTATAAATGAAGTAATACAAGGTCTTTATGCCTGTTTTCTATCCATGGTAGGGGACTGGCAAACTTCCGTCCTTACATTGCTCAAAATCTCTGAATGCAGGAGGCTGCAGGTTTTGATATTTTTGGTCTATATGTTGCCATTGGGAGTTTCTTCATGTTCCTTGCAGTCTTATTCATTGTCCTGTATGGAATTCAATCATGGAGAGCACCCACAATGGGACTCGTTCCTGCTAATGATTATGCGACATCAGAAAACAGTATGATCCATTCAGTATATCCACCTCTTCTTGAGGGCAATGCTCTTGTTGAATAATAAGAAAGCCATTATATATGCATGATGGAACTGGAAGGTCAACCAAATCACTGGTGCATATTTCAGAAGAGTGGTTAGGGTAGCACAAGATCACTGTGAAACTTTCATTCAAGATTTCTGTACAGCGTTACGTGGCAGTAGACTGCTCCTCTATTTTATGGGTGTGGTTCTTTAAACCGGTATAGGTTTTCTTTTGCAAAAATTGGAAAAGTTCTTAATTGGCAAGTCAACCAACGTGGGTCCATACTTCAGAAATGCAAATAGGGGGCTACAATATCACTGTGCAACTTTGAATTGAGCTTTGTTGTACACCATTGCTTGGCTGCAGGCTGCTTTATATAAAGATCAGAAATAGTCAATTGGACTGGGTTAATATGGTATTTCCTATCTTGCAAAGATTTTCATATGTGCAGTGTTGCGAGTTTATATGAATTATATAGCTGCATTTCTTTATATGAATTGTAGGTTTACAAGTCAAGTAGCTCCAACAAATCGTAAATTAGCAAGGTGACATAGTACCGATGAAATACTTTTCTTATGCAAAGAATGCTTTTGTCACTTCAAATAGCTCGTTGATTTTAATGTCATGTCAAGCTCCTAATACTTTTATTAGAAATACATATACCAGATATCGAATATTCATTGGAAGCTTAATTTTCCATGCTTTAAGGCCTTAGGAACACTGACTCTTAAGAGAAATTTTACTTGCATTTGTTCAAGGACCACCGTTATTGCATGCAATACATCCTGCAGTAAAGGCCTTGGAGTGATGGCTATTGTGAATGCTAGAACAAAGGAGTCTGTTACCCAAATTTCTTTTGAGAAGATCTTAGGCACAAGTGAGACTCCGGTGCACCTAATAACAAGTCTCAGAGCAGAGACTCCAGTGCTTAACAATGGCTCTCACTGTCTATAGTGCATCCTAATTCAATGTGAACTGAGAAGAGATGCAAGATGAGAAATGAATGCCGATGGATTGCTGAGCTCCCAACCTGAATTTACTGAAGTTCCCTCTACCTGCCATCCTCTCCCTTCTTCTTCTGCTCTCGTTCCTCTTCCCTCTCTGCTGTTGCCCTATGCCCTGTTAGCACAGCCAGACAGGCTATACGGTCCTCTCTTCTCAACACGTACTGTTGTATGGCTGTTCTACCCCTGTCCTCTGTGCCTGTACACATGCTTAGCTGGTTTCTCTATTTGCTGACTTTTATTTGACCTGACACATTACAATATGGCTTGCAGTATTCTTTATGGCCTTCTCCCTCTTCCTGCCCTGATTTGCAATCCCTCCCTTAAGTTCACCTGCTTTTCCCTCACTGCCCTTTCCTTTGCTCCACCTCCTTGCAGCCCTTCCTCCTCCTTCCTTCTATACTTGGCTGCTTGGTGGCAGCCCCATTTCTCCTCTCCTTATCCCTCTTCAACCTCTAGCCTACACTATCCTTTCCTCTACCTTCCCTCTTTCCTTTATTTTTTCTCCACCCTTCTTTGGATTCAATTGGCAGTGGCTTAGATATGGAAGATAAACTATTTGTTTGAAGACAAGGTCAAACTGGAGCATGGTCACAATTTGATTGGCAGTGTTTTTGGCTCTCATCCCTCTAGGAGGCAGGTTTTTTTAAACCCCTCCCAAGTAGTGGATGCCATACCATATTTCTGCTGTTTTATCCACCACCTATCCACTGCCTCATTAAACATATCGGTGGTCTCACGGATTTTCTTCATAATTTCACAAATGGCGAAAGCCTCGTCCCATTTGTGTAACTAGGTCTCTATGATATCAGAACTACGGTCAGACATCCGACCAAAATACTTTTCTGGCCTATAATTGGCAATATTAGGCACCTTAGCCCTCCTAGGCTCGACCGTATGAATACTGGTTTCAGGCTCCATTGGAGATTTACCTTTCTCTTCACAAGATGGTCTAGCAGACATACTATGAACCATTTTCCTGAGCTCGGATTGCCCTACATTTGCTTGTAACTATTGCGCTAAAATCTGTTGCAAGGCATCCTCCAATAATGCAATTCTACCAAATAGTGTATGGCATGCTGGGCGCGACGCTTGCAAGGTCAGTCGGACTCTCGACTCTACGGGATCCACCCTAGAAGCTGCTTCTTCTTCCATTTAGGTTGATGGGGTTGTGTGTGTGTTTTTTTTTTTTAACACACCTAAATTGTATCTAGAATCGAAAGCCCAACTCCCAAATTTACAGCTAACCAGGCATATATCAACTACAACCAAAACCACTTTTCCCTATACTAGGGAACCTCCTGCACACCTAAACTGCAAATATCCCATGCATAACATGCATATAACCGAATGTTTGTATCAATCCAATATGCCTCCCAAATCTAGAACCCAATACAACGAGCAGGAACTCCGAACTAAAGACAAATAAAATCTAAAATAGCACTAGAAATACCAAAATTCAAGAAAAGCAGAGTAAGATGCTCCCTCGTAATTTCTTCTTGCTAGCCACCATGCGATTGTCTTGGAACCCAATTTTCTTCTCTTGTTTCACTATGTGACATTGATTTGGCTACTGCTGGCTAGGTAGGTCTTCATGAACACAGTCATTAATCTTTTGATATGACTAAATGTAACCAAGCTTCTCAATATTCGTTCACAGCAAAATGCACGTATCTCAGCAGGCTACCAGATCCATTAGTCAAGCCCTGAGTAGAATTGTCACAACTAACACAACCATTTGTCCATTGTAATGCACAAACTTTGTAGAACTATTGAATTACTAGACAGAAATATATGAACCGCTCACGGACTCTCTCACCATCGTTCAAGGGCAAGAATCGTTAGTGCACCGCTTACCATCAAATTGCCATATGTAAGCACTAGCCCCGACTACCAACGGAATCACGATATAAGTAATTGCAAATCTAACATGTGCTCACAGGCTCCTATAATCTCGTCTTCCACGCATTCAAATCAACGACGAAAAATACCAAAATATAACAACAACTAGTCCCCGCGATGCCAAAGAGCCTTGAAGGTAACCACCCATAAACCTGTGCGTGCTCCACTCTAATATCCAATGTAGCTCCTTTCCACCAAACAAATGGACCTTGGTATCAAACTCCAGGCACCCTTCAAGTAGCACATGTAAGTCTCATAATAACACAATAACCCTCTGCTTGCAGTCGTGAACTCCTGCTTCCTATTGTCAACAACTCGTTAGATTCCCATCACAAAGCCCACGTACAACTTTCATCTTTGACTCCGATCCCATATAACTTTGTGTGCATTTCTTCTTTGCACTTTGAGCGAAGCGTCGCTCCAAACTCCCACAGCCCCGATACAATCCTGCAACAAGGGCTCTGATACCAAATATTACGATTAAACTGTTACGCCTAAACTTTTCTCTTATAAATCATGGGCATAGGCACACATCATAACCTCCCTGCCAACCTCAGTGGTTGCAAAAACTAAGAATACGAATATTACGTGAAAGCTCCTACTTGCAAAATTCCACCGAGCCCCAATTACCTAGATGGATCTAGTATGCCACATGTCTTCATTCTAAGGTACCTCCGAAATGCATCATTTACCCCTCTCTTGGGATATCATTGACATCATTTGCCCCTTAGCACATTTAATGCATTTAGACCCTTTGCCTTAGATCCACCTAGTCTTGTGCCATGTCACCCTCACCAAGGACCTTGACCTTAATTCCCTTTTGATCATTTACGTGAAGCCCAAAGAAATATAATACAAACATTGATCCTTTGAAGGAAAATGCCGACTGACCCTTCCGAGGTCATGTTGCCTCAACTTGAGTGTAACATACCTCATCTCCTACATCATTCCTCATCCTTATCCATCCTAGTCACTCACACCCACACCTCACACACTCACATGCACTCACTAGGTGCTCTCGCATGATGATTACATGCTCCTATTGTTAGTTATTTTTCTACACCCTCTTATAAGAGAACAAAAGGACTATCTCATGGTCCCTCCAACGATGTCATAAAGATGAACTCTCACAGCACCCTTAAAAATGGTGAATCCTTGCCACCCAATTGCCCCTCTAAAAACCGGTGAACTCTTGCCATCCAACATTGAACTCTTATCACTCTCACATCCTAGGTGAACACGTGCCACCTTCAATACATATGCCCAAACATGGACAACTCAACACACATGTGGCTCAAATGGCCACTCAAATACGTACTTGGTACCAACTTTGCAGTCCATGACAACATTAAAGAAATATTTCTTCTTGAGGAGCTCATCCCTCTCACCACCATACCATTTTGTTTATCTTGATTTTTCTTTTGCAATGCGACCTTGCTTCCTACAATAGAACCACTTGCCACGAGGGTACTTGTTGGTAAATTCCCTCTTTGTTGCAAGGAAAACTTCTTCCCTCATACTTTAAGGAGCAATTGTTTGCCTTTTATCTTCTTCCATCAAGGAAGAGATTGAGAAGTTTCTTTGAGGGTAGCTATAATACTCCCATACTACATGGGCAGACTTTGCAAGAGAATAGCAAGAGCATCATCATTATCATCATCATCATCATAATTGTAGCACCGATGCTTACATGATGCTTTTGAACTTTCCTAGGTGGGTTGCAAATGATTTCCCATAAACCAAAAAAATAAGTTTTGAGGCTTATCTTTGAATTCCTTCCTTTGGTTCCAAATAGTTTTTGTAGTCTAGGTCCCATGCTGCATGAGCGGTAATATTTAGGTCAATCATTAATGTGATTAATGAATTTATTGGATAATCCTAAGGCAATGACAGAAAACCCTTTTTGATTCTTGGCATTCCAGATTAATCCTTCATTGGCATCACTTGGCTCCTTTTCTTTACTGTTCCACAAGCCCTCATGCATTAGCAATTAATATTTTTAGTTGACAGGTGTGGAACCCTAATGCTCAAAATTTTCAAATGGAAGGGATGCCATTTTACTTTAATTTTAGGTACAAGAACCAAGGCAACTTTGGAAAATAATTGTTTATTTTTGCACAAAGAAGGTAAGATGTGACACTCTTTTTTTTATTTTCTCCCAGTACATGTAACAATTCCCATCTTGTTATAAGTTGACATCGATTTCCCTGCACAGCAGTAATCTCGTTCTCTGCAATTCTCGTGCTGAAACTTGCAAGATCGGTCATCAATAGAACTGAATTTTACTGTGGAAAGTCCTAAAACTTTCTGGAAGGTCAACAACTGCTACAAGAAGCAAACACTAGAGAAGCAAGTGCTACTGTGACCTTCTGTACCTCAAGTTTCTTGTGGAACGCTTGTCGATTTCAAAAGAATGAAGAATATCATGCTTGCTAGTAGAACCTCCAGCAAAATGACTACACTTTCCATAAACTTGTCGTCCAAAGAAATCTGCTATATCTGTTTTGTTCATCGCGTATGAGCACATTGGTCGGCTCTCATACCATGATAGAATTCAAGAAGGGGAGAAAACACTTAAGAAGGGTGGAAGAGGGGCAGCATATCACAAATTTTAGGAATGAAAGAAAGAGGATAAGGAGAAGAAAATGTCCACATAAATCTCAAGTTCTACTCATTCCATCAAAGCCAAGTACATCATTTTATAGCCTCATGGGCTTCACATACACCTCATCACACACATCACTCTGACCATTTCTGCGGGGTTCATAATCTCTCCTACTGCGGCGAGTTGATTGTTGTAGTCTTTTATCCGGAGTACATAAGCATGACCGGTTTCACTGCTGTTGCGGAAACTCTCATTGATCTGGTTTCTCAGTGTGAGAATCCTAGATGTGTTCTTAGACTCGTAGAGAGCTGCGAACATATCCCATGCTTCTTTCGATGTCTTGATTATGTTGAGTTGTCCTAGCATAACATCTTGCACATCTTGCTTGATCAGATGATAGGTGTATTTGTCTTTCTTATCCCATTTTGCCTGAGCTCGGGCAATGGCAGGATCTGCTACAGGTGCGAAAATTGTTTGTGTAGCTGTGAATCCCATTGTAGATCCTGCTGTTGGTGCTGTGACAACAGGTGGAGTAGAGCTACTGGTGGATGGTTTTATCCCATTGTGTATTTTAAAGTATAATTCTTGGGATATCTCATTAAATCATTTATTTGGTCGTCTCATTCTTTTCATACTGATTGACTTTTGAGGCTACATTGAATAACTCTTTGGATATAATTTGTGAAGCATTTATGCTAGCATGTAATTCAATCCAACCATGTCATCCACATCACTTACTATATTTTAATTGATTATCAGCATGCATGAAAGAATCTTGTATTTTGAGCCAGCCATTATATCAACTTCACTTGCTAGGATTTAATTAATCATCATCTTTCTTCAAATTCCCCCATGGCTAGAGGTTAACTGATTATCATCATGCTTTAAGATACATCATTGATTGGCGATCATCTACCTTGTAATTTGTGCCAAAACTAGTTGCATTTATGCTAGAATGTAATTTGAACCAACCTGCTGGACCAATCATTCACCTCATTGATCATCATCTACCTCGCAGTTTCATTGGGATTTGATTTAATTTGTGTAAAATTTCATCACAACTATCCTATTGAACCATTCCTTCCTACCTTGCTAGCCATCATCCCCTCATAATTAATACTTAACTTTGGCAGTAACCAATCACATTGACGCGGGTGTGCGAATTGAAGTAGCCCAATGGATCATGTCATTCACTTCACTCATCATCATCCCCCCACCAAATCAAATTAAATTTTGTAGAATACAATTACATTTCTTTTTACAAACGAGAATCTCTATTAGGTATGACCAAAAGGAAATAATCGAGGATGAGCTCCTATGGGAACCTCTTAGACAATCATTAAAAAAAGAAATGAGGTTGCTGAAATTGATCCAAAGAGTGGAAATGCCATAAAGGACTTGTGGAAGTATGTGTGCAAAAACAAATTATGGTTCCATGCCTCATAAGAGATGCCATTTTGGCCACAACAACAAAGGATGAGCCCTATATTGTGCCCCAGGTCACCATGAGGGTGTGAATGATGTCCTACTAAATGATATGAAGTGGATAAGGGGAAAATTTTTAAGTTTAGTCTAGCCTCTATACATCTAGATTACCATATTATCCAAGCAATGAGATGAGCTATGATCTCTTAAGACAAATCTAGAATAGAGAATGAGGGTTGAACTTTACTACATGCTCATGTTAAGAAGAGCCTGTCATGAATCCAAGGATTTGTTGCATTCTTTTCCTCCTCTCTCTAAAGTGCAACGTGCCTATATCTCAGTAACCTATCCTATATAAGAATCACCTATGCCTTAGTAGTTGTGACTTACTGAAAAACAATCTCACTAAAAAGCTAAAGCACTGTAGAAAGGACATGGAAGGCATTCATAATCAGAAATTCTAAAGCCTCAAAATATCTAAAACTTGCCTTGAGGGCTTTTCATCCTAATATAAGACGTCAAGTATTTATACTTCAGGAATGGGGTTCTCTAAAATAAGTCTATGATGAGTAAAACAATAGGTATGTGGGAATATGTTGACCAAATGAAAGTGCATACTCCTTTATCTAGGGAACAATGATCATGTTTTAATATGATCATGTAGTAGCGCCATAAGTGTAGGGAATTGTTTTTCAAAGTCTTTTAGTAGCTCCAAAAGTAGCTGGGTATTCTTTTTCAAAGCCTTTTAGGTTGGAAAGACTAGAATTTTTTTATAAAGTGCATCTTCAAATACGTATATGCATTGTAGTGAAACATTGTCCAACCCTCCTTTTATTCTATACAACAGGCTTCACATGAAAAATAGCATTTGTAATGGTTTTATGATCACGTTCAACAAGAAAATTGGTGTTATTTTTAGTCTCATATTAAAGTTTGAAATGTGTAGATAATTTTGGATATCAAATTTATTAGAATTCAGTGAACTCAATGCATAGTTATGGCTTGAGCAAGTTACTCATATATGATTTATTTCCTAAATCTCATGAAATTGGATACATTTTATCATGGTTTGGCCCTCATGAGTCCCCACACACTTCTCTTCTCCTCCCCTTCCTAGATCCATCAACTTTCCACCTCCAAGCAATTCCCCACCATCAACTCAAGATTAGGCTATCTCAGATCTAGTTAGGGCACTAAATGGGCTTGGACTTAGAGTGGTAAACAGCCAGTTCAAGGCAACAAGAACATTAGTGACAAGTATATAATGACATACATTGGCTAAAATTACCAATGCCTTAATCATTATCAAGTAAATTCCAATCTTGAGTCTAGAAAGATGAAGAATCTAATTTTGGTCTTCCTGATTCAGGAGAGCAACACCTTGAGGAAGGGGCTTCAACATATGAGCCCCAAATAGACCTTGAAAGAGGGTTTATTCTACATTTCCCCTACAAGAATGGGTAAAAGTGGACATACCAACGCCAAATATGCATCGTATAGAAGATATGACTCCTTCCACCAAATATTCTTATTGGAAGGAGTAGCCCCCTTTAATAATGGATAACAATAAACATAGCAATACCAAATATGCCTCTTATAAAAAGAGAAACTATTTAATTCATTGTCCAAATTAAAGAGAAATTAAAAGGAATAGCATGATTACTCCAATGGTTCAAAAATTTGAGCAATAAACTCTTAATATTGCCATTTTGCAATTAAGTTACCTTCTAGCTTAGGGTGTCAAGGAACTCCATGAAGCTCTATCAAGACATAGGTTTAAGAATACAACTAGAATCCATTAAATATCCTCTCTTTTCAAGAATAGATAACCATGAATGTGGAAATTTATTCCTACAAGGTCAAGGGATCTTGTTTATATGTAGCTATTTCCAACAACATCATGGTGCCACAAATCATGAAGCATCTCAGCCTCTCTCATTTCCAAATGTCTAGTATCTACTACAAAGAAAATGGGCACAAACTTCCTATGTGGGGGTCAAAAAGGCTTGCTGATCATGGTGAATGATATATGAATCTTTACATGCTAGGCATTGAGGACATAGGCAATAGATATGCAATTCATCATTGCACGAAATAAAGTGCCTTGGACGATATTATTGCCAAAATTCTACTACAACAATCAACATGGAAAATGGACACAAGCTTCTAATAGTGAGAGTGATTGAAGATTTTCTTATCACTGTGAACCCATTGTAAATATTAAGTTCTTGGCATTGAGGACACAACCAAGCAAGATCTACCCAATGACTCTTAGCTATGCACGACTTAAAAATTAATGTCGTAGGCTATTGGGGGTCATATCTTTCTCTAGCAAGTCTAAAGAAAATATTTCAATGCAACCTACTGCAATGAAGGTTGAGCCCAAAGAGAAAACCTCCATCAAATTTGGCACTTTCACCTCTACTCTCAAAAAGTTGTTGTAAGGATTCAAATTTTGTGCTTCCTCCTCTGTTCTCAAGTTTAACACTTCCTCCTCTACTCTCAAAAGTTGTGAGGAGGATTCAAATGAAAGGAGGACTCTAGAGTTGATTTGCATACTCTCTGAATCTTTCTTACCTTGGGTACCAAAGCAACATCTCCCCTCCCCAATCCAAGTTATGCTCTCAATAGATTGATCTTTCCTACTAAAATGGATGACTACTTGACTACAGTGATGGAACTTTTGAAATCTTTTAATTCAAACTATGCGCATTTGCAAATGTCATAATGACTGAATGCAAGAGTGAGTTGAAGGAGGATATAAATCCAATAATCAATGATTCCACCCTATAGATCCAATTGATTCCAAGGTACTACAATAATAAATTAAGAAATTATTGAGGCTAGCTTTATCATCCATATTCAGAACATGGAAAGATTCTCACTCACGATGAAAGTTTCCAAGAATAATGGCAAGTGGGGGATTGCACTGACTATAAAAAGTTAATGCCATGGTAAAATATAATCATTTCCCTATCTCAATTCCCATATATTGTTTTTGTACAATGCTTTCGTTTCTTGATCCATAGATCCTTGCCATTCTAGCTCTTGAGATGCATCTTCAAAATATGTTGGTTCTTCTATCACATGATTGTTGTCATCAAGGCATAGTTTGTTCTTTAAACTAACTTGATTTACCTCTTTGTACATATGTCAATATTTGTGGTTGTTTCCCTTCATTGCTTGATCTTCTTGGTTCTTGACGTCCTATAGATTCTTATTCTTGTCCTTCTTGCTTTGTACTCATTGATTTTGTGTCCTTTATGTTTGGTGAAACAAAAATTCATGTGATATGGATGTGGCCTTCCACTCTATATCTTCATCAAATGCTAGATCTATTGAGATAATAGTATTTTGATTGATTGATATAGCTTGTATGCTCATTGTATAACTTGATATATTTTTACTACGTTCATTGTAACCAACCAAAATACATTTTCTTGATTTGACATGTAATTTCCTTCTTTAATCATCATGAATATGGGCATATGCCACCCAAATATTCTGAATGTTATAACTTTGTCTTATATTCAAATTGAGTATTGCCTTGGTAGATGCTTTTCATTTTTTATTGCTATAGCATTTTCTGCTATTGTTCAATTATTTCTCTCCACGGCAACATTTTGATTTGCACATGTGACTTCGCTCCTAATTCCATGTTCTTGCAAAAATTTAGGAATTTTGATGATAAAAAATATGACATATTATAGTGCACATGCTTCTTGTCTATGTGGAAGGTATCAAATCCAAAATACCTCTTGCTCTTGTTGTGCTTTTATTGTAATTAACTTTGGCTTTGTCAAAACAACATGTTTCAAATACTTAACAAAAAATTCAAGTCTTGCTATACCAATAAATAGCAAGCTCCTAAAATTCACATGACCATACTATTTCTGCCAAAAATCCAAAAATTGGCATAGGTTGGTACTCTGCAAACATTGCACATAAATTTGGTGATAAGGCTATCGTTCTAAACCATTTGTCTTCTTTAACTAATTTTTTGACAATTTGGCACCCTTTTTGTTGGGCACTGTATTCTTTCCTTGAATAGGACTTGTTGTATTGTTGGCAACATACAGTACATTATTTGATCCTCCTAATGGTTGTAATATCTTTCATACGACCCAAATTTTTTACAATAATTGCATTATATGGCACCTTTTTCTTGAAGAATTACCTCTACCTTGAAAATTCCTCTGTTTGAAGAATTATATTTTCTTTGGTAGTCGCCTTTGCCTAAAATTGATATTCTTTATCTCCTGATTTATATTCTACAATTGACTTTAACTTGTTGTTGATGTTGATGATTATTTCCAACTCTTTGCTCATTACTGGTCACTATACTAATACTGATATTGATTTGTTGTTAATGATGATCGTGATGTCCATTTCTAGAGAAACTTAAAAGGCCTTTTAGATGTATAGGCCTTCTCATGCTAGTATATTTGATATCTTACATGACTCCATCTCGAGTTCAAGCTGAAGATTACATTTACAAGGTTTATTTAGCTACAAAGTTTGGACCAATCAACATGTTGGTGCTTGCTCCAAATATTGTGAGTTTTTTCAGAATATTAAAGTTTTGTAGATCCCTAATGCTATGGTACTCCAAAAGTCTTGAAGATACTTTGAATCATGATTGCAAAAGGGCAAAGTGAAGTATTTAAAACGTTCTTATTTTATTTCTCATTGTACTTTGAAGGATTTGATGTGTTTGTTACCAACATATTATATGACAATCAAGGCATAATTTAAAATATTTAAAAGCTCCTAAGGGCATCCCTGAGATTTAAAAATGAAGTGTACTTAAAACTTCAAAACTCCAATGATTATAACAAAGCTCAATTCTACAGAGTAACTTGTTGCATTAAAGTGTTGTAGATCCCCAATGCTATGGTGCTCCAAAAGTCTTGAAACTTTAGATAGTTTGGCGGCACAATTCCAAATGGCTAATGTGAAGTATTTAAAACGTTATTATTTTATATCTCATTCTACCTTGAAGGATTTGATGTGTTTTTTAAAAACAACCTACATATTACCTAATTTAAAATATTTAAAAAATCTTGAGGGCATCCTTAAGCTTTAAAAAAGACTCAAAACTTTAAAACTCTAATGATTATAACAAAGCCCAATTCTATAGAGTAACTTGTTGCATTTGATTCAGAGTTGTGGTTGAAAGAATATGCCTATGTAATAAACCTTTTTAATAACCTAATTGAGAAGCATGCTGGCACATATGCCCCTCCACTGGGCCACTAAAGACATTGGGATGTCATCACTTTTAGTTACAACTTCAAATGGTGTTATAAAAGAGATCAAATCAAATGTTATGAAAAATCTAAATCAATTTTTTGAACTAGTAGACCACAGTTTGCAAGTTGTCTTAAATGCAATACCTAAAGATGTCAAGACTTCATCTAGTCACAGAAACCCAGTTTGCATTTCATTCTCATTACTCTATCTTTGTATGAAAAAGAAGAAGCCCTTCCACCCTATACTCATAATTTGTATTCTCCTTCTGAATCATTTTAAATTACTAGCAAAACAACATAAGTAGCACATGGTGCCAAGAGCAAGGCCTTCTTTTTAGGGAGACTTAAGGTGAAAAATCGCGGCTTCACTCAAGAGGTTGGCACACAAGGAAAAACAAAGGCATGCATTGCAACACAAAAAGGAGTTAATCAAAATAACCATGGAGACTAGAACCAATGTTTATACAATACCTTGAAACTATGTACAATGAAACTTGAAGTTTTCAAGTTTACCAAGTCCAAGGGTTTTGTATGTACAAAAGTAGAACTTCTTTGTGACCACTAACTACAATTCGTTTCCTTATGAACTCAAAACTTGAGTTGACCTCAAAACTTCATTTGTGAACAAAACATACCACCTAATGCTTAGAGTTAAGTCGTGTTTAATTTTCTGTTAAAATTTTAGGACGTAACTGGTATCTGTATAAACACACGCGTACGATCTGTACGGAATCATTTATAAGCTTTTGTATATTATAGGTGTCCGAGTAAGTGTCGTAGCTGATCCTGTACAATTCTTTTTTTACATCTCAGTACACTTGCGAAGCCAAAATTGTTCATCCGAGCTCAAAACGGAATGTACAAGTGGTGTTGCCAATGAGCAATTGACAGGCTATCTCTGCAAGATACGAAAGTTTGTTGGGGTTTAACTAGTTGAAGTTATGGTTCGTTACTGCGCGGATATAGCTTCAGCCAGAACGCAGCAATGAAATTTTCTCTGCTCGAGTTCAAAACGAAGCTGATGGGTTGTAAGAATGCAGCGGGTATGGAGCAGTAACCCCTGCAGGGATAGAACCAGCTTGTTGCCAGATGAAGGCGGAGGACGAAGCTCCGGAGAGACGAAATTGTTGTTGAAGCTCTGCGAGGCGGCCGATGTCAAAATTCCTCTTCTTGATGAGCTTGCGCTGCTTGGAGGAGAGGAGGCGGTTCAAGAGATCTTGGTAAGTGGGATCGGAGGAGGTGAGGAGGAAGAAGGCATAACCGGCGAGGATGCCGATAGTGGTGGCGAAATAGGCAATGGGTTCCATGACATCCCAGGAGAGGTCCCAGAAGGTGAGGCGGAAGAAGAGGGCAGTTTGGAAGGTGAGGTAGCCAAGGCCAGACCAAAGGATAATCCGAGCATGTTTGTGAGCGAGTTTGTCGATCTCTTGCTTTTCTTGTTGGAGGCGACACAGCTCTTGTTGGAGGAGCTCGGGTGGACTTGCAGTCGCATTAGGTGTCGGCACTACATTGGCCACAAGCTCCACTACCTGGAACATCCACAACAAGACACGTGTCAGCAATCCAACTCCTTCAGTCCACGTGGCGAGCATCCTACTATGGTAAAACATCCTATGTTGCGACTATGAGAGCGCTTTCAATGTCAAGAGAGACAAAATTGATCTATAACTCACAAGACCCACATACTGCCACCACATCTTGCAACAATACTAGTTCATAAGACCAAAATGTGTATTAGGACAACCACTACACAAAGAAAAGCAAATCAGAGAAATGATGAACTAGGGAGAAAGTGTTGTGCTATAAAGAATGGAGAAATGATGAACAAGGGAGAAAGTGTTGTGCTATAAAGAATGGTCTGTTCTAAGTACTAATGTCTTTAAGATAATCATCTTGGAGTGGCAAACTAAAATCATTCAATGTTCATGATATTAAGACACCACCACTTCAGACATACGAGACATGTAATATACCTGTTTGGGGTTAAGGTACACGGTGTCACGAAAGATGAGCACTACGCCGGCATCATCGAGGGTGGAAGCAAAGTGAGCAACATCAGCCGACGTGGACGCCACACCCATGCTATGGCAGAGCTCCAAGAGATCACTGTAGGGCATGCTGGGGCGTTTCTCCGCAAGGAGACGCTGCTTGACGGCCTCCACGTGGACTAGGCGGAGAAGCTTGCGAGCGTCGCGAGTGACGGAGCGGTCAGCTTGGTCAAGCTGAGGTGGTGACGGGGGGAGTTGGTCGAGCTGAGGTGGCGGAAAGTGGTGGGGCCACGGAGGGGAGCCGAAGGTGGGCCAAGCGCCGAGCTTCTCCCAAGCAGCCACGCGAGCAGGGGCGGTCACGCGAGCAGCTTCCAGGGAGGGAGTAGCTGCGTTGATGGCATTGTGGTGGGAGGAGTGTCGTCCCTGCCAAGATTGAGGTGAAGCTGAGGCTGCGTTTCTCAGAAAACCCCTCAGAGCCATGGAAGCTCGATTCATCGCCATCTTCTCTTTCACACCTCTTGAACCGCAGCTGCTTCTTTTTCTTCTTCTTCTGATCTTCTTCTGATGCTCATCAACAGCAACTGATCATCCCCCTCAACAATTCCTTCCTCTCTCATTCCCTGTACTGCCTCACCTCAACAATGGCGCCATCCACACTCTCTCGCTCTCTCAGACTTTCAGAACTCTACCCTCTCTACGAAGCTCCTGCTCTTCTCTTCGACCCACCTTTCTCCAATTTATCCTTCCCTTCACCTCCCCCACCCCCACCCTTCACGCCACTCACACACTCTCTCGACACCCCCCGCTCTCTCGAGCGCCCTGTCCGCCACTTCCAAACCCCCCCCCCCCCTCTAAAAAGACAAACCTCTCCCGGCACGCTCTTTCAACCTTCGCCTCTCAATGCGCACCCGTTGCAAAAGCTTCTCACACGCCACCTCTCGTCCTCGCCCGTTGCAAAAGCATGTACTCCCGGACAAGTCACCTAACCCGAGGGAAAACAGAAAAGATGGGAAAATCTGATGGCAGGATGGAGATCTTCGCTACGCGGGAGGTGAAATATTGTAACGGCTCCAAGCACGTTGGAAAGGTTTGAGGCTGAGCGACTGTGAAGTACACGGGAGGCGGTATTTATATAGGTAGGCAAGAAGAATCTCCACCAATTCTGTTCAATTATCCAATATATAATTGTGCGATGTGCATATTCACCACCAATGGACCCCTCCCCCCTCCAATGGACATTGGACTCATATATTATTTTCGAACTTTCGCTTCATATTCTCTATCACCTTTCCATCCACTCACCCCCACACATTTATGCGTGCCCTCCCACCAATTGGCGTGCATATCTTTGCCCCTTATTGTTGATCTCACTTGATTTCACACCACCAATCCCCCTTCTCTCCTCCCCCGTTTTCAAACAATCCGCTTCCCCTTTGCTATATGGCATAAACATGCTCCTAGTGGATCCCCCAATCCTTAAATTTTTACAAAACATTCGGCATGCTACTAGTGGATTCCCTCCATTGCGAACACGCCATAATCTCCATCGCACCTCACACTTTGTGGGCATCTCTTTTTATCCTCTCAAAAACATCGAGGCTTTTGGTTTGTACTATTTTTTTGCACAAGGATATATGTGGTGGTGCTAAAACTAAAACCATGCATTAAAAAGGAGAAACCATGTTTGTCAGGCTTTCATTGGGTACATCAAGTCTAGTAGAGTCTTTTATAACTTTGGTAATGGCTTTAGGTAAAACATCCACATGTAGGTGATATGACTCTTATGTTTGTACTATAGAACTATAGGTACAATCCATAATTTCCCACTTTCCTAAGTGATGAAGGGTCACGTATTAATTTTCCCCCACAAGGCACTTTCAAAAACTTCATTCAAATCTGATCACCTTTATAGTACGTAAATGACGTAAGGAAATTGCACGTATGCTATGTTATTGTACATAATAAAATATTGAATTGGAGACCAATATAACATGGTCTTGTCAAGTATGTGCCCATTATAAGTAAGCTAATTTCTTGAACCACATGAAGTAGCAATTTCAATAGTTTGTACATATTAGTGCTATCTGACAGGTGAGTTGCTGTTATTTCACCACCTACCCCTGACCAAAGTTTGATTGACTACCTTTCCTTTGACGCACGCAAATTATACAAATAATATATTCCATGCATTGTGAACACACAATCATGCTCAAGCTAGTGGTATGAAGAAAATGTTCAATTGAGAATGACATCTCTCAAGTCCATGATGAAA
Organism: Dipteris shenzhenensis; assembly: GCF_047967505.1. Lineage (NCBI taxonomy): Eukaryota > Viridiplantae > Streptophyta > Polypodiopsida > Gleicheniales > Dipteridaceae > Dipteris > Dipteris shenzhenensis. The sequence continues at coordinate 36,751,998 of NC_141599.1, forward strand.
CTCTTTAGGAGGTGAAATCATCTCATTTCCATCAAGACAATGTTGGTCTCCAAGGGCTCCCTCATTTGCTTGCATGTCACAACTTGTCCCTTACACTTCCCTTGGTGTACATTAAGAGTACTCTCTCCCCCTGTGCATGAATTGATCAATGCTATTTCGCTATCATCAAAAATAATAATCAAAGAACATATCACAAGCACACCCTTTGTATGAAGTGGATTTTTATAAACTACTAGTAAAAGAAATCCCACCATAGGAAGATTTATGCTAGTTCATAAATATATCTAGAACACATTTCTATTTACAATAGTGTGACTGTGCTCTTCTCTCCCATTTAAAGTAGTGTATAGCCTTCCCTTGAATAAAAGATTACACTTAAACACCATATATAGTACTAAGGTATGAGTGTAAGCTATAGCCTTACTGTACTTAAGGTGGTGAATAAGGACCAATAATGTAATTGGAGGGACTCCTCTAAAAAGCATGAAAGAATAAATATAATGTGAACAATAGGACTCTTTAAAGGCTTAAACACAAAGAGTAGTAGGTAGAGATAGATCCCTAAAAAGCATCTTATAGTGGACACAAAAGAAGTTTTTTCAAAGCAATACGGTTCATAAACCATATACATCACCTTTGAGAAGGTGGAAAATTACATGCAAAATTTGCTTGGAAGACATTGCATCGAATGGAAATTGTGAGAGTTTTACCCCATAAGGTTTAAGAGGAGCCACAAGCTTTGTAAACATAATAGATGTCTTGGTAACCAAATTTTTAAATGAATAATTTCTTATAAGTGACATCTCATTGGCACCCATAAAGTAAAGGATGAATCTAAGAAATTCCTACTACTCAATGTGACATCAATTCCTAAAAGGATCAAAATAGTATTATTGACGGAGAAGATCTACTTTTATTTGGAAATGTCAATATTAAAATTCATCCATAGTCTACTTATTCCAACTGATGGAGAAGATCTACTTTTATTTGGAAATGTCAATATTAAAATTCATCCACAGTCTACTTATTCCAACGTATTGGTTCCTTTTTTTGGTGAAGGTGACAACCCAACATTTAGTGCCTTCCTATTCTTCTATATTCTATTCCTTTCATCTAAGAAGCTTAAATTAATAGAGCTTTAGAGTTTGCATTGAGACGTTAGAACTTGTACATCAATATGAGTTCCAAGGCTCCATAAATTGACATTTGCATTAAAGTATTTCTATTATTTAAAATAATTAATGAGCAAATACTACTTCTTTGGAACTTATCCACTACCTTATTGTATGTATATTCATGTTGAAAGGTTGATTAGGGACATACTTTTTGATGGTAATATTCATTCTATTCTATCCAATGGGTATCCAGTGCGCTTGAAAACTCATTCAATTTAGTTGTTCAACTTTTTCCATTCAATATTGAGTCAAATAGTAATTTCTAGCTAGGCATTTGTCTAAAGTTCTAAGAATCTATCCATCATTATGAGAACGTTTCCAGTGTTAAAAGACTAATTGCATGATGTCAAGTGCTATGATGAATAATCTATGCCACATAGGCTACACTTACTATGTTATTAATCTAACATTAAAAGTTATCAAATGAAAGGCTATTCTCATTGGATTAAGATTCATTCCCTCCCAAAATATAACATGTTCTATTATGTAAGCTCATTTCCCTTTCTTTGTTTTATTTCAAGATTTCTAAAACTTATTCACATTCATGGACACTCTAAATTTACACAAGTATGCATTTTTAATGGATGAATGGAAAATTTAGAATATCAATTAATAGATGTAAGGTATGGCTTCTTAGGGGTAGTTTTGCATGAGGGAATTCGGATGATTCAATATCAATCAAGTGAGTAGGGCATCTAACATTTATTTTGAAGTAAGTGCATATATGTGTATTTAGTTTAATAAGAATATTTCCAATTTTATAGCAAAGTTTATAACCACATGAGCTAGAATAAGGCCAAAGAGACTTTGAAGGATACTCATTAAAATATGCAATAATCTAAGTAGTCTACAACCCATTATTTCATGATGTGTCTCTTTCCATATTTGATGTGAAAGCACTTTGAAATCCATTTGCACTCACTGACATTCTAGACTTCCCTAAGAATGTTTTTTCAAGGAGTGAAAATTACTAAATATATAATAATAATCGTATCATGCATTTGCATTATTGAAATTGGTTTATGTGTGCAAATTTAGATAATGCAACATAGATATCTAGCAAATATGAACATTAAAAATATCTATATCTATATATCTATGCGTGTGTGTGTATGTGTGTATATAAAATTGGAGTAACTACAAAATTAATGAACATATTTCCATGCTTGAAACCACATTTGTGGGCGACCTTGTGTACAATAAAGTAGAAAATATTGTGAAGCATGATTTGGATTAACTAGAAGTAATTTTTAATGCAATGTATGAAAGAAAGGCACTGACCCTCAAAAAAATGACAATAATTGAAAAGAAAGAGATATTAAAAAATATACAAAATTTTCTTGATAATGTTTGAGTTGGCCATCTGATTTGTGCAAATAGAGAAGGAAAACGTTGAACCATTCTTATGGGAATTCACAACAATGAGTTCCTATACAAGGAACAAGAAGTACAATAATTATCATTACCATGAAAACATCTTTAGTTGCAACCCCTTTTCTTAATGGTTAAGCATTTGTTTAAGTAATAATATAAAACAATAAGTGCTCCTTCTAAGTATCTAACTGATATTCATAATCTTTAGATAGACTATAAATTTTACATTAATAGATATCGTGCAATACACTTTGAAGTATCACAATGATTAAAGAGGATTGTATTGAAGGTCAACTATTATAATACTTTAAAGGCATGTTGAAGTATGGACATTGGATTTGTTCTTGGCCATTTTGTATCTTATTTTTTATATGTTGTCTAGGTTAAAATGATAGCTCTAAGGCCTTAACCACCCAACACACATGCACACCCTGCCAACACACACTCATGCATGTGTGCACGCACTCACACACACACACACACACACACACACGCACGCACGCACACATGCACGCACACACACACACACACGTGTTGCATGCGCTAGTGCATGCGCATGCACACACACACACACACACACACACAAGCATGCATGCACATACACACACACACACTTGCACTTTTTCTTTTTTCTTTTGTGAAACCATTGATTCAAATTAATTAATGATATTCACAATCTCCTCCACCAAGTGTGGTAGTTAGAAGCATTGGGAAGGCACTTCGAAAAGATGTAGGGAATGTCACCTATATGACAAGCATCATATAAGGACATATGCAAAGAATGCCTAAAGAATTTATAGGTATCCAAAGGATCATGAGAGGACATGCGATGGTTTATATCAAGCCAGATGGTTCAGTATGTAGTCAATCATCAACATGAAAACACAGGGTAGAGAGGAATGAAATCTATCAAACATTTAGAAAAAGTTTGGGAAAACTATGTGAAGGGAAGCAAGCACTTTTTAGCACTTTTTAGCACCAACTCAATGGCACGAAATAGGATTCTTGGTGGATCACACCAATCATTAAGCACTTTTTTAACACTTTGTTAGCTCCACCATGGTTTGCTCCCCCGACCTTAGTGGTTCTAAAAAGTGCTTCAAGGTGCTAACAAGTGCTCAAAAAGTGCTAAGAAGTGTTTAAAATGTACCCAATCCAACCAGCATGATTGCCATATCAACCAATGCAATGTCAACGACCACGGTGGTTGAAACTAGCCAAGTCCACCATGCGAGTGGATGAAACTAGTTATGTCAGCTGCAATGGCCAAAGCAACCAATCGGCATTTCCTCCTAATATACCAATGCAATCAACTTTTTAAATAAATTGCACATGGGAATTTGTAATACAATAATCCAAGTATATTTACCATTTGGCAAGCAAATATTGAGTTGCACTACCTGCTCAAATTTTTGTCTAGTCGAACACCCAAATTTTTTTATCCTATGAATGGTCATTTTCATATGAGGGGAGACCCAAACAACTTTGGTCTCCAATTCGTAAGGGATATTGTCATGCCAACACATGCTTTGAATAATTTTGATCATAATCTTGTGGTGTTAAAATAGGGCCACCCCTTTGCATCGCAAGTTGCCCGAGTATGTCAGCTGCCAAAACCTACTATGGCCAAGCTTCCCATCTACTGCGGCAAAATTTTGCGAGAACTCGAGCATTTAATTAGTAGCCATGTAATAGAAGCTAAATTGATGCATGATAATATTCGTGACTTATGCAAGGATCCAGACATCTAGTGGTAGGAGTGGGTTAGCCAGGTCAAGCGGTACTACACCAATTTTGTGACAACGTTGGATATTAATGCTCCATCCGAAGATCTTGTAAGCCTGGATGTTGAACTAGCTCACCGACCCCGAGTAACCCCCTATTAGTATTAGTGATGTATATCCTTGGCCACCAAGGGGGCGATTTTGAAGTAGAGCCACCACGATCCGATTGTAGATGAGGCCGTGGTCCATCCCAAAAGCCAACTTTATACCACTCTCTTTCCTTATTCTTTTACAACCATATTGGGTCTATTTGGCTCCAAGGCATAATCCTAGCTCTACAAACTTACCACTATCCATCAAATGACATTGCCACCAACTAATGTAGTTAACATGCCCCCCTTCCTATTCTTGATCCAATCCACTTCCTATTCATGATTAGGTCATGCTTGTTGGAGCATTGTCAATGAAGATCATTCCCAATGTGCACCCGTGTGAACTTTTGCCATTTGCAATGCTTGTTGACTTTATTGTAGACGTTTCCCTCCCCTTTAGTAATGTTAGCTTGCAAGGGGATCAATTATTTTATTCTATCTTGTTGCCTAATTGGTGTCTCACTTGGGTTTCTTATAGATATATCTATATATAAAGACGAGAAATCAAAATCTTTGTGGTCTATTTTTAGAAAGGTTAGGCCTTTATTCCAAAATGCCTATCACACATGACAAGAAGTTTGTACATGCATTTTGTCTCCTTGATTGCCATCAATCTTTTGTAGAGGAGGTTGGACCATAAAATCTGTGAACCTTTCTCTACGGCTCGAATGATGGTGTAGCTTTCCCGAGACATGGTATTCGTCTTGATGAGCAGTTGCATGCATTAAAGATACCTCCAATTGCTACTGTTGGTGAATCGGGTCTTCCACTCTGCACATCAAGAAGAACTTTTTAGCAGATTCGCATTCTCTGAATTCACGAAACATGTCTGCTTCGACCTCCTTTTCCACCATATCTTCTTCATCAACAAGAGGCAACTTGAAAACCTAGGAAACTATACCTAGATTCACAATGATTCCTGGTGCAAACATGCCACCAATGCACTAGAATTTCTCGTATTACTCCAAGGTGCCAGGATTGCTTTTCCATACCTACTTTGACTTGCAATGCTTGTAACTCCGAAGTTTTGCATGAAAGTTATTTAAAAACCCATTTTATGGATTGTATTTCATTAAGGGCATTGCTTGGATGTATTGAGCCCAATAAGATAGTGGCACCATCTAGAGCTTTATTTGTCTGAGTGATCAAATCAAGAGGGGTATGATAATACACTATACAAACTCCTAAGATGAGGACTATATGGTTGAAGAGGTGTATCACATTTTGGGTTCTAGGAAAGTCCTCTAAATTAAAACCGAGGTTACGTTACGAGGCTCAAATGGATAAGTGGGTACTAGTGTTAAGAATAAAAAAGAAGAAGAAGAAGAAGAAATAAAAAGAGGAGGGAGAGTTGGAGTTAGGTAATGAAGGGTGGGGTCACAAGAAAGTCATCCAGACCCCTTTTTATGTCATCAGATTCACCTTGCAATCAAGTTCATCCTGTATAGGCTGTTGGTGTAGGATCAGTTGTTGTTATTATGCATGTGGAGGAGTGCCTTGGGATACCAGTTTTTGATGTGTCTTTGATTGACCCTAGACCTTGATGAAGTAATTAGGGTTGCATACCCTTTATTGGTGAGGATTTTCTTTTCATGGTAGCAATATTTCATCAAGGTCTTTGATATCTTGTATTGTAGCAGCTTCTCATGGATCTACTCCATTTTTATGAGTAGGCTCTTGTGGTTCTATTGCTATGGAGTTGGATTGAATGTCATACTGAAGGAGTGGTTTTGTATTTCCTTGTGGGAAGTATGATGAAGGCCTTGAAATATCATTGATGTGCCCTTTGTGGACCTTGCAGCAGGTTCTTGTGTCACCACTCTTTTAAGAGCAGGTTCTTGTGTATCTATTGTGCCAATGTATCCTTGGTTGTTGTTGTTCTAGACTCAAACATTTGTCAGGGAGTTCGAGGTGTGCTTTTGCATTGCATTTTCTTCTCTCATTACTCGTTACCCACCCATTGCCCAAGTTGAGTATTGTAAAGAAAAGCTATTGGTTTTTTGTGTGTAGGAAGGTGTGAGCAAAAAAGAGGTTTTGAAAGTCATTGGAGTGATGTGGGTATTTTAAGTTGTTCAAAATTTGTAGAAAGGTAGATCGGGTGATTGCTAAGTGTATGTAGTAGCAAATTCCAAAAAAAACACTAAGAAATGATGCTAGGAGTGATTTTCAAAGTGGTTCGAAAGGGAAAAAGTATCACTTTTTGCAAAACACCCCATTTGTCCTCCAAAAGTTGTTTCTTCTTGTTGTCTGCATTAATTAGGTAGATCGGCTAGTATAGAACCTTCCACACACAAAAAACCTTGAACAAAAACTCCAAAAATCAAGGAAAGGCCCAAAAACTAGTCAACAAAATAGTGTGTCTCCGTGTTATTGCATTAAGCTTAATGCAGTGAGTTATCAAGTCATCGCGTTAATCAAGTTGCCACGTTAAGAAGTTGCTACTTGTAAAGATGGTACATTAATCGGGTCGTTGCATATTAAGACATCTTTACATTATCAAGTAGATACATTAAGAAGTCGGTGCATATTAAGAAGTCGCTACATATTAAGAAGTAATTGCATTATCAAGTCGCTACATTATCAAGCCACCACATTATCAAGTTGTAGATTTATCAAGTCACCATGTTAAGAAGTCACTGTGTTAAGAAGTCACAATGTTATCAAGTTGTCACATTGTCAAGTCATTGTGTTATCAAGTTGTCACGTTAAGAAGTCAAGCCACTGCATTACCAAGTCATCGCATTACAAAGTCACCGCATTACCAAGTCATTGTGTTAAGAAGTTATCGCTAAGGAGTCACCGCATTATCAAGTCACTATGTTAAGAAGTCACTGCATTATCAAGTCGCTGCTATATGTAACCTATTGCATTATTAGCTTATTGTATTAGCAAGTAGTTGTGTTAGCATTAACACATCGACGACCCAAGTTGGCAATTGGCTAGCATGAATGATGCGCCTTGACCTCGTGTTGAAGCAAAATCAACTATGCTTCCCAACATATGAATATGAGATCAAGAAGATTTCTAGGAGCTAAACCTGAGGCTAAGGATAGTGCCTCAAGTACCCTCTTATCAACCTATATTCTCAGCTTTACATCCTTAGGTCAGCAAGCTCAAAAGTTCTCTTATTCCTTACATGAACCACCATAAGGTGACGTGTCTAGCACAAAAGAGTCCATGAGCATGGCCGAAGACATGGGGGAACCCTCCAACGTTACATCCTTAGGGTCCACCAGCTCAAAAATTGGTTCTTATTCCTTACATGAACCACGTCAAGGTGGCTTGTCTAGCTCAAAAGAGTCCATGAGCATGGCGAAAGACATGGGAGAACCCTCTAATGTTAGAGCCTCGGTGGCTCCAAGCACTAGCTTTAATGATCCCCTGTCTCCTACCCCTTCTACAACAATTAGCTCAAGAGAAACTGTTTCCAATTTTATGAGTAGGATTGGATTAATAGAACCAATAGATATGTTGAATCCATTTGCTAGGCTAAATAGAGTGCCGATAGAACCTCAAGTGTCAGCCCAGCCATTAGTACCAGAAACAATGTTTAGAGAACCAATTTTCATTGTATCTATTAGCAATCTACTAGCAATGTAGTGCCACCATATCCATCCTTTGACGAAAGCCAGTTACACAGGGGTGAATTCGGCCTTACACTCCCACAAGGGTTTCAAATGCCAGAACAAAGAGTACAATGGAGTGGTCCAGAAGATCCATAGATAAGCCTCCCTAGCTCTAAAGTTCCTTCATAACATAGGAGGTATGCCATACCCAACAATTGGCCCTTATAGGCCTATGCTCGGGGTGAGCATGCCACTCTTTGAAAGAACTCTAGCCCAACCTATTAGGCCCACCAACCAACCCCAAGTCAAAATGCAAATGCTTGGTGGGTGAGAATCCTCAAATCCTATGTTTGTACAATAACTAAATACAAGGAACCCTCCACCACCAAGACCACCAATGCATAGAATAATTCACCATATCCTCAAGTTCCTCTCACTCCACAAATTGTACTTACTAAAGAGGTAATGAGGATTCTAGTGCAAGCACTAGGAAGGGGGGGGATGTATCAATACTCTCCAAAAACATAGTTCCCTTGGGAGTAATGCACATTACATTTATCAAGGGTATGGCTTGCTTGCTAGTCCATCCATCAAATGCAAGAGTGTACCCATATATAGGAATAAAGTCCAATATCTTTTTTTTCAAAGCAATCCGCCACAGTTTGTTTGACTCTATCAAGATGATCGGTACGCATTTTATTATAATATGGCAAAATAAATCCTGGTCTAGCACATGATTTTAAGGCATTACGAAACGTGTCATCTCTCATGACATTGAATGCTATACCATTTTTAACAAATGCTTCTGTCCATCTTAAGTGCTCTTCATGTACTTGTTGTCGAAGAAATCCATCCTCCATAGAAGATTATTCTCCCTTTTTTCTCTTCTTTACCTGACAGACATTAGTAGCATCAAAACTCACCTACAACTCGCTTGCTAGCATATCTACATCACCTTCATATATGGATACACTCCTCGCATTTATTGGTGCTTCTCCTTTAACCATCTCATCAACCTCAATGCTCACATCTTGTTGATTTGCACAATTTCTCATTAGGGTCGGATTAACCACTTTCTTCACTTTCTATAAATATGATTTGCATAACGGAAGAACATCAGACAGAGTGCATGTGCAAGCTCCAATGTCACTGCCTATTCTGAGAAAATGTTGCTTGATGCGAGTAGAACCACCTATGAATTTGTGTCCATAATATTTACACTACAAGAAAGAGACCAAGGCATGTACTTTTCGTATCTCCGTTACGTATGACCAAATCTTGCTATGCACCATGCTTTTGAAGTTGCCAAAAACAAAATGAAAAAAAAACTAATTTGAGTATACAATAGAAACATATTGCAATACACATTTTATAAAAAACAACACATATCCTTTGAAAAACATGTTCAAGCATGCAATATATTAATTGTCATGCAATCACGCTCTTTTAAAATAATTCACATTCTATTGAGAGAATATTAAATATTCATTCAAAAGAAAGTGTAAGAATGAGACAACTCTTCTAATAACTTTCAAAACTTTTAATTCGTACACTTTAAAACTCTTTGTATTCTTTCATATTCTATTGAAAGAATATTACGTATTCATTCAAAGAAAGTGTGAGAATACAAACACAATAAAATCATATTTCTCACATGAGGTCTAGAGAACTCAAGAGAAGATCCTAAAACTCCCACATATAAAAATTCCCATAAGAGATCTATGGAACGCAACAAGGAGATTTAGAACTTCCACAAACTAATTTAATAATTTCATAGACACGAAAACAAGCCCATTTCTCACAAGAGATCTAAGGAACTCAATAAGGAGATCCTAAACTCCCACACACAAAAATCTATTCACATGAGATCTAATCCACTAGGATGGGCCTATTTTTCCCCATTTTATTACAAACCCCTATTGCAATGACACTATTGTAAGAATCTATATGCTGTTGAGTTTTGTCAAATTATCCCTTCCAAGATTGGCTTATAAATCCCTTTGGATACGTGTTTTTTTTTTTTGTAAAGAAAAAGGGATTTATATTTAAGAAATTAAGAAACATACAAAGAATATGAAAAAGCAGCTCGTATTGATGGAGAAGCTCCTAGGGAACTTTACATAATGCTTTTGCGGGAAATGAAAACTCAAAAAATCTGGAGGCGTTATATTGAAGTAGGTGAAGAATAATCCATTATACCCAATTGAAAAGGTCATCCGAGAGACTCCCATTGCAAAAAACAATGGCATTCCATGCCTTTCAAATCTCAAGAATCACATTTTCTCTTATAATATTCTAGATCCTCATTTGAGGATCCATGACTTATCAAATATATCCTAAAAGGGAAACCTTCCAAGGAACAAAGACATGAACACCCAAAAATTCCATCTTTTGAACTCCACACCAAATGAGACAAACTACGTTGTAGCTCCAAATAAGATGGAAATATGTTTTCATATCCAGTTTATAGAATGGACATATTATTGAGATCAGTTTCCACTGGCTGATACGGTAGTTAGTAGGAAACTTTCTTGTTACAAGACCCCATAATAGAAAATTGAGCTTATTTGATGGTGTTGCAAATCATATATGTTGAAGATGCATATCCCAAATATTGATAGAGTCGCGGGGCACAAACCTTTTCAAATTCATTTTAGTAGCACTTGGAATTTCCATTGTATAATTGAGTGGGAAATCCTTTAGAGTCAAATGTTATAAGTCCTTACCTTTTGAGTTTACCCATCCATGTAGATCCACCCCCAACAAAGACACTAGTGGGCTAGTGGGCCAGTAAGGATGCATTCATGCAAATGTCACTGCCATGAAAGCTTATTTTGATGAAAAAACACCAAATATTTTTGTCAGTTCCTTCACAGTCAGAACAGAATACCTCCAAATATTTTTGTCAGTTCCTTCACAGTCAGAACAGAATGCCTTTGGATATTCCAAGCCATTGTCCAACTTGTCAAAGCCTGATTATTCAACCTTTTAGAAAGCCTTAGGCTGAGTTGAATCGGTGCAACCGAATTGCAAAATTCCCACTTGCTAATAGATATATTTAGAATGAGGTACCTGTCTCCTTTGATCTGAGTGGCACCTCTCCACCATATAGAATTGCCAAGACTTGATTGCCAAATAGGAATTAACTTGGTAAGAATTTTTGAATGCCTGATGCAAATTGGGAAGTCCATTAGTAGGAGCTCTTACCATTTGCACTCCCCTGGGCTATCCCTAGTACCGTAGCTTCCTCAATCCATTCACACCACCCAAGGTTGATGGGAGTGCAGGCACAAAAGCCACCTGCAACATAAGCAATTGCACTTGGCGTTAAAGGGATCTAGCCCCAGCCTCCCTGCTGACTTGTGACATGTTGCAAAGTTTCTAGGAAAAGATGACCACTAATCCTTCTAGGACACATCTTTCAAAAGACATTTAGCTTTTGCACTCCTTTTACGAATCCTCGAGGAAGCAAAAAGATTGTAGAAGATAAAAATAACATGAAGGAAAGGATATGTTTCAATACCATCAATCTGCCTGGAAGTGACAATGGTTTTTCACGGATTTTGTCAATGCACCACTCAAGCTCTACTTCAAAGTAACCCCGAGCCAAAGCGGACATCCAAGATATCTGAAACTTCACCTAGTCTAAGCACTTGAAAGCCATATTGAAGCAGCCATTGCGGGCCCCAAGGCCAGACTCTAGTCTAAGCACTTGAAAGATATATGAAACTTCACCCAATCTGAGCACTAGAAACTTCATCCAAGATATCTGAAACTTCACCCAGTCTAAGCACTTGAAAGTTGTATTGAAGTAGCCATTACGGGTCCCTAGGGCCAGACTCTAGTCAAGGTGCAAGGTTGATGTCTTACTATTATTAACCCTAGAGCTTGATACCATAGTAAACTCAGTGTACATATTGAGTAGCTTATTGATATTTCCAGGATCCGCTTGCAATATATTTTCATAGTCATCAGAGAAAAATTGGGAGGTAAACTCGGCTCCATGAGGGAGCAAAAAACTTTTAAGGGATCCACAATTGATAGAGTTGATTTGCCATAGCAGTAGTTCTACTACTATTGTAAATAGCAAGAGTGTCTGTACACATCCTTGTTGAACAATCCTGCACAATGCAAATTTAGTGGTAAAATAACCATTCGCAAAGACAACAGCCATGGCATTAGTGAATAACACCTGTATCATGTGGCAAAAACCTTTACCATATCCAAGATTTCTCATAACCAAAAAGATGAAGGACTAGTTCACTCGATTGTATGCTTTCTCAAGGTATAGACTAACCATGATGAATTTTTGGTTGTGAGTAATAGCATGATCAATAGCTAAGAGCATGTTGGGAGTTGAATTATGAATGTTCCTATCATTAAGAAATATGTATTGCCTTGAGTGGAGAGACATGACAAGAATGAAGTTGATACATTTTCCCATTTCTTTGGCAAGAATTTTGTAGAAAGCATTGAGCATTGCCAATGGATGCCACTCACCTAGTCAAATCCTATTAATAGACTTTAGGATGATCTTAATTGCACCTAGGTATACTGAAGGAGGGAGGAAGCCTCTCCAAATGTAATAGTTAATGAGTTTCATTAGGTCTCTCCCACACAAAGTCCAAAAATATTGGAGGAAGTCCATAAGTAATCCATCTGGTCATCCCAGATACTTCTTTGTGACCATAGAGTAGATCAGACTACGAAGTCTAGCTCCAACTCAAAAAAAGGACATCACAGTAGTATTGTCTCCTGGTTGGAGATGACCACGGACTTGTGGGCGCCAAATTTTTTTGCACACATACTTCATAGTAAGGTGGAAAAGATAGTGAAGACCCAACTATACTTGAAAGATGGCTACACATAACCTAAGCTATATCTTGTTCTCCCGTTACTTTTTTCTTTAATAGATATGAAAAAAATGTTAGACAGATGATCTCCAATGTCCACCCATCTGTGATTGGTAGCTAGTCTAGTCCATTCAACATTCCTAAGATGGAATTCAAAAGCACTGAGAAGTGGTGGTAGGTGGATCTAAAGGATGTTCTTATAGAGCTAAGAGAAGGCCACCTCTAATTAGAGTGAAAAAATTCTCCAAGTTGTGCCTTATTAGTTGTGCCTTGCTCAAAAGACTCGTTGGAGGCATTCTCCCCACCAAGTTATTGGTTAAGAAGATGTGCTTCTTGCCCACCATGCCAAGCTTCCATTATTGATTCACCAAAATCCATAGAACCAAAGTGACTGATGTTCATCTTGAATGGCAGTGGGCCTTTGTTTGCGGGCTAATGTCTCAGTGTTAACAAGAATTAGGACATGGTTTGATTATGTGGAGGTATCAAGGAATTGACCATGTATTCGTGGATCTGACCGTCATGCATTACCTTAGATATATGAGCAATCCAAATGGGTAAAGCACCATGTGTAATCAGCTTGCTCCATAAATCTATGCAGACCTTGGAGAGAAATGAATGAACACCAATCGAGAAAATTTCAAGCTCCCAACATTCCATTGTATTACTAAAATAATGTGAGCATTATGTAATCTGTCCTCATGGTGCAAAACCATATTCTTGTCACCAAAAGACACTAATTTTTCCCTTACGAACTGAGTTTTCCCATAGGTGTGCATGATCTTGTGATGCATTTGAAGCATATATGGATCCCAAAAATGTAAGAAACTCATCAAGGGTGATATTCAATCCTAAATATATACCACCTTGAAACTACAAATCATAGTCTAGGACAATAAGGTACTAATGATAATCAGCGATAGCCCAAGGCAGTGGCTTTAGAGGCATGGCAAGCTCCCATCTCTAGATCATCATCTGCTTGAGACATACGATGCTCCCCTTGTGATGGAATATTACGTGCAACATGAAAAATAGTCACGTGCTCCATGGATCCTATACCTAACCTGTCCCAACAAGGTTTCCTTTTGGATACATGTTGATACTAGCTCATAATTCCCTCATGGTGCCTCTTGATTATCATGAGGAAGGTAAATTTAACCATGCCACAAATTCATGAATTAACAAGAACATAGAACCATAAAGAAAGGAACCAATGAAAGAGAGCAATATAGCATGGGATCTAAGATGCCCTCTAGATGGTGGGCTCTTACTTTCCAGCTAGATTATTTTTTAATTGTATATTCCAAAAAACAAAGAGCTTATTATGGTACATCAAAAAGCATCGTCCACAATGGATTTCTCAACATAGCTCAAGCTCAAAATATTTAGATCTTAATATGCCCTCATCCAAAACTAATGAAATAGATTATCCCATGTCTTAACTTAGATTATTTTATAATATTGACCCATAGAATTTATCAACCATTCCTTGTTTATGAAACTCATCATATGTACTCAAGTCGCCCATTGTTTCAGACGTTAATAACATATTAATGAATCATCACACAATCCCAACGCCATTATGTTAGATGTTAACAATCTATTGATGAATCATCACACCAACTTATCCCAATAGTCTAATGTGGTAGTTGTGAACAATCTATTGATGAATCATCACACCAACTAAGCCCAACACAATTATACAAGCATTGAAATACACAATACATCCAATTGCAATAACACCAATCACACTCATGGCATTAGTATTAGCATGGAATCACCCACCATCTAGCCTGGAATCACACATATCCAATTATGTGTCACGAACTAACTATGCAAAGCATCCACTAGAATCCCTCATCTCATCCCGTATGCTCCTATGGAATACTATGCCATAGTCAGCATGACTATAATATAAAATAATCCCTAGGAGCTGATGTAAGAATATAAATTTGGTAACATCCCTTTTGCTTGGATTTCCCCTAACCTTAGCTATGTATTTGACTCTATGAGTCGGCGAATAGAGATGTGAAGACTCTCTTTGATATTCACCAAGTGCCATCATTGAGATGTCAAAAAGTATCTTTAAGAGATCTTAAACGGTCTCATTAATCAAGGCATCATGAATGAGAGATTATTATTATTCTTATCTTGTACTAATAAAATGTACTATAGTACATCAATTCAATGTTCATGTTAATTTAGAGAGGTTCAAGCATTTTAATTGGTGAATTCCTAAACATCTATACTATCGGATAACCAATATGACATTAAGAAAAGTAACAAATACAATGCTTAATTCTTTTGTTCTTTTCTTACACCGTGAGAGTTATGTGAGAAGCAATAATTAGCCTATATTAATCTATAGCCTACAAAAAAATGTAGTGGCAGATCATCTTGAAAAAAAATTTCTCCAATCATTAACTTAATGCCTTGATAGCTAGTACTAGTTCAATATGTATTTTCTTTAGCTGCTAGAAAATATATAGAAGATATTATCTAGCATACCAACTATTTCTCATTATCCATAATGCAATATTGCAAAAAAATTATCAAATATGAAAGCTATACTTCTAGCCAACATTTATATATCCCCTTCTTACTTATCAAGAATGTCATTATGTGATTTAGGTCAATCATCTATTTTTTATTTTCTTCATCCTCTTAACAATAGAAACCCACTAGAATTGATATTTTGAAGTATGTCATATGTACCCAATGACAACAATCTCATCATTTGAAACAATCCAAGATGACCATGTTGGCATCATCTAAGTAGGTACATGAAATATTTCCTTATCTTCCTTTGAGAACTCAAGGTATTTATTAATGTTTAAAGGAGAAGGATTTTAATGAAGTATAATCTCAAACTAATTTTTAAATCAAGAGTGCTTGAATACTTATAGATTTCTAAAATTAAAATCCTCGAATAATTCATAGTCCTCTCATCTTTATCAATCCTATAAATGCACATTTTCATGATTATTAAATCATTGATACTCTTAGCTCAACTAGATAAGCCAATATCCTCTATTCTTCTTTTTGTGATACTTTAATATGATCTTTCAATCTTCCTTATAAATGCTAACCATTCAAATTAAATTATTCCCATTATTTGAATTCTCTTTCAATTTAGTAGATTCAACTTATCAAACTTGTATACTAGTCACCTAAAATGAAAGAGAAATGTCAAGAATACTAGAAGTTGAAATACAATAAAGAGTCGAGACTATGAAAATTAAAATCTATACTATATTGCATGGAAGAAATGCAATGAAATCCAAGACAAATCTCCTCATCCTTATGGGGCGCATTGAACTTACATCATGAAGAATAATGTACTGACATACAACGACACCTAGCCATAAAGTAGATGCCAAGTTTGAGAAAAACCCTAGAGTTCTTCAATCTGGATCCAAACAACATTTCTATTGTGGTACAATTCTTGCATATAGACTTGGATAAGTCAAGATGATGGTTATCTTTTCCACCAATTCTGTCATATAGACTTGAATAAGTCAAGATAATGATTATATTTTCCACCATTTTCTCTAGATAGAATGTTGAGGCCTTTTTCATTCCTAGCATCCCATTGAATAGTCATCTCTGGTGAATCCTTGGCATCTTTGTTCATTGCCTTCTTTTCAATGCCAGTGCCAACAACTATAGGCTAGAGGCCCTTCTCCAAGAGATATAAATGTTCTTTGAGTTGCCATGCATCAAAATTGGGACATCCATTCATGCAAAGACTCCATATTTAGAGCTCTAATACCATATTCTGGATTAAACTTGTATACTAGTCACATTAAATGATAGAGAAATGTCAAGAATACTAAACTCTTAAATACAAGATAGAGTGAGTAGTATGAAATGTATACTATATTTCATGGAAGAAGTAAACTCATATACTAGTCACATTAAATGATAGAGAAATTTCAAGAATACTAAAAGCTTAAATAAAAGAAAGAGTTGGTAGTATGGAAACTAAAATCTATACTATATTACATGGAAGAATTGTAATGAAACCCAAGACAAATCTCCTCATCCATCTAAGGCTTGTTGGGGTTACATCATGGAGAACAATATAGAGACATACAATGACACTGATCCATAAAGTAGATGCTCGTGTAGAAGCAAGTAGCACCCAATATGATCATGGGAAGGAATCATGGGTAATAAAAAAAAGACAAAAAAGAAGATAACACCATAAATTGGGAGCATAATCCACCCATCACTCCACGTGATAGAGTTGGAGTTCTCTCTTAAAAGGACTTCATGCACAACTATGCAAACTACCACCTTGTAGACTAACTTACTAACCCGTATTCCATGCTAACTACTAAACATGTCTAAGGACCCTATCAAGCTTCGACCTTCTAACAAAATTAAGTCACCATTCCATTCTTTCTTGATTCTATATGGATACTTCTACAAGAGAAAGAAAACCTATGGCTAAAAGCGTGCAAACGTATAGTAGTTTTTGTTGTTTTATGCATGAAAAGTCAAGCATTAATCTACAAAGGGAATGGAAGTCTTATGAAGCACCAATTTTTTATTGTAAACAAAATATTCAAGACTAGAACATCTAAATTTTGGTAATCTTGAGCTTCTCTTTGAGCTTTCCAGCAATCCTAGAGCTCTCTCTAATCTTTCCTATCTAGACCTTGAGTTAGAAACCAAGGTCTCAGTCTTCATCTACCCCTAGAGCTCTCTTAGAAGTCTCTTGTAGCAAGTCTAGACACATGAGCGCAAAAGTATGGTCTCAGAGTTCAAAGCATTCTTCACTCCTTGCCATATCTTTAGGCTTTGTTGCAATCTCTTTGAGATTTCCCACAATCCTCGAGCTCTTTCCAAGCTTTCCCACAATCCTCAAGATCTCTCTAAGCTTTTCCATCTAGACACTCAAGCTTGAAATCAAGGGTCTCAGCCTTCCAACCTTTCTCTAGTCTCCAAACCTTTTAAACCACCATGCCAAAGACACCTCATGGTTCAAAAGCAAACTTTTTGACACTGCTGTAAGGCAAATTTTGTAGGTTTGCAACATACTTTCAAGATGTTCATGGATTGATAATTAAAGGGGAGAATCTATGTTAATTGCACTTCACCAAGGAAGTATCGAATGGGGATTGGAAGCACAATTCAAGTGTCCCATGCCTCTTCCTTGCTAGAGGGTGAAGCAATAAGACATTAAGCCATAGTTTTTGGGGGACATGCTACGGATTCATTGGCTTGTCTACTAAGAGGATCCCAAAAATAAGATAATTAGGATTTTTTTTGCTAAATCATTTATATTAGGGAGATTCAAGACCAACCCTCTATAGATTAATTGGGTTTATAAAGGAAGCTATGGATAAGGTAGAGAGCACAACAACTTGGAAGCAAAGATGGATAGGTGGGAAGAGAAAGAAAGGAAATAGCACATAGGTGGTTTGATGAGCATGGATAGGGGGACTCAAAGCCAATATTCTAGGGAGAAATCTCGATGGGTTCCTAGTACTAGGAAGGAGGACATGTAGACTCTTGACAAAATGATTGTAATGGTTGGAGAAAGGTAGCTAGGGAAGAGGATTGATGTGACACAAGCCTCATAGTCTGTGAATAAGTCAATTCAAGCACAACACCATGGGAAAGGCTTGTCAAAGAAAGTATCAAAAATATCTTAGATACAAGAAGCCATCCTATAGCTATAAAAATTAGGGGCAACTACTGATGACTTTATGTCAAAGGTGCATTCGTTATTCTCTTCCATTGACATGGCAGAACTTATGAAGAAGGTGGATGATGTCTTTTAAATAATTCTAGTCTACTCATGTGGTTTATAATATGATTAGGATTTATAGCTCAAAGTACACTTCCCTACCTTTACAACATACTATTTTGTGATATATAGCACGGTTATAAGTTTTTGCATATATACAATTCTTTGATGCCAAGATACATTAAAGTTTGTCTTTTAAATCATTCTAGTCTAATCATGTGTTTTGTAATATGCTTGGTATTTATAGCTCAAAGTACAGTGTAGTGCCTTTATAGCATACTATCTTGTGATATGTAGCATTGGTATAAGTTTTTGCCTATATGCAATTCTTTGTTTTGGGCATATCACAATGCAAGTTTTTGATCCATTTAAGGGCAGGGATGCGAGTATTGAAATACATCAAAGACACACTTGATTATGGCATCACCTATACCAAGGGCAATATCTTGACCGGATTCTGTGACTCGGTTTTGGGCATATCACAAAACGTGGTGGTTGTTACATGTATACCTCCTCCTTAAGATCCCCATTCAGAAAGGTGGATTTTACATCCATCTGAAACATGGGCTGAAACACGGGCCAACTTTCCTGGGCAGCTAAAGCCAAAACACTACGAATTGTGGTTAGTCGAGCTGTGGGAGCAAAAGTATCCTAATAAACAAAACCATGTACCTGTGCAAATCCTTTTGCCACGAGCCGAGCCTTGTACTTATCCAACGTGCCGTCGGACTTGTACTTAGTCTTGTACACCCACTTGGTGCCGATTACCTTGCGTTTTGGTAGACGGTCCACAAGGTCCCAAGTGTTGTTCTTCATTATGGAGCCATACTCCGAATGCATAGCCTCCATCCACCTATCATCACCCTGTGCCTCTTCAAGACACTTGGATTCATCAGCATGGATCACTTCTGTCATCAAAGCATAGTTGACCAAGTGTTCTTGCACTCTTCTTTACTCCTCTAATCTCTTAGATCGGTGGTGTTTGGATGGTTCCTCCTCAATGCCTGGAGATTCTTTGCTGTCCAAAAGCTACTTTACCCACTTCGGGAATGGCTTTTGTAGTTGTGGTTTTGCAGGCTCTTCTTCATCTTCTTTATCTTGAATCCTCCCAAGCACCATTGGGGGAGTTCGGTCTACTGTTGGTGGTAGTACTGGATGGATATCCTGGTCCTGGTTGTCTGGGAAGGAAGCATCCTCCTCTAATTGCTGCGGCTGTTCTGAGAAGACCACATCGCGACTTACTATTACCTTCTTGGTAACATCGATTCAGCTATACCCCTGAAGAAACAAGAAAACTCGAGCTCCTGCTCCTGCTCCTGCGAGCTTCCCTTCCTCCCCCGCCGTACCTCTACCTCCCCCTCCGCCTCGTTACTCCTTCCGCTATCCCGCCCCGCTACCCCCGCTATCCCGCCCCGCTACCCCCTCCGCTTACCCCCGCCCTGCTACCCTCGCCCTGCTACCCCCGCTATCCCGCCCCGCTACCCCCGCTATCCCGCCCCGCTATCTCGCCCCGCTATCCCGCCCCGCTATCTCGCCCCGCTACCCCGCCCCGCTACCCCCTCCGCTCACCCCCGCCCCGCTACCCCCCTCCGCCCCAGCCCGCTACCCCCCGCCCCGCTACGTCCGCCCCGCTACGCCCTACTGCCCTAGCCCGCTACCCCCCCCGCCCCCCCCCCCCCCGGTTCACTCGCCCCACCCCGCCCCCTCCGCCTCTCCATTCCCCCCCACCCCCCATCCGCCACTTCGTGCGCCACCTCCGTTCCCGCCACACCCAGGCTCCACCCTCCCGCTTCTACCCTCCCCCCCCCCCCCCCCCCCCCCGTTTTTGGGTGACAGCCTCTTCCTCATCGGAAGCCTCGCAGTTTGTCTTGGCGGTATGGCGGCTCCCTGCCTAGAACCGGAGGCCCAGACGGTCCCTCCCTCTCCAGATGCCTACCGCGTCATCCTGACTGAGCAGCAGTCTTCTCGGGTTTAGGAGGTGGCCAATGACTTTGCTCTTACATCAGTCTACGGCAGAGTCATTGGACATTCCCCCTCCAGATCAGCCATCAAGGAGGACTGGCTCCAGTCCACTCTCATGTTAGAGGACGGCCATATTGTGGAGGTGGCCCTTATGGGAAGGGGCATCTTCTGGCTTAAACTGTCGAGTGCGAAAGCTGCGAGCAACCTGATTGCTGGCTCCCCCATGTCAGTGGACGGAAAGATTATCATGATAGTCCCGTGGTACCGTGGATTCAGCGCAGCAGATTTTGATGCCCGGTTCCGTATACCTCGCCATCCAGTGACGCTGGTTTTTCCTGGTCTTGCTGCGGCCAATTGTTAGGGACCTTGGTTCCCACTTCGGCTGGGTTATGCACGATACCTTCGCCGATGCGGTGACTACGGCAGGAGCCCCCCGAGTCCGTGTGGCTGTGGCGGATCCTGCGACTCTCCCGGCAGTGATCGAGATCGTGCATGTCACGAAGAGTTGGTGAGATGCCAGTGACTCGACAAGACCGCCTATAATAAAAAACCCCACTGAAGTGGACCTTATTAATGAAAAAATAAAAAATACACACACCTCCAACTCTCTCTCTCTCTCTCTCTCTCTCTCTCTCTCTCTCTCTTCAACATCTCTCTATAAAACAAAACATATATAAATAATCTATAGATGTCTTTGAAGTGGAGTAAACATGGTGGTAGCCACTTGATATTGGCTCCTCTATATGTGACTAATACTAGCTCAATATTGTATGTGATAAGCTCTCTCTAAAACAAAACATATATAAACAAGAGATGCCAGTGACTCGACAAGACCGCCTACAATAAAAAACCCCACTGAAGTGGACCTTATTAATGAAAAAATAAAAAATACACACACCTCCAACTCTCTCTCTCTCTGTCTCTCTCTCTCTCTCTCTTCAACATCTCTCTATAAAACAAAACATATATAAATAATCTATAGATGTCTTTGAAGTGGAGTAAACATGGTGGTAGCCACTTGATATTGGCTCCTCTATATGTGACTAATACTAGCTCAATATTGTATGTGACTAAGCTCTCTCTAAAACAAAACATATATAAACAAGAGGCACACGTGCCTAGAGCACTCCCCTCTAAAAAATGTGTGTGTGTGTGTGTGAGACTTGTGTAAGAAAACCTTATTAATGAAAAAAATAAGAAACTAAATAGCACCAACCTGATGTGTAGGTGGTGTAGGGGATGTACTCGCGTCACAGAGAGTTGGTGAGATGCTAGTGACTCGACAAGACCGCCTACAATAAAAAACCCCACTGAAGTGACCCTTGTTAATGAAAAAATAAAAAACACACACACCTCCAACTCTCTCTCTCTCTCTCTCTCTCTCTCTCTCTCACTGTCCCACTCACTGAGGATTGCCCTTCGCCAGCTTAGAGTCTCTTCGCATCAGCTCGAGATAGAGGCTGGTAGGATGCGACGCATGGAGGATGGACGGCGACCAGGCCGAGAGACCAAGATCTGCCCTTGTTGCACCATGGGAGAGGTGGAGTCAGAGGAGCACTTCATTTGCAGATGCCCGCTATATTATGAGCTCAGAGGTAGATTCCACTGTCTCTTCACGGATGGTTTTGGACCTCTCTCACGAGTGATGGACTACGAGGATCAGCATTGCCTAGCTCTTTATGTCAGGGAGGCCACTATGCTTCGAAGAGACTACCTCAGAGACCATCAGCACAGACCGGAGCGTGATAGAGCCCAGCCTGATAGAGCTCAGGCACACGCTATACCAGAGGACAGAGACCAGGAGGAGCACGAGGAGGTCAGAGCTCACACAGGACATATGCCTCCACCCTGTGGATGTACATATGAGATGGTTTGTAGACGCCGCAAGATCTTGTTACATAGGGGATGTACTCGCCGCTTCATCTCCAGACGATCCAGGATGATGGCAGCTTTTCGGAGGAGACTTACTCATGGAGATCTCGCCCCACCAGCCGCTCACCTCACCTTTGCTCAGATTTGTACTCTCATAGTAGGAGATGCCTCCACATGTACATATGAGATGGTTTGTAGATGCCGCAGGATCTTGTTACATAGGGGACGTACTCGCCGCTTCATCTCCAGACGATCCAGGATGATGGCAGCTTTTCGGAGGAGACTTACTCATGGAGATCTCGCCCCACCAGCCGCTCACCTCACCTTTGCTCAGATTTGTACTCTCATAGCAGGAGATGCCTCCACCCTGTGGATGTACATATGAGATGGTTTGTAGATGCCGCAGGATCTTGTTACATAGGGGACGTACTCGCCGCTTCATCTCCAGACAATCCAGGATGATGGCAGCTTTTCGGAGGAGACTTACTCATGGAGATCTCGCCCCACCAGCCGCTCACCTCACCTTTGCTCAGATTTGTACTCTCATAGCAGGAGGCAGAGTTGATGGACAGGATTTCCAGTATTATTTTGGTTCTCAGACTCCGTGACACCTGGACTTGTATCTTTGCATTGGCATATTGTACTCATCCCCCCATTTTGCACCCAGGGGCGGTTTCCTTGCATCTAGTTTACTTTGTATTTAGGCTCAGATTTGACATTATGTACTTTCACTTGCATTGTATTGCGTAGCACTTAGATGATATTCGACGATGCCTCTTCTTTGTGGCACGTTGATTTTGTGCTATCTTGTATGCAGAGTTCTTGATGTCCCATGGGCCCATTTTGGCCTTTAGTGGACAATAATACACTTTCTTTCTTTCTCTCTTCAACATCTCTCTATAAAACAAAACATATATAAATAATCTATAGATGTCTTTGAAGTGGAGTAAACATGGTGGTAGCCACTTGATATTGGCTCCTCTGTATGTGACTAATACTGGCTTAATATTGTATGTGACTAAGCTCTCTCTAAAACAAAACATGTATATACAAGAGGCACATGTGCCTAGAGCACTGCCCCCAACCCTCCAAAAAATGTGTGTGTGTGTGCGTGAGACTTGTGTAAGAAAACCTTATTAATGAAAAAAAAAAGAAACTAAACATCACCAACTTGATGTATAGGTGGGGTAGGGGATGTACTCACGTCACGGAGAGTTGGTGAGATGCTAGTGATTCGACAAGACCACGTACAATAAAAAACCCCACTAAAGTGAACCTTATTAATGAAAAAATAAAAATAACACACACCTCCAACTCTCTCTCTCTCTCTCTCTCTCCAACACCTCTCTATAAAACAAAACATATATAAATAATCGATAGATATCTTTGAAGTGGAGTAAACATGGTGGTAGCCACTTGATATTGGCTCCTCTATATGTGACTAATGCTGGCTCAATATTGTATGTGACTAAAACAAAACACATATTAACAAGAGGCACACGTGCTAGAGCACTGCCCTCAAGTGGCTGAGTACTAAGCTGATGTTGTTCCCCTTTCAAAGGGCTTCCAAAATAGCAACTTTCTAGTAGCCCATAACAAGCAGTAATAAAAATCTATATGTATGTAGCCAATACTTGCTCAAATTGAAAATTGGGATCCACAGCACCAATCGCAGCTAGAGCTTGACTGTCTTCACAACACTGCTCCAACCTGCATTGATTCTCTTCATCATCACCGCTGGGTTCTTGAATGAAGACCTAAATAAAATTTTCAAGCAAGGAAACTCTCATTCTCCCCGAGGAAATAGTGACATGTATCGTGGCTTCAATAATCACTCGCGCCAATACTTGCTCAAATTGAAAATTGGGATCCACAGCACCAATCGCAGCTAGAGCTTGACTGTCTTCACAACACTGCTCCAACTTGCATTGATTCTCTTCATCATCACCGCTGGGTTCTGTTGGGGGTAAAGGCACATTGCCAACCCTTAATTAAAGAATTAAAGATAGGACACCTATGACTGTCTTAAGACAGTCACAGGGTAAACCTAATCCTAATAAAAACATAAGTGAGTTTGTGGTGTGGCTCACTATCACTTCACACCCGCACTAGAGTGTCACTCTCTTACTCTCTCTCCCTTCCTCTTCTCTTCCCCCTCTCAACTGGTATCAGAGCCTATCAAGCCTTCTCTCCCTCTACCTCATCCGTACCGTACGGACGTACGGACAGATCCGTACGGCCGTACGGACCAGGGCGCAGAGCCGTACGGCGGCGCGTTTTCGAGGGAAATACGGCGGTCACGGGCTGCAGGACTTCTGCGCGGTGCATTTTCGCGGGTCACCTCCAAGTGTATCGCATTTCGTACGGCAGATCTGCAGGCTTTTCGTTGCGGGCGTGGGCGTCATCAACCTACTGTAGTACAGCAGCATAGCTGCTGTGTTTTCTGCAGCAGTTCATACATCAGCTGTACTGACAGTCCGTACAGCCGTACGGACTGCCGTACAACTTTGTACGGTTGGCGTCGACATTAGCTGGGTATAGCTGGGTACAGAAGTACAACAGCTTTTCTTTGCTGCAAAAATCTCGTTTTTTTTTGGGGGGAAGTGTGCACCTATAGTACACAGGTACTCTGCAGGGACAAAAGTACAGCAGGTACTTTGCAGTGGTGGTGTTTGTGCAGTTACTTGTCATTCAGGAAGGTCAGATGCTTGTTTTGCAGAAGCTTCTATGCATTTACTGAGTGCAATTCTCAGTTTTGGGTGACCATTTCAAAGGGCTTTTGCCTGGATGTGTTTGCAGTATATGCCTTGAGGCACTGTGTAGCCAGGGAGCACACATTTGCTTTATTTCTGCAGTGCATTTGGTGACATTTGTTGCAGGTCACATTCTTTGTACGCACTTTGAAAATCTCAGTTGAGCCACGCTTGGTCAGGGCGCATCGAGTTTACTCGGTCCCTAACTGCCCATCGTTGATAGTGCTCAAAAGATTTTCTTCTTGGTGTCTGTACGTTGTGATTTGTGTTGTTACTGAGTACACAGGGGCAGTCTATGCATTGCACATTGTCAGGTACAAGTGTCAGAGAGATTTCATATTGCATGCTACCTCAGTGTTGAGGTGTTCTCCACTTGATTCAGGTGTCAGATCAAGGGGCTTTTGCCCAGACTTTGTTTGATAGCACTTGGGTTACCGACAAAGATCTTCAGATGCATTTTCTCCCCTTGGTCTAAGGGTGATTGCTTAGGATTTATCCCATTTACTGTTGCAGGTTTTGTGATAGGCTGAAGGGTCATTTACTGTTTTTGGGGTGTTTGTCAAGTGGTTTCTGCAATTTAACTCAGTGCCATACCTCATCTGAGGTGGGAGAAGTGATCAGTACAGTCAGTACAGCAGTGTTTACAGCAGTGTTGGTGGTTTTGTCAGATGATTGTGCACTGTTAAGCACTTGTTGAGCAGCAACAGCAGTCTAAAATCACTGTTTTTATGCCTTTTTGAGCTCAGAACAGTTTGTCAGAAGATACAGTATTTGCAGGGACATTTACTGTTTTGCTGCAGATTTTACTGACAGTAAAAACAGCACCATTGAGAGTGCTTCTGGCTCTAGAATAGAGCAGGTTTTTTCTGAGAAATCAGAACTTTTATTCAGCTTTTTTACTTCCAGGGAGTCAGGTACTTTCCTCATCTGATATGGCATCAGGGGGAGGTGATTCTTCAATTCTGAACATAAAGAAACTGGAAGGAGCACACAACTATGCATTATGGGCAGAACAGTGCTTGAATGTACTTCTGTTAAAGAAGATTGCTAAGCCCATAAGGGTGAAGGGTGTCAAGCCATCTGATATGGCAGCTGATGACTGGGAAGAGCTTGATTTGTCCGCGAGGGCAGCTATCATGCTCACTATTTCAGACACTCTTGTGTTCAATGTACAGGCTGAAAAGACCTCTTATGGTCTATGGCAAAGACTAGAAGAATTATATGCCCAAAAGAGCTCAGCCAGTAAGGTTTATTGGCTGAAGAAGCTGGTTGATCTTCGCATGAAGGAAGGTACAGCTATGACCTCACACTTGAGTGAGTTCAATGCTATCTTTACACAGCTGATTGCACAGGGGTTGAACCTTGATGAGGAGTTCAAGGCTACTTTCTTGCTGTGTACCCTCCCCGAGAGTTGGGACACTTTCAAGACCACCCTGTCAAACTCGAATGCCACTCTTATTTATGCTGATGTAGAGAGCTCTCTCCTTATGGAGGAGATGAGCAGGAAGAATAATGCGGGCAGCAAGTCTTCAAATGCTTTGCAGGTACAGGACAGAGGCAGGACTCAGCAGAAGGGGAGATCTGCTAGTAAGTCCAAATCCCGCAGTCAGTCCCGTGGCAAAAAGGACATTGAATGCTTTTATTGTGGCAAGAAGGGACATGTGAAGTCGAAGTGCTTCAAGTTCATACGGGATCAGAAAGCCAAGAAGGCTGAAACAAAGGATGCAGGAAATGCAAGCAAAGGCAAAGGCAAGGCCAAGGCAGATGACTTGGATGCAGTGAATGTTGCAGCAGAGGACAGTGACAGTGACATACATGATGTTTTATGCTCTTTTGCTGTAATAGCACATGCTTTTGGTTATTGATGGCCATGACATGCACACCTGGCTCTTGGATTCAGGTGCCTCTTTTCATGTTACCCCTCATAGGGAGTGGTTTACTTCCTACACAGGTACTCATGGAGTTGTTCATCTTGGGAACAACTATGCATGTTAGATTGCAGGGATTGGCAGTATACAGATAGTATTTCCTGATGGACAGTCATTTATGCTTGATGGTGTTCGCCATGTGCCGCAAATCAAGAAAAATCTGATTAGCACTGGCTTATTTGGCTTATTAGATGACAGTGGTTACCACACCACATTTGGGGATTCCAAATGGGTGATTACTGATGGCCAGACTGCAGTGGCTGAGGGTTTTAAGAGTGATACCTTGTACCCTCTTTATGTTTCCAGTGTGGGTAATCATGTTGTTGCCATAACCGAGCTGCCAAAGGTTTCATTGTGGCATAGCCGGTTGGGACACATGTCTGTTAAAGGAATGCAAGAACTGTCACGTTTGGGTTATCTGCCGCCTCTCTCTTTTTCAGATTTGCCTACTTGTGATCATTGTATTTTTGGCAAGCATTCTGTGACTCCTCATAAGAGGAGATCTCCCCAGAATAGAGCACCACTTGATCTAGTGCACACTGATTTGTGTGAGATGCCACAGTTATCACTAGGGGGTGCAAAATATTTTATTACTTTCATTGATGATGCCACACGTAAGGTGTGGGTCTATTTCTTGAAGCATAAGAGAGATGCCCTAGATGCTTTCAAGAGGTTTGTCGCTCAGGTTGAGAATCGGACAGGTCGTAGGCTGAAATGCCTCAGATCCGATAATGGGGGTGAGTATGTGTCACATGCTTTTGTGCAGTTTTGCCAAGCTAAGGGCATCAAACAGGAACTCACAGCCCCTCATAATGCATCTCAAAATGGTGCAAGTGAGCAGATGAATCGAACTATTCAGGAGAAGGTTCGATGTATGTTGTCTTATGCTGCATTACCCCATGGCTTTTGGGCAGAAGCCGTGCAAACAGCAGTTCACATTATTAACAGGTCACCAAATAAGGCTTTGGAGTTGAAAGTGCCAGAGGAGGTGTGGTCTGGCAAGCCTCCCTCATATAAGCACTTACGTGTATTTGGCTGCGAGTGCTTTGCTCATGTACGCAAAGATCTACGCACCAAACTGGATCCAAAGTCTATCAGATGCATCTTTATGGGATATGGTGACGAAGGTGAAATGGGGTACAGGTTATGGGATCCCGTTAAACGGAAGATTATACGCAGCAATGATGTCATCTTTAAAGAAGATAGTGTACACAAGGAACCCGTGCAACCTGTGGAATACAGGAGGGTTATTTATGATGATGTTGGACAGCAAAGAATGCCCATTTATATGCAGCAGCAGCCTGCTGCAGATCACCCTGTTCAAGAGGGTATACAGGCTGAAAATCAGCCAGATAATTTTGCCAATGATGCACCACTGGATGTGCCAACAGATGGGGCTGTAGAACAGCCAGATATGGTGGTACAGCCACCCGTCATGCATGAAGAACAGGCTGGACAGTAGCCTAATCCGGAACATTTTGTGAGGAGGAGCAC
The DNA here is from genome assembly GCF_047967505.1 of Dipteris shenzhenensis. Taxonomy (NCBI): domain Eukaryota; kingdom Viridiplantae; phylum Streptophyta; class Polypodiopsida; order Gleicheniales; family Dipteridaceae; genus Dipteris; species Dipteris shenzhenensis. Next base: position 36,780,609 of record NC_141599.1, read on the forward strand.
CCGTGCACAATGGCCTCCTGCCAGGTTTGTTCCAGGAGCCAATAATGTGGCTGATTTTATCATGCTGACAGATTGTGGTGAGCCTTCCAGCTTCAAGGAAGCTATGGGAAGAACAGAGAAAAAGAAGTGGGAGAAAGCCATGCAGTCAGAAATGGACTCCCTACTTCAGAATGATACATGGGAATTGGTGCAGTTATCTGAAGGCAGAAAAGTTTTGCCATGCAAGTGGGTTTACAAAGTCAAAGTGGATTCAAATGCTTTACCTCGGTATAAGGCCAGATTGGTTGCCAAGGGATTTAAGCAGGAGAAGGGCATTGATTTTGATGAGATCTTTTCCCCGGTAGTCAAGATGACTACTTTGAGAGCAGTGTTAGCTCTTGTTGCTCATGACGACATGGATTTATGTCAGATGGATGTGAAGACAACCTTTCTTCACGGAGATCTTCATGATGAGATCTATATGAGTCAGCCAAAGGGATATGCTGTTAAAGGGAAAGAACAGCTTGTGTGTAAGCTCAAGAGGAGCTTGTATGGACTCAAGCAGGCGCCAAGGGAATGGTACAAGAAGTTTGATGCCTTCATGCAATCCCAAGGGTATCATCGGTGTGAGACCGATCATTGCTTGTACACCAAATGGGCAAAGGATGGCAGTTTGATGCTACTCATTCTATATGTGGATGACATGCTTATTGCCAGTAAATCTCAGCATGAGATTAGTGTTTTGAAGAAACAACTGCATAAGTCTTTTGACATGAAAGACCTGGGTGATGCAAATCATATTCTTGGCATGCGTATTACTCGTGACAGGTCCAAGGGACTTTTGTTTCTGTCACAGAAAGAGTATATTGACAAAGTACTGCAGAGGTTTAAAATGGAGGGGGGGAAGTCCATTAGTACCCCGTTGCCTCCACATTTAAAACTCAGCAGTAAAGACAGCCCCAGATCAGATGATGATAAGGCTGAAATGGCCAAGGTTCCGTATGCATCTGCAGTTGGATCTTTGATGTATGCCATGGTTGCCACTCGTCCGGATATTGCTTTTGCGGTGGGAGTCATCAGTAGGTATATGGCAAATCCAGGCAAGCGGCATTGGGAAGCAGTGAAAGGTGTCTTGAGGTATCTCAAAGGTACCAAAGACTTGTGCATATGCTATGGTAGGCAGGATGCATTGGTGCATGGTTTTACAGATTCAGACTATGCAGGGAATGCAGATAACCGGAAGTCTACTACCGGTTATATTTTCACATTTGCAGGAGGTGCTATATCATGGGTGTCTCGGTTGCAGAAATGCGTTGCACTGTCAACCACAGAAGCTGAATATGTTGCAGCCACTGAGGCTTGCAAGCGACTGGTGGGAGATTTGGGCATTACAGGAGATATGCCAGTTTTGCATTGTGATAGTCAGAGTGCTATCATGTTGGCAAAGAATCCGGTCTTTCATCAGAAGACCAAGCACATAGAAGTGAAATATCATTTCATCAGGGAGGTACTGGAAGACAAGCGACTTGAGCTTGTGAAAGTGCACACTGATGATAATCCTGCAGATTTGCTCACTAAGAGCTTGCCTACAGAGCAGTTTGCACATTGCCGCCACATCATGGGATTAGGATGAGACCATTCTTACTTTATGGTCTTGTATACAGTAACTGTATATTGCTGTAATTTTTATTCTTTTCTCCCCTTTAGGCACATTGGCCTTTAGGTGGGAGGTTGTTGGGGGTAAAGGCACATTGCCAACCCTTAATTAAAGAATTAAAGATAGGACACCTAATCCTAATAAAAACATAAGTGAGTTTGTGGTGTGGCTCACTATCACTTCACACCCGCACTAGAGTGTCACTCTCTTACTCTCTCTCCCTTCCTCTTCTCTTCCCCCTCTCAGGTTCTTGAATGAAGACCTGAATAAAATTTTCAAGCAAGGAAACTCTCATTCTCCCCGAGGAAATAGTGACATGTATCGTGGCTTCAATAATCACTCGCCTCCAAACAACATATCCACCACCTTCTTCATCTACCACGTCCTCGGCCTCAACTCGACCATGACCAATTCGGTGTCATCCGCCTCTGTACTCCCGTCTCCAATTTGCTTGCAAGTCCATCCCCAACGCTTGTGATAGTCACCATTCCAAGTCTCACAAAAGAGACCACTCCACTTGAAGTTGTTAGCAGCAGCATCGTAAATGTTGAAAGTAGTGTAGAGTCTAGACATCACTGGCAGTCTAACCGGAACTCTCTTACTCTCTCTCCCTTCCTCTTCTCTTCCCCCTCTCAGGTTCTTGAATGAAGACCTGAATAAAATTTTCAAGCAAGGAAACTCTCATTCTCCCCGAGGAAATAGTGACATGTATCGTGGCTTCAATAATCACTCGCCTCCAAACAACATATCCACCACCTTCTTCATCTACCACGTCCTCGGCCTCAACTCGACCATGACCAATTCGGTGTCATCCGCCTCTGTACTCCCGTCTCCAATTTGCTTGCAAGTCCATCCCCAACGCTTGTGATAGTCACCATTCCAAGTCTCACAAAAGAGACCACTCCACTTGAAGTTGTTAGCAGCAGCATCGTAAATGTTGAAAGTAGTGTAGAGTCTAGACATCACTGGCAGTCTAACCGGAACGAATGGTTGGGAGAAGGGTAGCAAAGAAGCCGACAAAATACAAGAGATTGAGCGAAGCCATGGCTAGGTCCTTGGCATTATATCGAACTATGGCTTTAAATTGTGTAATATCAAGATGCTCAAAGCATTAGATATTCAAGAAAGGCCTACACGAATCTATGCATCAGAACTATGGCTTTAAATTGTGTAATATTAAGATGCTCAAAGCATTAGATATTTATTAGACTGGAGCAATTTTGCAAAGCTTCAACAACAACTACGATTAAGAGTTCTGTGTGCCGGGGATAGCTGCCCCAAGTGAAGCTCACCATCACTCAAACGGAGTTTGAAACTAGGGGTAACACCTCCGTGTCCAGCTGTTAGCAAAATGGCTGCCAATCTGTGGAAAACAAGGTGGGGATCCCACTATGGCCCTGCCTTTTGGAGTGTAATTATAAGTCCAAGTTTAAGTAGCTCGATAACTATTTCGAATAACTTGTGAAAGGAAACGATACGTGTAAATTGGAAGGAAAGGAAAAGAGAAAAAGCAAGTGAAGGTAAAGAATATCACGAAAGGTAGATGACTGAAAGAGAGGAGAGAAAAGAGGTGAAAAGGTGGATTCATCCCAAAACTTTGAGAGCCTTCTCACGTCCAACCCATCGGCATTAGGGACGAAGGACTGGTGAAAGATTATGGATCGCCTTGTAGACTTAGGACTCCAAGTTTTTGGCTACCAATGCCTCGACAAAAACTACACGTTCAATAATCATATAGCCTACATCGCAGGACCTCTTCCATATACAGAAGTCACTAACGAAGTTATCATACGCTTCGAAGCCACTCAGTCGACTCTAGAGTCTAGATGCTGGAGGATGCGGCTGCAGTGACTTCTTTTTTTTTTTGGGGGTGCAAATAGGACTGCGGAGACTATATTGAGTTTGGAGTCCAAACTGGTGTGGAATGCTTGATAGAAATGTGATGGATTGTATGCGTTACTAACCTTACCGATACGTTCAGAATTTGCGCAGCAGTCACAACTGCAATTGGAGCCGCAGCAGCATCACATTCAACGTGTTCCTTGACACCATCTTGGCTAAGATAAAGCACATTGCAAGCGGTGCACCAAAGATTTAGTCTATTGTGCTCGCGGATTCGTTTATTATCGTTGTGTAGGGGCACATATTCAGCCCTATCGATAAGAGGACGAGAGAGCGAGAGCAAGATCTAAACGGGTACAATGACCACATACCTGCAGTGTCCAAAGATTTGAGATCTGCCCAAGCTCCACTGCAAATGATACCGCCCTTGATAGCTAATTGATCACCTCTCTCGCCTGCTCTTCACCACAGCTTCAACAATCTTAACAATGATCCTCGGGATTGAGCTCTCCCTCCTCAGTCTCGAGCCTAGGAAACAAAGAAACAATTCGGTATTGATGTCCATCTTCTTGCATTCAACGTATTCTTGAATCTGAGCCTTTTTCTTTGTAACCGAAGGAAGGTGGGAGCGATGGAAGAGGAGGCAAGCCTGGAGCAAGAGTGCATTTGCAATGTGCCACGTCGCATAGCCCTTTGAGTGCCACGTGGCACCTTTGAAATAAGGAAGGAAGTTTAGATAGATAGATAATAGATATGGAGCAACCTTGGCAACCCCAACAAACAAGCAGGTACCTCGTTAGCATACTGGACAGACCATGCCATTGAATATAATGAAAAACTCTCTCTTACACTTAAGTTAACAGAGGTAACTCATTCGTAGAGTGCACAGACCATTCCATCGCACATAATGAAAAAGTAACACTTAACCTACAATCACATTCCAAAAGGCACGGCCTTATTGCGATCCCTACCTTGTCTTTATAGTCCTTTCATTTTCCCTTTGATACTCTCTGTAATGCAGCAGGGATACACATCCAAACAAACGATACTATTCCGTGCTATGCATAACATAAGCCCACGGATGTAGCAAACAGAGGCCGACTGTTTTCTTCCTTTCCCTTCATGATCTTTCTCCACCTTGCTTAGACGGCATTCACACATCAGCTTTGCTCCACTTCACCCCCCAAGAAAACTCAAATTTATTTGCAGAGTGTGTGTAGACAGCAAAGCAGAGCTATTTCACAGTTGATGGATTCTCCAGTATTAATGAGACAGATTTCTTACTTACTGTACCCTCCAAATCATGTGTCTTCTCACTCCCTTGCAGAAATTCTGCACCTTCACTGTAGAGGCTTGACATACTACTGCTGACCGGTAAGGAGCATCACCCCCCACAGATGGCTTACATCATTCCAAAAAGGGTGCTGCCTGTTGAAGAGGATGTTATTAGTGACGAGGAATTATATAGGCTTCTTCTTGCCAATATAGCCCAGCTGCTTCAGTGTCGAAGGTGTATAACGCTTCAATGGTGTTCTTCCTTTCTCAGCTTTGCCTAAAGATTTCCTGATCCACGGTTGAAGGTGCAGAAGGCTTCAATGGTTTGTGAGATTGCCTGTCTTCTTCCCCCTTCCTCAAATTTGCCAGGAGAGACTGAATATAGCTGGGTCACTACTGATAGTTCCCTGCTCCATGGTTGAAGGTGCATAAGGCTTCAATGGCTTATCCAGGTGAGATTGCCTGTGTTTTCTTCCTCTCCTTCCTCAAATTTGCCGGGAGAGACTGAATATAGCTGCGTTACTACTGAAGGGGGAGGACTCCAAAAGAAGACTCAAATGGATTCCAAAGAGACTGCGATTGCGGAGGGACGTAACGAGCTCCGGTCCCTGCAAGGACGAGGGGCGGTTGCTGCGGTGCAATGGAAGCAGAGGGAGCAGCATGAGGGAGAGGAAGAGAAAGAGGAGGAGAAGCAGACGCAGAGGTTCCATCAAAGCAAGCAGAAGCTTGCTCCCCTCCTGCAGATGTCTTCGCAAGAGGAAGAGGAGGAGCAGCAAATGCATCTGCTGATGGCGAGGAAGAACATGGCGGTGCTTTTGCTCGTGCATCTTCAGCAGCAATCCTCTCTTGCATCTTCAACAACATAGCCGACTTCGAGAGCACGCCCAGCGCTGTCACCCTTGACGAAGACGATGATGCGATCGCTTCCCCTTTCCTGTACAGGCCCAGTGATGGTAGCTGATACGGCTCGCCGCATTGCCATAGCCTGCCTCTTCCTCCCTGCTGTTCCTGCTCTGCATTGTCGCCTTCTCTTGGTGATCGCTGCTGGTTTTGCTCCTCCGACGACTGCTCTTCTTCCCTGCCCGATTTGTTCGTCGGCAGTGATCCCAGCTGTGGTGGTTGCAACCAGTTCAGAAAATTGCATAGGTTGATCTTCGCCCTGTATTCCAGAGTCGATTTTCCCGCTCCTCCGTCGTTGAGCACGCCTGATTGAAACGGTCAAGGCTTCAGTTGCAAGTTCGTCTTCCTAGGATTCTTGCGCTAAAGCTAGTAACAACTGAAACCTATCACGATGAAGAGCTTCGCAATGCCTATTTGTTATGTGTGCATTTATGCAATCAACGAGGAAATCGAGCTGACATGAATACTCAGAAACGAGATCAAAGTAGGAAGATTAAGCACCGAGTTGCGGAAGATTGCTTGTAAAACATCGTCCCATCTGTACATCCCAGCGAGCGTTCGGATGATGCCTGCACTTCCCATCGACAATCTCTGTCACGACAATTCGGACGAAATTCGACATGCTGTCATGACAAGCCGTATGGATGGAATGCATACCTTCTAAGTCCTCGAAACTTTGAAATTCCTCTGGAAAAACCGCTGCTCTTCCTGCGTAGTCCATGTTCGCCAGAGTTATGATTTGATCATCCGACATACGATTGCACGGAAAATTACGACAATCCTACCTCCTTAGCGAAGCGAGGTAATCTTCTCTCGACACATTTTGCATCTCCTCGATATCCCTGGAATAATCGCTTACCTGCACATACGATGAACTCTCTTATTCCTGAACTCCCTTCCGGAACGTTCCACTCTTCGGCACATTGTTGCCTTGTGAGATCAAAAAAATTCTTACAGGGAAGTTGATGAGGGTCCCTGGTCCCCAATACTTGAGAGCAGCGAGGTCGTACGCTCTGGCTGCTGCTTCTTCGTCGTCATAGGCACCTGCAACGTTCGTTTGCGAGCAATGCATCATTCAAGGCACAGAAACTTGCGATCGCTGCAGAATGATATCAAGTTCGAAATGTTCTTACCGAGATAAACTGCCCCAAGAATAGTCGTTTGATGCATTAAAACCGGCCGAACAAGAACTTTGATCAGTAGCAAGAAGGTTGCACAAATTTATATCACGATTACGCATGATACACAGTGGAGCATTCGATAAAAATGGGACAACTCCTCGAACCACAGACAGGTCGTACCTTGCTTGCCCTTCTTGTTTTGGTTCTGATTCCAGGTGCTCTTGTCCCAAAGGTGAGCTTCGTATCGACCAGTCCAACGGTGCCTGGCAAGGAAGGATTGGTAAGGAATGCAACTGGCAGACAAGCGCAAAAGCATTTTCTGTTCTTCGAGATGAAGTTATGGCGCACCTGGTAACGCCTCTGTAAATGGAACTTCGTTTGCCTGCGGCACAGGGCGGCATTTTGCTGATCCTTTCCTTGGCAGTCGATCCTCTTGCACGCTTCGTTCCTCGTTGCTGTTGATCCCCCCCTCCTCCTCCTCCTCCTCCTCCTCCTCCTCCTCCTCCTCCTGCTGCTGCTGCTGCTCTTCCTTGTATTCCTCTTTCCTGATCAGCACAGGGCTGCCTTTTTTGCTGCTCCTCTTCATCCTCTTCCTCTTCCTCCTCCTCCGCCGCCGCCTCCTCCTCCTCCTCCTCCTCCTCCTCCTCCACAATCACAGTTTGGTTGGGAGGAACAGCCAAAGCTGCAGCTGCAGCTGCAGCATCTTCTTCTTTTGTGACGACGTTCACACCGTCCATTTTCGGTGCTCTTATCGCAGATCCTCTTGGCTGAAAGCAATGCGAACAGATTTCCAAGTCTCCAAAACTTGGATATCTGAAACGCTGAAGGTGTGAGAGAGGTGGTGCGCAAGTCAAATGGTTGTGGTTTTTTTGCTGTGTTTGTGAAGATCTAAGTCTCTCTTCGAAACGGTTAGTTTCTCTTCGAAACGGCTAGTTTCTAGCCAACGGCTCTGTTAACCTTACACGTAAGGTCCGAGTTTCAACCTTCGCGTTGACCACAAAGCTTGATTCTGGAGCCGCATTGCCGGCCGTCGACGGTTTGGGGAGGCGGGCGCCCACATGGTAGGAATCGGACGGTGCACCCCAGGTGTATCCGGTACCCATTCCTCGGAGGAAAGGTGGGCACCCTCGGTGGCCGGGGCCCGGTCTCCTGCCTTTTTGCCTTTTCGACCGCTTGGAATCAACAACCGGAGTCGCATTCCCGACCGTCGACAATTGGGGGATGGTAGGAATCAGACGGTGCACCCCACCATCGAAACTCCATTCGGATGGTACACGAACAATGCCTTTCTTGGACGTAGGATCGAAGTTTTAGATCGAATGGCCTTGTATGATCTTTATTTTTGGCCCATTAGATCAGATTTCGATCTAACGGCGATGGTTGTCGCGCGGCGGGTGGGCGGTTGAGCAATAAAGGCTTCATCCTTGGGTTGTATGTTTAGTCGGTCAAAACTGACCGGTTGACGGAAATGTCAAGAAGCTCGATAATGCAAAGCTCTAATCAAAGACAAAACTAGACACATGAAATGGAGACCTAACTTAGCAAGACAGACACCACCAGTCACCAAGTCTCTAGAGAAGAGGATGCTAAAGCAACAAACCAAGTAGCTAGAGAGGGAGGACAAAGAAAATGAGTAGCATCAACCAGGGGAGGGGAGACACCATGGCTGATAGCTCCCTAGCAAAAACATTAAGCTCTCATAAATGCATCCAAACTACCCAACACTGAAATACCTTTGAATTAGGCCATCACTAACAAACTAACCAAACAAAATTCAAATGCCCCATCGACTAAGGATAATTAACCCCTCACACTATTGTAACAACTCAACTTTAGACCAACCACATTTAACACTATGCCTAAATATCTATCAAAGTAGCAATGTAGAATCATTACGTATTAAACAACACGTCCACCTTAGGCCAACAACAATAGGAACAAATTGCTACCTTACCTCTTCTTTGACTCACTCTACAATAGGAGCCCTACTAATACAATTTAATATTTATCAAGGGGCTTAAAAGTATCATTAAATCTATAAACATTTTTAAGTGGAAGGAAATCAATTCCTTGTCCGCAAGAAAGGAAGAGCGCAATTCAACAATAATGAAGTACTATCAAAATTTTTAAGAATAAAAAAGGAACCAAAAAAACTAAAAATTAAATACATATACCATGAAATCCTCAAAGCCAAAAATTAAGAAGTTAAAGAACTGAACATGCATGTAAAGAGATTTTAAAAAATTTAAGACGAAAAATAACTCAAACCACATGCAAAGAGATGAAATAATAACAAATCCAAACCGCAAGCTGTGGATTAGTACTATAGATAAGGCATGTCTTTTATAGATGTATGTTCATCAAAATTGTAGTCGATATGTGATCCACATTAATTATTTTGTGGAATAAGACAAAAGAATTCGTTTAGGACGAATGTCATGAGTAATTTGTCCATCTTTGAGTTAGTAAGCATGAAAGTTCATTGAACTTTGTAAAAATTGATTGGGTGGAGTTTGATCCATCACAATTGCATTGCAGTCTTCACACTTTTTCTACATGCCATTTTAAAGTTAGTATTAGCTTGGTATGCCTTTTTAATTTTTATCTTGGCTTTGTGTGTGTGTGTGTGGGTGTGCGTGTGTGTGCATGCGCATGCTCTTTAAGTCCTTGAATAAGCACAGGTGCCACTATTGCATCTAGTTTCAGAGGAAAGTACGAGTGTGTAAAGAGATTTGTAAGACCTTTTTGAAAGGGAATTTCCATTAATAAGCATTAATAGTATAAAATATACATTAAACCATGATAGGAGTCAAACAAGTTAAAAGGATGATCTTTTTGGTACTCCAAACTCGCATTGATCTAGGAAATGTCAATCAGTTATCACAACTTCATTGAGAGTATTGTGACTACACGTGTCATAAGTCTTGATTGGTTGTTATTACAGTCGAGATACACCTAAGATGCAAATCACAGAAGATCTAGATTTAGTTCTATCCCCAAAAAAAAGAAAAATGCATAAAAGAAGGTATAAAATTTTGGTACCCTTTTCATTTTAAAGGAGGCAACTGGTCCTAAAAGCTTCATAGTAATTCCATTGGGTTGCATTAGTTGTAGCCCTAGCTTTGTCATGGCTTAGGAAAACATTAATCATAAGGCCAACAATGAAGCTAGAGTATGCCTAGGGCACCAACTCAATATGTTTTATGCTACTACCCTCGGCCAAAATCTGGGGTGTGGAGGGACAAGGGCCTTATAGAATATCCATGGATTTCCTTAAAGAATTTCAAATATGCAAGGCAAACATATGAAACTCTCATGCGTCCTCTCCCACAAAATATAAGGTATATACATTTCAAAAAGATGCAAGATTTTTAAATTTGTACATATTTTGTGAGGCCCAAGGGGGGGGGGGGTCTTTTGGATGAGAGGGGGTGAATACAAAAAATACACTAAAATATGAAAACCTGTGTCCTTTCAATTTAGTGTAACTTTTTCATGTGTTACCTAAATTTCAAGTTGTAAAGACATATTTGAAGCTCTTTTAGTGTACAACACAAGCACACTAATTTGACTAATTTTTACTCATGGCATATTGTTAAATTCATCTCATACTCAAGATTCTGATAGGTATTGTTACTAAAGAGAGTTGGCATCTTAGGAGAGTATGTAAGACAAAATTCAGTCTTCCTTATCTCAACCCCTGTGTGTGGATGGCCTTTAATGATTACTACTGGTATTCAGGTTTCAAGGACCGCATAAAGATTAGCACTTGAAAAGCATAATGAGCCTTTGAGATAGGATAGTCAATTAGAAAAAAGAAGATATATCTCACCTATTCCTGCTTCATCATGAATAACAAAGAATGCATTTATCACAATATACCATTGAGCTACTACCATACCCAAACCTATCTCATTTTTGTGGATAGCCAGATATATTCTTAACAATGGTTATGTCCTTGAGTTGGTATCCTCTTGGTGGAGTGTTTGCTATCAAATTTGTTATTTTGGGTATTTGTTACCAATGTATAGACCACTCTGGGTATGCTTGGATTTCTATACCCCCCTCCAGATGTTGTTTCAGTATGTCGTACATCCATTGACCACATATGAACAAGCTAGCTCGTTTGGATGGGAATGTGGACCCATGAGACTTGAACCCTTTTATACCCTTTAACATTCTTAAGGAGGACTGACGGTAGCAAAGTCAAAAGGAGTGGAGGGCTCTTCAGGAGCCGGAGTGTGCACTGCGGAGAGACCTAGCCTCCATAGAGAGGCTTAGGAGCAGGACCCAAGATCCCAGTGGCTTAGTGACAGATTTGAGAGCACGCGCCTTGAGCTTCAGGACACGGAGTGAAAAACACTCTCTTTGTGACAAGTACATCTTTTACACATGCGCCCTCTCCTTTGCCAATCTATTTACTCTTGTAGTTGGTCCACACAGCCTTGTGGGAGAATTAGCCATAAAATAGCTGACTTCTTTCTATGAATTTTCTTATCCCAAATAAGCAAAAAAACTTTTTTTCCTTTTGAATCTATTGTAAGAGGTTTTCCATCTGTCATTTAGCACCTTGGTTATGTCCTCTATATCACTTCTAGGAGTAGGGATTGGGAGGAGATAAAGGAATCCTACCCAACTAAACTCTTTGAGACAATTTAAGAAGTGTCCCCCTTTCCATTGGAACTCACAATTCCACTAAGAAATTATGTCCATAGGAACTCGTGATTGCACTAAGAAATTACGTCCATATCTAGGGTCTCATCCTAATTTGAAAGCTTAAATTCTCTCCTTATTTTGGGCCATAGCTTCCACTTAAATTCCTTTCTGTCCACAGCTGCCCCCAACTTTGTAAGCCTTTTTTGAATAAAAGACTAGCCCTTACAAAATCAGTATCATTGAGAGAGATACTCTTGAAAAAGACAAAAAACCAAATAGAGTCCAAACACATGAAAGAGCCCTCACTAGTGAAAATGATTTGACTTTTAGCTTCTTCAAACGCATTCCACAGAGATTTCCAAAGCTCACTTCCCTTAGTCTAGCAAGGCTCATGACTGCATACTATAGAGAGTTTGACATAGTTTTCCCATTTGGTGGCTCTTGCAAGCTCGACATAATTGAAGTCTTGGAGGGGAATTGGGGGGATAAAATCCATTTGTCCATCTTGCTTTGCATTCTCAGGGCAAGAGCCTAAGAAAAGATTTTGCAACAAAAAATTTAACATTATGAGGGGTCTCCAATTTCTCAATTCTTCTTTATCTCCATCTTTGGGAATAAGTTTAATTATTTCTCCATTTAAGTGTTCAATTAGCTAGTTTAGAAACAAGCTTTCTTGCCATAGTTTCAATAACCAAGGCCCAAATGTATCCCAAAAGTTTTGTAGAACTTAGCCGGGAGGCCATCCTCACCTGGAGTCTTTCCATCAGCCATAGAGAAAGCTAATTCTTTGGGTTCCTTAAGCGACAAGTCATTGTCTACATGCATTTTGTCAAAACTTGTTCTGTTTCCCTTTTTTGGCTTGCTGGCATTTACTCCTAGCCGTGACAAACTCATCATCAATGTCAATTGTGGTGTTAAGTTCTAGAAGTACTGGTATTTAATGGAGAGGTCCTCCTCAGTAGAAACAATAAGTGTGGAGTCCTCTTTCTTAAGCATTGGTACCTCTTCTTGAACTCTTTCCTCTTCTTAAACACTTTTCCTCCTCAATAGAAAGAATAAGTGTGGAGTCCTCTTTCTTAAGCACTGGTACCTCTTCTTGAACTCTCTTCCTTCTTATGAGCTCTAAGTTTTCTTCAGTGGGTATGTCTACCCTGCCTGCCTGATATTCTCTAAAATAAAACTTGGCATCTCTTAACCTCATTTGCTCCTAGATTCTCATTCCTCTTTTTTTTTTTTTTCTAAAGTTGGATTTATCCTTTTGTCTTGCCCTCAACTCGATCTCTTCCAGTTCCTCTTTGATTTATCCATCCTTCTTGCTCTAATTTTAGCCCTATTTCTTCTGCCATCTTTCAAGATTCTTTGAATGTTTAAGATGGCCACAAGCCAAGCCTCAGCAGAGGCAGATTTGGAAGAAGAAAAAGCTAGTTCCCACACTGTTTTAGTATGTTGTTAGACCTCCTGAATTTGAAAGAGTTGTGGGTCTACCATACACCAAGAGGGGAAAACAAAGCTTTGTGATTTGATAGAGTAAGAGAAGACATCAAGTCAATCTTGTGATCTATAGTCTATTCCAATAGGCTTTGAGATACATATATTCGATCTAGTCTTCCCTTATGCCTTCTCCAATCTATCTGCTACACCAAGTAAAGCACCATGTTGTTCCTATGTGTGAATTAATTGTAGGGTTTCTTTCAGATCATCCCAAATATGTAATTCTATGCCTCTCAAAATGGACCCTTTTCTTAGCCATCTATCATCTAGATTTTCAACCATGTTGAAATCTCCCAGTAGAATAGCGATGTTCCCAAAGGTAAAGAGAGATTCCCAAGTTGTTTTTCTTGCTTGGATGCCTATAGGTGCATAGATTGAGATAATAATAAAAGCAATATTTTTCATTTTGTAATTCACTGCAACCATCTGGTGTCCCTATCCTCTTGAAAAGTGATGACTCCATCCTTGAGATGTGATAAAATCCCTATTGTTGTTCCACCCCTTCCTTCCTCATGGGTAGTGAAAAAACACACATTTCATTTGTCCACTATCTTAAGTCTCTCCTCTGGAGTAGAATCTATTAATTGAACATCTTGTAAAGCTAGAAGAAAGTGAATTAGCACTAAGCCATCCAACTAATTCATGCTATCTAGTAGAGTCACTGAGTCCACACACATTAAATGCGAGGAAAGTCAGATGTTTAATTACCATTTTTGGTCTTTACCTTTTCAGCCTTAGGAACAAGGCTCTTGGGGGCATACTTTGACTTTTTAGTTTGAGAAAGTCTTCTTTTATTTTGCACAGTGGCTTGTGCTTTTCCTTGGAGATAGAAATCTTTCTAATCCGGGTAGGGAGCTCTTCATCAGAATCAACAGCTTCACTCTCACTCATAATTGAATCCTTCTAATTTATCTCATCTTCAAAAGATTTTGACCAACATGGTTTGACATCTACATCTTCCATATCATTTTCCTAAATCCACTACTTTGTTTCCTAATCAATCAATGCTTCAAAAGCATTTATGCCTATTCTTTCACCATATGAGTGTTTGCAATTTTCTTTGCATAATTCAGCTTTGGATCTGACTAAACTTTAGTCTTGGTTTTATTGGGCTTCACAACCCACTTGGTTTTGATACTTGAGGAGCTTGGATAGGTTTCTTTGGAGGCTTTGATTTACTTCTCTTTAGAGAATAGCTTTTAACTATGTAAGAAGATAAACCATAAAGGAAATAGGAATTTAGTAAGTTCTTGTAAACTAGGGGGTGTTTCATAAATTCCGCCATTCCTTTTGAGAATCACCACTATATGTGGTAGCTCTCAACAACATCTAGCTTGACACACACCTGAGGATTGCCTCTTGGGTTTATAAACTTTTCTTTTTCTACCCCTACGACCTCCCCCATGCTACTGCATAGGTTTATAGCTTGATTTACAAGGGAGAAGGGTAGATCAAGAAGTTGAAACCACAGAAGAATAGTATGGACCTGGGCTTGTCTGGGTTATAAAATCATGTGACCAATATTCCAAGTAGAGAGGTTGATTTTTGATAGGCCATAACCTTGGTGTAAGGCCTTAAGAGCCATTTCCTCATTTTCAAAGAGAAAAAATAATAGCCCTTTAGGGGACTAACACTAAGCACAACAAACTCTTTGTTGACCTAGTTAGTTCTCAACTAGTCTTCCAAAAAAGTACCTTGGTGTTGGGGACTAGGGAGGAAGCTAATAAGAGCATGAGAGGACAGCCATTACTTTATAATATGAATTTGTCTCATTGTGCGACTCTGGGCTCTCTTGAGATAATTCTCGTGGAAGCTCCAATGGTTTACCTCCACCTGCTTGACTAGGTCGATTTGTATGGTTCGACTGGAGTGTGCTCTGGAATGGTCGTTAAGGGCCTATGAACCATGCACTTTCTCCTTGCTTTGAATACTTTTCTTGTCTTCCCCTGGCTTTGCATGGGAAATGTTTGCGTTATAAATGCTTCAGTCACCTCGTTGTTGATGTCTTTAATCTACTTCGACAACCGCATGCTTTCCTGAGGGATTGGGGAACGTAAGACATTGCACTACTCCGGTTTTTTAGGCTATCCTCCAAATTCTCTTGGAGTTCTTTGTTTATCTCTTGCGGTGGCTGTCTGTTGAAGGCATCCTCACGAAGCACCGGGAGTTTCTCTCCCTTTTTCTTGTTCTATGGGACCGGGAGGGCGAGGATGACGCCTTGAAACAAGTGTGGAAAATAATACCCCCTTAAATTTCATAACAATCCTCGAGTAAGTAGTGGACCTTACATCCTTTGGAGGTGCTCCATTGATAGGTCCCTTTCCGAGTTCCATTCTGGGTTCATCTCCATGCTATTTCTTTGTCTTCAACTAAAGTAGAATATAAAGCACTCACTAAGGTGCACTTAGTTCTTGCTGGGATCGGAGAGGAGGAAAGTCAGTAGGATTATGTAGCTCCTTCGCATAGTCTATCATGAGGAAATACAGCTTCGAGGCATTGCTTCCATCATGCAATCCAAGAGGAGCTTGCATGAGAGGACTAGTAGTCACATCATCCTCAGTAGTCACGTCGAGCTTAACATCTTCGCTAGATTTGGAAGCGAAGGCCAAGTTAGGGGGTGGACGAAGAAGATAAGCTTTCCCATTTGAGTCCACCTCCATCCCCTTCCAACTCGTTCAGATGACCCCTCTTTGTTATACCTATGGAATTGTGCTTTATCTTTTGGCTTATGATCTAGATTTGTATACACGCTACTTGAGCATCTATTGTGCACATTCTTAGTTATATATTGCTTTTAAAGTGCATTTTTGAAGCCAATCTCTGATTTTGTGAGATGTTCATAACTAATTTGGTATGTGACTTCACACTGGTGAGGACCCTTGAAGTACTCTAAAGGGGGAGATAAGATAGTTGTTTTAAAAAATAGGTGTGAATGGTATGTTTTTCTCTTCTTTGTAATGCACATTCTTGATCTTGTTTTATAGCATTAGAGTCCTACTATTATGGTCCTACATATGCAAGTGTGCTAAAATTGTGCCATGCAAGCACCACAAATTTTGTGTATGGATCTTTTGAAGATGTTGAATTTCTTATGTGTTAGTGCTAGGATTCCTTCTCGACATCAATAGGCCACTTACCCTAGAGCCTATGTTTACCACCTCCATGTAAATGTTTTAATCGAATCCCTCAACTGTTTGCATCAAACATGCATCAAAGTAGCATACTCCTTAGCATCAATGGCAGTAACTCCTCTTCTATGCCAACAACTCATGCAATGAAAGTCAAAGGAAGTTGGTATGCATGAGTGCTACCTCATTATTGTGGGCCCCACCCACACTTGCTTTTATGCCCATCACACCCATGGCTATGCTAGTTGAAGTGAGATTGGTTTATAGGATGACTTTTGAAAGGCCAACCTTTTTCAAGTATTACAAATGATAGGTGAGGGCTTGTAGTATCAAGAAAAAGCAATGGAAACCTTTCAACAAGGTGCCTTCATATATATAATTTCCCCCCCTCCCCCCCATTTTTCTCTCTCTTGCTACACCATGGATCCCCTTTCCTTAGCTTCACCCTTGCTATTTGGCTTAGTTTATCCCAGGCTCTCTTCCCTCCATGGTTCCTAGCTACCTCCTAAGGTTGGAAATTTTCTTTGAAACTTTTCTATTGTGGCCTCTCTCCTTTTTGCGACCTCTCTCCATCTCACTTCTCTCTCCCTCTTTGTGGTCTCTCTCCCTCACACCTCGTTATCAGCTCAACCTCACTTTGCTATATAGTTGACTCTCTACCTAATGGTGCATTCCTCGATGTTGTTGCTACTTGCCTCTCTATTTTTGCTACTACTACTTGCTTGTTGCATACATTGTAGCCACACATTGCTACCTTGATATTTTTACATGCGATAATTTTACTTTTGATATTTTCATTAGGTGTCGAGAGAGTGATATTAAAATAATTGTGTGCATGTGCGTGTGAGAGAGAGAGAGAGAGAGAGAGAGAGAGAGAGAGAGAGAGAGAGAGGGAGGGAGGGAGGGAGGGAGGGAGGGAGGGAGGGTATGTCAGTGGGTTGGTTGTGTGGGTTAGGTGTGCGTGTAGCTAGGTTAGTACTTTATAAGTTGTTTTAGGGGCAAGATTTGGCTTATGTTAGTCGAGTTGTGTGGGGTTAGGTTACGTTTCTGTAATGTTGTTTTTGGATGCAAAAATAGAGACCATCCTAATTGATTTTGTTGAAATGAATATTAAGTACCATTAGTTATAAGTTTTTGGAAGTGTCCCCACAACCCAAATGTATAGGAGTTATCTAATAAAATTGACCACTTGACAGTCATTGTAGATCTTCAACTCTGGGCTGGAATAAAATTTGATTTTCATAACTTGAAGAAGGTGGACATTCCAACATAGGACTTTGCCAAATGGTAAAACCATCAACGTCAATCTTGTAATGCTATGGGGTCATAATCTTCAGCCTGTGTCATGTGCTTAAACTAGAGATGGTGATCTTATGGCACAAATACTTTGGTGAGGTACAAAATACGATGAGCTTACCATCCTAGGCTATCGTTAAGTACCCAAAAGCGTTGTGGTCACTACGACGAGCCTTAACTGTACCACACTTCATCCATTCACACACTAAACCCCCGCTTGTTTGAGCCTCCGCTGGTACCTTGGCGGTAAGAGTACAACATACGTGCCATGATGCCCTTGGTTTAAGCACAATGTAATAAATGCCATCACTATGAAAAACCCCTGCCTATATGCTTGAGCGAGGGGTCTTGGCTGCCCAACTTTGTCCACCTAGCGTTTTGGGCGGACCCAACGGTTTTTTGGATCGTGGCAAGGCACGAGGCTTAGCGTTGACCACTTTTAACAAGATGTGCCATAGTCACCCAAGATCACCCTCGCAAGCTGGTCTTGGCGGGTAGGGGACAGTCCCGAACGTCTCTCAGCAGTGCCTCTATTCGGTAATGTCAAAGTTCGGGGGGTTTGCGCAAGGGTACCCCCCACAGCCCCTACTGAAGATGACCACCTACGTGGCGGTTTGACGACCTACACGTGGAGAGCAGGCAGATCCTCTGCCATACGATTCGACGGCCACTGCCATGCAACCGCGCATATATGCACGGCGAATGTGCGCCTGCACCGGCTGCGGCAATGTACGGGGAAGGCGCCGTGGCTGGGCAGCTCCAAAAGTAAAAGGTACCATGTTTCACACGTGTGATCCAGTTGGCAAGTTGGCACGAGGGAAAGGCAATAGAAAAAAAATATAAGCTTCTTCCGATTGATAGAAAACGAAGAAACGAAGAAGAATGAATGCTTCCGTCGATGGCGATGGCGATCACGATCAGGAAGCTCAATCAAACAGCGTTGAAGTCTCTGGCTTGCAATTCTCTTACCCAGGACAGCCTCCCTTCATTATCGACTTGCATCTTGATCTTAAGCCTGGCTCCCGTTGCCTCCTCGTTGGAGCCAACGGATCCGGTTTGTTTTGCAACACCCTTCCCCTCAGTTTCATTTTTTTGCATCGCCGATAGATTTCTTTCTGCGGATCCTTGCCTCGTTTGAACGTGCTGACGGTTCTCCGTTCTTTGTTGAATCGCATTGGAGATGATTTCGCAAATTTCAATGGATTTGCCCAGAAACGCATCCTGACGTTATCTCAAAATGCCTATGCAGGAAAGACAACCCTTCTAAAAATATTAGCGGGAAAGCACATGGTGGGAGGGACAAATGTGGTTCGCGTGCTTGGTCGTTCTGCCTTTCATGACACTTCCTTGGTGTGCACTGGTCAGCTTGCTTACTTAGGCGGTTCCTGGAGCAAAACTGTAGGCTGTGCGGTAAGTTACATATATATATATATATATTCAGGTTTTTGTTGGAATATAGATAACGACAAAGCTGGGATTTCCAGAACGTTGGTGAGATCGAGAATGCAGCTATTTTAATATTTCCGGATTAGGGGAATTTACGTGGGCAGTGCGATTAGACAAGTTTGTTATTTATTGAACCGATGCTTTTGGAGTTCCGATTCTATACGGTTGAATGAGAAGCTTAGTAACTCTTCGAGGTATCAGAGCACTTATATAGGTGAATGATTTGAGAGTGCGGTTGTTCTTCTCTCCACTCAGCATCTGTGGAAATGGATCCAGCTTGCTGTAACATTATTGGACATCGATTTTTGAAGCTTGGAGATCAGGGTAGTCACAGCATTTACGGTTCTCTGAATCAGTGTCTGCGTTGTTCAAGTGCTGCTGCTGCTGTGCCAGTAGTGTCATCACGCAAGCTGGAATGGATCATGTATTGAAATACTAAGGATCTCAATTACATGAGAACATTGTCATATAGCGGCCTATTTGAGTTTCGCTTTGAATTCTCTTCTAAAAACACAAACCCTGTCCTATCTTAGCATGTGTGGAAAACGTTTCCAGCCAATTGTTATAAAATTGGACTGTGATCTCCCTTGGGAGGTTGCAGATTAGGATTGTTACGTGGCACATGAACAAAGTATGCTGTGTTGGGATGCTTTACAGAAATCTTATAGTGTAGAGTTCTAAGCGCTGCAGTTGTGCCACCATGTGTAAGCATGTGAAAGCCATATACATAACAATAAGCCCATATAGAGAATAGTAAGCCCTTTCTTATATTGTGGCCTACCACATGATGAATATTTAAACTGCAATCTGCTTTGTTAAGGAGCAGATAATTTACATAAGGCAATGAAACTAAGAGCTTCTCGACAACGGAGGTCTGCTCTCGTTTCCGTGATCAAAGTAGATGCTCGCGGTGTCTGACTGCCTCATGAATGAAGGCAGCTAAGCTTCTCTGGTCTGGAAAGGAGAGAAAGCGGGACAATATCCCAGAACTATCTTTGAAGAGGCAATAGAAGCGTCCTCGAATCTCATAGTATACTGGGCATCTGAAAATGAAATGCTCCTCCGACTCAATCTCCTGTGTGTCACATAATGTGCATATGCGCCTCTCCTTGTGCAAACCCTCAACCTTGCCACTCTCAATGCTAAGTGTATGTGAAGACCAAAAACTGCCCAATAGAGATCCTTAAAGAGTGGGGTAGGTAGATGTGCGTATATCCTGGTGGGTCGATAAAACCCTCCACTGTGATATGTAAACAATGATCCCTGTAGAAGCTGAGCTTCACTGGAAGCTCGCTCTGTCCAGGTCCTGAAAGTGTGTAGCCACAAAAGATCCTCACGAATGACCTAGTTGACCTCATGAGACAGGACAAGGGAAAAAGGTGCGTCAATGTTATACTGGAAGGGGGGAAGTCTATCTATGTGGAGTCCCAATCACTCAAACCATCTCTCTGTGTGTGCAAACTAGCATCTCTGATCACCTGTTTCTGATAGTGCCATAGAGGAGGACAATGCTAGCCACGGTAATCTGTTGCGTCCATAAGTGCATAGGTAGGTGATAACATGAAATGCTGCATCAAGTTGTAGTGGAGATGACCCAAACTTAGCCTGAATGATCTGGTGAGGAACTGATGCCTTATTGCGAATCATCCGTGATAGCATAAGAATCTATAGGCGCTGCATCGCCCACCCTATATCTGACAGATCCGGCCTCCAACTAGGGCTGCCATATATCCCCTCTGGGTGGACCAAGGAGTCAAAAAGCAAGCCCTTGGTCCGCAGGTCCTGGAAATGTGAATGGAAGCACTACCTCTCTAGTTTGGCCAATGAAGCGTATGCTCTGCTCAATCAGGCCTGCATCACCGGTCTCATAGTAAAGATAGGTCCAGAGAAGAGAACCCCTAGGTCATACACCTAAGTGTGAGGATGTGATCCATGGTCCCATGATCACGTTAGAATCTAGCCTGTCCATCTGCTCTAAGTCCCTGCATCTTTGCGAATTGACTGACCTCAGAATCAAGCACTGATGTATAAATCTGGACATGACATGTCTGATCATAATGGTCCTGTAGTTCTCGGCCATTATGAAGTTTCATCACGGCATCCTTCACACCCTTCCTAATGAAGAGTGTGTAGGATGTGGGGCGGGGTATGTGTGAGAGGTCAGGAGCTGGCTGATTTGGGATATCATAAAGCGTGCGTGCATAATTATGCCAGACTTGAGTGTTAGTGAGTGGTGAAGGGGACTGCCCCTCTAGAAATCTCTACCAAAAGTCCTTAGAGTTGTTACCATACAGAATATTTAGTAGTTCCTCCTCGTTTCGGTGGACGAAATCTAGCTTCTTCCTACGTACCAATTGATGGTACTCATGTAGTGTCTCTGGTTCATTCAGGAGGTGGTTTTTGGTTTTGAATCTAAGTTGACAGCGTAAAGCCTTGCACTCATCATCGTACCAGCTATTACAAGGGGCGGTCCTAGGTGGTGGTGGGTGAGTGGAGCGAGTAGTGTGAGGGAAAACGTGAAGGGCACCCTCGTGTAGTGAGCGGGTGACCATAGGAGCACGATCCTCTAGTAAGGGTATAAAGTCAATATATGTGAGAAGTATGTAAAGGCGAGCTGAATATGTAGGTGAGAGGCTGCGATCGAAATGTATGTCATGATAAGTTGTGTGAGTGATCTATGGAGTGGGAGGTACTGTGAGATGGGATGTAGAGATACTAAAGAAAAGGTATGTGTGATCAGCCCCGGGAGGATAGGGTGCAACCGTAAAACCAGTGATACAAGAGGTGAAGGCAGAGGATCCCATGATGTAATCAACAACGCTAGAGCCCCCTCCACGTGGGAAGCATGTAAAACCACCTAAGGAGGGCCATCTATCAAGACCATTATAAATAATAAGATCATGCATCTTGCTTAGATCTAACAGAGCCTGCCCGTAAGATGTGACCGAAGCTCGTCTATTAGCTGAAACTTGCATATGAACCTACTTCTTCAAGATCAATGTCTGGCAGTAGAATGGAATTGTCTTTGAAATCGAGAAGTGGTACCTGACGAACCCCTGTCCTTGTGTTGAAGTCCCCAACCAGGAGGACTTAGGCAGGAAGCCTTCACTTCCACACATGAGAGTTTTTGGGTCTCTTGCATATGTTCATGTACCATCTCAGCTGAGACATAAGCTTGATGACAAGGCAATCAAATGCATATTTATTGGTTACAGCCAGGAGAGCAGAGGGTATTGGTTATACCAACCAAATACTGGGAAGATGAGGTCTCGCGGGGGAAGTAGCATACTGCAACAACAAATCCCGGCTGTCTGTATGTCGGATCGGATCCAGAGAAATTTGGAGTGTGTATCTTTCCGCTCTATTGAGATGGTCCCCAAAAGGGTGGACCTGTAAAGAACTGCTACTCCTCCCAATCCTCGTACCCCCCTTGTGTCTCTTGTCTCATCTTTGTAAGCAGTCTCCCATGTGTACCCACTGACTATCGGTAGTGGGCGCTTTGGACTCTGATGTGTTTGTATAAAAGACTATGTCACGACCTGTATAAGATTCTGAGAAGTTCCTTGGTTCTGACCATAAGGTACTATTATAGTTCCAAATGGTACACACAGACACAGAGAGAGAGAGAGAGAGAGAGAGAGAGAGAGAGAGAGAGAGAGAATAGTGCCCGATCTCTTTCTTCCTTTTCCTGTTGAGCTATCTGAATGTGCTTTTCCTTTCTTTTTCGCTGCTCGTAGGCATACTTCTCAGGTTCTGACCATAAGGTACTATTATAGTTCCAAATGGTACACACAGACACAGAGAGAGAGAGAGAGAGAGAGAGAGAGAGAGAGAGAATAGTGCCCGATCTCTTTCTTCCTTTTCCTATTGAGCTATCTGAATGTGCTTTTCCTTTCTTTTTCGCTGCTCGTAGGCATACTTCTCAGGTCTCTTGGGGAGCTTCTTTTGCTTTCTGGGCTGCTTGGAGATTTCCTCTCTAGCCTCCTGTGTCACGAGGACGTGAATTTATGGGACTTTTGATTTGCGACTCCCATAATTTACGCGTGATTGCCTCGAGCCTCTAGGGCGCGAGAGTCTGGCCAGGTGCACGAGACTTGGGGAATTAAAATTCCTAGTGGGCCCTTGGAAATTGTGAATGTGTGCCCAGTTACTAGGCAATTAATTCCTAGGACCAAATTGTGCAACAGGGGGCCAAAGAGTGGTGCAAGAAAAAATTGCTATTTTGGGCACGGGACTCTAAAATCAGCACAAGACACCTGTTTGGCATGCAGGAGGCCAAAAAGCAAACAGAAAAGTCGAACTTTTCTTTGAGGGCTGTTTTTTGAACCACAAAAGAATAGGGAGAGGCAAGTCACAAGCTAGGAAAGTGCTCCAGGGCTATTCTATCACATCGCCTTGCTGATTTTTGACTACCAGTGGCAGTCTGTGGGCTATTGGTGGGCTGCCAGGGCTGCTAGAAGCTCAAAATTGAAAACAAAATTCGTTTTTGTGCCAAGAGCATCCATATAAGTTTGTTTTTGCTGCTTCCAGGCTGCACAGAGGCTGCTACAGGTGCTGTGGGCTGTTTTGGAGCTGAGCAGGAGCTTCTATAGGGATTTCGAACTGTTTTTGGTTGCTTTTGGGCTGTTGCTGCTGGTTTTGGATCTTTCCAGGCTTGGGGCGCTAGCGTTTGGGGCCAACCGGTGTCCTTGTTTCTGAGTAGGAGCTCTCTAGCTCCCTGTGATTAGTTTGTGGTGATTGATTGTTTGATTAATTACTATGTATGCTGTAGTTAAAGTGGATCCCATCACCCTTTAATCTAAGAAGGCTGGTTTCATCCTGGGTGGCCCCGAACCAGATCCTCCCTCAGTTTCTGGAGTGGAGCATCCGGGCAAAGAGGTTTTCTGACTCTGAGGCTACATCTGCTTATGGCCTGCATCATGGTGACCATGGCTGATGGGGATACTTATGCCTCTGCTGATGGAGGTGCTACTGGTGGAGGGACTGTTTGCGGTGCTGCAGGCTGCCTTCCTGGATCTGTGCTACACAGTCTTGAGAAAAAAATCTGAAGCTCTGGCACAAATGTAGTAGGTAAGATGACTAACTTCCTCTCTTGCTAGCCTATTATCTTCTCCTGAGCGGAATGTATAAGCTGTGAAATACATACAATACGCTTCTGGGGTTGATCCTGGAATGAGGAAGGGGGTAGTCATGTATATAGGTTTGGACCACTTCTGCTGCTAGCCAACCCCCCTTGTGGAGCCTGATTAGCCCTGTTTCTGTGCTGTCAACAAGCCCAACTTGCCACCTGGCAGTTGGGTGCTGCACCCGTCTGCTTACAGCCACTTGGCAGCCCTGCATTGGCTGCTGGCCTGGTCTTCTGGCACTGCTGCTGCAAACCTGCCAGCAAGGCAGCCGTGCCATGGGCTTGCAGATGGCCATGATGACTTTGCATGTTTCACTTCTCTGATCAAAACAGATTTTCTTTAGCTTTTATTGTTCTTCCATGATCATGAATAGAATGAGGCTGGGTCATTAAGATACATATTTTGCTTCAACATGGCAAACATATTTAAGTGTCAACCATTCTGGATTGTAAGTGTGCACTAGTGTAGACAGGGCTTGCTTGGATCATGTTTCTAGTATATTTGGTATTTGGCCACTTACCCTGGCTAAGATATTTTTGACACTATCCCCTATGCATATAGGTTCTAGATTAACGGATGCAACGTATTTCAAAAAATGAGTGAGCTCAATGTCACTATCTACGTATATGTGTTAAGAACATTGACTGTGGGCCATGAACAATATTAGAGGATGATCACAGATCTATTGCTTGAATGATGGTTAACATTGGTCTCTAATTCAACAAAAAATTTCATTGCGTTGGCAGGGTGAAATTCCGTTGCAAGGGGATTTCTCTGCTGAGCACATGATTTTTGGAGGTAGTCATGTTATCTGGACTGTAGCTTTAATGGTCGTATTTCAGCCCCCCTTTTTTGTCCAATATGATTTAAGTTAAATGGCGGCATCAATGCAGTGGAGGGGGCTGATCCCATGCGAAGGGAGGAGTTGATAGAACTCTTGGATATTGACCTGGAGTGGAGAATGCACAAGGTTTCTGATGGCCAACGGCGGCGGGTTCAGATTTGTATGGGTCTTTTACAACCCTTTCAGGTATATTGCTGATTTTGTCAAATTTAAGTGCACAACAATTGAGGACAAATTATTTCAGAAAGTTTTTGTGCTGTCAGTAGGAACCTGGTCCCCAGGAAATTCATGATTGAGTTAGCATGACTGTTGTGACAGGTATTATTATTGGATGAGATAACAGTGGATCTAGATGTTGTAGCTCGAATGGATTTGCTAAGCTTTTTTGTCAGAGAATGTGAAGAGGTAATAGTGATGCTCTTTTTAACCTTGAGTACAAAAATCTGGGTCCTGTTTTTTGTTTGGGTTTAAAGGGTTTTGAAAGCTAACAAAAATGTGATGAATTCATACTTACAACACTGGCCAACAGGAATGACTATGTATGCCACCCCCAAGAGACCCATTCCAAAAGGATCATAACATTCCTTGTAATTTTCTGCACCTGACGTAAAAAGATGTCACCCATCGACCTCATGTGACTCTGCTCAATTCAACAAGAGAAAAATGGCAAACTTTCGTAGTTTGTGTTTTCTGGGAAAACAATTTGACAGAAATGGGCATTGTCATTTTGAATTTGAATATAAATGAACAACATTGACTAAAGTCGCTGCAAGACCTCAAGACCTTTAGTCATATACTAGCAGCACTAATGTTTGGGTAAGGGGATATGGATTATTCTAAATCATGGAATGTTGATTGTAGAGGGGTGCGACAATCGTATATGCAACCCATATCTTTGATGGTTTAGAGTCTTGGGCATCTCATTTGGCATATGTGGAGGATGGGAAAATGAGGCGCCTACAGAGGATTATGGAAATCCCCGAGCTCAGTTCCATCAGGCATGCTAAGAATTTGCTGCAAGTTGTCGAGTCTTGGCTGAGGAAGGAGAGGGAAGCAAGGATGCAGGCAGAACATAACACTTCTGTTAAACCTGTTCTTCCTTCTCCGTGGGCATCAAGCCGCCATATGGCCTACTATCGTTGACTTAACAATCTTTGATAAGCTGAATATCAATGGCAAAATTTTATGGGTTATTGTTGAAACTTTGTAGCCATCTGACATTATTATTGGCCACTTCTATTTGTGGACTCGTACAACAAGTAGGCATCAATGGTGCTCTTGGGGCAGCTCATATGTGTGACGTATTTGTCGTTGTTATGATGATTAGACCTCTCTCTCTCTCTCTCTCTCTCTCTCTCTCTCTCTCAGAGATGCAGATACGTGTGTTGTGCTGCCTATGGCCGCAGGCAGCAGTTCTCTCTCTCTCTCTCTCTCTCTCTCTCTCTCTCTGTGTCTCTGTGCAGCACAGAGAGAGAGGGAGAGAGGGAGAGATGATATTATTAATGTCTGTTGGAGGCGCAACACAATCTCTGGAAGTGTACTACAAGTTGCAGATCCATAGTTAGCTATGTTTCATGTATTGCTAAGGCGTGTGCCTTGTCTAAGCCTTACCACGGTGTTCCAAGTCTGCTTTAACGTTTTTGCTGGCTGCCCAAAGGGATGATGCAGACTCATGTTGACAGAACTGTTAACGATGACATACAAGAACTGTACTGTGCTCATAAAAAATGTCTCCTGACTGGCATGATTTGCAAACTTCATTTTCCCTTGGTACATTCTCCAAGTTCATGAGAGGTGGTCCTTAGTTTTTTACTGGTCTTCTCTTGAACAGAAAGATGTTCTCATTAAGATACTTCTGCCTCAGCATTCAGCTGATTTCTCTTTTGTAGAAGGCCATCTTCTCCTTCAGTGCAAGGTCCTGGCTAGGAGTTTCTATGTTAAGAGAGCAAGAGAGAGCGAGAGAGAGGCCAGTCTAATTTGACATGTTCTGCCTTTTGAGACTGCTGAATTTCTTCTATAAGATCCTGCAGATAAATTTGCTTTGAAGCTATTTGACTTTGATAATAAGTATTTTTCATAAGAGGTAAGAGATAATCCAAGAAGGTGGTTACTACTCCCCTGCTAGCTCCTTTCTTTCCCCCGCCCACCCTTCTTCTGCCCTCTTCTTCTTGCTTGCAGCCTCCCGCTCCCACTTCTGGGTCTGTAGCAGCCCGTCTTGGGCTGCCTTCCCCCAGGGGGTTTCAGCCTTCCCTGCCAGCCCTTGGCTGTCCTCCGGCCTGTTTTTAGGGCCGTGGCAAGGCTTGGTAAAGGCGCAGCCCCTCCCAGCCCCTTCAGGGCCTTCTTGGCCCTCTAACAACCAGCCTGAGGGCTGGTTTCAGCCCCTTACTGCACCCTCAAACCCTTTCCCACGACCCGCATTCTCCTCTGCCCGCAAGGCTCCCTAGGTTCCCTTGAGCCTCCCGCCCGCCCCTTCTTTTGGTTGCTCCACCTTCCCTTTTTCTGCCATCCCCCTTTTCTCTCCTGTGCTAGTAGGAGCAGCTTTGTGTTTTGACATCGGGGATCATTATCTTGTGTGGTGACTCTTTGCCTGGCAAGAGGGGCTCTCATGGATATGGCAGATCGCTTGACCCCTCGAAGTTGCGCCCTAGCCATTCGGATCTCCATTTCCTCATAGGACAGTAGGAGGTGCACATAGCCATTCAAATTACCCTTTCCCGAGTGGACAAGGAGGAGGTGCAGATAGCCATATAGTCACTTCAGGACAGAGCAGGGGCCGCACTATGGGTCTCACACCCACTTAAGAGTTGAGTTTGAGACTAGATTCAGGGGAGCTTGGCACTCAAGGGTGATCGCATTCAAGAGGTTATCGTCTATTGTAGAAGAGTCCTCCAACTGAGTTCCCCCGTGATTGCGGAGGCCCTTGTGGAGTAGAGCCCCATCATATTCCCTTGCTCTTACTTGGTATTCTCGATACCTTGGTACCACAGTTTTATGGTAGACGGCACGTCATTTGTCGAGGTTCTAGAGACGCTATCCTTCCTAAACAATGTAGGCCCATTCTGTTCTTGCTTCGAATCCGATGGAGTTTCTAGCATGCTTGGTCCTTGTGGAGGATGGTCTTCGGCGGCTCAGGGTGATTACTGAGTTCCTAGAGTTCTTGTTCGAGGAGGTTCTTTTAGAGATCGTGGAGAGGGTGAGTTCGGGTAGAGAGTCGAGGTCTCATGCCTCCTAGGCAAGTGCCTTACAGATGGGGTACTTGATAGTAGCTTGCCCTTGTAGTGCAGGTCATGTTTGCCATGCACAACAATGACAAGGGCAGCATCGGGAGAGGGCAGAGGATAGACGTTGTAGAGATCCCTCGGGTTGAGCCATCGGGGGTTGGACTCACGTGGACTGCAAGAAGCCTGGCAAGAGAAGTCGCAAAGAATTAAAGGCATCATTCACATTGATGATAGTAGGGGAGCCGCATGAGTTGCCCCCATCGGCCCTCCTACCCAGAGAGGGCTCCCTCAGGGCAACCTTGACACTTGGAGGTAGAGGTGTTCTTTGATCTTCCAACATATATTCTTCCCTCAGCACAGGATTCTCAGCTAACTGAGGAGACTTCACGGGGCCACGTGCCCTCCCTCCAGACCCCCTTTATCTTTCGCTCCCACACTACATTGCCCCCAGCCCCCTCTCCCCCTTTGCCACCTCCCATTGCCCCTTTAGCACAGTTGATTCCCGTTCTCGAGTCATTCCATCCCCCCCCCCCCCCCCCCCCCCCCCCAACTTCGACTTCCACCTCCCTCCCTCCTCTTGTGTTGCGATGCCCACCCTTCCCTAAGTTGAATAATCACTCTAGCTAGAGCTCAACTTCCTTGCCCTAGTTTCAATTTGCCCCTTTATCGAGCCAGGGCATGGCTTTTGCAATGTCAGCATAGGATATTCCCTCCCTTTTCTTAGTCCTCACGGCGGTAGTTAAAGCCTTGCCTAGGGAAGTGCGCATGGAACTATCTCAATGTCCCAGGTGATTATCACATTGCATTGGAGACATTAGCTTTGAACTTGCAGCCTTGCCAAGAGGTAACTATTGGAGTTGTTGGGAGCACTTCTCATCCTTCTTGGACAATTATCCCATTGCATTAGAGACGTCAACTTTGAACTCGCAGCCTTGCAAAGAGGTAACTATTGGAGCTATTGGGAGCACTTCTCGTCCTTTCAGGGCATTAATTCCATAGTCACATGAGAGGTGTAGTGGAGTCCCCTTTTTGACTTTATGATGCAGGATTAAATGTTTCGCAAGGGTTTGGCCATCAAGGGAAGGAGCTTTGGACCGGCCCATGGTCATAGCACCACCTTTCAGCTTGCTTTTACGAGAGAGAGAGAGAGAGAGAGAGAGAGAGAAAGAGAGAGAGGGCATGGGTTTAGTAGTTGTTTTGATCTGTTGTTCGGTCCAACGAGCAGCTCTAACAAGTTAAACACTAGCCATCGAACCATTGCGCCATTAAGCTAGGAATGGAGGCCTAATGCAGTGGGTTGTGAAGGTGCATTAATACTTAATTTCTTACTTTTTAGCCACCGGGCTTATAGCCACTGAAATTGCCACCTTGGCTCTTGCAGCCACTTGGCTTGCATGATGGGATGACCATCTGATACCACCGCTATGGCTAGCTAAGTTTGCAATGCGCTTCAAAGGGAGTTCGGAGTTTTGTCCTTTCCCCCCTTCAAAACGAAGTGTCATGTTGCTTGTCAATTGCAATTTGAGCAAAACATGCAATTGCTCGTCGAGGTGGTTGGGTGGGAATTGGCTATTTAAGTGCCATGTAGCCTCGTCCCCTTCAGAGCCAATCATGCCTCTTGTGTGTTGTTGTAGATAGACTACCCCACATCCAAACCCTCTTCTAGTGGCTAGAAATCCGCAATTGTCACATAGGCTTTTACTCATAGGAAGGCCTTGTTTGCCATGCGTGATGAGTTGCAATGTGCATGGGCTACATATCTTGCACTTTTGTAGCCATAAATAATTGAGACTTTGATAGGAGTTGCAACGACCCTTGGTGGGACTTCTTATGATATAGGAGCACATGTTTTTATTTCCGAATTTCAAACAACACCACCATCTCCTCTTCTTTCTCAAGTGAAGCTATGACTCAGAATCTCGAGATTTGAGGAGATCCAAGTAGGTCTTTCAATAGGACTGGAAATCCTTATCAAGCGACTTCAAATCCTTTCATCTTACAGATGTATACATATTTTAAATATAGCTTAAGCTTATGCTACGAGAAGATAACCCTCTCTTGTAGGACTTTTTGGGAGATGTAAAGGATGAATCTTGACAAAAAAAGGAAATTACAAATATATGAATCATAATTTCGATGTTGGGGATGAGTTTGGGAATGTTCCTAGATTCATCTAGGTATATGCTTCTGCCGTATTAGCAGACATGCAAATTTCACATTGTGAAGTTTTCGTCCAAGTTGCGGGCTGCTGGTATTGCGATAACTCTTTCTATCTTAAATGGTGCGTTGCCCTCTCAGCTAGATTTAGATTTAGATGCTCGTTTGGGAGAGACTAAAATGAAATCGTTTAGACTTCACAAGCAGTTGTAGCTTGAATGAAGAGATTTGCACTACTTTTTGATTAGCCTTCTCCTTCAGTGCTAGCCTTCGTCATGGTTGAGTTTGCCCTTCACCTCCGGAGTGCCGATAGAAATTCAGTACGAAGACTTTGTATAAATGGATGCTCAAGTATGTGTGGGTGTGTGGATTTGTATGTGAGAGCATACTTTTATACTATGGTCTACACCCACTGTTGGGCGCTGATGACGTCAGTGGGGATGTCATAGTGGCTGTCCCTGCTATGCGTGATGGAGTTTATGGTTTTCAATCTTATGAGTGACTCTCGTGAGATTGAAACTGCACTATGTTGTGTTTTTAGAGAATGAGTTTGGGAATGTTCCTAGATTCGTCTAGGTATATGCTTCTGCCGTATTAGCGGACATGCAAATTTCACATTGTGAAGTTTTCGTCCAAGTTGCGGCCTGTTGGTATTGTGATAATTCTTTCTATCTTAAATGGTGCGTTGCCGTATCAGCTAGATTTAGATTTAGATGCTCGTTTGGGAGAGACTAAAATGAAATCGTTTAGACTTCACAAGCAGTTGTAGCTTGAATGAAGAGATTTGGACTACTTTTTTATTAGCCTTCTCCTTCAGTGCTAGCCTTTTTCATGGCTGAGTTTGCCCTTCACCTTCGGAGTGCCGACAGAAACTCAATACGAAGACTTTGTATAAATGGATGCTCAAGTATTTGGGGGTGTGTGGATTTGTATGTGTGAGAGCATACTTTTATACTATGGTCTACACCCACTGTTGGGTGCTGATGATGTCAGTGGGGATGTCATAGTAGCTAGTCCCTGCTATGCGTGATGGAGTTTATGGTTTTCAATCTTATGAGTGACTCTCGTGAGATTGAAACTGCACTATGTTGTGTTTTTAGAGGATGAGTTTGGGAATGTTCCTAGATTCATCTAGGTATATAATTTCGATGTTGGGGGGCCATACACAAAGTGTAGATATGAACATTTGCATATTAAATATGAAGGCACAGGTTTATGGTTCTTTGATATATGGTTGATAATTTGGTGGCATATGAGTTGGATAGGCCTTTTTAAATTGCCGTCAACTTTTTCCCTTTTATGCAAAACCTTGTTGGATCTCTTATTTTAAAAACCCATAATTTTTAGCAACATAAG
Organism: Dipteris shenzhenensis; assembly: GCF_047967505.1. NCBI lineage: Eukaryota > Viridiplantae > Streptophyta > Polypodiopsida > Gleicheniales > Dipteridaceae > Dipteris > Dipteris shenzhenensis. The sequence continues at coordinate 36,812,104 of NC_141599.1, forward strand.
GAGATCAATACTAGCAATAGTCTCAAAATTCTTTAAGGACCCTTCAAAATCCATCCTCCCTTCTAATCTACCAAAACCAACCACCTATATAAAAAGGATTATCAAGAAAACCTAAATTTTCAACTAGAAAAAAAACTAACTTCACATCAAGAGAAAGAAATGCAAGAAGAGAGGCATAGATGAGAGGTAAATGGCATGAATCTTCCTCTACTACAATATCTGCACCCCTTAGTAGATGGTATAACTGAACAATATATCAGTCTTGTACATCCAAGCATCAAGTTATTATTCCATGCACACGCAATGGTGGAAAGCTCAATAATCAATATGATTATAAAGGAGAAGGTACTACATGCCACTTACTTATGATATGGATGATATGCTAGCAAGTAGGAGATAAGATGATAAATGAAGGATCCTTGTTTCTGACCAAGTAAAAAGCTACATGATATATACATATAAGAACAAAAATCGATGTCCATTTTCTCTCAATTAGATCAACTGATGGATAGCTTAATTAGATTGGCACCCATTTTCTCTCCAAAAATGTATAGAAAGAAATTATCTATGACCCCCCTACAAGGATGTGAAAAATAAATCTTCCCTTGAACCCATATGTGGAATGCTTTGTCATTAGAGGGAATCGACTATTGTTTGTTGCATAATAGAGGAGTTGCAAACTAGGTTGAGCCACTCACACTTTCTCATTTGAAAAATTAGAATCCCATAAAGTGTAAAACTTTCAACCTCTAGGATTAGGTGGAGATAAGGAAAAAACAACAATCTCCATACTTTATCCAGAATAGTCTATTGATAGTTTTTTCTTATAGTTTCCCCACATTTTCTCACCATGTTCTAGACCTCCACCACGGTCTCTTTCAAATCCTAGACTTTTAACTCTCTTCTTCTTGATTTCTTCTATGCTCACATGATTTTAATATTTAAAAGAAAGACATAAGTCAAAAGAAGAAGTTCCTATTAAATTCATGTTCACAACCATGCTAAAGGGGTTGAATTATAAAGAAACAATCCACCTTGAATGTTATCCATGCTAGGAGATACCTTGTCATTTGATACCATGGAGCTTGCTCCAACTTACCCTCTTTCTCACAAGTTCATGGCAATGCAAACAAGACAATGATCTCTTTTCCTCCATATAGTTCCTCTTTTGTTTCGAAGAAAATTTGAGTTGAGAGATAGCCTCCGTACTCTCATGTGGCATGATCCTACATGAAGGAATCAAAGGGAGAATGCTACTGTCTACAATTATACACAGGGTCTCTCTCTCTCTCTCTCTCTCTCTCTCTCTCTCTCTCTCTCTTAGGTCACCATCATAAAAAGTATCTCTACAGGGAAGGAGGATGGCAACATGTTGAGCTCTTCAATATCCTTTGCTCCATGACTTCTTTAATATCATTTGCATGCTGAAATTCATGGCATTCAATACTATTTTCCATTGAGTTTGAAGCCCAAGTGCTTCTCTAGTGACAATATTAGAATATTCATCTTTCTCAATATCTATGTCACTATGTCACTAGAGGCTTTTCATCTTCCAAACCTAGATTATTAAAATCATCAACTATTTTTTCCATTGTTAAAGAGCAGCTATGCTTAAAGGGGATGCAATCCCGAAGGATTCACAAGGACTTTCTTATGGTACCACGTGAGTTTACATGAGGGGGTTTTTTGTAGGGCATATAAGCTTATACATTATGGCTAACCCTCTTTCCTTGTTGTCCTAAAGTTATATATAAGTGAAGGGGTATGTGAGTGCTAGAGGGAAAGGGGTTTGGTGTCCTCATGGCATGAGGTATGTAAACCAGCAACAAGTGCATTCAACATAGGGGTATAAAAATTAATAAGTTTAATTACAAAATAAATTGACATAGGGTATATAATAAATAAACATAAATCTAATAAACATATATTGGTAACCCTTTCATATATTATATGAAGGGCATGAATGGAGATATAAGGAAAGGGGTTCATAGTATAATCTTGCATCCGTATATGCTACTATATGTTAGATATTAATGCTCCACTCTCATGTAACTACGTGGGAACCAGCTAACTCTACCTGTAAGCCCCCCATATGAGGAGAAGGCATTTGAGTAACTCGGTTATCCGGTAGGTCCTGGTTTGGACACCAGATGGGGGCCATGTGTGGCCTGATAGCTGGACGGAGTTGGCACACTGCCAACTAGGCTACATGCAAGTGCGGGAAGGCATCCCATGACTGACCACATTGAGGGTAGACGGAGCATTTCCCGAGGCAGCCCACTCTTGGGTTGCGGGGCCCCCGTTTTGGAGTCCTAGATGATTCCGGATGGCTGTGGGCTGAACGGTTCTATTGTGTTGTCGGTGGCCTATTTCGGGACCGACCCCCAGTCGACCGTTTTGGGTGGACTGGGTCGGTCACCCAATTGAGCCCAACCGACTACGACTGGTGGCTATATAAGAGTAAGCCCGTAAAGCCCATTTCATCACTGGCTACAACAACCCTGATTCCTTAGCATCCAGCCTCTGTCCTCTACTGTTTCTAGCTCGCCATCGAAGCTTCTTTCACAGGAGCACACGGTTAGGAGGCAGCGCCATCTATTATATCAGTTCTACAATAATTAAATTTTTGATTCTCCATACTATCTGTGTTCTCTCTTGCGTAAGAGATCCTGTTATCTGTTGAGCACAGACGTATTGTTTTCTTACATGGTATCAAAGCCTGGACTCTACCAAGAAGATTTGGTAGTGTGTTTCTGTTTGCGAGTAGATTGTGAGAGATGGCCCAGCCCACAAGACTGCAAATCCCACCGTTCGGTGAAAGCGAAAAGTTGGACGGCTCTAACTATCCACTCTGGAAGTTCAAGATAAAGACCATGCTAAGTGCATAGGAGCTTTGGGACACTGCTACTGGGGTGGACGTGAGGCTGGTTAGATCCAGCCAATGCAGGACAACAGATAGTACCAACTGCAGATGAGATTCTCGCGTGGATAAGAAGAAATGCAGATGCGTTGTGTTCTATTGTCTGTAGTGTAAGTGATTCCGTGATGGCGTTAATTCAACATGTTACCACAGCGGAAGAGGCATGGACGGTCTTGAAAAATCAGTACGAGACCACGAATCAGACGCGGATTCAGAATCTGGAGACTCAACTCGCGAACGAGAAATTATCTGAGTCTGAAGCAGCAGAGAAGTTCATCACCAGGATGAAGAATCTACGCAATCAGATGACTGCGATTGGCATCACCATCACCAGGGAGAATCTAGCACGAAGGTGTATACGGATTCTCCCACCAAAGTACGACGGTCTTGTTACGACGCTGAATACACAGAACAGTAATCCGCCCCTCAACTTTGAGGGGCGCGGTCTCCTCGCTCTCTGGACTCTCTGGGCTATGTCTAGAGTGATCCCTCGTCTTTGTCGGTCTCCTCTGAGGAAAGTTGTGATAGGTGACCTCGATAGAGTGTACTCTAGGGGCTCTCTGTCGCACATGTGGCCTCTGCATCCCTCTCTCGGCAGTACTGTGCCGGCTGCTCATCCAGACTGCTCTCATACCGGCTAGCTTCTCATTACAAATAGCAGCCATAACCATTCAAATACAAATATAAAAGTTAACAACAATGCAAATTGAGAGCCTCAAATTGGATAAAAAGAGATTACATAACTACCTTAGTCTCTTAGAGGCCAAAACATTACATAGAGTGAGGAATTTGTACAACTCAGTTTTCAAGCAGTCTAGCTTATTGCATTAACAATTTTTAGGGAGCTAGGTGAGGATATGATGGAGAGGCTGAAGACCATGCACATTGCCAGGACTCAGCTAATCAACCCCCCAGCAAGTCAAGAGTACTCTTCTTTGAAAATATTGAGGGCTTCGTCGACATCTAGGGGGAACCCATACATCACAACCACAAAGAGGCCCTCTGTGAGCATGTTATCCAACGTGATGAATTTCAGATGTGTGGGGAGTCGCCTGTGGGAACGAAGAGTCTCCACTAGTGTGAGCATTTCTATTCCATGTGAGTGCAACGCAATGACTTTATATGTGAAGGCAGATATTATTGGAATCACAGAGCATCGAGGGGGGGCCGACTAGGCATGCTGAAGATGAGCGGGTGAGCAAAAGATGAGTAGGGGAGTAAATGCAATGATGAGATTTGGAGGAGGGAGAATGGAGCAAAGTAGAGCAGGGGCGAAAAAGAGATAGAGGATAGAGGAGGGGTGTGGAGCAAAGTAGCAGAGCATGGACGAATCAGAGCAACGTAGTAAAATGCCAAATGCCACGGATCTTTTATATATATAAAGTTTGAGCCACCATGGTGGCTAGAGCCCGAGGTTCTATCCATATTAATTGTAGGCCATCACGGTGTAATCCCCTAGACGGGCTAGTAATCATGAAGAAGACGCCATGTGGTGCCACTCCATTGGTGGTTGGTAATTAACTTAGCCACGACAGACGTGGCTAATGAGAGCCACCACCACCGGGCAATAATTCTCATTACCATGTCTAATCACTCATTACCATGCACTCTAGTTCTCTACTAAGCATGCGATCTCGGTGACTAGTAATTTTTACTGCACTCATAGTGATTATGCACGCTAAAGTGCAGTGGCATGGTGGAATTGTAGCCACAACAGACATGGCTGATGACAGCCACCACCATCAAGCAGTAATTCCCACAAAAGAAAATCATGAAGCCTAATCACCTCTAATCCCTCATTACCATAATTTACTATACTCGTAGTAATCATGCATGCAAGCGTAACTGAAAGCTGAGTAATTGTGGGCCACTGCAGTGGTTGGTAATTAACTGATAGCCCGGTGGATCTTAGCTACCACCATAGAAGTGGCTGGGAATCTTAGATGCCACCACCTCTAATCATTTATTACCATGCAAGTCAGTACTGCCACCTTGAATTATTTAAAATTTGGGCCAACCACCGCGGTGGCTCTCACCTTGATAGTAGTTGGGCTACAACCACCATGGTGGCTCTCACCTTGACAGTCTAGTCGGCTATTCCATTCCCTTAACCATTTCCTCTTATATCCCTCTTGAACATTTTGTTCTCCCTTGTAATCTCAAGCCTCCACTATTCCATTTCCTTCACTGCTTCATCTTCTATCCCTCTTGACCATTTCTTTCTTCCTTGCACTCTTCCTGCAACTTCTATCCCCTCTCGTAATGGACCCTGCATAGTCCGAGAGATCCTCACACAATCTTTCCTCCCCCTCTACAGCACAGTGCCAGAGCCCCTCCTCCCCTCATCTTGAAATCGTGACATATGTGAGCTCCTCTCTCGTTATTCAAAAGCCCAATTTGGATGCTCTCCAAAACTTCACCAAGATGGTGCAGGAGGTGAAGGTGGAGGGGCAACTAGTCTGTCAAGATCACAAGATTGCCATTAATGAAAGCATGATTGAAAAGACTGTTGGAATTTCTGGAAGCAGTATGCAAGCACACTTTTTCGAGAAGTAGTGGAAGAGACAGGATATTCTAGACATATACCCCAATGCTCAGATTAGTAAAGATGGTGGAGTCAAGATTTCGAGCTTGCCAATAGACCTCCAAGATGTACTGAAGAAGACAATTCACTTCTTTCCTTATATGAGATGAACCTGCAAGTTCTGACAGGTTCAAGCAGCAGTAGAGCAACTGAAAGGACGTGATGTATCTTTCTTAAGGGGATCTCCAAGAGCATGTTAACCAACCTAAAGAATTGTGTGGATGGCAAATCCCAATTGTCATCTCTATCCACTGGAGTTGCAATGCACCTGATGGCATTCACCCTGAAAGGGATTTTTGAGCAATACGAGAAGCAGATGTCTCAGAAGGTGACTTTTCTATACAAGAGAAAGCCACTAATGTAGCAAAGGCAGTGCAACTTGAGGAAAGTCTTAGGGAAGGTGCAAAAGCCAAGGTAGAGGAGGCACAAGAGCAAGCTGAGGCTGCCACAAAATTAGTCGACATGGAAAGGCATAGAAGAGAAGAAGCAGAGAAGCGCATGAAGGAGCTCCGACATAGGCTTGAAGAAGTGAGAAATGATAGGGGCATGGCAGACAAGGAGCTAGAAAAGATGCGAAAGGACCTTAAAGATCAGAGAGTCGAAAAGGAGGGTCTTTATAAATGGCTCTACAACATGTAGAACTCATTGAATATTGAAAAAGACCAGATGATGGAGGAGCTGAAAAGGGAGAATGCAGAAACCAGAAAGGTGATGCAAGAACTGCGAGAGAGCTTCGAGGCCAGGAAGGATGGGGCAGAGAGCAGCCAGGGTGGAGAAGACAATGAGGCAACTCCCCAAGCTAGGAAGGATGCAGAAAGCAGCCACCATGGTGGAGCAAGTTCCAGCCACCGCAGTGGAGAACTTTGCAGAGCAGCCATAGTGAGGTTTGTTTTTTCAAAACACTGTTGGAAGTCCAAGAGCAACCTATAATACCCTACAAGAAGGTTATGATAGATGTTTGCACAAGCTTGCCATGGCTTTCGACAGTTATGAAAAGCAATCCGTCGCCCTGCGAGATGTCCAAACTAGAGTGGAAATCCTGGAAACTACCCATGAAGAAGTTTTTCAAGAATTTACGAAAGTTCAACAGATGCTGAGGGATTTTGATGCAGCTATTGCAGAGAGAGCAAAAAGTGGAGGAGATGAAGGAGAACATCCGCAGCCTTAGGATGAGGGAGGAAGTGATCAAGAAGCAACTTCATCATGTACAGAGCAAGACTGTGGTATTGATGGCCGCAATAGTTAAATCGGATGCCTATCCTGCTATGTAGCAGGGTCCGAAATGCATGGTTTGCCATACCCCCATCATAGATGACTACTGTATTTGATGGCCTACATGCTACCACCATGTGCACGTTTTTTGCTTTGGAGTGTGGGTGCATACAAAATTGCTATGTAGAGAATGCCATTTGCCATTG